>NC_073380.1:47177715-47777715 GCF_028641065.1 Leucoraja erinaceus | reverse complement strand
CCCAACACAGATCCCTGAGGCACCCCACTAGTCACCTGCCTCCAACCCGATAAACAGCCATCCACCATTACCCTCTGGCTTCTCCCATTCAGCCACTGTTGAATCCATCTTGCTATTCCTGCATTTATACCCAACAGTTGAACCTTCTTAACCAACCTTCCATGAGGAACCTTGTCAAAGGCCTTACTAAAGTCCATATAGACAACATCCACTGCTTTACCCTCGTCAATTTCCCTAGTAACCTCTTCAAAAAATTCAAGAAGATTAGTCAAACATGACCTTCCAGGCACAAATCCATGTTGACTGTTCCTAATCAGACCCTGTTTATCTAGATGCTTATATATATTGTCTCTAAGTATCTTTTCCATTAATTTGCCCACCACTGAAGTCAAACTAACAGGTCTATAATTGCTAGGTTTACTCTTAGAACCCTTTTTAAACAATGGAACAACATGCGCAGTACGCCAATCCTCGGCGACTATTCCAGTTTCTAATGACATTTGAAATATTTCTGTCATAGCCCCGGCTATTTCTACACTAACTTCCCTCAATGTCCTAGGGAATATCCTGTCAGGACCTGGAGACTTATCCACTTTTATATTTTTCAAAAGTGTCAGTACTTCTTTTACTTTGAACCTCATAGTATCCATAGCTACTCTACTAGTTTCCCTTACCTCACATAATTCAATATCCTTCTCCTTGGTGAATACCGAAGAAAAAAAATTGTTCAATATCTCCCCCATCTCTTTTGGCTCTGCAGATAGCTGTCCACTCTGTCTCTCCAATGGACCAATTTTATCCCTCCTTATCTTTTTGCTATTAATATAGCTGTAGAAACCCTTTGGATTGACTTTCACCTTACTTGCCAAAGCAACCTCATATCTTCTTTTAGCTTTTCTAATTTCTTTCTTAAGATTCTTTTTACATTCCTTATACTCCTCAAGCACCTCATTTACTTCATGCTGCCTATAATTATTGTAGATCTCCCTCTTTTTCCGAACAAGATGTCCAATTTCCCTTGAAAACCATGGCTCTTTCCAATTTTTACTGTTTCCTTTCAACCGAACAGGAACATAAAGATTCTGTACTCTTAAAATTTCCCCTTTAAATGTCCTCCATTTCTCTTCTACATCTTTCCCATAAAACAAAATGTCCCAGTTCACTCCTTTTAAATCATCTCGCATCGCATCAAAGTTAGCCTTTCTCCAATCAAAAATCTCAACCCTAGGTCCAGTTCTGACCCTCTCCATCGTTATATTGAAACTAATGGTATTGTGATCACTGGACCCGAAATGCTCCCCAACGCATACCTCCGCCACCTGTCCCGTCTCATTTCCTAACACGAGGTCCAGCACTGCCCCTCCTCTAGTAGGTACCTCTATGTATTGCTGCAAAAAACTATCCTGCACACATTTTACAAACTCCAACCCATCCAGCCCATTTACAGAATGTGTTTCCCAGTCTATGTGTGGAAAGTTGAAATCTCCCACAATCACTACCTTGTGCTTACTACTAATCTCTGCTATCTCCTTACATATTTGCTCTTCCAGTTCTCGTTCCCCGTTTGGCGGTCTATAATACACCCCTATAAGTGTTGCTACACCTTTCCCACTTCTCAATTCCACCCAAATAGCCTCCCTAGATGAGCCCTCCAATCTATCCTGCCAAAGCACTGCTGTAATATCTTCCCTGACTAGCAATGCAACACCTCCACCTCTTGCCCCTCCAATTCTATCACACCTGAAGCAACGAAATCCTGGAATATTTAGTTTCCAATCACAGCCCTCCTGCAACCACGTTTCACTGATCGCCACAACATCATACTTCCAGGTGTCTATCCAGACTCTAAGCTCATCCAGCTTTCTTACAATGCTCCTAGCATTAAAATATGCACATTTAAGAAAACCCCCGTCCCTTATTCTCTGTTTATTTCCTTTTTTTCCTTTCTCCTCTTGCGTCCGAGTGCTTCCCATTTCTACATCCTGCCTCCCATTCTGTCTACTACCTTTCGCTATTTGAGTCCCTCGCCCCAACCATTCTAGTTTAAAGTCTCCCCAGCTGCCTTTGCAAATTTCCCCGCTAGGATATTGGTCCCCCTCGGGTTCAAGTGCAACCCATCCTTTCTGTACAGGTCCCACCTTCCCCAAATGAAGTCCCAATGATCCAGGAACTTGAATCCCTGCCCTCTGCACCAGTCTTTCAGCCACGCATTTATCCTCCACCTCGCTCCATTCCTACTCTCACTGTCGCGTGGCACAGGCAGTAATCCTGAGATTGTTACCTTTTTGGTCCTTTTTCTTAACTCTCCTCCCAACTCCCTAAATCCTCCCTTCAGGACCTCTTCCCTTTTTTTTCCTATGTCATTGGTACCTATATGTACCACGACCTCAGGCTCCTCTCCCTCTGATTTAAGGATATCTTGGATGCGTTGAGACACGTCCGAGACCTTGGCACCAGGGAGGCAGACCACCATCCTGGTCTCCCGACTGCATCCACAGAATCGCCTATCCGACCCCCTAACAATAGAGTCCCCAATTACTATTGCCCTCTTTTTTTCCCTAGCTTTTGGAGCAACAGGGCCGGTCTCTATGCTGGAGGCCCGTCCGCTGTCACTACCCCCGGGTAGGCTGTCACCCCCATCCGTACTCAAACAGGAGTACTTATTTGCGAGGTGTACCGACATTGGAGTACTCACTCGTTCCTGCCTCCCCTTCATCCATTTTACTTGTCACATCCTTATGTTGGCCTTCATAACAAGAGGATTTCAGTATAGGAGTAAAGAGATTCTTCTGCAGTTGTATAGGGCTCTGGTGAGACCACATCTGGAGTATTGTGTACAGTTTTGGTCTCCTAATTTGAGGAAGGACATCCTTATGATTGAGGCAGTGCAGCGTAGGTTCACCAGATTGATCCCTGGGATGGCGGGACTATCATATGACGAAAGATTGAGAAGACTAGGCTTGTATTCACTGGAGTTTAGAAGGATGAGGGGGAATCTTATAGAAACATATAAAATTATAAAAGGACTGGACAAGCTAGATGCAGGAAAAATGTTCCCAATGTTGGGCGAGTCCAGAACCAGGGGCCACAGTCTTAGAATAAAGGGGAGGTCATTTAAGACTGAGGTGATAAAAACCGTTTTCACCCAGAGAGTTGTGAATTTATGGAATTCCCTGCCACAGAGGCTACACTGCAAGATGTAAACCATTGGTTAGCTGCAAAGTAGGATGGCCAGGCTACAGTTTGCCAAGACCTCATTTGGACTACGCAGTTGCAGCATGGGACCCATACACAAATAAAAACATTTCTTCCATCGAACGTGTCCAAAGACAGGCAGCTCGATTTGTTACTAACACCTATGAGAGAGAAGCGAGTGTCACCAAACTTCTGAATTCTCTGTGGTGGAACCCTCTCCAAGACGTGAAGCTCACCGTTTGACCTGTTTTTCCAAAATGTTAAATGGTCAGCTTGACATAGATTACAAGACCTACACCAAACCCAAACCAATTAGGAGCAGACGAGGGCATTCAATCCAATTTGTGATCCCAGCTACAAAGACAGCTGTGTACAGCAATTTGTTCTTCCACCACACAATTAAAGCATGGAATAATCTCCACCCTACTATAGTTACCCAACCAGATCAATCAATCAATCAGTTCAATCAGTTTTTATTCGTCACATTGCACATAAAGTGCAAGTGAAATGAATTTGCCAGCAGCGGTACAATGAGAAAGGACACACAATACATGATAAAAATTTAACACAAACATCCACCACAGCAATCATCACTGTGGTGGAAGGCACAAAAATTGGCCAGTCCTCCTCCATTTTCCCCCGTGGTCGGGACTTCAACCTTCCGCACCGTTGCTGCGGGCGTCCAGATGGTAAAAGGACAAGGTAAAAGTCAAGGTAAGTCCAGAATCGGCTCCTCCCCACCGGAGACCGCGGCTTCAGACTGGTGTAGGCCGCAGGCCTCGTAGATTTAAATTTTGCGCCGCAGCCAGAAGCACCATGGACTGCAGGGCCGGCGATCTGGAGCTCCTCTCCAGGGATCCCTGGCGAGGGACCCCACTCCTGATGGTAAGTCGCCACGGCGCCCGCGGTAGAAGTTGGCCGCGGGCCGGCATTCGGAGCGTCTTCTTCTCCCCCCCCGCGTCCCCAACGTGAGATCCCGCTGCAGACGGCGTGCCAGCTGGAGCTCTGCAGACCGCGGCTTCAGGCTGCCAGCTGCTGCGGGCCAGCAAAACGGAGCGTTCACCTCCGGCGAGCCCCAGCGAGTACTCGCCCGCTCCACGCCGAGAGTCAACGCTGCGCCCGCCGCTGGAGCCCCGGGCACGTCTCCGGGAAAGGCCGCGCCGATCCTTGCTGTTAGGCCACGGGGGAGGCGACCTTCCCCCTCACCCCCCCCCCCCCCCCCCCCCCACACCCCCCCACACAAGACACACAGAGAGACATTAAAAGCATACATTGAAACATACTAAAAAAACAAAAAAAGTAGAAAAAAACGGACATGCTGCTGCCACTAAATTTAAAGTAGCTCTTTCTTCCCAATAACCCTTTCTGGCTTAAGTCCTCTCTCCACCATCTCCAGTTTAAATTCCATTTGGAATATTTTGGAGGACCAAGAACCAAGAGGGCAGTGGAGGCCAAGTCACTGGATGGATTTAAGAGAGAGTTAGGTAGAGCTCTAAGGGCTAGTGGAGTCAAGGAATACGGGGAGAAGGCAGGCACAGGTTATTGATAGGAGACGATCAGCCTGATCACAATGAATGGCGGTGCTGACTCGAAGGGCCGAATGACCTCCTCCTGCACCAATTTTCTATGCTTCTAGAGCCTTGAATACAAATCGAGTCAGCATTTCCAAGAATAGTATCTTTCAGATGAGTCATTAAATTAAGGTCCTTGCTTCATCTCAGGTGAGCGTAAAAGTCTCCTTGGCTACAACAAAGAAGAGCAGGAGATTTCTCCCCGGTGATAAATCTCTGCTGTTATCACTGCAATATCTTGCCTTATCATTATTTCATTGTTATGCTGGGACCTTACTATGCACAATGCATCTGCTACATTTCCTACATTACAGTAGTGCTTGTGTTTCAAAGCAACTGCCGCATTTTCTTCATTATAACAGTGCCAATATTTCAAAGTAATTGCTGCGTTACAATTGTGCCGACGTTTGAAAAGTACTACTTTGGGTGAAATGTATTTTGATTCATGATGAGCTTGTGAAATGCGATTCTCTGTGTAGATCCTATGGCACGCCAAACCTTCATCTTTTGAGAAGGATATCTATATTGTCCTTTCCTGCATTAAATCTCAACTACATGTATGATTTTGTTCTCCAGAGGCTATTAGCTTGATATTCAAATATTTTGATTTTTTTTAATACATTTGAAGTGGTTGCAATCTTCCTGCTTTTTGAATGGATAAAATTAAATAATATTATTTACATTTCAATAAATTATTAGAAGTTTTCATAAATTAATGATTTGTTAAAGTTTTCAAAAAATTCATTTATATAAATCTGTTTCGTTTAAAATTGTTGGTTTTTTTCCTTTTCAGATGGAATAAGTCTTGCAGGGCTACCTTTGTCAAGTCCTTTTCGACAGAATGGTAAACTAGGCTCAGAGAGTAAATCTGCTAACTTCAATTCAGTGGACACCAACAGTAAAAGTGAATACAATCATGTGAAGGTATGTCCTATTTCTCAAATTTTAAGTGCAGTAGTTTGAATAGATAAGGTACACAACAGCTTGTGTTTTATTACTATGATGACTTGAGGAATTGTGGATTGGGATTTCATGGAATCAGTGTGATATCAGAATCGGACTCTTCGGCCCACCGTGACTATGCTGACATCAAAGGTTTAAACTGTTTCCTATTACCTGCATTTGCTTTAGTAACAAGGCCTTGCCTATTCGTGCTCATGCTGATGCTTCTAAAAAATATTGCGAGATTATCTACATCCACCACTTTTTTAGCTACTGTATTTCAATTTGCAACCACCCTTAAATGATTTTTTTTTCTCAGATCTCCTCTAAACCTCCTTTATCTTAAACCTATACCTTTAGATTTGGGGCATTTCTGCCTTGGTGAAAAATATCTTAGGATCTATCCTCTCTACGTCTCACAATTTTGGATACCTCTATAATGTCCCCCTCATCCTCCTCTGCTCCAAGAAAGCCAAACGGCCTGCACAGTCTCTCCTCATAACTGAAACATTTTGAAGAAGCTCCAATGTAATCTCACCAGTTTTGTAGTGTGGAGACCAGAATTGCATACAATATTTCTGTGGCTTTGTTAACTGAGCAATAATAGCATGAAGATAGACACAAAAAATGCTGGAGTATCTCAGCGGGACAGGGAGCAATCTCTGGAGAGAAGGAATGGGTGACGTTTCGGGTTGAGACCCGAAACGTCACCCATTCCTTCTCTCCAGAGATGCTGCGTACCCGCTGAGTTACTCCAGCCTCTTGCGTCTACCTTTGATTTAAACCAGCATGTGCAGTTCTTTCTTACACATAATAGCATGAACTAGTTTATTGCTGAAAAAATGGCTGGAGTTTAATCTTTTAATACCTAAATAGTAATGGCTTCAATGCTTTGTAGGCCTCTTGGAATTGGAATTTATTAATTACATGGATCCTGACCATATGTTGAGTGCAGATTAATTGCTATTAACAATGTAGAGTATTTTGTCAAAAAACTAATTTAAAATAATAGAATCTACTTTTTTTTTACTGTTCAATTTTCTTTGATAGGGTTTAGTCTCTTTATGGTCAGGTTGGTGGATATGTTTTTTTTCCAATGGGAGTTGGTCCAGAAATTGGATAGGAAGACATAGGAGAGGAAAAATGACAAATGGGAGAAAATATTACAGCAATGGAAAAGTATTCAATCAATTCAAGATGGTACAAATTGTGAAGACCATGTGAATGCTTAAGTTGCACAATGCAGCCATTCTTTGGCGTAAATGTAGGAATGTTACAAAATGTTGATATTTAAAAAATCAAGCCTGTAATTTATCCCATCTGATAAAGCATATAAAAAACATTAATTTGATACCTAATTCACTTTCATACCTTCAGTATAAAAAAAGGTATGGTCATTTTTAAAAATCTTTTTAATTATTTTTTTTTTTAATTAATATTTTTATTAGAAGCAATGTACAGTATTATAAACCGTGTATAACATGTCGTGAACAACTTCTTGTTTTAAATTTAATAATAGAGAAGTAACAGAAGCAAGAAAAAGAGGGAAAGTTAAGTATAGTGATATTGATAGTCGTGAAAGAATACAGAGAAAAAACCCCATAAAGATATAAAGAAAGAGAAAAAAAATAGAGAAATAACAAAAAGAATATAAATAAGAAACCAAAACAGAAAGAAAAGGGAAAAGAGATATACCTGTTTCATATCTTTCCACACCCCTATGGTCATTTTCATACTCGGAAATTAGCATCTTGTTTCCTATTGCTTTTCTATTAACTTAACACAAAGGCTGTGATCGAGGACAGTCCATTGACATAAAAGCCCATAACTTTCTTAAAAATTAAGAGAACTAAATGAAATGTTCAGTTATTATAGATTGAAGCATTTTGAAACAAATATGGTACATCTTACTTGGATGACCTGAAATTAAAGTATATTATTAGATAATTACCTAATTAAGTAGCTAATTACAAAATTAACCGTTGTGACGGAAATAGTAATAAACACCCAGACTGCATTGAAAATTCAAAAATTTGATATTCTCAAGATCAGAACTTGAATATTATTGTATTAGCTGTAAGTCCGTAACAGACAGGTAAAGAAATTACAATTTCTAGCAAAAGACCAAGTCTTCATGGAGAAGATCAGCTGCTAGCTGGCACATTGGCATATCATAATCAGGAGCATCATCATAATCCCCAGACTGCAACCAATAAGCAACTCTGTACACCTTGTTTTTCCTCAACTTTTCAATGTTGGCATTGTAAACTACAAGTTTTGCTCTTCAAACCACGCATGACATGCTTTTCTGCCCACTACTTTCCCATTCTGACCGACTTTTTCCAAACGAGGTATACAAGTACAAGTTGTGTCCATTTTTAAGATCCCTCTTAGACTCGGGCATGACAGAGAAATTCACTTCAAGGTGAGCTCTAGCTATGCCAGGGTATTGGATTGACAATTTTGCATTTCTCCTTCGGAGGCATCTGAAAAATGTAAAGAAAAAACCACTGAACAGCATTAAGTAGAAACAAGTTTTTATTTGCAATTTTAGAAAAAAAAGTAGGAATGATTTTGTTCAAATTAAACATTAAAACAAATAGTCAATACCCAACAGAAATTCATATTCATCAGTCATCAAATCAATTAAATTCATCTAAATCCAATTACTAGATCTAAACATCTATCCCATTCTTAAGAAAAGGCTAAAATAAATGTTTAAATAGCCAAAGTATCCAAATAACAAACTGATCCCATTCTCACTTTGTCATGAATTTCTATGCCAAATCGAAGGAATTGAATGTTTAATTTCCATAAATTTTACTCTGTTGGTTTATAACACTGCAGCATAGTCAGGCTGTTTTACACAGACATGTGTACAAAATCCACAAACATCCACTCTCAAGATAATCAAAATCATTATTTTTTTGCACAATCATGTCATAAGAACATCTAAATTATCTATATTTTGTGTAAATGTCTATCCATGATCGATGTTTTCATACTAAATATCTGACTAAAAGCTATGTACTGTTGATCATGATAGACAATAACACAGAATATAGATAATTTAGATATTCTTATGACATGATTGTGCAAAAAATAATGAATTTGATTATCTTGAGAGTGGATGTTTGTGGATTATGATACAGAGATCGGATTGTGGCTGCCATGATTTTGCTCACACTCGCAGTCGGCAGGCAACATACGGCCGATATCGGGGCCTAAATAGCATATTTCGCATCATCAGATTAAAATGAAATTACACCAAAAACTAGATAAGATGTTAAATAACCTGCTCCTCGATCACAGCCTTTTGTTTTGTCCTGAACTTGTGATCTGTGATTTTGAAGGCGTTGAAGTTGGGCCCGACTTTCATCCAGCGATTCAATAGTCAAGCAACGATTAAAAAAAAAAATCGCGAACGGGATGACAGAACGAAATTTCCTCATAACCTTGTCATACGAGGAAATCCCACCCTGACAACCAATAAAAATCTGCATTTTACTAAACCCCCCCCCCCCCCCACAGCCCCTCAAGTCGCACGCACAGGCAGTGAGCAGATCAAGAGCGCCACTGATGGCAGGAATTTGTAACAACGCTAGTAAATGTTGATTTGCAATCTATGAAGGGAAAAAAGATCTGATTAGTATTTGTGACTTGCTTCATATGGGGGCATGTGTTTGTCAAAATTAGATAGATACAAAGTTAGATTTAAACATTATGGTTTTAAAATGTATACACAGTAAATAAGTGTTTTGAAAATCAACGGCACAATGAAAATGGTTAAGATGCTAAAATGTTTGGTGTTGAAGTTGTTTTCCCAAAGAGGCTGATAAATATGAACAGTTTGTTCTCTCGTCTTGGTAATTGATAGGATCATGGCCTCATGATGTGAAAATATCCCAGTCCCTTACTGTTTCTTTATTTTCCTCCCTTTTGTTTATGGGTAGAGCTACAAATCTGATTGAATGTATGTTGAGAATTAGCTTACTAAAACAAAGACTGACAGTCTGATTCAAAAGTTCAGAGCATAGAGGGTACATAGAAATGGCTCTATCTAACAAAAGCAAAATAAGTCAGTCACGTGAAAAAGCCAAGCCATATATTGTTTTCTATTACCGAGCAGAAACAAGGACGGATTTGAAATTAACAATAACTTCCATTTATAGAGCATCTTGAATGTAAAGAAATGTTGTCCATTAATTGTCCACCAAGTTGTCCATCAAGCTTAATTTAAAGAATTGGAAACAAGCTAAAATGATTTATTTGGGCAGGTGGGTAAAAGGTTTTTAAAGAGAGATTTTGAAGAGGTTGTGATCAAATTCTTTATTCATGGAAAAAGATAACATGCATAAAAATCTTACACAGCCTTTATTACAGAAGAAGCAATTTCCCTGAAAGTGTAAATTTATAGATAACTGAATTTCTAATGACAGAGGTTATAAAATTGTGGAGACTTGCAGTGTCTAAGCTTAGTTACTGAGGGATTTGCTGTTGCTTTTCATATCTTTTAATTTCTCACAGCTCAGCATGTTATATAACGGACAGTTCTATCATAACTATAGGAAAAAATTAATACCACTTAAAACACCTTCATAAATGCCATAAATCAATTTTTGTATTTTTTTTCTAAAATCCAATAAGATGCTGATGGCCCCCTGCTAAAACTTTGAAAATGTAACTCCAGAGTTACTTGTAATTTTGAACATTCAAGGATAAATGCTGTACTTTGGAATAATTTGAGATAATTGGCATTTGCCTTGTATCTTGAAACCATAAAAAATGATGTTGAGTTGCACTAAGTAGAATCTTTATGTTATGGTTTGGGGAATTCAAATCCCTCTTTCGGTGAATGAGAGATTTTGTGGGAGTTGTGCGTGGCATCTTCCATTTGTCAGATTGTGAAAGAACCTCATGAGAAACGTTTCATGAAACAATCAGAGATAAATTTACATTTTGTTGCAAAGAAAATAAGTGACAATGTATTAGTTGTATTTAATGTGTGATGTTGAATAAAAGCTTGAAATGCATTTCATGTGAATAAGACAACTACTCTTGTATAATGTCGCTGTTCCAACTTGACATGGTATGTGAAACCACGTAGACTTCAATGAGGATTGTGGCTTCATGGGTAGGGAGACAAAAGTGTAACTAAAGGGCCTGTCCAACTTGGGCGTCATTTGCACGTCATTTACGCGACATCCTAAAAATTGGTTGGCGCGTCGTTACGCGCGCATAGCGTGTGGTGATGCGTGATGGCGTATGCAGTGACAAGCGGCGCCCCATGATTTTGGAATACTCGAAATCCTCTCGCGCCACCTGCGTGACGTATCCCGTGCGCATGCTGATGTACTGACGGCGTATGTGTAGCCCGTGGTGACTCATGGTTACGCACTGTGACACACGAAGATTGCCTATGCTAATTTATTATGTGTCACCATGCGTCAACGTCCGTAACCATGCGCCGTCCGTACGCCGTCGGCGCGCCATTTGCGCAAATGACGTCCAAGTGGGACAGGCCCTTAAGTTACTTCAATTATTTCTCTTTAATGTCTTCATTTTAATATGTTAAATTTATTTGTGTTATTAGTTTATAATTGTAATTTTCTTTTTTAATAACAATCAGAGATAATTAACCATTTCTTCAGTGATGACTCTTATGGCTAGCTATTCGTTAACTTTGCTCGCTTTTCAAGGCTAGAGTTTCTCCATTAATCAACTGGTTACCTTGACTATGTTGCGACCATGTGGATTGCATGTGGCAGCATGTATGGAGACCTTTAGCATTTGAATCGGGCAAGTCCAATTATACGGAGAAAATAGTTGATGCCTTTGTTAATGAGGGTTGACAGTTAGGGGGAAGGAGAGGGAACGGCAACTTCTCATCTATTATGAAAGATTTAAACGCCATTAAAATTGCCAAAATAATTCATGAGAAATTGAATAAAGTTTGAAATTCAAGTGCTTGACTAAATCTTTCAAACTATACTCCCCAGGAATAAAGAAAATTGTGTTTAAATATCAGGTAGTTCTTAATCCACGATTAAAATGGGTTCATTCGTATGTAAAATCACAGGTTTATGTAACTAAATAATTACATGCATTACGATCTTCCTTTTCCCCAATGGCTCCAATTTGGCATGAATTTAACTTGGGGGCTTAAAAGCCAAATCCTTAAATTTTCCTTATCACTCTGAATCCTGCCCCAACAATTGTGACAGATGGGGTGCTCAAGTTATGTTTTTCATTTGTCATCCTTAGTGGACAATGCAAGTTTATTTGATTTACATATTGCTTTATAATAAGCGAGTTTGGTATTCCGACTGCACATACCCAGGTCTTAGGTCACTCGCAATAAGCATTCAAGGCAGTTGTGCTGCTGCGTTGTGTGCAGGCCTGCGTTTTGTCCGTGGTCGGGGTCAGGTCCAAGTCTCCAGCACTGCGGGCTCTGTCGAGTTGTTGCTGGGCCGTCCCCGTCCCCTGCCGGGTGTCCTGTCCCTGTCCGGGGTGGCCCTGGGCTTGCGGGGTGCCGTCGGCCCCGAGTTTGCAACCAGCGCGGGCGGGAGGCGCTGGCTACATGGCTATAGCTCAGCTCTGCTTGTCTCGCCGGGTTGGCCGGCAGCCCTGGACTGGAGGGGCACCGGCCCGGAGCGGTGGCGGTTCCGGACTTGCAGCCAGCGCGAAGGGGAGACGCTGGCTCCGGCTTGGCTCTGCTCCAGCGGGCCGGGAACCATCAGCTGTGCCTCTCGCCTTGTCTAGTGGCTGTCGGTTGGCCCCATCGTTGCTGGTGGAGGCCGAGTGTAGGTCATCGGAGGGGGTGCACACTGGTCGCTACAGTGGCTCGGCGGGTCAGGCAAACATCTCTGGAGAAGGTTCACGACTCGAAACATCACCCATTCCTTTCTCCAGGGATGCTGGCTGTCCAGCTGAGTTGCTGCATCATTTTGGGTGTATCCCCGTTGATGGCTGGTGCTCGGCTTTTGCCGGCGCCGGGGGGGGGGGGGGGGTTGGACAGCGGCCGGTAAGGCTGGCAGTCTCCAGCCCTTTGGGGAGTGGGTTCCTCGGGAGTTGGAGCGGGGATGGGCTGGAGTTGGCGCTTCTTCTCCGCGCTGTCTGTGGGTCTTGGGCCGCCGCTGCTCCGGGCCAGAGTCCCGTCAGTCCAGGGCTGTCGGTTGGCCCGGCGGGGCAGGCCTAGTTGAGCTGGGGTTGGTGTTTCTTCTCTGTAGTGTTGTGGGCCTGTGCGCCGCTGCTCCAGTCCAGGGTCCCCCGGACATCCCCGGCTGCCCCCTGGGCGGAGATGGGACGCTCGGGCTGGGGGGGAAAGGGGGGACATGGGACCAGATGGGGACGGTTCAGTGGAGGTTTGGCGGCGCAGGGGACAGGAGTTTGATCCTGGTGCGGGTCAGTGTGCGCATAGTAGTGCAGCTGCCGAGAATATCTCGCTCACTGTCTCGCACAAGCATCTGCCCCCTCTCTCGCTGTTACCCCCGCTCTCCCGCTACCTGGCACCCTGTTCCTCAGATGAATTATATTTTTAAACATAAATGATGAATAAAGATTAGAATTTATACGCAGCGCTTTGTTCGCTCTTTCTTTAAGTCGAATGACCTTTGACAAATCCCATGATTCCTTGCGTTTTTCGGAATACCAAACTCGCTTATTAGGGGCAGAAGCGTATCAAAGCAGGGAAGTGAATCAAAGCCTTTATGAAACATTGATTTGGCATCAACTGGGATATTGTGGCCATGTTTGGTGCCCACAGAATAGAAAGGTCATGCAGGCACTGAGGAGGGGATTTGGTCCTGACTGGAGTAGTTAAGACTTCTCTGGAAAATAGAAGACTGAGATGAGATTTGATCGAAGAATATTAAAATAATGAGGGATTTGGAAATCATGGATAGTGGGAGATTATTCTCAATGGTGGAATAGTCGAGGGTTAGAGGTCAAAATTACCAAATAAATAAGTGTCAATAGTTTTGACTTTGAAAGTGAGCAGCTGAGAGGAGGAGCAGTTAAAATGTTAAAGTAGAAGTCATTGGGGTGAAACCAGGTTACTTTCATCTGGGAATGAGCCGATGAGCACTGAATGTTTGGACATATTTTTATAGATGAGCATAACCATTTCCTTCCATCTTAAAAGGCACCATTTTCATTTTATTCTTGCCAATGTGTTCATTTTGAGAATTCTTATAACAGCAACAGGTTGAAAATTTTCGGCAACCTGCTGTGACTATGACGGATGCCCGCAAGTCATCGAAAAAAATTTGCGTAAGTGGGATAGACCCTTAATGGTTTTGATGGTGCTCAAGCAAGCCACTCCATTGTGAGTTGTTTTAAAGTTGTGATGAAGAGGAGTTTAAAGCAGTAGACAATGTTTTAATTTTCCTTACAACAGGCAAATTTAATCTGCGAATGTGTTATAATCTGTTTAGTTTAGGCTAATACTGTTGCCTGGGTTCTTTTTCATTGTCGTAAAAGTAATATTATCGGAATATTACTTTAAATGTAGCCTTAGCTCCTCACTTAATCCTTGCTTTTGCCTTGTACATTCGTGAAAATTTAGTAATATCGCGAAATATGTCAACTTTATTGCCTTAAATGGTGCATGTCATTTTTTTACAAAATGGCAGAGAGACAGCATTCATTTCTCATCTCATACCACCACCTTAATGTCGTCTGCCATGAGAAGTCAGATTTGGAGCAAATGTACCCATGAAACGTACCAGTATGCTTGCTTGAACTGTCCTCAGAAAAGGTTTTCAACTCCCAGATAAATTTGTTTTATGGATCATTATGGATCTTTTATGGATCAGAGAACTGCTCTTATCATATTTATTTGATAGACGAAGCCACTTCAGTGGGGAATGCTCAATTATCAGCGTGATCTTTATGGTTGATTAACTTCTTGAATGATATTCCTGAGTGTCTCCATTATTCTGGTTAATAGAAATGACAAATATGCCAATTGTGAATCTGCGAAGACCAATATAGCATCAAATTGTTTATCAGAATCACTACATGCCTAAACTGTGCATGGTCTAATTTCGATATGAATGGCAGGCTTAAGGAGAAATTTGTGTGTGTAGTGCTGAGCCATTTAAAATACAGGTGCAGGGCAGGGCCGAATATTCAGTTGCCACGAGACCTCCGACAGCAGCTCGTGGGGGAGAGCTTTGAAGATCCCATCCAGCTAGCGGCCCGTGCTGATGAGCTGTGGATCTCTGACCAGCAGCAGGTGGGCGCGCTGGAATACCTGGAGCCGCTGGAATCCCCGGAATCGCTGGATCGGATTGATTCAATGACCAGGCTGGCCCAGCAACCCAGGACCACGCCTACATCCGGGCCACGGTCGCTATGGTGGCCGCAAGGTTTATGTGGGACGGACTTCGGAAGCAGGTCGCTCGCAATTCGTACCAGACATCAAAGGTGAATAGACACGTCTGGGCGCCTGTTCAAGAATATGCAGTGCCACGCCGGCGGTTTGATCACATGCACGTGGACATCGTGGGGCCGTTGCCTCCATCCCAGGGTGTTTCACACCTGCTTACGGTGGTTGACCGTTTTACGCGGTGGCCGGAGGCCATCCCGCTCACGAACACTTCAACGCAGTCGTGTGTTCATGCCCTCGTAGTAGCCTGGATTGCTCGCTTTGGGGTTCCACTTCACACCGGGGCGCCCAATTTACATCTGAACTGTGGTCTGCCATGGCCCGCCTGTTGGGGACGCAGCTCCACCACTCGACAGCGTACCATCCCCAATCAAATGGGTTGATGAAACGGTTCCACCGCTGTCTGATGGCCGCCCTGAAGGCTCGTCTCACAGGCCCTGGGTGGATGGACAAGTTGCCATGGGTCCTGTTGGGGATTCGGATGGCCTCGAAGGAGGATCTGTCAACGTCCTCCGCGGAGTTGGTATATGATGCTCCGCTCACCGTTCCCGGGAAGTTTGTCCCTGCTGCTGATGGGTTCCAGGAACCCCCGTCATTGGTGCTGATCCGCTTGCGGGAGAGGGTTGGCGCCCATCTCCCATCCCAACGTCGCGTCATGGAGTGGTCCCTTCCTATGTGCCATTGCCGCTGATAGGCTGCCCGTACGTTTTTGTTCACCGAGACATGTCTTACAAGAACAACATGATAGTTGTTTTTTCACCTTTATTTGGTTTTAGGTTGAATTAAAACTAAATAGGACTGTGAACAGATCCTATGAATTCTATTTCCCTTCCTATATACTACATATACATTACCATTTACATTTGCCACTAGCTTCTAATTAATATTAGCAACCTATAATTAGGTTGTTGTAGACTACACATGTTTCTTCCTGTATCGTAAGGAGAAATTAGCCATATTTTCCCATAAAACTAAGAAATATTGTACCCGTGTTGTCTTCTCTGGATGAGTATGTACATAAATTGATGTCAAATGGCATAATTGGAACAAAATTATTTTGTTCTCCTTCAATGTTGGGCTGTGCTCTGAGAACGCCGCCCTATGATCTTTGCTGAGAACAAAGCTGGCAAAGCATTGTTTCTCTTTTACAATATGTATGATGCACATATTTAAGTCCTGGTTTTCAATCACTCATGTAACACCTGGTCGAAGTTGGAAACAGTAGCTATAGAAAACACCCACCCATAAACAATATGGATAATTGTAAACGACATCTGCACAGCCGCATTTACGAACTTTTCATACAATAAAGCTGATATAAGGTACATAGAGAGGGTATCAATTAATTCTAGCCACAGATTGAAAAAATAATCTAACCTCATTAATTCACTCGGGGTGTGTTATGATGTGCTCTACTGCATGAAGTGTACAGCAAAACTTGCACTTCCAGAGTGGTATATCGTGTTGCTTCTTCAGTGGACCACAAATTTAGTGTAAGAGCAAAACATGAAGTGCTGGAGAACTCAGCAGGTCAGGCTGGATCTATGGAGGGTCCGAAGAAGGGTCTCGACTCAAAACATCACCTATTCCTTCTCGCCAGAGATGCTGCCTGTCCCGCTGAGTTACTCCAGCATTTTGTGCCCATCTATGGAGGGAATGGCTAGGCGACGTTTAGGGTCGGGTCCCTTCTTCAGACATTTTTTTAACGGGTTCGGAAAGATAGAAAATTTCCCTTGTATTTAAATATGTTGTTACGAATATAACTAGTAGTGTGGGAGAAAATTCCATGAGCCATAATTGCCACATACATACCCAAAAGTAGAAATGTAGGAAGTTACAGTGTGCAAAAAAAAAAAGATATTACGAGCTTTATAGTACCAAGTTACAAGCTTTCCTTGTACCAATCAAACGGCAAACTCAAAATTCCATATTTTGAAAATGGGCAAAGCAAAAAGTACCATGTTCTCTAGAAAGGCTTATCCTAAAATAATTGATTGGAAGGGTGTGATTTCAGAAGTCAGGACGTCTGTATCATTCAGTCAGTGAGCTGCAGATGTGGATATCATGACGATAATCGCGAGGCAGCATATCAAGATGGCGCAAAAAATTAACCATGACCTTTTTCGCCGTGTGGAGTATCTTGCTCCGCTCTATGATCTTTGATCCACAATCAGTAACCCATGCCTGCCTTCTCTCCATATCCCTTGATTCCGCTAGTCCCTAGAGTATCTAACTCTCTTTTAAATTCATCCAGTGAATTGGCCTTTACTGCCTTTTGTGGCAGAGAATTCCACGAATTCACAACACTGGGTGAAATTTTTTTTTTCCCATCTCAGTTTTAAATGGCCTCCGCTTTCGGAAGGCCCCGACCACGGATGAACACGGAGGAGAGGCTGGCTGGACTATGGTGCCATCCTCACCTTGGTGCCATTTATGTTATGTTGTGTCGTGGACTTTCTGTCTTTGTGCTTTTTTTTAATTCAATTTCAATTTTATTTTTAATATGTTTTATTATTTATTTATTTTTTGGTGATTTTTTTTATGATACTGCCTGTAAGGGAAATTCATTGCGTTGTCTCAAATTGAGACAATGACAATAAATTTGAATACAATACAATACAATACAATTTATTCAGACTGTGGACCCTGGTTCTGGACTGTCTCATCATTGTTAAGGTTTGTTTCACTTCAAACAGACAAAACGCAATAAAATTGGTAATCAAGTAGTAAAATATTTATTAAGCCAGGTGGGTGTGGCAGTAAACTCTTATAGTATGTAATGTATATTCTATACGTTCACTTTACCCCCCACACAGGAGTCATGTTCAATCAGATATATTTATACTCCAATAATCAGCGATTCAGTAATACTTTATCTCACAGAGCATGGCACAGCCTCTTGCTTGTTGAAATTGGCAGGTTCTTCCGAGAAAGGAAAGGTTAGCCCATATATGGTTATGCTACAGAAGCTATTTTTGTGCAGATCAAACATTTGGTTTTTTGACCTTGTTGATCTGTTGTTTGTACATTGCAATCAGTAGAGCAGAGGGAAAGTACCGTTGTCTGAACATTCTTCTGATGTTTATATCATAACAGAAAACATTCATGAAGTTGTGCTATTATCTCGCTAGTGTTATGGAAGAATAGAAAAATCATCTTTGTTAGCCTTGCTAGTGTAATAGGAGAAAGGTGAAGGCATTTCTTTATTGCTTCTAATTCTACAGCTGAATCCATTTCGTAACTTTTAAATCTTTAAACTTTCTCACCTTTACTCTAGAGATGCTGCCTGACCCACTAAGTTACTCCAACATTTTATCTACCTGGAGTTAATTTAGCCTTGTTTCATATATGTATTGATACAGCAAGACTTAGGAATTATTAAGTTTCAACATGGTGCTGGAATCGCAAGTAATTGCCTCAGCTGCTGTTTTTCCTATAAAAAGCCTTGCGTTTTCTTCTCTCTTCAGTATCTAGACAAGTATGTTAATTATTTGTTATTTTGATTGGATTTACTTTTCATCTATGGATTTTTTAAATGTTCTTCTCAGTTTTGAAATGCTGTTATTGAATTGACTATTTAGAATTTTATCTTGGCCTGGGTAATGTTTGTTATTAACTTTAATTATATGGTTCTCACTGTAAATGCTAATTTAATCAGGAATTCTAATTTTGAAGATATACTATATTGCATTCCTGTAAAACACTAATTAATTTTTCAGTTTAATTTTTGGGGGAATTTGTTTGTGCCATTTCTCAGTAGTTCTATTAGGAACCAAATTTAAGACTGCGTGTCAGCGTACGACTGGCAAAGGTTCTTTCAAGTCCATCCCCACTGCTGAATCACTCTTGCCAAATTTAGCTCTTCGCTGCCTGCAGTACTTACCAGATCAGGTCCTGCTAACTCTCTGCAGTATCTGTAGGAACCATTAAGCTTAAGTCAGTATTATTACCATGTCTGATATTTATAGTTTTAGTTTTTATCTGCCTGTACTTTTGTCGAAGTGGGAGAAGAAATTACACCTCAAGATTGTGTTTCAAATGTCTTAACACGAAGATCAAGACATAAATCTGGTTCTGTAGCCGTTCAACTACAAGGGTCTCTGCTGAATTGGAAGCCAAAGCTGAAGTAGTTGCTCTCTCGCTAGAAGCTGCCATCTTGGAGAAAAAATATGAGATTGAGGAACACGAAGAACAGCTGAAGAGAGAGGCTGAGGAACAAAGTGAACAGATGAAAAGGCAAGAAGAACAGCTGAAGAGAGAGGCTGAGGAACGAAATGAAGAGCTGAAGAGAGGGGCCGAGGAACAAAGTGAACAGCTGAAGAGAGGCTGAGGAATGATGTGAACAGCTGAGGAGAGAGGCTGAGGAACGAAAAAGGCAGTTGAGGAAGGAGAAAGAATGGCTGGAAATAGCCACGGTTGGCAGCTGCTCAACTCCTCAAAGAAGGAGATACTGGAAGGTCAAGGTACAAGATGCAGCTCGAGAATACCTCAGAAGGAGAGTTTCTTAGTCCATGTAGGAGCTGCTAAGTTGGGAACAGCAGCTAAATCAAATCTATAGCCAGAGAATATCTGGCATGACTCAGAATTAGTACTGAGTAGGTGGATGGGTGGTAAAACTTTATTTCAGCAACAAGGAGCTAGACCGAAGCAAACAACCTTTGGGCTGTCTGGTGAGGCTCGTAATAAGCCAGCGTTCCAGCACTCTTCCCAGAGGCCCAATACACAGGCTTGTACAAGCCAAGATTTTCAGAGGCCTGTTTATTATCTATTTGCGCCCAGCCAGGTTCAAACAACTGGTCACGGGACTCGTGACGAAACCTACCCAGACCAGTACTCTTTTCAGAGGTCTGTTCATTATCCATCTGTGCCCAACCAGGGATCTCAAAGGGAATTCTATGAATTGGTGAGGAATCAAACGAGAACCAGCGAGCTCCTAGCTCAACAAAATCTCTCTTCTACCTTACCCCCAATGGAAATTCCTAAGTATGATGGTGATCTTTTGCAATATGAAACTTTCATAATAGCGCTTCACGAAGGAGTGGAAACGAAAACTACTAATGAAAGAGATCACTTACGATTACTGGAGCACCACACAAGCGGATATGCAAAGCAGTTTGTAATAAGTTGTCGAAATTTGCCTGCCGAGGAGGGCTATCCAATGGCAAGAAAATTGCTTAAAGAACATTTTTGTAACAAACAGAAGATTGCTAATGCATACATGAAGAAGACCTATGCTTTGACAGCCATCAATGCAGAAGATGTGAAGGCATTGCATGAGTTTGTGACATTTCTTAGAGGTTGTTGTAGCTCGATAAGAAATCTCGACCACATGGAAGAAATGATTGTTGTTAGTAATATGAGAACTATCATTCTAAAAGCCCTGTCCCACAGTACGAGTTCATTCCAAGAGCTCTCCTGAGTTCGCCCTGATTCAAACTCGGAGATTTACGGTAATGGTCACTCGTCGGTACTCGGGGCTCTCGTGTTGAAAAATCTTCACGAGTCTTCCCGTGCTTACTTGCCATTAGGGAGTCTTCCCAAGTACCTGCCGTTAGCGGTACGAGCCGCTAAGAGACGTCCCCGAGCTCCGAAGTACCTGCTACGTTCATTCTCCGTGCTTACCACGAGTTTGATTTTTTTAAACTCGGGAGAGCTCTTGGAATGAACTCGTACCGTGGGACAGGGCTATAAGACAGGTCTATAGGCTTAGCGAAAGGTGGAGAGATAGAGCAGGTCAGATACAGGAAGACCACAGTCAGCCAGCTATGCTTCCTGACCTGGTGAATTTCATGGAAAAGGAAGTACGGTTAATGTCAGATCTATGCCATGGGGATATTCAAGAGCCTAAACCAGCAACTGTTAAAGGTTGTACCTTTACTAAAACAAAAGGAAGATCAGGACCTAAGGAAAGCAGTTTTGCTACTGTTATAATACCTGTAGAAACGACAGGAGGAATGAAAGGAGATGCATCCATTATTAAGCAAAAAGTGTTCTGTTTGCCATGTGATGAGGTTGGTCACACCATGAGGTGGTGTCGAAAATTCAAGAAACGATGGACTTCTTAAAGGAGAAGGGAATCTGCTTTGGATATTTGAAGAAAGGACATATGACTAGAGACTACAAGAGTTGTATAACTTGTAATAAGTGCAAACAAGATCGTCCTGAATTACTTCACACTGAACAAAAGATTACAGAGAAGAAGCCGAAGCTAATAGAACAGAAGGAGAAGCCAGCTACGAGGGATGCTGTTACCTCACCTCAGATAAATGCACATATTGGGGGCTGGGGTAGAAACCTGTATTTTATCCATCTTACAAGTAAAGGTAAGGAGCAGCAAAGCGAATACAGTGTTGCAAACATATGCATTTTTGGATCATGCAAGTTTGGCTCCCTTTTGCACAGAAAGCTTGATGAGAAGGCTGGACATCACAGGAAAGGAGACTAAGATTTTCATGCATGCCATGAATGAAGAGAAATGCTGCGATAGTCATCATATTACAGGTATGGAAATATCTTGTTTGGATATTGCTGACCAGGCATTTTCATTGGCTCATTGGGGGAAAAAAGCGTAAGCACGAGTTTTCAGCACCAAGGAATACAGACTGGTAATGTTAAATGTCCGCCAAACTTCACAGCTGTGTATCTCTGGCTTATTAAAATTTGTCTGGCTTTTTAAAAGTGTCTCCACTCCTTCTCCCCCCAGAAACAGTCATGCAAATGATGGCTTGGTGTTAAAGGGAGTGTACTTCCTCCAGTTATACCTTTACCACCCTATTTCACCCAAGAACATTATCATTTCTATCATGCAACCTCTCCTGACTTCCACCCTTTCACAGACCTTACCCTTTTTCGTCCGTTCTTCCTCCCTAGCCTTGCTCTACAACTTGAAATGTGCTAACTCTTTTTCTTCCTCCATAATTGCAACCTGATTTGCATTTTCTGTTCTCATTTCAACACCTGCATCCTGATCAATAATTCTGAAATCAGCATTGGTATTGGTTCTGAGAGCAAGGTATTGTGCAAATTTAAAGGGGATTTGGTTCCGATAGGGAGCAGGACTCCATCTAAGATAAGAATTCTGAAGACTGACAGACAGGCCCATTTAATTCAGAGACCACTGACAGTAAAAATGAATGCAGAGCCAAAGATGGCGGAAGAGGAGCCTGATATAGAGCTGCATAAAATTTATTAAAAATGAGAAACCAACAAATTGAAGTAAATCCTTTAATCTTGAAGAAAGGAAGCTTAAATGGTAGCTTATGGGTAAGATAAAAAGGCAGAAAGTCAAAAGAGACATTGGTATCTGAAGGCTGTTGAGGTTTTGGATCCTTGATAGCATAATGGGGAAAAAAAGCTGTTTTCTTTGAAAATACCAGAAAAGGAGATCAAAGGACAAAAACTTTATTTGCCATTTGTGCTTACACACATAGGAACTCTTGTGCGGTTGTTCAGAGAGTCAAGTCAAGTTAAAAAGACACACAGAAGACACATAATCTATAAAAACATATACTTCTCTAGAACTAAAAAAGAAAGAAAATGCCTAAAACCCTATATAAAGGGGAAAGAGAGAGCATTGTAAATTACACAAACCCTATATAAAAAGTGTCGATTGCATTGTAAATTGCACAGGCCCAGGAGACAATATAATATAATATAATATGGTGTGCTATGAGGTAGGTCAGGACATCAGTTCATTTTTGCTTTGGCCAAGAGTCTCACTGTGGCAGGGAAGAAGCTCTTAAAAAAGCGTGTTCTGTTTGTGACGATGCTGTCCGCTCGTCTGTGCCTGAGGTTGTATGTGCAGTTTTTGTGTTCGAGCAGGGAGTGAGCTGGATGTAGTGTGTCTGATGATTCTCTCTGCTCTTTTTTGACAGCGCTGTGTATAGATTGTATCCATGGAGGGGAGTTCCGTTCTGATAATCCTCTCTGCAGTCTTTATGACTCTTTGCAGAGCCTTCCTCTCTGTCTGTGTGGTGTTTCCATACCACACCGTGATGCCTGTGGTGAGGATGCTCTCTATCAGTCCTATCTGTAGACCTGGGTGAGAGGGCGACAGTGCAGACCAGCTTTTCTGAGCAGCCTGATGAAGTACAGTCTCTGCTGTGCTTTTTTCACTGTGGCAACAGTGTTCAAAGTCCAGTTCAGATCTGATGTTACTTGTAATCCCAGGTATCTGTAACTGTCAGCCCTCTCCACCACAGTCCCCTTGATGATGAGGGGCTGCAGGGGGGGTGGATTTTTCCTGAAGTCCATTATTATTTCTCTTGTCTTGTCTGTGTTGAGGCTTAGGTCGTTCACCTCACCATAGGCAAGAATGTCGTTCACCAGACTCCTGTAGCCCGACTCGTCCCCTCCCTTGATGAGGCCCAGGATGGTGGTATCATCCGCATACTTAATAATGATGGTATTTTCCTGGGTGGAGACACAGTCGTGTGTGTACAGGGTGAAAAGTTTGGGACTGAGACAGCAGCCTTGTGGTGATCCTCTGCTGACGGTGAGCTCTGCAGACACCCTCCTTCCCATCCTCACCACCTGTGGTCTTTCAGTCAGGAAATCCAAGATCCAGTTACAGGTGGGAGTTGGGACGCCGAGGTCTGTCAGCTTCTCAGTCAGCCTGCCCAGGCGAATGGTGCTAAAGGCCGAACTGTAATCCAGGAACAGCGTTCTGACGTATGTTCCTCTGCTGTCCAGGTGTTGCAGGATGTGGTGTAGAGCAATGGCCACTGCGTCGTCCACTGAGCGGTTGGGGCGGTAGGCGAACTGGAGGGGGTTGATCGTGCACGGGACCATGTGATTGATATGTGTGAGAACCAGTTTTTCTAGACACTTCATGGCAACTGGCGTGAGTGCCACTGGCCTGAAGTCATTCAGGGTGGATGGGTTTGTTTTTTTTGGAACTGGTACAATGGTGGAAAATTTAAAAATATGGGGGACCACTGCTTGGTTTAAAGACAGATTGAACATGTCTACATACACTCCAGTGAGTTGTTCCGCACAGGCCTTCAGAACTGTAGGAGGGACGCCATCTGGTCCCACAGCCTTGGATGGAATGAAATGTGTAGACCAGTACAGCTTCCAGAAAGTGCTACTGAGGAGAGCTTAGGAGGATGTCAATGAAGATGTGAAACACACATCTTTGGGTGTTTTGGAAATGTGAAGGAATGCATTAAACTATGTGTAATACAGCTTTAAGTTCCATAAAAAACTGTGCATTATTCTCGATATGTAGTTGATCATCATCAACCTATAATTTTAGTGTTATTACGAAGGGATGGCAGTACTGTGAATTGTGGCAGAATGAACAATCGCGATTAATTTGAAACGAGCTTCTAATTGTGCATACTTAAATATAGATGTCGTTGAATGGAAAATTAATTTAAAAAGCCTTAAACTATGTCAGCTCACTTTGTAATTAATTAAATATTTCTGAAATGTAGTCTTCACTGTAATATGGGAATTGCAGTAGCCAGTTTGCATTCAGGATCACCAATAAGATAATGCAATGTTGACTGCGGAATAAATATTGGCCAGAGAACTTAAAGTCAGAGTCATACAGTGTGGAAATGGCCCATCGGCTTAACTTGCCCATGGAGACCAATATGCTCCATCTACACTTGTCCCACCTGCCTGCATTTGGCCCATATCCTTTGAAACCTCTCCTATCCATGTACCCGTCTAAATCTATATTACTAAAAGTCTGATCTTGACCACTTCCTGTTGTTCTGTATATTGATTTTAGAAAAAACGCTGCCACTTACGGCTGTGATTTTTCGCCATCTTACTCCGAGTCTCCCTCTGCTGCGCAGGGCAAGAAGATTTTTCTCATCAATGAAAAATAAAAGAGTTATTAGTGTTTAAAAAATGTTGAGATTCTCTCTGCTGAAGGCCATGCCCCTTCCAGAGGGACTATAAAACCCAGAAGTGTGGAGGTGCCTCAGTTCTCTGCAAGATGGGGGAGCGAGAGGTCGCAATTCTCAGTCTGAGCTGTGAATAACACTGAACACATGTCTACTAAACTGTGAGAGGTTTTACTGATCCATCAGTGCCCTTAATGTGGTTTGAAAATGTAGTTTGAAAGTGCTAAAGCTGTGTAGCCTTTGGTTTGAAAGTGCTAAAGCTGTGTAGCCTTTGGTTTGAAAGTGCTAAAGCTGTGTAGCCTTTGGTTTGAAAGTGCTGAAGCTGTGCCTTTGGTTTGAAAGTGCTGAAGCTGTGTGACCTAATTAAAGCTGCCTTGCCTAATTAAAGCTGCCTTGCCTATTTAAAGCTACCGTGCCTAATTAAAGCTGCCTTGCCTAAGTAAGGCTGCCTTGCCTTCTATATACAATTAAAAGTTTAATCTTGACAACTTCCTGTTTGCGCTTTATATTGATTTTAGAAAATAACGCTACCACGTACGGCTGTGATTTTTGGCCATCTTACTCAGTCCCCCTCCGCTCATCAGGTGCCAAGGATTTTTCCCATCGATGAAAAATAAAAGTGTTATTCGTGTTTAAAAAATGTTGAGATTCTCTCTCCTGTCAATCACGCCATGAAGGCCACTCCCCAGCTGGTGGGAGGGCGAGGGACTATAAAACCCGGAAGTGTGGGCGTGGCTCAGTCTCTGCAAGATGGGGGAGGGAGAGGTCACGACTCGCTGTCTTTAGTGGCCTTGCACCCTGCTTGAAATGGTATGAAACTGCACGAATTTGGTGGCCTTGCACCCTGCTTGAAATGGTATGAAACTGCACTTGAATTTGGTGGCCTTGCACCCTGCTTGAAGTGGTAAGAAACAGCACTTGAATTTGGTGGCCTTTGAACCCATCTTGAAATGGAATTTCAAGGAATAGCCGTGAGTCAACTGCCAGCCCACCAGCCATGAGTGAGTGAGCTGCCAGCACAACAGGCTTGAATGACTGAGCCGCCAGCCCAAGAATTCATTCGGCCCACAATGTCTATACCGGCTCTCTGGAAACCAGTCCCTTCAGCGCACAACACCTATACTAGCGACCAATATTGGAATTGGTGGTGAAGTGGAATATTGCGTTGGGGGACCAGCCCTCCCGTGTGTTGCTGGGATCCAACATGTCCCACTTAGTCTAGTGTTTTGTAAATGTTGTGATGGTGTTTAAATGTTGTAAAGTAACTACTCTTCAAAATCTAAGGAATCTATAATGTCTGTCTGAAAACAGTTTTTATAATCTATTGAACATTTATTTTAGGTGGAATATTGATCTTTCGGTTTAGTTTAATGTCTCTTTTGAAAGCAGATACCCTAGATAATAACTCCTTGGTTATTGCACTGGAGTGTTAGTCTTGACTTTTGAGCTCGAATCAATCATCTTTCTCTGAGTGAAAATATTTCCAACTGAGCCCCAGTTGACAGTTCTATGAAGCCAAAATTTGGTGAGGAAAAAGTACAGTAGGAGAATATGGGTGAGTACAAGTAATGAAAGGAATTAAAAGGATTATGCACAGTCCTCATCAACCAAATGGGAAATGAACTGATTTTTGAATGCCTTTCACTCCAAACAAGGTATAATTGCTCTATTCTGCTGTGTCAAACAAAACATACATTGAAGCAATTAAAAAAAAAAATTACATCAACATGATCACATTTAAAACTTAAAATTGATTTTCCATTCTCCATAATTGTTTAACAAAATCATGCTTTGTGATTTGAAAAGATTCAATGCTTTAATGGAGAGTTTGACATATGCCTTTATCTATCTATTATTATATAAAACTGTGTGCCCGAAGTCCGGCTGCCTTTCTGCCTTTTGATTCGTTCCCATCGTGTGATGTCACAATGCCCAATGCTCGCAGATGTCCAATCACAATGCCCAATGCTCGCAGATGTCCAATCGGAATGGATCCATTTACATGTACGGCTTCCGGCTGCATTTCTTCCTTTGATTCACTGCAACTCCGAAACCAGACGCAGAATCGCCGACATCTTTTCCATTTGGGTAGAGATTTCACTTTTCTTTCTAAGTATCCGCTCCTCATTACATTTCGTCGTGTTTAAGTACATGTTTCTAATCAAATCCTTCCCCCCCCCCACCAAACCCAATATTTCAAAAATAAACTGGCTTCTCACCCATAGAAGCAGCACCAGCCCCAGCCCCTGATGAACGTTCCATCGTGCGATGTCACAATGCCCAATGTTCACATATGTCCAATCGGAATGGATTCATTTACATATGCCTTTGCAGGAGCCCCAGCCCATGATGAACGTTCCATCGTGTGATGTCACAATGCCCAATGCTCAAATACATTGTTGCCATAGAGGGAGTACAGAGAAGGTTCACCAGACTGATTCCTGGAATGTCAGGACTTTCAAATGAAGAAAGTGACTGGATAGACTCGCCTTGTACTCGCTAGATTTTAGAAGATTGAGGGGGTATCTTATAGAAACGTATAAAATTCTTAAGGGGTTGGACAGGCTAGATGCAGGGGAAAGATATGTTTGTGGCCGACACATTATCCCGTGCGCCGCTCCCGTCTCTAATTGGAGGCGTGTGTTCGAATCCCACTTCTGACACCATGTAAAAAGCCTTGATTGCTACACAAAGTCTTTTACTGATAGTTTATTATAAGCACTACATACATACTATGCAGTAGCTGTCCGTGGTCATCACTGGAGCTAGAGAGCGAGCTGGAGGTGGGACACTACAATTATACGAGAGACAATGGGGAGTGGTTAGTAGTGGTGAGGTCACTATGTTAAAGGAACATGCACTGATCTACACTCCACCCACCCCTCTCCCCCTCCCATCCCACTCTCCCCCTCCCTCCACACTCTTCCCCCTCTCCCTCCTCATTCCCTTACCGTGCACAGCCTCTGTCTTTAATAAGGAACTACAGATGCTGGAAAATCGAAGGTAGACATAAAAAAAAGCTGGATAAACTCAGCGGGTGCGGCAGCATCTATGGAGCGAATTAAAGGGTCAACGTTTTTGGCCAAAACACGGAAGAAGGGTTTCGGCCAAAAACGTTGCCCTTTTCCTTCGGTCCATAGATGTTGCTGCACCCGCTGAGTTTATCCAGCTTTTTTGTTGTTGTACCAGCCTCTCTCTCTCTCTCTGCCCTTCTCTCTTCTCTTCTCTCTTCTCTCGACTCATGCACGCCCGCTCCAACCCCTCCCCCCACCTCTCTCCCCCATCCTCTCCTCCTCCTCTTCTCTCCCCCTCCCCTCTCCCTCTCCACCCTCGTCCTCCCCCTTCCTCACACAATATTTTTTGTGGGGGCGGATCCACAGTGTGTGTGACTGTTTGTGGAGGCGGCCACGCGCTCTCCATTCAAGAAGACGCTCATCTGTTTGTGGAGGCGCGTGCTTAGTATGTGACCAAAGATCTTATAGTGGAGCTCTCCGCTACAAGATCTTTGTGTGTGATGACACACGCTCCCCCCCCCCCGTTGGTGCAGGAGGCGCGCGCAGCATCTGAATGCTCAGCGATTATTTGAATTCTTCACTAACCGTCATTCTGACTTTGCTTGTGAAGAGAAAAGTCCTGAATTACATTTGTCTGATGCAGGAAGATTGTTCCCGATGTTGGGGAAGTCCAAGACAAGCGGGACACAGTTTGAGGATAAAGGGGAAATCCTTTAGTACTGAGATGAGGAAAACATTTTTCACACAGATAGTGGTGAGTCTCTGGAACTCTCTGCCACAGAAGGCAGTTGAGGCCAGTTCATTGGCTATATTTAAAACGGAGTTAGATGTGGTCCTTGTGGCTAAAGGGATCATGGGGTATGGAGAGAAGGCAGGTACAGGATACTGAGTTGGATGATTAGCCATGATCATATTGAATGGCGGTGCAGACTCGAAGGGCCGAATGGCCTACTCCTGCACTTAATTTCTATGTTTCTATGTTTTCCTCTCCTCACCCCTCTCCCTCTCCCACCCATCTCTCTCCCCCCCCACCCTCCTTCCCTCTCTACCACCACCCCTTCCCCCTACCCCTCTGTCCCCTCTTTCACCACTCCCCCCCCCTCCCTCCCTCCCCTCTTCCACTTCTATCCCCTTACCCCACGCCTCTCCCACCCCCACCCTCTCTCTTCCCCTCCCTTCCCCTCTCTCCCCCACCCCTTCCCCTACCCCCCTCCTCCCTCTACCCCCTCTCTCCACTTCCCACACTCCCCCCCGTCCCTCTTCTACCACTCCCGCTACCCCTCTACCCCCTCTACCCCTCCACTCTCACTTCTCTCCCACTCTCTCCTCCCCCTCTCCTCACCCCTCACCCCCATCCCTCTCTCTCCCCCACCCCCTTCCCTCTCTACCCCACCCCCTTCCCCTCTTCCCTCTCTCCCCCCCCCACCCCCTTCCCCCTATCCTTCTGTCCCTCTTCCATCACTCCCGCTACCCCTCTCCTCCTCCTCCCTCCCCCACTCTTCCACTTCTCTCCCCCCCCTTCCCCTCCACTCTCCCTCCCCACTCTTTCCCCTCTTTTTCCCCCACCCTCTCCCCATCCCTCCCTCCCCCCCCCCCTCCCCATCCCCCCTCCCCCCACACTCTCTCTCCCCATCACTCACCCCCTACCCCCCTCTCTCCTTTCCTTCCCAAATCTATCCCCGTTTCCTCCTCCTCCCTCCCCTCTTCCTCACCTCCCCCCCCCCCCCCCCCCCCCCCCCAAAAACGCCATTGGGGAAACAGACCCAACGGGTCTGCACTTGGTCTAGTTGTCTTTAAAATTAAGGGCTATTTCTAACCAAGAAATCAAGAAGACATGACCAGTATTTGGTTTATTTGACAAAAAGTCAGTTTTGATCTGTGAGGTGAAGGACTGGTGAAATAGTTGATGGTTGGTGTGTCAGTTGCATAGAAATGAAAAGCCATTGCTGAAATATTCAGTTCAGTAATGATTTTCTTTTACTACCTCTAAACTAAGTGGATCACATTTATGAGCTTTTAAGGAACATTGCTGATATTAGAAAGTGCCATTAATATTGTGAGGTATGGTGAACTCCATAATGTTTGGGTCAAAGACCCATCATTTATTTATTTGCCTCGATGCTCCACAATTTGAGATTTGTAATAGCAATAAATCACATATGGTTAAAGTGCACATTGTCAGATTTTATTAAACGCCATTTTTACACATTTTGGTTTCACCATGTAGAAATTACAGCAGGATTTATACATAGTCCCCCCCCATTTCATGACACCATAATTTTTGGGACACAGCAATATCATGTAAATGAAAGTAGTCAAGCTTAGTATTTTGTTGCATATCCTTTGCATGCAATGACTGCTTGAAGTGTGTGATTCATGGACATCACCAGATGTTGGGTGTCTTTTCTGGTGATGCTCACCAGGCCTGAAGTACAGCCATCTTTAGCTTATGCTTGTTTTGGGGGCTAGTCCCCTTCAGTTTTTTCTTCAGCATATAAAAGGCATGCTCAATTGGGTTCAGATCGGTGATTGACTTGGCCATGTTTTAACTTTCAAAAACTCCTTTGTAGCTTTAGCAGTATGTTTAGGATCATTGTCTTGCTGTAGAATGAACCGCCGGCCAATGAGTTTTGAGGCATTTATTTGAACTCGAGCAGATAGGATGTGTGGACACACTTCACAATTAATTATGCTACTACCATCAGCAGTTGTATCATCAATGAAGATAAGTGAGCCAGTACCTTCAGCAGCTATGCATGCCCAGGCCATAACACCCCCACCACCGTGTTTCACAGATGAGGTGGTATGCTTTGGATCTTGGGCAGTTCCTTCTCTCCTCTGTACTTTGCTCTTGCCATCACTCTATGTTAATCTTCATTTCATCTGCTCACAAGATCTTTTTCCAAAACTGTGGTTGCACTTTTAAGTACTTTTTGGCAAACTGTAACCTGGCCATCCTATTTTTGCGGTTAACCATTGGTTTGCATCTTGCAGTGTGGCCTCTGTATTTTTGTTCATGAAGTCTGTTGCGGACAGTGGTCATTGATAATTCCACACCTGACTCCTGAAGAGTGTTTCTGATCTGTCGGACAGTTGTTTGGGGATTTTTCTTTATTATAGAGAGTATTTTTCTGTCATCAGCTGTGGAGGTCTTCCTTGACCTGCCAGTCCCATTGCGATTAGTAAGCTCACCAGCGCTCTTTCTTCTTAATGATGTTCCAAACAGTTGATTTTGGAAAGCCAAAGGTTTGACTGATGTTTCTAACAGTTTTATTCTTGTTTCTCAGTTTCATAAAGGCTTCTTTGACTTTCATTGGCACAACTTTTGTCCTCATGTTGATAAACAGCAAAATGTTTCCAAAGGTGATGGAAAGACGGTAGGAAAGACTTGGTGCTGAGAGCTCTCTTACACCTGCAGTAAGGAGGCAATTAAACACACCTGAGCAATTACAACTGCCTGTGAAGCCATGTATCCCAGACATTATGGTGCCCTGAAATGGGGTAACTGTATAAACACAGCTGTAATTTCTACATGGTGAAATCAAAATGTATAAAAATGGCCTTTAATAAAATATGACAATGTGCACTTTAACCACATGTTATTTTTTCTATTACAAATCTCAAATTGTGGAGTACAGAGGCAAATAAATAAATGATGGGTCTTTATCCCAAACATTATGTAGCTTGGGGAAAACTCAACTGTACTGTAATCCCAAACCTTTTTTTAATTGAATATTTGATTCCATTTTTCATTTGTGCAAAAGGTCATTGGTCATCTCATTTCTCTCCTAAAATAAGTAGAAATCTGCAGAAATTCATAATCCATTGAAAATGTAAATAAAACTGAATATTGCTTGTTTCGTCACATGGTATCAAATAATTTGGTGGGGAAACGCTGAAGTATTTTTCATTCTCATGGAGGAATACTAGCATTGGATGTGATATGGAGGGGATGTTTGGCTGGCAAATAAAAAGTAGTGTAGGAAGGCACTGCAGATGCTGGTTTAAACCAAAGATTGACGCAAAAAGCTGGAGTAACTCAGCAAGACAGGCAGCATCTCTGGAGAGAAGGAATGGGTTAAGTTTCGAGTCAAGACCCTTCTTCAGACTGGTTAGGGATAAGAGAAACGAGAGGTAATGGCGATGATGTAGAGAGATAAAGAACAATGAAAGAAATATATGGAAAACAGCAATGCTGTTAAAGGAAACAGACCATTAGCTATTTGTTCAGAGAAAAGAGGCTTAAGACTTGGGTGGGGGAGGGATAGAGAGAGAGGGAATGCTGGGGCTACCTGAAGTTAGTGAAAACAGTATTCATACCACTGAGCTGTAAGATGTCTATGAAATGCTGTTCCTCCAATTTGCGTTTAGCCTCATTCTGACAATGGAGGAGACCTAGAACAGAAAGGTCTGTGTGGGAATGGGAAGGAGAATTAATGTGGTTGCCAACCGGGAGATCAGGTAGGTTCAGGCGGACAGAGCGAAGGTGTTTAGCGAAATAATTGCCCAGTCTGTGTTTGGTCTCGCCGATGGATAAGAGTCCACAACAGATACAGTAGGTAAGGTTAGAGGAGGTGCAAGTGAGCTTCTGCCTAACCTGAATGGACTGTTGAGGTCCCTGGACAGAGTCGAGGGAAAAGGAATGGGGACAGGTGTTGCATCTTCTGCGGATGCAGGGGAAGGTACCTGGGGTGGGGGTGGTTTGGGTGGGAAGGGATGATTTAACCAGAGAGTCGCGGAGGAAATGGTCTTTGCGGAAGTCGGAAAGGGATGGTGATGGGAAAATGCGGAAAAAGTAGTTCTGACAGCACTGATGACATAAATATTGTTACTGACAATTGAAAAGGTGCATTGAGCAACAAAAGACATTCTAATTTACATGTGCAAAGACTAAGACAGCACAAAAATTGTTTGAAATTTGTTAGTGTATTTGTTGAAGTGCCAAATTTCTTTAAACTTAAAAAATAGAGATGTTGACGTGATTTCTTCATGATCACGTCTCTAAGCTGGGTCCATGGGGTCATCCAAGCTGCTAACTCATCCACACTCCACCTGCCAATGAAAACTGGACATAATTATCTGCCTTTTGCTTTCTGAAGTCGATGATTAGTTTCTTGCTTTTGTTGACGTTGACTGAGGGGATGTTGTGGGACCTCTCAAACCAGGCAGGTGCAGTCAGGTTAGGCAAGGAAGGCAGTGCCTACCCTGACTAAAATAATAAACTGGTAATTATTAAATATAAATAGTAAAGGCATGGGAGAATTATGCCTACCTAAGAGATCAATCTCTTAGGTAGGCATAATTCTCCCGTACCTTTCATCCGCAGTACATGTAATACGCGAAAGTATGTGCAGCTCACGTGCCATCGACTCTGCTTCAAGCCTTCAATAACAAACTGAAATTCTGCCTTTGCACCGTGGACTGCGTGCATGGGCTGCACAGCAGCCTACTGCGTATGCACAGCGCAAGTTTCTTGGCGGGTTTTTCAAACTTGGATTGTCATTATCTTAAGAGTATCTTAAGAAACAAAGAGAGAAGAATGGAGTTCACAGCGTGTGGGGAGTCTGGCCTGGGGTAACGTTGCGGGGAGGGCAGGAGCGTTGAGAAGGAAGGGGTCGGGGATCATGTCAGTGCGAGTAACCTCAATTGGTCCCTTGATCGCGCTGGCACAGGAGTAAGCTCCACCACCCGTTGTCCTGTTATCATCGCCCGCTGACCAGCTCTTGAGCTGGTCCCCTCCTTGTCCGGTCTACATTGAACGACACGGATTGGGCAGTGAATGCCATGCAGTGTGAGTGTCACCCAGTGCAGCAAGTGAGGCCATGTCCTGCTCCCGGCAGCAGTCGGAATTTAAGGATTTGCAGGAAGTGCTGACATGGGCGAGGCCGGCAAGCGGCAGGAGAGAGGTGTTCAGACGGAGAGCACTGCCAGAGATGAGCGGGCCAGCAGAAGGCGCTGAGGCCACCCGAGCTGCTTCCCTCTCTGGCCACAATGTGGTGGCTCCGCGCCTGGAGCGCCACGGTAGCGGTGAGTGAGTGAGTTGCTGGCATGATCCCCGACCCCCTTCTTCTTAACCCTCCTGCCCACGCTGATCCGGTCCAGACTCCCCACACGCTGCGAAAGGTACTTCCCCCCCCAATTGGTTCCTTCAACTATAACTGTCGGTCAATAAAATCACAACTGATTCAACTTGTCCCGGTGTGCTCTCGTTTTCTCTCACCATCTCTCCACCTACCGACACCCCCCCACCCCCCCCCCCCCCCCCCCCCCCCCCCCCCCCCCCCCACCATCACCCATTCAGTAATTCAGAATGGAGGAGATTTGGAAGCCTTGGGCATATTGTTACTTTATTTTTTTATTTTTTTGAACGTGAGAAATTCTATGTCCCACCAGCCTTTTTTCAAAATTTAGCAACTCAAAATGGAGGTGCGTGTTCGACGCAAGTGCGTCATCATTGCCAGGAAATACGGTACTTTATTAAGAGATATGGCTTTGAAGACAAATTACTTTATAAAAGTCGACTGACAGCTTACGGAGAGGAGAACAATCTGCGCACATGCGGTTTAAGATTTAAAAAAAGCCGACTGACCGCCTACCTTGAATAATTACTCGCGGGACGTACCTGTCTCAAACATATGCTCTCAGGAAGGTGGCGAGCCCCTGGCGGGCCAAAGAAACGCTTCAAGGAAACATCAAGAACAGTCTGAAGAAATTCCACATCACACCGAGCAACTGGGAGCACATTGCATTGGACAGGCACTACTGGAGGAAATCCATGCAGGATGGAGCTGCACGTCACAAAATGGAACTGCGCCGTGTCGCTGAGACAAAGCGACAGCACCGTAAGGAGAGAGAGAAGGGGGTTCGACGACTACCAACCACCGCCAGTCTCCACTGCCCACGTTGCACCAAGGTGTGTGGATCGCGGATCGGCCTCTACAGACATGTGCAGACTCACAAGTAGACGACCCTATGGTGAGGAAAGGACAGTCGTACTCGTTTCGAGTGACCGTCGATGATGATGTTCTCACTCTCCACTGTCGTCTGACTCACACCTCCCATGATTTAGCCAAAAACAATAACAACAACAATGATGTCAGAGAATATATGGATGGAATTGAAGTTGTACTTACACAAATATTTGCTAACCATGCAGCCACGAGTCACCAAATGTTGATGGTCAGTGAGAAGATGTTGTTACTGATCTGTACTAATTGAGGTGTGTTGATGTGGATGTCAAGGATCATGTTGCAAGGGGAGGTATAATCTTGGAGCTTGGTGAAGCAGAATATCAGGTGCAATTCCTCCAGTTAATGTGTGACAGTAATGGAGGCCCAGGACAGAAAGGTCGGTATGAGAAGGGGAATTAGTTTAGTTTATTATTGTCACCCTTATCGAAGTACAGTGAAAAGCTTTTGTTTGCCTGCTATCCAGTTAAAGAAGAGACTCTATATGAATACAATCATATAGATTCGGTCAGGGGAGGTATATGTGAACTTTTGTCTCACCTGGAAGGAATGCTTGGGCGCATGCATGGATGTGGGGAAGGAGCTATAGGAAAAGGTTGCATCTCCTGTGGTTGCAGGAGAAGTACCTAGGGGAAGTAGTAGTTTGGATGGGAAGGGATAAGTAAACAAACAAAGTGAGCGATCTCTGCGTAACGGGAATGGAAGATAGAATAGCTTCTTTATTGTCATTGTAACATGGACCATGTACAACGAAATTTAAAATGTCAGCCAGTCAGTGCAGCACTCAAACATTTCTAAAAGCTAACGATACATACACGGTAAAATAATAAAGATAAACAACTAAATAAATATCACGAACAAAGCACGCATGCACACCCAACCCTCCATCCTTCTGTCGATTTCACAGTGTACCACAGTCCCTTAGTCTGTATCGCCCCTGCGTTCCTTGGCGGCTACATTTAGTGCTTTTATAGCAGTGGGGTAAAAACTGTTTTTTAGTCTTCGTCCTTGTCCTTGTAGATCTGTACCGTCTGCCTGACGGCAACAGTTCAAACAGGGAGTGTCCGGGGTGGGAAATGTCCTTTATGATATTCTGGGTTTTTTTGGTGCAGCGGGAACTGTGTAAGTCCTCCAAGGTAAGGAGAGGGCAGCCGACAATCCTCTGGGCGTTGTCAATGGCCCTCTGGAGCGCTTTCCTCTGAGCCGCTGTGCAGCTGGTGTACCACACGCATACACAGTATGTTAGTATGCGTATGAGTTGAAGAGTTAGTATTCAAGATGAGTTGAAGGTGATAGAAATGCCAATGAATGAGGCTGGTAGGTAGAAAGGTAACAACTAGGGAAGTCTAATGTTATTCCATCTGGAGGGAGGGGGAACAAGAGCAGAACTACAGGACACAGAGGAGGCATGGGCGAGGAATCAATCTATTGCTGCAGAGTGCTAAACCACATTTACAAAAGACACATCTCTGATATCCTCGGGTGGAAAGCCTAATCTTGGGAGCAGATGCAATGGAGACAGAGAAATTGAAAATAGGGGATGGTGCCTTTGTAAGAGGCAGGGTGGGGGAAGGTGTAGACCAGTTAATTTGGGAGTCAGTGGGCTTATAGTGGATGTTAGTTGATAGTCTGTCCATTGTGATGGAGAAAGAGAGATCAAGAAAGGAGAGATAGTCCTAGTGAATTTGAGGGCAGGATGATAGCTACTGGTAAATCATCTTGTTCTGCACAGATGCAGGAGGCAGCCCCGCAGTCGTCGATGTTGCGGAGAAGAGTTGGGGGGTGGTGCCAGTGTATGTTTGGAACAAGGAATGTTTTGAAGTAATGTACAAAAGACAGGCATGCTGGACCCATGCAAGTGCCTATGGCTACACCTTGAAGAAAGTGAGAGGAGTCAAAAGAGGTTGAAGGTGGGGACAAATTCCACTGAGGAGATGGGAACTGATTAGCTTTCTGTTCAAGGAAGAACCGGAGACCTTCTTAGTCGTGAATAGAGGTGTAAAGGGACTATACATCCATGGCAAAGAGGAGGCAGTGGGGGCCAAAGAATCGAAAGTTATTGAAGTGTTGGAAGAATATGTGAGGTGTCACGATCCTCGCCCTCAATGACTTTCGCCTCATTTTCTTTAAGTTAATAATTTCCATCACAAGGGACAAACAATCAGCGACTTCTCATCACACCTAACATATCACTATATCTTGCAAAGATGCAATCCTCTCACTTGTATCCACCTTTCACTAGCAGGTTCTGTCCCATCTCTACGTCTTTTCCAGCTTTCTCCACACATTACAAAAGCTCTATACCCCAAAATGTCACCTATCCATGTTCGACAGAAATGTTACCTGACCTGTTGAGTTACTCCAGCACTGTTGTTTTTGTAACGCAGCACCTGCAGTTCTTTGTGTCCACATCTCAAAGTTAGAACATGTTTTTTAGCCAACAATTTGAGAAAGTAACAATGAAATTTAAAAACTATTTCAATAGATTTGATTCAATTACTGCTTCAAAAGCATTATTTCATAAAAATAACTTACATAACTTCTGAAATGTATTTTCTATCAATAATTGTAAATGCAAAACGTTGGTTACATATAGAAAAAAAAGATTATTTTATGACCAATGTCAGAAAATTTGATATTAATGAAAAAAGCACCTTCAATAAGGTGCTTTTTTCATTAATATCAAATTTTCTGAGTTTGCTTTTTCTAATGTATTAAATGTTCTGGGGAAATGCAATATAGATTTTGAAATCGATAGATGATAAAAAAAAAGTAGAATAATATTTTAGTAAACATTTCCCCATAAAACTATTAACAACCCAATTTATCTCTGACAATTTTAATGCTATTTTAGGAGTTAGAAGCCTGTGCAGGGAGGGAATAATTGACATTGACATTGACAAAAAGAGGGGTATTATTAATGGTGAACTATTTGGAATCCAGAGAAATATCAGCAGATATCACCCCCGGCCCCCTCCTTTCCCCTACTATCGCTCTTATGATTTCCAAACAAAAGTAAAATAATTCAGTTATACATACACCAAAATATAGGCACCGATTTATCATCCTGCTGGTTTACGAGTACACTATCAGGATCACATCAATCATGGTTGGGCAACCATGCTGAATAGACCAGGGACACGCCCAAACAAAACTGCATAGAGTCCTGTCCTTGCAGCATATACTCTCTAATCCAGATGACATCCTTGTGAATCTATTCTGCACCCTACTCCAAGCCTCCTCATCTGTTCTATAGTGTGGCAGGCAATTGGAATTGCACTAATCATTTTAAATGTGGTCTGACCAAAGTTTTATACAGATGCACCATGACTTCACAATCTTTATATTAAAAGCTCTGACCAATAATGGCAAGTTTGATGTCCGTGTACCTTCACCACCCTATCCACCTGTCTTACCATTTTCTGGGACCGATGGACAACCTCAAGATACTCTGCACATCAAGCTCTCAAGTGTTCTACCATTTATTGTATTCTTTCATCTTCCATTTGACCTCCCAAATTACAATACCTTGCACTTGTCTGGATTAAACTCCATTTACCATTTCTGTACCCTGATTTCCAACTGATTTGTACCCCATGCTGTTTTGACAGCCCTCTTTACTATTCACACCTTTCCCAATTTTTGTGTGTCTGTTACTTACAGTCCTCCAACATTTTTGTTCAAATCTTATATTTAAATCACAAACTGTTCCCAGCAATGATCCCTGTGGAACCACTGGTTATAAACCTCTACGCAGAATAACATTCCTCAACGACTCCCCTCTATCTTCGCAAGTCGAGCTAATTTTTAATCCAATCTGCCAAGTCTACATGGATCACACGTGTGTTAATTTTCTGGATCAGTCTACCATGAGGGTGCTTGTCGAATGCATTATTGAAATCTACGTTGGCAACATCCACGGCCCTACCCTCTCAAATCATCTTCACCACCTCCTCAAATACACAAATTTGGGCTAGGGCCTCTTCCACACAAACCGCTGCTGACTATCCGTAATAGGTCCATTTGTTTCCAGATGCAAGTAAATTCAATCCCTAGCAATCTTCTCCAATAAATTCTCTAGCATTGATGTAAGGTTTTTCAACCACAATTTCCTGGTTTGACCCCATTGCCCTTGTTAAAGGAACAGCAGGTCATGGAAGGATAATAGACAACATGTAGGCAGGTGGGGTTAATTTAAAAGCTTTTTTTTTAAAACCTAAAAAACATAAAAAAAATAATGAACCAAACACACACACGCACGCACACACACACACACACACACACACGCACGTGAGGTGTTGCATTTTGGGACGTCTAACAAGGGCAGAACCTACATAGTGAATGTTACGCCTCTGGGGAGTGTTGCAGAGCAGAGGGATCTTGGAGTACAGGTGTTCCTTGATGGTTGAGTTGCAGGTAGATAAGGTGCTCAAAAAGGCTTTTGGCACTTTGGCCTTCATCAGTCTGTATAAGACGCAGTTGTATAAGACGTTGGTGAGACCTCATCTAGAATATTGTGTTCAGTTCTTAGAGGTGTATACAATCAATGAGAGGAATAGAGGAATATATCGGGTAGATGCATAGAATCTCTTGTCCAGAGTATGGGAATCGAGGACGGAGGACATAGGTTCAATGTGAAAGGGAAAAGATTTAATAGAAATCTGAGGGGTAACTTTTTCACACAAAGGGTAGTGTGTGTATGGAACAAGCTACCAGAGGAGGTAGTTGAGGCTGGGACTATCCCAACGTTTAAGAAACAGTTAGACAGGTACATGGATAGGACAGGTTTGGGGGGATATAGACCAAGCGCAGGTAGGTGGGACTCATGTAGCTGGGACTTGTTGCGCGCGCAGACTCATTGATGCATACACACACATGTATGCACAAAAAATAAGCAATAAAAGTGCAATAATAATCTATTTAGTTTAGAGCTTATTGCAGGTTATAGCATTTAATAGTCAAAGTTAAAGTCAATTTTATTCGTCACATGCACCCAATGGTGCAGGGAAATGTATTTGCCAGCAGTGATACACTTAAAAAAATAACGTACAATAACATACATGTGAGGGAGGAACTTAGAGAGGTGAAGGACCGGCAAGCTCGGCTCTTTACCTCTGAATCCTCCAAGATGCAGTGTCCGCCACCTGGAGCAGGATGAGACATGCTCACGCTTCTTCCTCTATAAGGTTCACAGGAGTAGCTCTGTGATGAACAGCATTAGGGAGGAGTACCGCTCGGTAAGATCCTTGCAAACGGATATGCTGAGGATCTGCAAATCCTTTTACGCGGATTTGTATGACAAAAAGGCCACAGACAGCACCGCCTCCCAGAACTTCCTGTCCTCTATAATGGAGGTCTTGGAGGACAGCAAGCGGGAGAGTCTGGGCCAACCACTAACCCTAGAGGAGCTGACTGGCTCCATCCGTTCCTTTGACTCGAGTAAAACTCCCGGAAGCAATGGCTTACCGGCCGAGTTGTATTCGGCTCTGTGGGACTGGGTGGGCCCGGACCTGCTGGAAGTGTACAACGACATGCTTCTAGCCGGCAGCATGTCAGACTCCATGAGAAAAGGCAGCATCACCCTAATCTACAAGCAGAAGGGGGAGATGAAGGATATAAGGAATTGGAGACCCATCACATTGTTGAATGTCGATTACAAAATCCTGTCTAAGGCCATCGCCAACCGGGTCAAATCCGCTCTGGGATTGGTGATCCACCCGGAACAAACCTGTGCTGTACCTCACAGGAAAATCTCAGACAGCCTGGCGCTGCTGAGAGATACCATTGCCTACGTGCAGGACAGACGGGTGGATGCATGCCTAGTCAGCTTGGACCAGGAGAAGGCCTTCGACAGGATATTGCACATGTACATGAGGGACGTGCTCTCCAAAATGGGATTTGGGGAAGGAATCCGAAATTGGATCAAACTGCTGTATACCGATACCTGTAGTGCAGTCCAAATCAATGGGTGGGAATCAGACAGTTTCCCCGTCAGGTCTGGAGTCAGGCAGGGTTGCCCTCTCACCCCTGTCTTGTTTGTCTGCTGTATTGAACCTTTTGCTGAGTCCATCAGGAAGGATGCAAGCATAAGAGGAGTGACATTGCCAGGCAGTGGGGGCACTCAAGTCAAAACCTCCCTGTACATGGACGATGTCTCCGTCTTCTGCTCGGATCCAGGGTCGGTCCGCAGATTGATCAGTATCTGCGATCAGTTTGAGTCGACCACGGGAGCCAGGGTGAACTGCGGGAAGAGTGAGGCCATGCTCTTTGGCAACTGGCCCGACCAATCTTCTGTCCCCTTCACCATCAAGCTGACTTCTTGAAGGTGCTGGGGATCTGGTTCAGGGGGGCTGAGGCATGTGACAAGAATTGGCTGGAGCAGATAGCCAAGGTGGGGAAGAAGCTGGAGTTGTGGAGGCAACGCTGCCTCCCCATAACGGGGAAAAAATTGGTCATCAGGTGTGAGGTGCTCTCGGGGCTGCTGTACTTGGCGCAAGTGTGGCCTGTCCCTCCCTCCTACGCCACAGGGATCACCCGGGCCATCTTCCAGTTCATCTGGGGGTCGAAGATTGACCGGGTGCGACGGGCCACAATGCACAAGCCAGCAGACAACAGGGGTAAAAGCGTGCCCAATGTTGCCCTCACCCTGATGGCCACCTTTGTGTGTGGCTGCATCAGACGGAGTGTAGAGCCAAGGCAAGTGGGCACCAAGTGTCACTACCTGCTGAGGTTCTACCTGTCCACGGTGTTGCGAAGGATTGGCCTGGCGCAGATGCCATGCAATGTGCCAGTTAGCTGGACATTGCCGCCCCATCTATCATTTGTGGAAAGGTTCTTCCGGACCAACACCTTTGACCACATGTCCATCGAGCAGTGGTCAGCACGGAACGTCCTGCAGGCACTGCAGGGAAAGGACTCGATGGATCCGGTGGCGTGGTTCCCAGAGCAGACGGCCCAGCTAGTCTGGCAAAATGCCTCATTGCCAGAACTCACCAACAAGCACCAAGACCTGGCTTGGCTGGCGGCGAGTGGAACCCTCCCAGTCAGATCCTTCCTGCACCGTCGGACCCTCACTACCAGCGCACGCTTCCGTCGGGACGGCTGCTATGGAGAGGAGATGGTTGCCCACCTCTTCGCAAAGTGTGGATTTGCAAAGAGAGCCTGGAGAGGTCTGCAAGAGTCCCTGTCACGGTATATTCCAAACAGCTCCGTCACAGAGGACTCAGAGTGATTTACAGACTGTTTTTAGGGACATATTCAGAGACTGACATTGAGTGCTGCTGGAAGGTCATCAACTCGGTGAAAGACGCTCTTTGGTCAGCCCGAACATTGTTCACCACCCAGCAGAGCGAGATATCCGTCAGGGAATGTTGCCGACTGACCCGCTGCAGACTGCAGGAGTACATGCTGAGGGATGCACTGAAGCTCGGTGCAACCAACGCCAAGACTCGGTGGGGAAGGACCACGGTCTAGGGTCCTTCCGCTGCTGGACATGGGGGGCAGGGTGTGGTGGCGATGCCCCTCAAAACAAGGGAAAGGATTCTACGGCAGTGGGCCACATAAGTGGGAAGGGTGGGGGACAAATGTGTGAAATTTGAGCAATATATGTAGACTGTATTGAATAATTTGTACAGCCTCTGGAAATGTCGGATGAATGTTTTGCACGGTTTATGTGTTGTACATATTTATTACCTGAATAAAGTCTATTTTGAAATTAAAAAAAAAAAAAAAAATCCACCACAGCATTCTTCACTGTGGTGGAAGGCAACAAAGTTCAGTCAGTTCTCCTCCTTTGTTCATTAATAGTCGGGGCCATGAACCCTCCGTAGTCACTGCTACGGATGGCCCGATGTACAGGCTCTCTCGTCGGGATGATCAAAACTCTGACGTTGGGACGGTCCAACACACTTGCAGTGCCCGAAGCGGCACTTTCCTACCAGAGACAACAGCTTCAGGATGTTATAAATGTGAGGTTATCCACTTTGGTGGCATAAATAGGAAAGTAGACTATTATCTGAATGGTGGCCGATTAGCTAAAGGGGAGATGCAACGAGACCTGGGTGTCATGGTACACCAGTCATTGAAAGTAGGCATGCAGGTGCAGCAGGCAGTGATGCAAGCGAATGGATTTGAGTATAGGAGCAGGGAGGTTCTACTGCAGTTGTACAGGGGTCTTGGTGAGACCACACCTGGAGTATTGGATACAGTTTTGGTCTCCTAATGTGAGGAAGGACATTCTTGCCATAGAGGGAGTACAGAGAAGGTTCACCAGACTGATTCCTGGGATGTCAGGATTTTCATATGAAGAAAGACTGGATACTTGGCTTGTACTCGCTAGAATTTAGAAGATTGAGGGGGGATCTTATAGAAACTTACAAAATTCTTAAGGGGTTGGACAGGCTAGATGCAGGAAGATTGTTGTCGATGTTGGGGAAGTCCAGAACAAGGGGTCACAGTCCAGAACAAGGGGTCACAGTTTAAGGATAAAGGGGAAATCTTTTAGGACTGAGATGAGAAAAACCTTTTTTACATTCTTTGGAATTCTCTGCCACAGAATGTAGTTGAGGCCAGTTCTATATTTATATTTAAGAGGGAGTTAGATGTGGCCCTTGTGGCTAAAGGGATCATGAGGTATGGAGAGAAGGCAGGTACAGGATACTGAGTTGGATGATCAGCCATGATCATATTGAATGGCGGTGCAGGCTCGAAGGGCCGAATGGCCTACTCCTGCACCGATAGTCTATGATTCTATGTTTCTATGTTATAGGCCGCAGGCCAGCGGTTGGAGCTCTTCTCCGACGATCCCTGGCAAGTGATCGCAGGCTCGGGATGGTAAGTCCATGCATCACCCGCTGCTCGAAGCTCCGCGGACCACAGACCCATGATGCCAAATTCACCAGGCCAGCGATCGGAGCACTCCTTTCTGGTGACCCCCGGCGAGAGTTCGCCCGCTTCGGGATAGAAAAGTCCACGCTGCGCCTGCTGCTGAAACTCTGGGCCCGACTCCGGGAAATGCCGCTCCAATCTATGCTGTTAGACCGAGAGGGAGGCAACATGGAAAAAGTCGCCTCTCCGTCGAGGAGGTGACCAAAAGCATTTCCCCCTTTCCTCCCCCCACCACCCCCCACACAAGACACACCAAGAGACACCTAAACTAGCATTTAGACACACCAAAAAAACAAAAAAATGTTGAAATAACGAACACGTTGCTGGCAGGGCAGCTGACTTGCAGCGCCCCCACCAACCCAAATAGCCTGATGGCTGTTGGGATGAAGCTGTTTCTGAATCTGGACGTTACAGTTTTCAGACTCATGTACCTTCCCAATAGCAGGGTGAAATGGCTGCCTTTTTGAGGTTGTGACTCCTGTAAATAGAATAGAATAGAATAGAATAGTTTCTTTATTGTCATTGTAACATGAACCATGTACAACAAAATTTAAAAATGCCAAATCCGTCCGATGAAGGTGAGGTCAGAACCCGTGATGGACTGGGCAGTGTTCACAACTTTTTGCAGTCTTCTTTGCTCCTGGGCATTCAAGTTGCTGAACCAGGCCGTTCAGTTATATTTTTCCTGAATTATTCAATTCCAAAATGCTGAAAGGCCTGTCCCACTAGGGCAACCTAATCCGCGAGTGCTGTTGAGTTTTCCCTCGACTCATACTCACAGCATGGTCAACACGAGGTCGCAGGAGGTCTTTGTAACTTTCCTTCATGCTCGAGAGTGGTCTCCGTGTGCCCGAGGCCTCAGCTAGGTTGCGGCATTTTTTACAATATGTTAAAAATGCCCGCGAGTAAAAAAAGGTCGCCATGGAAAAAATCAATACTTTTTTTTACTCGTAGGTTTGGTTGTGGTAGGTCGGCACGTTAGTCATAGATAATCGAGGGTAATCGAAGGTAGTCGTAGATCGTCTTCATAGTCGAAGGAGATCGAAGGTCGACTTCACTCTCCACTATTCGGTGTCCAATTTTCCCCAAAGTTAGTCGTAGCTAGTCGAAGCTGGTCTTCAACATAGTCGAAGGAGGTCTTCTACATAGTCAAAGGAGGTCTTCAACATGTCATTTTTTCAAACTCTTCTAAACTCGCCAATTAGGTCGCCCAAGTAGGACAACCCCTTGACATAAATGATCTTCATGCAGTATTGTAGGGAAAAATACTTTATTTTTAGCCAATTAACAGGAAATGCTTAGTCTTTTACCCCAGCTTGCTTGTTGCAGTTTGGGTTTCAGCTATCATAGAACTTGTTTAGAATGGAGCCTGTGAATGCATTTTGGTAAAAAATTATTCTTACTCTTCTGATGAGTTACTGACGTTCAGCAGGTGTTTTCAGAGGGAACTGCTGACTCAATATCCAGCAAGTCTTGGATTTCCACACATACACCTTAAAATGTGAATCCAGCAGCAGAGCAGTAGTGTGCTGAGGGAAGAGCTGATTGGAATTTGCAACGGAGCCAAAAGCTGAATGCTCCATCTTGGTGGTGCCTCTCTGGATTGTAGATATTGGTATGCCTGGTTCTCTGGTTCTAGATGACTAAGACTAGACATGTAAGACATGACTAGACAGACAGGAGGCTGTTTCGAAGAAGTGGGCAAGGCTCAGGATTATTTAGCCTGATGTCTTAATGTAAGAGAAAAAAACAATGAATGGTTTTATGCTATAATTTAATTTCTGCTTGATCTTGTTTCCTATTGGGCAAAGTAATAACTTCATCTTCTGCAACGCATGCTATATTCTCAGCTTTCTGACCTCCACATTTGTACAAAACTGCAGATTTTGTCATCAAGCCAAAAATCTTGCTGAAGGAGAAACATCCTTTTTTCTGAGAGCTTATGGTCATGTACATCTTTACATAGCATTAAAGTTGAGAGAAAAGCATAAATTCTCTGATGTTATTTTTAATTTGAACATATGACTTGATTGTCAGATAAACAATCTTTTTCCAATTCCCCAAATGCTGAAAAATAGAAACTTGATTAAAAAAACCCCAAGATAATTAGTGTATGAGCATGTTATTTAGCATGTTGGAATTTTGAACTCAATCTATACATAACTAAAACTCTGATCTTGTTATCTTCCGGTTTGGCGGTCTTTCTATTTGCGCAAAAACGGTTTGCAATAACGCTACAATTTTTGCTAGTTCACTCGAACTGTTCTGTGCTGTGAGTGCACCAAGTCTCGTTCCGATCGGTTGAATGTCGTAAAACTTACCGAGGTTTAAAAATCTTAAAAAACTCGCATTTGCAGATCGATCTCTTCTCCTGCCAGTAGGTGCCGCGCGGATTAATTTTTTCCCCTGTCACTCCCCGGGACGGTCCGCCCATTCCTGCTCCATCGCGTCTTTACTGGAGCTGAGAGTGGCCGGCAGAAGTTTCCAACCGGAATTTCGGAAGGACCCGAAGCTGCTCAGCCCTGTCCCAAGCAGCCCTGTCCCAAGCAGCCCCGCCCCAAGCAGCAGCCCAGCCCCAAGCAGCAGCCCAGCCCCAAGCAGTAGCCAGCATCGGAGACCCGACCCAGCCCAGCTCAGCATGGGAGACCCAGCCCAGCGCTGAGTCGGAGAACCAGCCCAGCCCAGTCGGAGACCCATCCCAGCCCATAGTTGGAGATGTTCCCGATGTCGCCAAACGGAAAGCGGAGATGTCGCCGATGTCACCAAACGGCGGAGAACGACCAGCGACCAGCGTCCGCTGTGAGTCCCCATCGCACCGCCACTTCCAGCCACTACCCCTCTGATCCCCCTTGTTGGCTCCTCCCCCGCTCCCCATGATGTCCCTGCTCCCCCCACAACTCACCCCACAACTCCCCCCCCGCCCATAAAACCCTTCCCCCCCACAAGCGCCCCTGCCCACACACCCCCCCGCTCACACACACCCACCCCCCACACACACACACCCAATCTCCCGCCCACACACGCACCCTCCTGTCCACACACACCCCCGCCCCTACAACACCCCTCCCCCCACACACCCATCCCCCACACACACCCCCCCCCCCCCCACCCCCCCCCACACACACCCCCACTGCTCACACACCCCGCTGCCCACACACACCCCTCCGCCCACACACCCCTCCATCCACACTTTCCCCTGCCCACACACCCCCGTCCCCACAACAACCCGCTCTCCCCCCACAACCCCCCTCCTCCACAACCCCCCTCCCCCGCCCCCACGGCACCCCCACCCCCACAACCCCCCCAGACTCCTCCCCCCGCTCACACACCCCTCCCCCCACAACCCCTCTGCCCGCACACCCCCCCGCCCACACGCACCCACCCACACACACACACACACACCCTCACACACCCCCCTCCCACACACACACCCTCCCCCCACACACCCCCCACATCCCTCCTCCCCCTCCCACACCCATCCAGCCCACATACACACCTCCCCCCACCCCCACATCCGATCCCGCCACACATCCCACACCCCCCTCCCCACACCTACCCTCCCTTCACACCACCCTCTCCTCCCCTTCAACACCTCCCCGTCCAAACACACCCCTCCTTCCCTCCCACCCCACACCCCCCCCCCCCCCCCCCACACATCCCACTTCTCTCCCCCCTACCCTCATCCCCTCCCACACATGAAGAGGAGGGGGAAGGAGTGCTCGGGGATGAGGGGAGATGAGCCGCGCCTGTGCAGTTAGGGGCTAAAGGTGAGTGGTGGAATATTGCTTTGGGGGGAACAAGTTGCATAGGGGGAACGGGTGAGTGGTGGAATATTGCATTGGGGAATGGGTTGCGTTGGGGGACCAGGCCTCCCGTGTGACTGGGTCCCGACGGGTCCCACAGTCAGTTATTTAATAAAAATCTATCAGCAAGACAAGCATGTAACATGCTGTTTGACTAAATTGCAATTGTTTGAGCAATTGACAATCAATTTTAAGATTTCCATTTTATAGCATTTATTTGTAAACTAAATTTGTACACCATATATTCTGTTTAACCCTTATGCATTTTTCATGAAAGAAGGCAATATTGGATGCAGTTTCCTCTGCTACTGATTTCCATGCAGTTCAGAATTAAATTGTTCCATATTCTCCCAACCTGTAGATGGGGCACACACTCCATTTCTAGTGTACATTATCTTATGCAGGAGGATGATGAAATATTACATGAAGTTTCTTTTTAGCACATCTCTTTAGAAAAATGTAGTTCTTCGATTCAGTTGTGCTTTCTTTAGCAAATTGAGACATAGAAAAGTATAGCACAGGAATTGGCATTGGGCCCACTATATCTATGCTGACCATGATGCCAAAATATACTAATTCTATTTGCTTACATGTGGTCCATACTATTCCCTGTCTATTCACCAGAGTCTACTCTGGTGGGCGGCGCGACTCATGTCGCAGTGGCCTCTGCAGTTCGTCTGTCTTTTAATTATTTTCTGTCTCGTTTTAATGTAGTTTTTTTTTATTTTTTTGACGGGGTATGTGTGTGGGGGGGGGGGGGGGGGGAGCGTGGGGGGGGGGAAATTTTAAAATCTTTCCCCTGCCCGGGAGACCCGACCTTTTCTCTGTCAGGTCTCCGATGTCGTTGGGGTTTGATCAACGTGGAGCGGCCTCCAGCAGGAACGACCCGGGGCTCCAGTCGCGGAGCTGCGGACTTTACTCACCATCGCGGAGCTGGCCGAGACCGGAGCGGGTGGAGCGGTGGTGGCGCTACTGCGACCCGACCCCTGGAGATTCGGAGGCTCCAACCACAGGTCTGGCAGACAAGAGCATCGGGAGCTCGCGGGTCCCTGCTGGGAGACCGCTTTTCGGGGCTTCTGCAACGGCGACTTCTCCCGCCCGAGTTGCGGGGTTGAAGAGTACCTGGAGCGGGACCTTACATCACCGCCCCGCACGGTTTGGAATGGCCTCGGGACTTTGCTAGCGCCGGCCGGGGGCTCCAATAACAAGACCCGGAGCCTTGCATCACCAAGCCTTGCATCACCCGGCGTGGCTTTAATGGCCACGGGACAATTACCATCGCCCGCCGGGGGCTTTGACTCTGACATCGGGGGGGAATGGGGAGTGCAGGGGAGAGATACGTTTTTGCCTTCCATCACAGCGAGGAGGAGATGCGCTGTGATGGATGTCTGTGTAAATTGTGATGTGTCTTGGGTTTTTTTCCCTTTTCTTTTTGTATGTATGGCTGCAGAAACAACATTTCATTTTTACCTCAACGAGGTTCAAATGACAAATAAATTTGTATTATATTGTATTGTATTGTTTATCTAAATGCCTCTTAATCGTTGCTTTAGTAACTGACCTCCTGACAACAAGTCCAGGTTCCGACCACTCTTATGGTCATAACGTCATAACTGATGGGAGCAGAATTAGGCCATTTGGCCCATCAAGTCTACTGCACCATTCAATCTATCTCTCCCTCCTTACCCCATTCTCCTTCCTTCTCCCCATAACCCCTGACACCCGTGCTAATCAAGAATATCTCTGCCTTAAAAATATCCATTGACTTAGCCTCCACAGCCTGCTGTGTCAAAGAATTCCACAGATTCACCACCCTCTGACTAAAAATATTGCTTCTCCTCCTTCATAAAGGAACGCCCTTTAATTCTGAGGCTAGGACCTCTGGTCCTAGACTTTTCCACTAGTGGAATCATACTCTCCACATCCACTCTATCCAAGCCTTTCACTATTCGGTAAGTTTCAACGAGGCACCCACTCATCCTCCTAAACTCCAGCGAGTCCAGTGCCATCAAACACTCATCATATGTTATGCCTCCCTGCATATATAAACAAAACATGTCTCGCAAATCTTTTTTTAATTTTCCTTGCACACCTTAAATGAATGTCCTCTATTATTTTACATTTCCACTTTGGAAAAAAGGCTGACTGTGTACCCTTCTATGCCTCTCATGTTTTTATACACTTTCGTCAGTGCTCTTGAGAAAAATGTCCAAATTTATCCAGCTAATATATTATTAAATCCAGGCTCTTCTGCATCCTTTCCAAATACATCCTTCCTCTTTTGTGGCAACCAGAACTGCACTGATTACATCAAATGTGGCACAACCAAAGCTTTGTCCTGTTGCATCATGAAGTTCCAACCTCTGTGCTCATTTCCTCACAGATGAAGGCAAGCATGTGATGTACTCATTTGCTCTTCTATCGACTTTTGTTACTACTTTCAGGGAGCTATGGACTTGCATCCCAACATCCCTCTGTACATCAATGCTCTAGGCGATACCGGGACGTGGCATAAAAGGACGAGAAGCCGAAGCAAAGAAGTGGAAGCCAAATAACCGAACGGAAAGGAAGCTGAAAAGCCAACTAACCAAAAGGGCGGGCGAACTAGCCGAAAAGGGCGGGACGCCTAAAAGCCAACTCACCGAAAGGCCGCCATGTTGAAACGCCAACTAACCGAGTAAATCGCTTTTAAAACATGGGGGGGATACAAATTCCCTGGCGGGCTTATGACAATGGTGCATGACAACGAACAAGCTTATCTCCTCCCACTCCTCCCGCTCTGCGTAATGCACACAACATGCTCCCAGGCACAAAACACCAGATAATCTGTAATCTGTTTTATCCGAAGATGGACACAAAATGCTGGAGTAACTCTGCGGAACAGGCAGCATCTCTGGAGAGAAGGAATGGGTGACGTTTCGGGTCGAGACCATTCTTCAAACCTGAAGACTGTCAGAAGGGTCTCGACCCGAAATGCTGCCAATTCTTTCTCTCCAGAGATGCTGCCTGTCCCACTGAGTCTCTCCAGCATTTTGTGTCTATCTTGGTGTGACAGTTGTCTCATTTCATCGTCTTCATGTATTGTGCGCATGGAAGAGACGCTAGACGTTTACATGTTGCTTGCACCTATTCATCCAAGTGTGCTCTTAATGAAATCTCACATCTTCGTGATGGAATGGATGTAACCACCTGCTAAAGGAAAGGCATAGTTGGGACAGGAAAATAATCCCACCACTTAATTAACCAGGTTCCTGAATGTAAGAACTATTTATACATGTAATATTTTTGTTTTTAAATCAAACCTTTTTTGAGTTTTAATGATGACCCCGTCCTGTGGGAAGGGCTTACGGCAGCTGGTTTCATATTGCCTTCATTGTTGGTAGGTGCTGATCTTTCACATGGACCGTTGTAAGTGCCAGTTTTCCCAACTTCCAACTGGAGAGAAGGAATGGGCCAAAACCCTTCGGACTCAGTCTTCAGGTCTGAAAAATGGTCTCGACCCGAAATGTCACCCATTCCTTCTCTTCGGAGATGCTGCCTGTTCTGCTGAGTTACTCCAACTTTTTGTGTCCATCTTCGGTTAAAACAGATTACAGATTATCTGTTGTTTTGTGCGTGGGAGCTTGTTGCGTGCATTATGCAGGTGGGAGGAGTGGGAGGAGATAAAATTATTAGTTGTCATGCACACTTGTCATTGGCCCGCCAGGGCATTTGTGTCCCTCCCCATGTTTTAAAAGCGATTTACTATGGCTGCCAATGCCCTGAGCCGTCTGTCGGGGGGGAGGGTGGGGTGGTGGGTTAATCACCTGGTGTGGGTGTCGGGGTCAGGGGGATGAATCACCCTGGTGTGGGGGCGGGGTCCAGTGGCGGTGACTCTGGGTGGGCAGAGGGACCAGACTGCCCCCAACACTGCTCTACCCGGCCTTGTGTGTGTGTGTGTGTGTGTGTGTGTGCTGCCGACCCACAGCCCATCACAGTGTGGACGCATGGGGAGACGAGGCGGAGGGCGGCCATGGGAGAGTGGGGGCTGTCCTGAGGGATGCGCTCCTTCGGCCGCTTACCTATTAACAGGACCGATTGGTACTTTCCCTAAAAGATTGTCTTTTTTTTCTTTTTCGTGGTGGAGTATTTATCCCAGTTCAGAGTACCCAGTAACCCTCCAGCCGAGGGCGGTCTTGTGTGGTATTATTCTTAAATTATGATTACACCATAATTTTAAGAAACGAAGCAATGCATTGGAAACCATAATAATGGAAAGATCCGTTTGAAGATGTCAACTCTCCGAGATTCTCGACTGTTGATTAGGCCCATAGGGCAACCAAGTTATCACAGATCTCCTTCCCTCCACATGGCCATCTTGTAATATTTGTTAGGTTATTGTTGATAAAGTGGCTTTCCATGTGGAAAGGTTTCACGTTGCAATTTTTGTCAAATGAACAAGTGAACATCCCCTCATTTGCCTTTTTTCATCGTCATTCTCACCCTCATCCTGGCATACTTTTCGGCCTTTTAAAATTGTGTGTATCATAAAATCTTCTGTTGATCTCATTTGTTCCAAATAATACAATTTCAGCCTTTTAAATTTTCTTTCAGTGTACAATTGCCCATTCCTGTCAACATTCTTTTAAATTTTCTCTGAATTCTCAAAAGGGCAATCTGCCTTTCCTGTATTGTGGTGTTCAAAACAATATGCTATACTCAAAATGTGACCAAAAGCATTGTTTACAATTCCAAGATAATCCCCATGCTCTTGTATTGCTTTGGACAATAAAGGAGATCATCCTTGATATTTTTGAAGAATCCTCAAATATAAAGTCCAAAGTTCCTCTATTCTTCCATGCGAGTAAATTTCCTAAAATTTACTGCATATTCTATTATCGTGTTGAACTACTCCAAGTGCATTTGCTTACACTTCTCTGGATTAAATTAAACTTGCTACTTTTCTGCTCAGCTGACTAGAGCACCTCATGAAAATCAAAACCTCAGTATTGAATTTCAGACTAGTTATTTAATTCTCGAAGTTTGGAGTCACTTGCATTCTTGCTGTTTGCATCAGAACTGGACAATTTTCTGCCTTTTCATCTTGTGGTTTATTTTAATTTTTAATGTATTCATATTATCTTGTCGAGCTGGCATGTTCCACTGGTTTTGCTGGTATAACTTTTTAAATACATAGACTAAGATGAAAAATGTTTTTGTAACCGCACGCATTTATCCATTTGGTCTCACACTTTCAGAGATATTTGTATTGTTCTACCCATCCCTCAAACATCTCTTACTGAAACCTAATTAGTTTTACGCTTTCACAGCTTCTGTAGCCTGAAAAATGGTGTACATTATCCATGGTTTTGCCATTGACCACCTTTGTTGGAGGATGGTGTTGTAAAATCAGAATCAATTGTTTTGTGGCTGTTAAATGCAGAGGCCATCTTGTCAAATGGTTCAGTGAATGAGTTGTTGATGACGTGGAACACTCTGACTCCCAATGGTTGGGAAATCATCAGGATATTTGAAATGCTCAGGGAAACCTTTGCAGCTTCCTTGAAAGTTTAAGATTGCTTTTTGTGAAACAACGTTTTCATTGGTGATGGTATTTGAGACCTTGTTGAAGTAGATAATAGTGGATTAGGCAATGCTGAGTCTTGTAGTCATGCATAAGTACGGCACATATTCTGTGTTGTCTTGCTTAGACATGTTGTGATCAATCAAAGGCCAGTGCCTCGTCCAATTGTATTATCATGAGCTCTTGTCCGCATCTCTCTGACAAAAGGATGTTTCAGTAGGAAAAAGTAAAATAAATATGTGGATGAGGTGTATTTGGATTTTGGGAAGGACATTGGTAAGGTGCCACACAGATTCTATAAAGTTAGAGCTAATGGGATTGGAGGTCTTTATTGAGAACTGGTTATTGCAAAGAAAATTGGGAGGAGGAATCAAAGGTTCAAAAGTTTCAAAGATATTTTATTGTCACGTGTACCAATTAAGTTACAATGAAACTCGATTTACCATAGTCATAGTAGAAAAAGCAACAAGGCACACAACTACATAAAGGTTAACATAAACATCCACCACAGCAGATTCCACATTCCTCACCGTGATGGAAGGCAATAATGTCTAATCTTCTTCACTCTTTATTCTCCCGCGGACGGGGCGAGCGAAGCTCCCAGGTTGGGGCCGTCGAAGCTCCTGTGGCCTGGAGCTCCCCAAGTCAATCCCTAACCAAGGGACCACGAACTCCATGAAGTTAAGTCTGCAGGCTCCCGCGCGCGGTTGGAGCTCCAAGGTCAATCCCCGACAGGGACTGGCAGCTTCACGATGTTAAGTCCACAGGCTCCCGCAGTTGGAGCTCCCAAATTCAATCCCGAGCAAGAGGTCGCCAGCTCTGCGATGTTAGGCCGCAGTGCGGACGGAGATACGATACGGAAAAAAATTGCATCTCTGTTGAGATATGAGATTTTAAAAAGTTTCCTCCAACACCACCCCCCCCACATAAAACAAAGCGAAAGAATACTAAAACATACATTTAACACATACTAATAAACAACAAAGATGGAAAAGGACGATACAGACTGTTGGCGAGGCAGCCATTGCCGCGCCACCCGGTTGTAATTCTATGGGTCTTTTGACATTGGGAAATTGTTACTTGTGAGGTTACAATCTGCTGTGCTGGGTCTATTTGCAATCTGCTGGGTCTATTTGCAATCTGTACCAATTATTTGGAAGAGAGGTAGGAAAGAACTGCAGATGCTGGTTTAAATCGAAGGTAGACTCAAATGCAGGAGTAACTCAGCGGGACAGGCAGCATCTCTGGAGAGAAGGAATGGGTGACATTTCGGGTCAAGACCCTTCTTCTTCAGAAGAAATTGGAAGAGGGGCCCAGGTATAGTATGTCCAGGTTTACTACAATATAAAGCAATGCATTACGTAAGTTGTCAGACAGATCAAGCGTTGACCTCGAGACCAATGGACATGCCAGGTGAATGTTGTTGGTATATAATGCAGAAACTGCAACATCATGAACTTTGGTTGTAAAACTAGAAAAGCAGTTTTAGAAAAATGGTTTCCATGGACATGAAACACTGAAAATGTACATGTAATTACACCAAACAATACGGAAAGCAAATAGTATGCTAGCCCTTTAATGGAAGGCAATTTGAACGCAAGAATAAAGATTTTTAACTGAAATTACAAAGACCTGTGTTGAGACATCCCCTGGAATATCATGTGCTGATCTAGTCTTCATAAACAAGAAAATATATATTTGCAGTACTTCATGGAAGGACTCCTGGCATGGTGAAATGGGATGTTCTACAAGGTGAAAATATAGAGTCGGCCGTCTATAGTTTGGAAGGACAAAATATCTCAACAATAGAAGCAATGTTTTTGTAATGCTTGATTGGTTAGAAGCATGAATGGTGTTTCCTTAATGTGGAGTGTCGAAAATCAGGGATCACAGTCACAGTTGTGGGGTTGGCCAATCAGGACATAAATTATAATTTTTTTTTCCATCCAGACATTGCAAATCCTGCATATTTGCAGAAATTCTTGACTAAGAGAACTGGTGAGGCTTTGTTGGCCATATTCAACATGCCTATCAATAGAGGAGGTTCGATCTGGGACATTGTTTCAAGACTAAGTGTATGAAGTGCTGAAAGGCTTACTTTTGCTTGTATTTTTTCATGTTGTCATTATTTTAAGAATCTTTGGAAGAGAGAACATTTGACAGTAACTCCATGTTGTGCCTAGGTGACCTTGTAAACTTAATTAACAAATTCAGTTATTCTTGGTATGTTTTCACATTGCCATGATTGATTTGAAATTTAATAACTACCAACCGGATTCAAAATTGTCATATAATTAACAAGATAACTTGCAAAGACTGCTCACATTGTTTTGTTTTCCCATCATTCAAAGTTTGAAAAGCAGTTCCAAATGATCCTGTCTGATAAATACTAAATTATGTTATGACAAGGGATTTTAATTGGAATCGCTGCCATTAAATAAGTGTTTTGACTTCTCTCAGAAAAAAAATCAATTCAAACCTTCGAAGAATTTGAACTGACTGTACATTAGTACATGAAATTTGATAAAGGTTTCTTCACTGCAATACAATACATTAATATTTCAAAGTTCTCAACAAAGATACGCAAATGCATTGCCTGTGCAGCGCCATCATCTATAGTATTACTAAAACTCTCATCTTGACCACTTCCAGTCTGCGTTGTTTTCAAAATTGTGCAAAAACGGTACCCTATATCGCTAGGATTTTAAAGCCACCTTACTCCCGTTCTCCTCTGCTCCAAGTGCACCAAGTTTTGTTCCGATCGGTGAAATATTAGAAAGGTTATTGGTCTGTTATTCGCCAAGACGGCGACAGCCCTTCCGGCACCCACGATCAATCACTGGCCGCGAGAATAAAGCTGAAGGAGCGTTGTGAGCAGAGTGTGAGCGGGGACTGTGCTCTGCGTTCTGCGAGCGGGGGCTGTGCTCTGTGTACTGCAAGCGGGGGCTGTGTTATGTGTTCTGCGAGTGGGGTCTGTGTTCGGCGAGCAGGGGCTGTGTTCTGCGAGTGTGGTCTGTGCTCTGTGTTCATTCATTCATTCATTCATTCATTCAATCATTACCCCCAAAGGAAATGAGGCAGAGGTATTAATGATGGCTAATAACAAACTGATACAATACAATATATAATACAATATTTATTACATGTCATTTGAACCTCGGTGAGCCTCAAACGAAACTCCGTTTCCACAGCCATACAAACAGGCGGAAGATGGCAAGTCCCACGGCCATTTAAGGCTGCGCCGGGCGATGCACGGCCCCGCTCCGGGTCGTTCCAACCCCGCGACACGGGCGGGAGAAGTTGCGTTGCGGGAGCTCCGAAAAGCGGTCTCCTACCCGGACCCGCGAGCTCCCGATATCACAGTCCACAGGTCTGAAGCTGGATCTTCCGAGCTCCGGAGTCAGTCCGCAGCACGATGGTAAGTCCGCAGCTCCGCAGGCTCCGAGACTGGAGCCCCCAGGTGTTCCCGGATGGAGGCCGCTCCATGGTACTAGGCCCCAACGACAACGGAGACCCGACAGGTAAAAGGTTGGGTCCTCCGTACAGGAAAAATATTTTTTTAAGTTTCCCCCTACCCCCCCCGCCCCCACATATACACAGTTAAAAACAGTATTAAAAAACTCGAACAACTACATTTAACTAGACAAAAAAAGAAAAAAAAGACAGACAGGCTGTAGGGGCCGCTGCAACGTGAGTGATGAGATGTGAAATAAATCTGAAAGTACATGAAAGCCTGCATACTAGAATTCTAAATAAAGTGGCTGTGGATATGATAAACAGTTTGATTTTGACTTTCCAAGATTCCATTGCACCTGGGAAAGTTGGAGGAAATTGAAAAACTGCAAGTTTAACCTGTCTTTCAAGAAAGGATGGAGAGAAAGTGAAAAAACAATTGGCTTGTTAGCCTGGTATTGCTTTCAGGAAAAAATAGTCCAATATTCAAAAGACCCAGAGTGGTGGAATAACTCAGCGGGTCAGGTAATGTGGCGATTAAGGTAATCAATGGGGGTAGGGTGGTGGATGTTATCTACATGGATGGTAAAGTAATCCAGAAGATTAAGATGCAGCCGATTAACAGTGACTTGGACTATGGATTCAGAACTGGCTTACTGATAGACAACAGAGGATTGTGGTGGAAGGATTTGCTGGCATTTGTTGTTTGTGATGTACCTAAACATAGACAGGTTGGTTAGTAAGTTTGCGGAAGACCTCACGATTGCTGAAGTTGTGGATTGTGAGGAAGGCTGCAAAGTATACAGCGGGATATTGATCAGCTGCAGAAATGGGGGTGGGGAAATGGCAGATGGAGTTTAATCTGATCAAGGGTGAGATTTCGCACTTTGGGAGGTTGAATGTAAGGGGAAAATATTCAGTTAATGGCATGACCCTTAACAGTATTGATGTACAGAGCGTGCATAATTCCCTGAAAGTGGCAGCACAAGTAGATAGAGTGGTGAAGACATATGATATGCTTGCTTTCATGGGTCGGGGCATTGAGTATGAGAGTCAGAAAGTTATATTGCAGCTTTTCAGATTTAAAATGCTGGAGTAATTTAGTGGGCCAGGCAGCTTGTCTGGAGAATATAAATAGGTTTTCGGTGGGCTGCATTTGGAGTATTGCGTGCAATTCTGGTTGTTTCTTTACTGGAAAGATGTGAAGGCTTTGGAAAGGACCAGAGGGCATAGTTTTAAGATGAGAGGGGCAAAGTTTAAAGGAGATGTGCCGAACAAGTTTTTTTTTACACAGGGTCATGAGTGCCTGGAATGCTCTGCCAGAGTGGTGGTGAAGGTGGACACAATAATGGCATTTAGGAGACTTTTGGATAGGCACAGGGATATGTGCCTTGGAGGAATATGGATTATGTGCAGATAGATAAGAGTTGGCCTTGGCGTCATGTTGGGCACAGATATTGTGTGATGAAGTGCCTGTTCCTGTACTGTGTTATGATCTATGATCGTAACTAAATGGTAAAAACATTGTAGAATATATTGATTTGTGAGATGATGGGGTTACATTATTGGTATTGGTTTATTATCCTGTGTACTGAGATACCTACCTTGTGGGGCTTTGTTTGTATGTTAACTTGAGCATAGTCAAGTCATAAGCACAACATATAGATTTATTGATAGGGTTTCAGGGCTATTTGGAAAATTCAGACAAACGGGACTAGCCCAGTTTGCCAACTTGGTTGGCATGGACAAGGTGGACCAATGGGCCTGTTTCCGTGCTGTAGAGCTCTGTGATTCTTAAGAGAATTCTGTTTTTCTCAAAGCACTCTGCAAATTTATTCAAGTGTTGACACTTCAGCTTGAATATGGAAACTTCTGGTGTGTAAGCAACTGATAGGTACCATGTAAAGTATTTATCTACAACATTTTGCCTTAACAAATCTGGCATGGAAATTCAGTGATGAAAGAATATTTTGCTGCTGATAGTTTTGCAAAATAATAGGCCAACATTCTTACCCTTTAAGTATATTAATTATTAGATATACATTTCTATCTTCTGTATATCCCAGCTGTGATCAGGATCCTGCATGATGACAAGCAACTGATGTGCTGTTAATACAATAATTGTTTTCAGCTGGTATTCTCATACTAATAGCTCTATATACAAAGAGCCAAATACTGTGACTGTGATAAATTTAGAATTTGCTGTTGGCATACTGTGGGTGTTTTGTATATACAAATCAACATAATTTGTCAGAGAAGTGAGATGCATTGGGACATGTTATGCCCACCCTAAAAATTATATTCGAACAAGAAGCCTATCAAAATTTTTTATGTTGACATCCAGTTCTTGGAATATGTGGTTTCTGGTTATTTTCCCAAGGTAATTACATCATATTATGCTGGATCTGGGAGTTGAGCAAATGTAAGGGCCTGTCCCACTTTCACGACCTAACCCACGACCTCTGCCGAGCTTGTCCTTGACTCATACTCGCAGCATGGTTATCACGAGGTCGTAGTAAGCCGTAGGTAGGTCGTAGGAGGTCGTAGGTAGGTCGTATAAGGTCATGATGCTAGTCGTAGGTACTCTTGGCATCAAGTAGGTCGGGCCGTTTTTTTCAACACGATGAAAAATGTCCACGAGTAAAAAAGGTCGTGAATTAGGTCGTGAAAGTGGGACAGCCTTTATCAGAAGCTGAAAGTAAATGTACAGTCAAGAATTCTTGGTTCAAAAAACTGTGAATTTGATTTAAATTATGCAACTTATGCAAATACAAATTATTTAGTTAGGAAAGTTACAGTTAGAGTTTACAGGCATTTCCAATTTGTGAGATTGCTCGGATAGAGTCATACAGAGTGGAAACAGGCCCTTCGGCGCAACTTGCCTGCACCGGCCAACATGTCCCAGCTACATGAGTCCTACCTGCCTGCGCTTGGTCTATATCCCACCAAACCTGTCCTATCGATGTAACTGTTTAGCTGATTCTTAAACATTGCGATAGTCCCAGCCTCAACTACCTCCTCTGGCAGGTTGTTCCATTCACACACCACCCTTTGTGTGAAAATTTTACCCTTCAGATTCCTATTCAATCTTTCCCTCTTCACTTTGAACCTATGTCCTCTGGTCCTCGATTCCCCTACTCTGGGCAAGAGACTCTGTGGATCTACCCGATCTATTCCTCTCATGATTTTATACACTGTAGACCTGCTCTACCTAATACTAACACACATATTATATACCACTCAGATCCATAATCCAGTCCGTCTGTTACCTTACAACCAGCATATGTTACTAATGTTTTCAGCCACTGATCGTTAGTCGGGATGTAGCCACTTGACTACTTGTAGTGTAACTCTACTAAATGCTAATAAACCTGTTGGACCATTACTTGGTGTGTTCTTTATTAGCTCTACATGATGTCAGTGTTTCTGGACCCATTCCGCTTCTAGTTTATTGGCTTTTCTTTATTCCCCAGTATTTTTTTCCCTTTCACACTTTATTATGGCTCAATCGTTTAAGAAGCCCGACCCCCTAGTTTTCGATGCTGACCTCAGTGAGCGTTGGCGGATTTTTGAGAGGGATTTTAATGTCTACATTCGAGCTGGCCATTGCAGAGCGCCTCTAGACCAGATAGCTGCTGTACTTCTCAACGTCACGGGATCTGAAACTATCCAATGAGCCGAGCGATTCCACTATAACCTGGCTGTGATGGGTGACAACAATGTAGTGATCACCCCTGCAGAGACTACAGACCAGCCAGTCTGTTTAATGAACAAGTTCAGACACCTGTGTGAACTTCGGACCAACATGGTTAAGGAACGCAACAAATTCTGTCCAATAAAACATCTCCCTGGCGAGCCTGTCGAGGCATACATCAGCACCATTGCCGGTGTCATGTTGGAGAGCAGTGCGACGAGCTTGTCCGCGACAGGCTAGTGAGTGGCATCCTCAATGAAAAAGTGAGAAGTGAACTACTGGGGGATGCTGATCTAACTCTCATCGGGGCAGAGAATGTTTGCCGAAGTCACCGACCCCGATACCCGCCTCATAGGGCAGGGTCCGCACTCATTATACCATTTGAATGTTGCCAACCTATTCTACTGTGCTCAATGCCCATCACCTGCAGAGAGGCGGACTGGTAGAACCCCTGTTGAATGTAATAAATGTGGGTGGTCACACTCCGCTGTCCGCGAGCAATGCCCAGCCTTCGGGAAAGTTTACTACTACTGTAAAAGAAGAAACCACTTTATTTGCTGCTGTCGTACCCGCAGAAATCTTACAGAACCCAGACAGCAGATAAATCTACTCCAGCAAGATGGTTCCCACAGCCTGTCCGATCCAGCTCAAGCTGTGCTGTCTCTCTGTGAGAATTTGTGAGAACCTGATATTTCCTGCCTAAACATACATTCTCTATCCGAAAGTACATGTAAATTATGGGACCCAGAAGATATATTCCGAATCAACAACACCACAGCTGTGACAAAGATCGACATGGGGCTCGTTGTAATGTAATGTCTCTGGCTGAGTTTTCCAGGGTCAAGAACATGAAACTGTTGTAAACACAAGCTCTTCGTTAATTCCCTTTGGGGGAGGAGAGGTTCGCCCAGTTGGCAGGGTTGACTTGCAGTGCCACCTAGTGACATGTGTACACAAGCTGAACTTTTTTATTGTCTCAGGCGAAGTAACGACTCTACTTGGTATTGATGCGTTAATAGTATAGTAATAGCATAGTATAGTAATAGTATATCTTTATTGTAATTTTCCTGAGTACTCACATACCCAGAGGAAACAAAAAAACATTGCTCAACCAGTGTCCATTCAGAGTGCAGTAAAAAATAAATAGAAATAAAAATACATATATCATGAACAAATTAAACGCTCTACTCTCTACTAAACATCAACAGGCGTTCCGATCGGCAGCGGCACGACAGTGGCTCTGCTGCAGTGTGTCCAGGTTGGTGGTCATTGCCACAGTCAACGACCCGTCAGACTGGGTGTCAACCATGGAAATGGCCACCAAGAAAAACAAAGATGAAATACGAATCTGCATCAACCCCAGAGATCTAAATACTGCGATCAAGCGTCTGCACTACCCAATGTGCACAGTAGAAGAGGTAGCGGCACACTTGGGCAAAGCGACTGTATGCTCTGTTTTAGATGCCAAAATCTCATTCTGGCAAATCATGTTTGACCATAAATCGTCTGAACTAACCACTTTTGGCACACCCTTTGACACAACCTGGTCCTGGTACACACAACACCAGAGAGCATTCGATACCCTAAAACAGCAGTTGTCCTGTTCCCAGACTGGTTTACTTTCATGTAAAACTGCCGGCCATGCTAACCTGCGATGCCTCCCAGCAATGGACTGGGTGCTCAGCCTGCCTTCAGAGCATCAATGACGGTGACAACAGACCTGTGGCATATGCCTCTCGCACGATGTCTGAGACCGAGCAACGCTATGCTCAAATTGAAAAGTTACTACTGACAGTGGCCTTTGCATGCGCAAAATTCAAAGACTTTATTTTTGGAAAGACTGTAACTGTTGAAACAGACTATCAGCCTCTGATCAGCATGCTAAACAAGCCAATCCATGCTGCTCCTGCCCGCCTGCAGCGGATGATGATGAAGCTTCAAAGATACGATATCAACCTGGTTTACAAGCCAGGCAAAGACATGCACCTAGCCGACACTCTATCCAGAGCCCCATGCAAGACCTGCGAGCAACAACGGTCAGACAACAACACCTACATTGTGATGATGGTGTCTTAGATTCCGACAGAGTGCCTGGACGACTTGGCTGCCCAGACAGCAGCCGATGACACCCTACAGTCCCTGTCCTTGATCATCCGGCATGGCTGGCCGTATAAACAGCACATAGGTACCTGTTACCATTCGCGCGTTCTTCCCGGTCTGTGATGAGCTAGTGCTCCAGGACGGTGTGATTGTCAAAGGACACAAGGCCGTCATTCCAACTGCCCTACGAGACAAGTATTTCAAGTTGGTCCTCGGGGAACATCCCGGCACTGAGGCAACCATTCTTCGAACCAAGAGCATGTTTTACTGGCGTGGAATGACCGAGTTTATACGAAAAAAAGTGGAAGCCTGCACGATCTGCAACAGCCTGGTGCCCCATCAACCTAAGCAGCCGCTTCTCACTCACCCAGTCCCTGCCTTACCATGGTCAACACTGGCAACAGACATTTTCGAATGGCGTGGTAAACAATACCTGGTTCCAGTCGACTCGTACTCGGGCTGGTTTGAGATTGACTTGCTTCCCAACCCCACCGCAGCAGTCAGTGGTGGTTCAGAAACTAGTGCAACACTTTTCCAGTCATGGGGCGCCGGCAAAACTCCTGTCTGACAACGGCAGCTGGTTCTCCAGCCAGTGCTTCAAGAAGTTTGCCCAACGATGGGACTTTCGCCACATTACTAGCAGCCCCGAATACCCTCAATTGAACGGGCTGGCCAAGCGGGCAGTCCGGAGTGCCAAACAGCTGATGGAAAGATTTCATTTGGCAAAGTCCAATGTTTACCTTGACATGCGCCCCCCCGCCGCTCTGGATTAATGCAGCTGCTGTCAACGAGCATGCAGTTTTCCACGAGGTACATTAGCCCACCCACCCCCCCCCCCCCCCCCCCGTTTTTCAAAAGGCGCAGAAAGATCGAGAAAGTTCTGCAGAACAAAGATTCTACAGCTCAGCTCCGCTATAGGATCTTTGTTCTGCAGATCTCAGGGTCAGCGGCGCTTCACGCGCTGAGCTTTCTCCTCACTGTCGGCGCAGCTCATGAAGCCCCGTCCCTCCCATCGACTGCGCGCTCTTTCCAGCTGTGGGTTTCCAGAGAGTCGGAGGCCGCTTCTGTATCCTCATTTCGCAGCCCACTCACTCGGCCGGCTCCCCTCCACTCCCCCCCCACCCTCTCCTCTTGTCACCTCCTCCCCTCTCCTCCTTCCCTCTCTCCCCTCTTCGCTCTACCCGTCACAGGGGACGACCTCCTCTCCGGGGAGGCCCGATCGTCTGGTCCCCCCCGGCCCGGCTCTGCACGCGGGTGGCTGCGCATCACCGTGCGGAAGCCACGATCGGCTGGTCCCCCCGCTGCTTTTCACCATCCTCAGATCAGGCCCCCGTGAGCTGCCGCTCCGCCCCACTCCTCTCTCACCTCCTCCCCACCCTCCCTCTCCTCCCCTCCACCCCCCTCTCCCTCTGTCTCTTGCCATTCTTTCTCTGCCACTCTCTCTCTGTCTCTTCCCATTCTCTCTCTGCCCTCACTCTCTACCCCCCGTCCCTCTCTAGACACGCCTGCAAGTTGGGGGCTATGTGTCAGTGGATAGGGCAGTTATGGGGTAAAAGGAGCAAATTAATAATATTAATATAATATCAAGGGGGGTAGTTTCCGTGCGTGCGGGGGGGTTAGTTAGTGTGTACTTGGTCTAGGAGTATAATATAAAACTTTGATCTTGTATGTTTACTTGTGGGGAAGCTTGCTTGAACTTTTTCTTTGATTCACATCTCCTCGAAAACCCGACGTATTAACGGTGAAATTTTTACATATTCCAGTAGAGATTTACCTCATGATTTCAAACATCCCCTCATCTGAAAATTGGATTCATTATTTCCTGAGTTTTTTTACAAAAATTGTTCACCAACCTGACATCCTTTTTAAATCTAACGTGCTGAAGCGAGCTGGATGATGTCACAATGCCTTTGTTCCTTGTGGCAAGCTACGCAGAGTTTTCAACGCGCAGCCATGACCTGCGAGTTACATGGCCCAGCCGCCCTCCCCCCCCCCCAGGGCTCTGTATTGAAGCCGTTGAACATGCGATCAATTCGTGCTGTGGGCTCCGCTGGGCCCCTTCAAGTTGTACAACATGGTGGCAGTCGTTATCGCAGCGCGGGTGCGGACATGCGCAGTTGAAAAGTGGCCGTGGCGGCCGTCACAGTGGACGACCTCCTCTCTGTCTCCCCCGCCCGATCATCTTTCACATTGGTGGGTGTGCTTACCCTCGCGAAAACCACGATCGGTCGGCCTTCCACTGCTTTTCACCGTCCTCAGATCGCTCTGGGCATCGCTCTGGTCCACGCCGGATGCAGCCTAGCTCGGGCTCGGCGCCTGGTGGGGGGGCTTCTGCTCTATGACCTGAGTATGTGCTGTCTCTACCCCCCTCCCCTTCCCTCTCTACCCTCTCCCCGGGGCAGAGAAAGAGACAGAAAGGGGGGTGGAGGGGGGGGGGGGGGTGGAGGGGGGGAATGGAGAGGGGGGATGGAGAGAGAGGGGTAGGGGGCCCTTCCTCTCTGCCCCCTCCCTCTCTGCCCCACCTTCCTCTGCCCCCCCCCCCCCCCCTCCTCTCTGCCCCTCCCTCTCTCTGCCCCCTCCCTCTGTAGGGAGTGGTGAATATTGGGACTAATGGGAGAGTGGTGGAGTATTGCATTCGGGAAACAGCCCTCCCCTGTGACGCCGACCCCCTACCCCTCAATCCAAACCCCCCCATCCTTCTCCCTCTCTACTCCTCTGCCTTTTGTCAGCACACTTTTAAAAACATGCCACTTGATGTTCCTTTCCCCTCAAATAAGCTGCTCCAGTCAACTTGCACGAGCCCTTCTCTCATACCCTCAAAGTTGGCCTTACCCCAGTTGAGCATTTTAACTCGTATGCTCTCTCTGTCCCTACCCATAACTATCTTAGACCTAATCGAACTGTGGTCACTGGTCCCAAAAGGCTCCTCCACACACACTTCATTAACTTGCCCTTCCCAATTTCCCAATACGAGATCCAGTATTGCCTCACATGTGCAGGCCTTTACATACACCATGAGAAAACAGTACTTTTCCTACTTTTGAGGAATTGCACTCCATTTAAACCCTTCACACTATAATTTTCCCAGTCATTATTGGGTAAGTTAAAACCTCCTACTACAACAACCTTATTTGACCTTCAGTTGTCTGCAATCTCGTGGCATATTTGTTCTAATTCCCGTTGACTATTCGGGTGTCTGTAGTACACTCGCAACAAGGTGATCTTCTCTTTCTTGGTCCTCTGCCCCACCTCTATAGCCTCACTAGACGAACTGTCTGTTGTGTCACCTATGAACGCTGCCACGACATCCTCCTTAACCAACAATGCAATCCCCCTCTTTTTTATCCTCACCCCTGCCTCTCCTGAAGCTCCTGTACCCCAGAACATTGAGCTGCCAGTCATGCCCCTCCCATCACCAGGTTTCAGTAATGGCTACAATGTCCAGGTCACACCTGCCCCAGATGAGATGCCAAATATCCATAAATCTATATCCCTGTCCCCTGCACCAACTCCTCAGCCACACATTAATTTCCACTATCTTTCTGTTCTTACCTTCACTAGCACGAGGTATTCAATGATTTGGCGCACTGATGCAATTCAGAGAAGTCTGATATGAGTTTATCGTCCAATGAGGAAAGGTTGCACAGACTGGGCTTGAATCCCGTGGAATCTAGAAAGATAAGAGGAGACTTGAATTACATCAGAGGGATGATGTTGGAGTGGGTGAAGAGAGTGAAGATGCCATGGCTGTTGATGAAATGAAATGTCCAAAAGGTGTCCAAGAGGAAGGGGTGTAATTTTAAGTACATTCCTTCACACCATGATACGATCTTGTATGGATGAAAAATGTCATTAACTTGCATTTTATTGCATTGCCAGAGTCAATTTAACCTGTGAGCCCTTTCGAATGAGGTAGTTTTAAAGGTCAACTGGAAAGTTGCATCCAGGGCAATATTAAAAGTGAATGATGTGCCAGATTTGTCAGCCACCTACATTTGTTTCACTCCTGTGTCACAAGCTTAAAATAGATTTGCATTCATTCAAAATAAAGATAAAAATACAGTATTTTATATATACCAGTTTAAAGAGGTGGTACATTTTTGCTCGTAATTTTTTTTGTGTGGGTTCAATCACTGAAAAATCAGGATATTGCTTGTTTCAAAAATGCTGCTGTTGTTTGATTGACATTTAATGTGTGTGCTTTATGCAATGTTATGCTAGTAAAAGCATAGAAGTTTGATAATGCATTTTAATATTTTATGCTAGAGCTTATTAAATCAAAACCTAATCATTTTCATGATGAAAAAATAGGCAAGTCATTTCTGGTTCATATTCTTATTGCAGGATGTCCCCTTCATGTCATTGTGTCTGCCAGCCCTCTCGTGTTTCTCTTTTAATAATAGACTGTTGAAACACTTGGAAGAAAATGTGTGATCCCACTGCATACTCACCAACCCACTTTATTAAATAGCTGAATTACATATATTCAGAAGCTTATTTGGCCAAATAAGTAAGTGTACAGAAAATATAACCCAAATATACTTCTCTGAACCATTACCGAGAAATGTTGGGGTAAAATGACAGATTTTGAGCGTGTTTTGTCTGGGGGATGCAAGGCTTGCATCACTGAATTTTCGAAGTGACAAGAAACTTGATTGGAACAAATTCCCAATGGTAGGATATTTTATTTTGTGGGTCAATGGAGAACTAAGTGTCATTGCTTAAAAAATTAGTCAACCATCTAATGTGGAAATTTCCCTCAGAGAGTCATGACAATGAACTCTTTACTCAAAAGGTGGTGAAGGCAGTCCTTGAATATTCTTAAGGCAAAGGTAGGTAGACTCTTAAAACAAGCAATGATTGGAAGGTTATCACAGGCAGATTAGCTTGCGGAGTTGATGTTAAAGGAAAAGGAAGAGGCGTCGGCTCCGGCTTTATGATAAACTTGTTGTATGCTCGGACATGGCTGACATATTCCATTCCTGCTCCCTTGATCTGGAACATCTAACAGTTAAGTGCAGGTGACTATTCTATCTACCGAGAGGGTTCTTTGTCATCATCCTGACTGCAATCAACCTCCCGCCTCAGGCATATATCAAACAGGCACGTGAGGAATTGAATGCCGCGATCGACAAACTCAAAGCAGCCCATCCCGTTGCTTTTCACATCATTGCTGGGGACTTCAACCAAGGTATCTTGACAGAATATCCGCTGAACTACCATTGACACCAGAGGACCCAATGCACTCGACCATTGCTATACCACCATTATGAATGGCTTAGGTTGTATAGGTTGGGACCTTTTTCTTTGGAGTATATGAGGCTGAGGGATGACCTTATTGAGATCATGAGGGACATGTTTGAAGTGAATGCTCACAATCTTTTTCTCAGGTTGGATAATTCTAAAACTAGAGGGCATTGGCCCTCTAGTGAGAGGGGAGAGATTATTGAGTGATCTTGGGTGCAACTATTTCACACTGAGGGTAGTCTGTATCTAGAATGAACTGCCAGAGGAAACTATGGAAGTGGATACAATTGATGATATCTAAAAACTCATTTGGCAGATATATGGAAAGAAATGGATGAGAGATATGGACCAAATACGACCAGCCCAGAATGCCTACTTGGTCGGCATGGACCAATGGGCAGAAGGGCCTATTTTCATGCTGTCTAACTATGACTTCATGACACCAATCCCTGGATGAACCAAAATACTCATAATCTGTTGAGGGTGAGATGTGTGGCATGTAAGACTAGTATTTTACAAGAAGTCCAGTTATGACTTCCTGAAAGCTCCAAGAAAGCCGGGAGACAATTTTTGAGCTGACCTGGAGTCACAGAAAGACTCAATGACTGTGACAGAGGTTGCATGCCTTTACCCCCTCAAAGGCAAAATCAAGTAGCATAAGTGGCAACTACACCATTTCCAGATGAACACTGAGCCTTCTATGCATGCTTTGAAAGAGGGAACAATGACACAAAAATACGCCTCTACAGCCCCTTGTGATCTCAGACTCTGAGACGATTGTCAGAGATTATTTCAAGATGGTGAATCCATGAAAGGCATTAGACCCAGACAGCGTAACTGGCGGAGTGCCGAAGACCTGTGTAGACCAACTATCTACAGTATTCAAGGGCATCTTCATCCTCTTGCTTCTGTTGCCTGAGGTCCTCACCTGCTTCAAAAGGACATCTATCATACTGGTGTCCAAGAAGAGCAAGGTGACCCGTCTCAATGATTGCTGTCCAGTAGCATTTACATCCACCATAATGAAGTGCTTCGAGAGGTCAGCTATGTCATGACTCAACTCCTATCTCAACAACTGAACACCACTGTCCATTTCCTTCACGGCAATAGAGTTGTGAAGCGTCTGCAAGAAATAATTTTTATTGCACATGTACCTCATCCTACTTATGCATATGACAATAAGCACAACTCATCTACGTTCCATAGTCATAAAATCATTGAATCATTTAGAGAAGAAGGTTCATTGTGTCTGGCCAGCAATATAACTACTCCCTCTGTATTTCAAGAATATCAAGATTACCAACAAAAAGGGACAAATGGAAAATTTGAATAATTCATTGCACGGTCATAAGTGGACCAATGACAACCTGCTATATTTTTGCCCCAAACAATTTATTGTAATGAGAAACATAGGTTAAATTTGTCAATAGTAGCATACTTTGGTCATCTGTAGTCAATCTACTCATAATACAGTTTCATGAATGGGGGATATTATTTTTAGCTTTGTTTGCAAGTGTACTGCCCAGTTCAGTGACCTAGGTTTGATCCAAACATCAGGCGCTACCTATACTGAACTAGCATGTTCTTTGTAACTGCATGGATTTCTCTTGGGTGCGATGGCTTCCTTCCACATCCCAAGGATTGACCACTGTAAATTATCCATGGTGTTAGTAGGAGAATTGATGAGTGTGTGGGAGAGTAAATGCGGGAGGAGCAGTTTGAAGGACAGAGATTGTATTGACTCATTGGACCTAATGGTCTCCTACCATATTGTAACAAAAATAAATACACTAAGATTCTTTTGTATCTAAGTATAGTATTCTGTGTATTAGCAATTTTGTAATATTGCATAGGTCAGCTTGAGTTAATAAAAAGCTGCAGTGAATCATAATGTACTTCTGGATATAGTAAAAGAGGTTCACAGAAGAGTGAAGAATGGTTAATGATTTAAGATGAAGGTTAAAACACATTTTATTCAGAATATAACATTGTTTCTGGTTATATGGTTTCTGATTCACCTAAACTATAATATTCCTTAACTAAGAAGTACTTGAAGCATGTGTGTGGAGCGAAGGGAGATGGGGGAGGTCTTAAATGAATACTTCTCGCCTGTATTTACCATGAAAAGGTCTTGGAAGTCAGTGAGCTCTGAGAAGAGTACAAAGATGTCCTGAAACATATCGCCATTATAAGAGAGGAGGTGTTGGTAGTCTTGGTACACGAGACTACCAACACGAGTATTGTGTTCAGTTTTGGTCCCCTAATTTGAGGAAGGACATTCTTGCTATTGAGGAAGTGCAGCGTAGGTTTACAAGGTTAATTCCCGGGATGGCGGGACTGTCATATGCTGAGAGAATGGGGCAGCTGGGTTTGTACACTCTGGAGTTTAGAAGGATGAGAGGATATCTAATTGAAACATATAAGATTGTTAAGGGCTTGGACACACTAGAGGCAGGAAACACGTTCCCGATGTTGGGGGAGTCCGGAACCAGGGGCCACAGTTTAAGAATAAGGAGTAAGCCATTTAGAACGGAGATGAGGAAACATTTTTTCTCACAGTGAGTGGTGAGTCTGTGGAATTCTCTGCCTCAGAGGGTGGTGGAGGCAGGTTCTCTGGATGCTTTCAAGAGAGAGCTAGATAGGGCTCTTAAAAATAGTGGAGTCAGGGGATATGGGGAGAAGGCAGAGACGGGGTACTGATTGGGGATGATCAGCCATGATCACATTCAATGGCAGTGCTGGCTCGAAGGGCCAAATGGTCTCGCGTCGTGACATGCCCGTGATGCTCGCATGGTACATGGTTACATAGGCAGTGACGCGCGGTCGCACGTGGCGTCTCAGGATTTTGTGATGTACAAAATGACGCCAATTGGGACAGGCCCTTATGGATAGTCAGTAGGTAGGCACAAAATGCTGGAGTAACTCAGTGGGACAGGCAGCATCGCTGGAGAGGAATGGGTGACGTTTCAGGTTGAGACTCAATAGTCAGCATGGCTTTGATGGGAAATTATGTTGCGTGCACTTAAATTATTTTTTTGAAAAGATGACCAAGAGGTTTAAGGGCAGGATAGTAGATGTTACAACATGGACTTATTGAGGTCTATAAAATCATGAGGAATAGATTAGGTAAATGCACAGAGTCTCTTACCTACAGTAGGTGAATCGAGGACCAGATGACACAGGTTCAAGGTGAAGGGGAAAAGATTTAATAAGAACCTGAGGAGTAGATTTTTTACAAAAAGGATGGTGGGTGTGTGGATCAAGTCACCAGAGGAGGTAGTTGAGGCCAACATCTATCCCAACATTTAAGAAACAGTTAGACAGGTACATGGATAGACTGGTTTGGAGGGATGTGGACATGTAGCTAGGGCATGTTGGCTCATGTGGGCAAGTCTAAGGGCCTGTTTCCACACTGTATCACTCTATGACTCTATGACTCCGAGTGAGAGAGTGACAGAGGAGGGTTGTTTTTCATACTGGAAGCCTGTGACCAGCAATGTGCCTCTGTGCTAGATCCTCTGTAATTTGTCACATTAATGATTTAGAGCTGTATAGAAACATAGAAACATAGAAAATAGGTGCAGGAGTAGGCCATTCGGCCCTTCGAGCCTGCACCACCATTCAATATGATCATTGCTGATCATGCAACTCAATATCCTGTTCCTGCCTTCTCTCCATACCCCCTGATCCCTTTAGCCACAAGGGCCACATCTAACTCCCTCTTAAATATAGCCAATGAACTGGCCTCAACTACCTTCTGCGATAGAGAATTCCAGAGATTCACCACTCTTTGTGTGAAAAAAGTTTTCCTCATCTCGGTCCTAAAAGATTTCCCCCTTATCCTTAAACTGTGACCCCTTGTTCTGGACTTCCCCAACATCGGGAACAATCTTCCTGCATCTAGCCTGTCCAACCACTTAAGAATTTTGTAAGTTTCTATAATATCCCCCCTCAATCTTCTAAATTCTAGCGAGTACAAACCGAGTCTATCCAGTCTTTCTTCATATGAAAGTCCTGACATCCCTGGAATCAGTCTGGTGAACCTTCTCTGTACTCCCTCTATGGCAAGAATGTCTTTCCTCAGATTAGGAGACCAAAACTGTACGCAATACTCCAGGTGTGGTCTCACCAAGACCCTGTACAACTGCAGTAGAACCTCCCTGCTCCTATATTCAAATCCTTTTGCTATGAATGCTAACATACCATTCGCCTTCTTCACTGCCTGCTGCACCTGCATGCCTACTTTTAATGACTGGTGTACCATGACACCCAGGTCTCGTTGCATCTTCCCCTTTGCTAATCGGCCACCATTCAGATAATAATCTACTTTCCTATTTTTGCCACCAAAGTGGATAACCTCACATTTATCCACATTATACTGCATTTGCCATGCATTTGCCCACTCACCCAGCCTATCCAAGTCACCTTGCAGCCTCCTAGCATCCTCCTCATAGCTAACACTGCCCCCCAGCTTTGTGTCATCCGCAAACTTGGAGATGTTGCATTCAATTCCCTCGTCCAAATCATTAATATATATCGTAAATAGCTGGGGTCCCAGAACTGAGCCTTGCGCTACCCCACTAGTCACTGCCTGCCATTGTGAAAAGGACCCGTTTACTCCTACTGTGTGCTTCCTGTCTGCCAGCCAGTTCTCTATCCACATCAATACTGAACCCCCAATAACGTGTGCTTTAAGTTTGTATACTAATCTCTTATGTGGGACCTTGTCATAAGCCTTCTGAAAGTCACGATATAACACATCCACTGGTTCTCCCTGATCCACTCTACTAGTTACATCCTCAAAAAATTCTATAAGATTCGTTAGACATGATTTACCTTTCATAAATCCATGCTGACTTTGTCCAATGATTTCACCACTTTCCAAATGTGCTGCTATCCCATCTTTAATAACTGATTCTAGCAGTTTCCCCACTACCGACGTTAGACCAACTGGTCTGTAATTCCCTGTTTTCTCTCTCCCTCCCTTTTTAAAAAGTGGTGTAACATTAGCTACCCTCCAATCCTCAGGAACTACTCCAGAATCTAAAGAGTTTTGAAAAATTATCACTAATGCATCCACTATTTCTGGGGCTACTTCCTTAAGTACTCTGGGATGCAGCCTATCTGGCCCTGGGGATTTATCGGCCTTTAATCCATTTAATTTACCTAACACCACTTCCCGGCTAACCTGGATTTCACTCAGTTCCTCCATCTCATTTGACCCCCGGTCCCCTGCTATTTCCGACAGATTATTTATGTCTTCCTTAGTGAAGACAGAACCAAAGTAGTTATTCAATTGGTCTGCCATGTCCTTGTTCCCCATGATCAATTCACCCGTTTCTGACTGCAAGGAACCTACATTTGTTTTAACTAATCTTTTTCTCTTCACATATCTATAAAAGCTTTTGCAGTCAGTTTTTATGTTCCCTGCCAGTTTTCTTTCATAATCTATTTTTCCTTTCCTAATTAAGCCCTTTGTCCTCCTCTGCTGGTCTCTGAATTTCTCCTAGTCCTCTGGTAGGCTGCTTTTTGTGGCTAATTTGTACGCTTCATCTTTTGTTTTGATACTATCCCTGATTTCCCTTGTTATCCATGAATGTACTACCTTCCCTGATTTATTTTTTTGCCAAACTGGGATGAACAATTGTTGTAGTTCATCCATGCAGTCTTTAAATGCCTTCCATTGCATATCCACCGTCAACCCATTAAGAATCAATCGCCAGTCTATCTTGGCCAATTCACGTCTCATACCCTCAAAGTTACCTTTCTTTAAGTTCTGGACCCTTGTTTCTGAATTAACGATGTCACTCTTCATCCTAATGAAGAACTCAACCATATTATGGTCACTCTTGCCCAAGGGGCCATGCACAACAAGACTGCTAACTAACCCTTCCTCATTACTCAATACCCAGTCTAGAATAGCCAGCTCTCTCGTTGGTTCCTCTACATGTTGGTTTAGAAAACTATCCCGCATACATTCCAAGAAATCCTCTTCCTCAGCACCCTTGCCAATTTGAATCACCCAGTGTCCTTCAGCCCACTAGTCCATGCCAACCAAGCAAAGCTGGTGCCATTTGCCTATGTTTGGCCCATCTATATATCACTAAAACTCTCATCTTGTTTGTCTGTGCGTGCATGCGTGTTATCCAAATTCTGCCAAAAGGGTACACGATAGCGCTACAATTTTGGCCCACCTTTCTCACCATTGTCCAGTGATGTGCCGTAGCAATATTATATTTTATAAGTTATTGACATTTTAAACTTTACAAAAAACACTTTTCCACTTGCCCCGCGCGTCAACCGTGTTCGACGTCACAATGACGTCACAATGGGATCCCGGATCTCATTTACATTAAAAAATCACGATTTTCAAAAGAGCTCAGTTTTAATCAAATTCTTCCATTTTCATTAACAGCTAACATTGTGTTTAGGTTATTTTAAAGAAAAAACACGATTTTCATTAAAAAAAATACATTGCAATTTTCATTGTGGGAGGTTGGGATAGGGGGGATGTTTCATTTAAAAAAAAATTGTGATTTTCATTGTGAGGTGTGGGATAGAGGGGGAGAGGAGAGGAGGTAGGGAGGGGAGAGGGATTATGGAGGGAGGGAGTGACTGAGGGTAGGGTAGAGGAGAGGGAGGGAGATGTGAGGGAGGGAGTGGGGGAGAGGGGAAAGAAGAGGGAGGGCGAAGAAGAGGGGGAGGGAGTGTTGGGGATGTGAGGGAATGGAGGAGGATAGGGGTAGGAAGAGGGTTGGCGAGGCGCAGTTGGGGGAGGATTGCCATGACTCTCATCACAACGGGAACCTCTCAGGCGCGCCTTCACAGTTGGGGGCTATGGGTCAGTGGTGGAATATTGCCTTGGGGGACGGGCACAACGGGTTCGCAACTGGTTTAGTATCAGATTCAGGTTCAGATTCAGATTCAGATTCAGATTCAATTTTAATTGTCATTGTCAGTGTACAGTACAGAGACAACAAAATGCAGTTAGCATCTCCCTGGAAGAGCAACATAGAATATGACAATAAATACACCTATTTACATGCATACAGTCATAGTGTTTTCCTGGTGGGAGGAGTAACCGGGGGGGGGGGGGGGGGGGGGGGGGGGGGGGGTGATTGGCAACCACCGAGGTACATTGTTGATTAGTGGGGCAGCCGCCTGGAAAAAGCTGTTCCTAGACCTGCTGGTCCGGCAACGGAGAGACCTGTAGCGCCTCCCTGATGGTAGGAGGGTAAACAGTCTATGGTTGGGGTGAGAGCAGTCCTTGGCGATGCTGAGCGCCCTTCGCAGACAACGCTTGCTTTGGACAGACTCAATGGAGGGGAGTGAGGAACCGGTGATGCATTGGGCAATTTTCACCGCCCTCTGCAGTGCTTTCCGGTCGGAGACAGAGCAGTTGCAATACCATACTGTGATACAGTTGGTAAGGATGCTCTCGATGGTGCAAACCCTCTAAACCTTAACTATCCGTGTAACTATCTAAGTGTCTTTTAAATGTTGTTATTGTATCTGCTTCAACCACTTCCTCTGGCAGTTCATTCCATTTCCTACCACTCCCTGTGTGGAAGAGTTACACCTCAGGACCTTTTTAAATCTCTTCACTCTCACTTTAAACCAAGCCTTCTCTTGATTTCCTAACCCTTGGCGGGGAGGGAAAGTGTGCATGTACCCGATCTATGTCTGTATGATTTTATGCGCTTCTATATGATTTCCCCTCAGTTTCCTATGCTCCAAGGAATAAAATCCTAGGTTGCCCAATATCTCCTTTCAATTCAACAACCCCCTCCCCCCCTTCCCCCAAGTGCTAGCAACATTCTTGTAAATCTTTTATGCATTCTTTCCAGTTTAATGGCACTTTCCTTCAGTAAGCTAGAACAGAACATAATATTCTAAGTATGGCTCACCACTGTTTTGTACAACTGCAAAATATTACGTTCCAACTTCTATACAGTTAATTACCTATCTGATGAAAGCTGGTGTGCCAAAGCTGCCTTTATCTCCCTATCAACCTCTGACAACACTTTTAATGAGTAGGAAGGAACTGCAAATGCTGACAGCGAAGATAGACACCAAATACTGGAGTAACTCAGCGGGTCAGGCAGCATCTCTGTATAGAAGCAATGGGTGATGTTTCGGGTTGAGACCCTTCTTCAGACTGAGAGTCAGGGGAGAGGGAGGCACAGAGATAAGGGAGTGTAAGGTGTGAAAACGAGTCATCAAAATGGGAAACTAGAATAGATCATTCTGAAGAAGGGTTTCGGCCCGAATCCTTGCCTATTTCCTTTGCTCCATAGATGCTGCTGCACCCGCTGAGTTTCTCCAGCATTTGGTGTACCTTAGAATAGATCATTGTTAGCTAGGAGAAGGTGATAACGAGGCATGTAGAGATTAAAGTTAATCAAGGGGTCAGTTAGACTGGTCAGAAAACTAGGAAGGGGAGGGATGGAGAGAGAGCGAAAGCAGGAGTTATGAAGTTAGAGAAGTCAATATTCATACTACTGGGGTGTAAGCTGCCCAAGAGAAATATGAGGTGCTGTTCCTCCAATTTCCGCTGGGCCTAACTCTGACAGTGGAGGAGACCTAGGATAGAAAGGTCATTATGGGAATGGGAGTGGGATGTTTAGCAACCGCCTAAACCTATTTGATCTCCTGGTTGCTAAATAACTCCCCTGGCCACTCCCATACTGCCCTTTCTCTCCTGGTTCTTAATTTTCCCCTCTTCCCAGCTTTTTAAATAGGAGGGGTTGCTGCACATGCACCAGATAATTGTGATGCCAGATATATCCAATTGCCATGGTAATTGCCAGCGAGAATTATTTATCATATTTTCCATCGATTCAGTGTGTTGACTTTTCTCCTCCTATTTAAATAGCAGACTATGAAACTATTAAAGTATTTCCATGCAAATATTTTGTATGTTAAGAAAAATTACAAAAATAGTCCAGTAATTTATGAAACCTTATTGAAGACAAAGTTTCATTTGTTAATAAAGTTCAATCACTGCTTGGGTCCCATTAACATATACAAGTTGATTCCTTTGGAAAAATGCTAGTGTTTCTCCAGTAGTAAGCGAATAGTTTATGCCAGCTGTTTCTATGCCAGCATTTTACCTCCAATATTTAAACGAATTAACCCTCTATTCGTACTGATGACTGCTTTTATGAATAATTTGGTGAAGATGCGAAATTTCCTTTTCACTTAATGGAACTTGTAGTTATATTCCAGGTTTGACTTTATTACAATAGATTCCTTCCAAGCAATATCCTTTCATGGCTTATTTGCCTTATTTTAATATAATACTATTTAATCTATTCTGAAATTCATTGGCTTTCCAGAATAGTTTTGAAGTTGCTGTTGACACAACAACAGGCCAAAATGAGTTCAATCACCTGTAATAGATGGAGAGGGTCAAATGTGCTTATCCTCCTGAGTAAATTATTTGCTTATTCATGGACAACACTATTTGACCCATTAGATCCATGTTATTCCCTGCAGATCAATCCCACCAGTCCCATCTCATTCTCCTTATTTACACACCTGAGAGCTATATGGTGAACCTAGGTGCGGTCTCAATGGTGAGCCGGTCTTATTCGACATACAACTAGCATTTTGTGTTTATATTTGGTGTAAACCGGCATCTGCAGCTCCTTCCAACACATATAAATAAGGCATGCGATCTGGAACCATCTGACTACCTTTCAGGCCAGGGAAGGCAGAGTCTTGTATTGTGCTCAAGCTAACGAGGCTAAAATATTTTAAAAGGTTAACAAATACATTATTTCTTCTCCTCCTAAAGTTCAGGCTGCGAATCATCCTTCATTTATTGTGAATCTTCCTTCATTGATAGTCTGTGGAATTCTCTGCCTCCAGGTGGAGGCTGGCTCTCTGGATGCTTTCAAGAGCTAGACAGAGCTCTTAAAGATAACGACTTCAAGGGATATGGGAGAAGGCAGGAACGGGGTACTGATTGTGCATGATCAGCCATGATCACATTAGTGCTGGCTCAAAGAGCTGAATGGCCTACTCCTGCACCTATTGTCTGTCTATTTGAATGTGGACTGATCCTACACCAGAAATGGCTGTTTAGGAATCGGAGAGACAAATTACCCAGCCTTTGGTCCTTGGATATCCAGGTGGTTTTCAATCAAGAAGTGTTTTGGTCCTGCCCACTTTTGGAAAAATATTGGAAATAAATCTTTGATACTATTTCTGTAGTTTTAGGTATTGATTTACAACCTCATCCTATTACTCCAATTTTGGGGCTCCCAATGTTAGATTCTATTCATTTGTCCCGTTCTGCCCATCGGCTGATTGCTTTTACCACATTAATTGACAGAAGATCTATTTTATTTAAATGGAAAGACTCTAACCCTCCGACCACACTCCATTGGTACTTTGAAATGATATCATGTTTAAATGTAGAAAAAATTAGGAGTGACATTGTTGAACCCTTGGTTAAATTTGATAGGACTTGGGGAAGATTTATTCAACATTTTCACACAACATAAATTGTCCCCTCTCCAACCGTTATAATCATTCTTTTACCTTTATATGGTGGAACGGACTTGACGACATACGGGGGACTTAAATTGTTGAAATTCTTTGCAGCCCAGATTCTGTTTTGCTTTTTTGTTTTCTAGTTTAGGGGGATTTTGCTTTTTCCATTTTTTTCTTTTTTTCTTTTTTTTTCTTTTTATCTTTTTGTTTTTTTTAATTTAAGTTTTCTTTTAAACACTTAACTATATTTAAATAGAGGCCGGGAGGTCTATATTCAATGTGTATTTTGTCACTGGACTCATATTTAGGTTATACCTGTTATTAATGTAATCCTGATCCCTATTTATCACTATCATTGTTATGTTTATCATTATTTTTTGTTTTGTTTTTGTTTTATGAAAATAAAAAAATTAAAAGATTTTAAAAGAAAGAAAGAAGTGACCTATGTACTGTCTTTTGACCGGTTCTCAACTTAAAACAGGTCCATAACGTTTTGCAAAGATCTATTTGCGAGTGTTTGTTTTTTATTAGTGCTCAGGGAAGTAGTGATCAGTAGTGTAAAAGCATACTTTGAAAGTCATGTATGGCACCTTTGAAGCAAAATTTAATTTCACATGGTTGATGTGCAATAAAATATTAAAAGGTGGTCTGGACAAATGGAAAATGGTGAAAGGATTGCAATCTCAGGTTGTGTAGTAAAATGTATGGTTGAAAGCTACATATGTTTTGAAATCGGGGAATCGAATTTCCTTTGATTAAAAATCAGCTGCAATAGTGATATCCCTGGGATTAAATAAGCAACTGTTTGTGGTAAAGTATGGATAAGAAAAAGTCCAATTAAGAAGAAAATGATTAAGTAAATGCAGGAAATATATTTGAATAAGAAAATGAGACTTTTCAAGTAGTAGAGATTTTATTTCCGTTGAGCATAAAGTTTCAGATAGGAAGACCTATCAGAAGAGCATTGGGAAAATTAGATTTGGACAATAACAGAATAAAAGGATAAAAGGGGGCTTCACTAATTTTTTTCTGTTAAACTTGATCACCTGGTGAAAGAAAATGTGTTATTTACCACAGTATATTTTACATTATTTCACTCAGTAGAATAACAAATTGTGAGGCCTGTTATGAACAGCAGTTCCACAAGGGGCATCCAGCATTCAGCTGCACCCAGGGAAGCTAAATCCTGGATTAACACAGTTTCTGCATTTGCGGAACCTGCTAAGAGACTGCATACCAGTGTCACTCTGGTTTATCGCTGGTCTCCATGGAAGTTTATTTCGTTTATTTCCTTTTGTTTATATATAGCTGCGCTCCGTAAACCCTTACGTAAGCCTTATTTTATGCAAGTTTGATTCTCCTTTAAACCAGGTAGAAACAAAGAAATGCAGATGTTATTTTTACACAAAACAATGGGCAACATCTCTAGAGGACATGGATGTGACGTTACGGGTCTGGATCCTTCTTTAGAATGAATCATTCTGTTAAGTTACTCCAGCACCTTTTATTGTTTTACTTTGAAACTAGGCGCGGATGCCGTTGGTCTGCACTGGCGTGTTCTTCTTCACCAGCTGCTGCACCATCTGGTTGACTGGGCTATTATTGCAGCTCCGTCGGGCTCCCTCCCCTCTCATCAGCTGCCACTTCAGCCGTCGCTTTGTCTGTTCTCCCTTTCACCGTTGCCTCATCCTCCTGCCCCGGAGTCGCCGGCATCTTCTACCTTGGAAAATGTCAGCAACTCCAGGGGAGAAGGTGGCAAGAGGTGCTGGTGGAGGAGCAAGCAGTGGACTGAACAAAATGGTGAGGATGGGCTTGCTGGTGCATCTTGTGGAAGACGTGATGACTCGGCCGGAAGCTGCTCTTCACCGTCTCCCACGTTCTCGCTGTCGTTTCCCATACTAGCTCACTTACCCAGTGTTGCACTGAGCCTAGGCGATGCTTCTACCTCAATTAAATGAACGGGAAGGACTCGTCATCCTCCCATTGCAATTACAGGTCATTCAGGAAACGGGACCACCTATTGTGAATTGTTTACATAAGTGCGAGTTTACATAATTTGCTTATTATGTCAGTTGGGGTGTGCCTGTACATATCTCAAACAGAGGTCCAAACACAAATCCCTGCAGAACTCCACTGGTCACAGACTTAGAGCCTGAATGTTGTCCTTCTCCCACAACCCCCCATCTTCAATTGTTTTTCAATCCATTTGAACCTTCACAGAATCTAGGATGTTTTCGAAGATGATGACCTATGTATCCTCATTATAGCTCTGCAGACACTTCTTTTGGAACATGACACTGCAGAACATCGGATCCAGGTGATTTGTGAACCAGCCTGAAGAAGAGTCCTGACAACAAATGTTACCTATCCATGTCTTCCAGCGATGTCTTCCTGCCTTATCCGCCAAGTTTCTTTGTATTTATTTTGTCAGGCTTTAGATGTATTGATTTGCTTTGGTTCTTAGGGATATTCATTGTTGGTTGTTTTGGTTTTATTTCATCCCTTGAATACCCTACTATTTTTGGGTTGCTCGGTGTTATTTAGGGTGAAAACTTAATATGTCAGCAATTTTCAAGTTCCAAGTTACTAATCCCCTTATATCAGTTTCTGGACAAACTGTGTTTAGTTTTGCTATTTACCTTTTTACATGCAGGAGTTCTTGACATATCATCTTTCTTGTATTGTATTTCTTCCCTTCGTCCTAGCCATGATTGGACCACAAAATCTTTGCTACTGAGTGGAATGGTACAAATTATTTCAATATCTGTCCATAGAAACATAGAAACATAGAAAATCAGTGCAGCCCTACGAGCCAGCACTGCCATTCATTATGATCATGGCTGATCATGCAAAATCAGTACCCCGTTCCTGCTTCCTCCCCATATCCCATGATTCCGTTAGCTCTAAGAGCTATATCTAACTCTCTCTTGAAAACATCCCAGTGAATTAGCAACTACTGCCTTCTTTGGCAGAGAATTAGTCCCGGTCTCAGTGGCAACTTCAAGTGTTTGTTTAATTTCTGTCTTTAATGTTGTAAAAAAATCCAGTACATCTTTAAGTAGTATATAGAATATTGTTCAAAGAGTAAAATTATATGAATTTAAAGGATTGCATTAATCAATGCATGAAATTTGGCTTCACACTCACCAGTTTATTGGATAGCTGAAATTCAGATTGTTTATATTATTGTGTCACTATAAATTACTTCTAGTAGAGATGGGTGATTGGAGAATTAGGGTAGATTTGATAAGCACGTGAAAGAGAATAGATTGCAGATAAATTAGTAGGGGAAGGGTTTGATGGGATTGTTCAATGAGCTGTTATAGACTTGGTGGAACAAATGGTCTGGTTGTCATGAAAAATATATTTATCTGATTTGTCATAGCTACAAAACAGCAGACTGAGTAAATTAGCCAACTGGCTCTTGTCAGTCAAAAAAACACATGGTGTAAATGTACCCAATTAACATTATTTGATTAACACATCTGGGATAAAGCAATTAGTACCATAACAAAATTAGATATTCAAAACTGCTACAATTATTCAGTCAGATATTATAAAATGGCATGGATTCAATAATTATGGATTCAAAAATTAATTTAAATGTAGCATAGCAACTAAGCACCAGCTGGTTTCGGTGGTCATGATTGTGCAATATATTGATGCTCCAAGATTTTTTTAAATGGCTCGGCAATTTAAAGGTTAGTTTCCCCATATTATTGTTAGTCCTACAGATCTGAATTGGTGTATCCAGATGCCCGTGAAATCCCTCAGCCTATTAAAATTCCCAACTCATCTATGCCACCCAAGATGCCTCACAGTCCTATTTGCTTGCGATTGGCCCATATTGCTCTAAATCTTTCCTATCCATATATCTGTCCTTATTGATTTGAATGATTCTAGATTACATACAGTTCTGTAGGGCATTAGTTGAATTGGATGAAGGTACATTTTCCTTGCCCTACATTTTCCCCAATTTCCTTCTGTTGTCCCAAGAGCTTTATCCATTCTTTGCCCTTTACATCCATGTACAGTGCCCTCCATAATGTTTGGAACAAAGTAGTAGTCATGAAATGAAGTAGAATGAAAGTAGTCATGTTTAGTATTTTGTTGCATATCCTTTGCATGCAATGACTGCTTGAAGTCTGCAATTCATGGACATCACCAGTTGCTGGGTGTCTTCTCTGGTGATGCCTTGCCAGGCCTGTAATGTAGTCATATTTAGCTTATGCTTGTTTTGGGGGCTAGTCTCCTTCAGTTTTCTCTTCAGCATATAAAAGACATGTTCAATTGAGTTCAGATCGGGTGATTGACTTGACCACTCAAGAATTGACCATATTTTAGCTTTGAAATACTCCTTTGTTGCTTTCGTAGTATGCTTGGGATCATTGTCTTGCTGTAGAATGTAGAATGCACCGCCGGCCAATAAAGGGGAGAGGTCATTTAAGAATGAGGTGAGAAAAAACGTTTTCACCCAGATGATGTGGAATGCTTTGGATCTTGGGCAGCTCCTTCCCTCCTCCATACTTTGCCCTTGCCATCACTCTATGTAAGTTAATCTTCATCTCATCTGTCCATGACCTTTTTCCAGAACTGTGATTGCTCTTTTAAGTACTTTTGGCAAACTGTAACCTGGCCATCATATTTTTGCAGCTAACCAGTGGTTTGCATCTTGCAGTGTGTATTTCTGTTCATGCAGTCTCTGTGGACAGTGGTCATTGACAAATCCACACCTGACTCCTGAAGAGTGTTTCTGATCTGTGGGACAGGTGTTTGGGGATTTTTCTTTATTATAGAGAGAATTCTTTTGTCATCAGCTGTGGAGGTCTTCCTTGGTATGACAGTCCCTTTGCGATTATTAAGCTCACCAGTGCTCTCTTTCTTCTTAATGATGTTCTAAACAGTTGATTTTGGCTAGCCTAAAGTTTGGCTGATGTCTCTAACAGTTTTATTCTTGATTCTCAGTCTCATAATGGCTTATTTGACTTCCATTGGCACAACTTTGGTCCTCGTGTTGATAAACAGCAATACAATCTTCCAAAGGTGATGGAAACACTGGAGGAAAGACTAGGTGCTGAGAGCTCTCTTGTAACTGCATTATGGAGGCATTTAAACACACTTGAGCAATTACAAACACCTGTGAAACCATGTGTCCCTGTAATAGGAATAGGGGGATTATGTATAAACAGCTGTAATTTCTACATAGTAAAGCCAAAATGTATTAAAATACCCTTTAATAAAATCTGACAATGTGCACTTTAACCACATATGATTATTTTCTATTACAAATCTCAAATTGTGGAGTACAGTGCAAATAAATAAATGATGGGTCTTTGTCCCAAACATTACGGGGGCACTGTAGTCCCTTCTTTCCTTTCATAGAAACATAGAAACATAGAAATTAGGTGCAGGAGTAGGCCATTCAGCCCTTCGAGCCTGCACCGCCATTCAATATGATCATGGCTGATCATCCAACTCAGTATCCCGTACCTGCCTTCTCTCCATACCCCCTGATCCCCTTAGCCACAAGGGCCACATCTAACTCCCTCTTAAATATAGCCAATGAACTGGCCTCAACTACCCTCTGTGGCAGAGAGTTCCAGAGATTCACCCCTCTCTGTGTGAAAAAATTTCTTCTCATCTCGGTTTTAAAGGATTTCCCCCTTATCCTTAAGCCTTAAGCTGTGACCGCTTGTCCTGGACTTCCCCAACATCGGGAACAATCTTCCTGCATCTAGCCTGTCCAACCCCTTAAGAATTTTGTAAGTTTCTATAAGATCCCCTCTCAATCTCCTAAATTCTAGAGAGTATAAACCAATTCTATCCAGTCTTTCTTCATAAGACAGTCCTGACAACCCAGGAATCAGTCTGGTGAACCTTCTCTGCACTCCCTCTATGGCAATAATGTCCTTCCTCAGATTTGGAGACCAAAACTGTACGCAATATTCCAGGTGTGGTCTCACCAAGACCCTGTACAACTGCAGTAGAACCTCCCTGCTCCTATACTCAAATCCTTTTGCAATGAAAGCTAACATACCATTCGCTTTCTTTACTGCCTGCTGCACCTGCATGCCTACCTTCAACGACTGGTGTACCATGACACCCAGGTCTCGCTGCATCTCCCCCTTTCCCAATCGGCCACCATTTAGATAATAGTCTGCTTTCCCGTTTTTGCCACCAAAATGGATAACCTCACATTTATCCACATTATACTGCATCTGCCAAACATTTGCCCACTCACCCAGCCTATCCAAGTCACCTTGCAGCCTCCTCACAGCTAACACTGCCCCCCAGCTTTGTGTCATCCGCAAACTTGGAGATATTGCCTTCAATTCCCTCATCCAGATCATTAATATATATTGTAAATAGCTGGGGTCCCAGCACTGAGCCTTGTGGTAGTCACTGCCTGCCATTGTGAAAAGGACCCATTTACTCCTACTCTTTGCTTCCTGTTTGCCAGCCAGTTCTCTATCCACATCAATACTGAACCCCCAATAGAAAGAAATTTCCTATGGATTCAAATCCTTTGTTTCTCTTGGCAAGCATTCGCCACCCACCTTCACCATTCAATTTATTCTTCCCATTTCCCTCACCATATAGTGCCGCTACTTTGCTCATACCATTGATTAATACACTTCCGTTTGATGCCTGTGTTTTCATACTCAGTCCAACTCAAATCATATGCTAGTAGGGCCCAGACCTTGTGCTTCATTCATGATTGTTACTTCTCATGTACAAAGGTAAGAGCATTTCTTTTGCTTTTTAATTTTTTTTGTATTAAATTATTTTTAAGATAGAAGCGTAAACACATAATAGCAACACGGTTTGTTTATCAATTACATTCATACAAAGCATCTGTTCTTTTTATAGAATTTTTTTAAAGATAGAACTGCAAGAAAGATCTATAAACTAATAGAAAGGAAGGGATAAAGAGTAAAAAAAGGAGAGAAAGAAAAACAAAAAAAACAAACAAAGAAAATTACCAATAATGGTTTTGGAGACGGGTCCGTAGATTATAAGGCGTAGTTATTCATCCAATCCTGAGCTTGGGTTTCAGTCCAGCTTCTGTGTTGAACCAGTTTACCTCTTTAAAAAATCAATAAATGGAGACCATATTCTAACAAATAATTCTGGTTTGTCAATTAAGACAAGTCTATTTTTTTCCAAGTGTAAGATCTCAGACATTTCTGTAATCCACATTTTAATTGTGGGGGTTGTTGGATTTTTCCAAAATCTTAGTATTAATTTTTTCCCAGTAATTATACTGTAATCAACATTTTTTTTGATTTGTTGTAAGTTTTATACTTTGTTCTGATATTCCCAATATTATTAATTTTGGTTTGGGATCCAGTTGAAAATTAACATCTTCAGAAATAATTTTTTAAACATCCATTCAAAATGTTTTAATTTTTATGCAATTTACCAAGGTATGACAGTACTTCTAGGTACTGACATTTATCACAGATAGGTGAGATATTTGGAAAAATTCTGTTTAATTTTGTTTTGGAGTAATATAATCTATGCAGTACCTAATTGTATTAAAGAGTGTCTGGTGTTTAACGAACAGTAATGTATACGTTGTAAGCTTTCATCCCATATACCCTTCGTTATGGATTGAGCCAATTCATTTTACATGCTTGTCCGTGTGGTTCCGTCGACGGGACGTCAGTATCTAACAGGATATTATAAATGTAGGATATTAATTTATCTGTGTTAGGATGTTTATTCAAACATTCATCAAGGATTTCTGGGTCCTTAGTTCTATACACTTGTGTGTGTGATTTTATATAATCTCTAAGTTGCAAGTATCTAAAAAAAATATTTTGATGTAGTCCATAATTCTGTTGTAGCTCCTGGAATGAAAGAAGTATACCTTTTCGATAAAGGTGTCCCACTTTTGTAATTCCATAACTTTTCCATTTTGCAAATCCTTTATCTAACACGGACGGTTTAAATGGGGGGTTATTTAAGATAGGAAGAAGAAGTGATAAATTATCCAATTTTAAAGGATTTTTTAATTGTTTCCATGTTCGCATACCACTATGTATTATCGGGTTTCCACTATGTTCTTTTTCTGACAGTTGTTGTTTCAAGAGCATTGGAGCTCTAATTCATTCATGTAGGATACATGAAAAAAGGAACACATCCATGTTGAGATTTAGTGAGATTCGAATCGTTAGGGTGATTTCTATCGATGCTAAAAAAGCCTTCCTGACTGTCTCCAGAAAGTGATGATGGTTTGCATGCAACATTCACCAATTCTGCTTATTTATGAATGCTGAAGTACACTAATGTAATTACGTTGTTAAAACCTACAAAGATTCGTAGAAGAAACTGATATTGTGAAAAGACATGAGAATCATTTTTTATTCTAAATAAATGACAGTTATAAAGCATGAATGTTCCAACAAAGCAAAAGTTTGACTCAGACAAGTATACCATTTTCAGACCAGATTGGACCAAATGACTGCTGATGGTGTTTAAGTAACTTCCGAATCAAATCTGCTTTTGAAATGTTACTTCATGCAGCATAAACACAGTAATTATATATTTATGCCCACTAAAGCTACAAGTTTGCAGTGCACAGTCCTCTTTTAATCCATCTCCATCTTTTAATCAATGAGATACGGTGTGCTACACTATCCAAAATTTGTTATTCAGCTATGTGTGACTTACAAATTATCAACTCCTGGATTTTAGCACTGAATGCTATTGCATTCCAACTTTGACTGCAAAATGTCACAAAACCAATCCTGTAAAACAAATGTCTTGATAATGTCCTAGCAACATCTTGATGTCTCTTATTATATCAGTCACATGAGATTTCAGCTTTGTTTATGTAACATATCTGTAGTGCAATTCAAATGGTGGTCTTTCATTTGGTTTTTCATGGATTTATTACCTTTTTCCCAGTGTTGGCTCATTTTGTAAGATACCTGTAATAATGTTAATAACATCAAGGCTAAAAATTAATGTTTCTGTATTTTAAAATCATTTATGACCAATCCTTACACATTTTCCTTTTGTCTTTTATCTGTAACATATTTGTGGCCTCAATTCATATCAAGACTCATCAAACAAGAGGACATGACTTCAGAATTAAGGGACAGAAGTTTAGGGGTAATATGAGGGGGAACTTCTTTACACAGAGAGTGGTGGCGGTGTGGAATGAGCTCCCAGTGGAAGTGGTGGAGGCAGGTTCATTGGTATCATTTAAAAATAAATTGGATAGGCATATGGATGAGAAGGGAATGGAGGGTTATGGTACGAGTGCAGGCAGGTGGGACTAAGGGAAAAAAATGTGTTCGGCATGGACTTGTAGGGCCGAGATGGCCTGTTTCCGTGCTGTAATTGTTATATGGTTATATGGTTATATGGCAAAGATTGATTATCTGCTGTTCTTCAATAGTCTCCATGCCAGCTGTTTTCACTACAGTATGATCACAGGTGTGACATAGTGTATTTTCTATTTAAAATTAACCTCTGATTACATGCTGGATCAAATGGGCCAAATCATATTGACCCAGTACCTTCTATCTATCCCTTCCAGACATGCCTTGTCCAATGCAGAAGTAAATAAAACTTCAAGTAATTGAAGTAAAATAAAGTGATTAAAAATAAGTTTCCGTCACAATTAAACCCTGATTGATTTGGATCATATACCAAGCTCAGACTTTATTATTGCATGTACAGAGGTTTAAGTAGACTGCATCACCACAATTATGAGCATTAACCAACTCAATATATAACCATAAAAGCACATTCCAGCAGTCCAAAGATTTGAAACGCATATACATATCGATTTTTTGTTTTTGTTTTTCAGACACTGGAAGCCATTTTGAACTTCAAATATTCTGGTGGACCAGGGCACAGTGAAGGATACCACAGAAATCTTTCTTTGGGACTTCATGTGGATGTTGAGCCGTCAGTATTCTTCACAAGAGTCAGCACACTTCCTGCAACAAGGTACAGCTAGCCATATGAGATACGATATGTAACCTCAACGTTTATCTTCAAATTGTAATTGCCAGATATATTAGACGAAGGTATGAATAGAAACTCAGAGTCAAACAATCTAACATCATACTTGTATAATATCCTTCTAAATATAGAAATTCCATCGTCAGACGCAATTAGAAGAGAATGGGAAGAGGAATTAGGCCTAAAAATTTCCAAAGACAGATGGGAAAAATATCTCTTATGTATACATAATTGTTCGATTAATGTTAGACACATTTTAATCCAATTCAAAATACTGCACAGACTCTACTACTCAAAGACTAAACTGAATAAGATTTTTTCAAATGTATCTCCTATTTGTGACAGATGTCTCCTTCAAGAAGCAACTATAACACACTCATTTGCCTCTTGCATAAAACTACATAACTTTTGGAAAGGGATCTTTGAAATTTTCTCAAAATCATTCAAAACAAAACTGGACCCCCATACAGAACTGATTATTTTCGGAACAGCAGAAGCCTGCCCTGAGCTATCAATATTTCAAAGCCATTTCCTTAATTATGGCCTGATAATGGCGAAAAAACGTATACTTAAATTTTGGAAAAATACATTTCCCCAACTCTTAAAATGTGGATTACAAACATGTCTGAGACGTTACATCTTGAAGATATGAGACTTGTCTTAGCAGGAAAATCAGAGCAGTTTTCAAAGATATGGATTCCTTTCATTGATTCATTACAAGGATAGTATGGTGCAACACAACTTCGGAATTAAACCGATTTACGGACTGGGTAATGGGTGGGGAGAGAAATGAAGCAGGTTTATCAACACTTTTTTTTTTTTTTTTCTTTTCGTTTTTGTCTTTTTATTTTTTTACGTTTTTATTTACTCACTCTTTGACTACACCCATTTGGTAGTTTAGGGGTTCTATTCTTACACATTCACTTTCTCTTTCACTTTATTTCTTGCTCTTTCTCTCTTTTTCTATTTCATCTTTGCTAAAATTAAAATGGAAGCTGTAAAATAAATAAATAAATAAATAAATAGATAAATAAAGATTGTGAAATAATCTGCATACAAGCCACTTTGTATTTAGATTGCCTTTTAATTAGTATAAAAAGCCATTCACAGGAGTGATTTTAGAACACAGTTATTTGGTCATTTTTAAGCATGCTAGAAAGGACAGCATTTATTGGTTAGTTCTTATTGCCCTTAAGGCCGTGGGCAGTCATTTTAATTTGCTTCAGTCCTTATGGTGAAGTTAAACTTGTGTTGTGGCTGATGAGATCTAGTGACAATTCGGAAACATTGATACATTTCCACGTGCATATTATTTGCAACCTGAAAGAGAACCAACACAATGGTGTTTTGATGTATTACGTTGTTACAGCTACTATTGCTTTCCCCCCAAGTTGTTCTTGCAGGTTTAGGATAAAGAAAGCCCGCCCATAAATTGCTATGAACTTTGAAAATATTACATGTTGTAACAGTAGTGCTCTGTCGGAGTACAAATGAATTTTTAGAGATGGGTATCAAATGTTTTGTCCTGTGGCGCTGAACTATTGAGTGTTGTTGGAACTGCATGTACCTTTGCAAATGACAAAGATTTCATAAGTCTTATACCTTGCAAAAGTGAAGAGATACTGAAAGGTCAGGGGGTAAAATGATTATTGCTAGATACACACCCTTTAACCTGCTCTTTCAGCTATAGAATTTAAGTGGCTGATCAAGTTGCATTATTCACCTGTGGTGACCAACCCCCCCACTGCTACCACTAAGGAATGTTCATCAGGGAAACATGGTAGTTGTGATGCAATGAGTATCAGGGGAAAGTGCTGTGACTATTATTGTAGCTGGTTACTGCCTAATTCTAGGGCATCATTAATGTTATTTAGCTGATATCGGGCCATAATGTCATTAAGATCTTGTTACGTTGGCATGAACTGCTTCATCTTCTGAGGAGCATTCAATGGAATTGAATATTGTATAATCATTACTTGTAAGGCAGATTTTTGAAGAAGTAGCCAATGATGGTCGGTCCAAAAAATATACAGTGCCCTCCATAATGTTTGGGACAAAAACCCATTGTTTATTGATTTGCCTCTGTACACCATAATTTGAGATTTGTAATAAAACATAACACGTGGTTAAAGTGCACCTTGTCAGATTTTAATAAAGGCCATTTTTATACATTTGGTTTCAACAATTATACCATGTAGAAATGCATAGTCCCCCCATTTCAGGCACCATAATGTTTGGGACACAGCAATGTCATGTAAATGAAACTAGTCATGTTTAGTAATTTGTTGCATATCCTTTGCATGCAATGATTGCTTGAAGTCTTGGATTCATGGGCATCACCAGTTGCTGGGTGTCTTCTCTGGTGATGCTCTGCCAGGTCTGTATTGCAGCCATCTTTAGCTTATGCTTGTTTTGGGGGATAGTCCGTTTCAGTTTTCTCTTCAGCACATAAAAGACATGCTCAATTGGGTTCAGATCAGATGATTGACATGGCCACTGAAGAATTGAACATTTTTTAGCTTTGGAAAAACTCCTTTGTAGCTTTAGCAGTATGTTTGGGATCATTGTTTTGCTGTAGAGTGAACCGCCGGCCAATGAGTTTTGAGGCATTTGTTTGAACTTGAGTAGATAGGATGTATCCATACACATCAGAATTAATTATGCTACTACCATCAGCAGTGTATCATCAATGAAGATAAGTGAGCAGTACCTTCAGCAGTCATACATGCCCAGGCCATAACACCCCCACCACCGTGTTTCACAGATGAGGTGGTATGCTTTGGATCTTGGGCAGTTCCTTCTCTCCTCCATACTTTGCTCTTTCCATCACTCTGATATAAGTCAATCTTCGTCTCATCTGTCCACAAGACCTTTTTCCAGAACTGTGGTTGCTCTTTTGAGTACTTCTTGGCACACTGTAACCCGGCCATCCTATTTTTGCAGCTAACCAATGGTTTGCATCCTGCAGTGTAGCCTCTGTATTTCTGTTGATGAAGTCTTCTGCAGACAGTGGTCATTGACCAACCCACACCTGACTCCTGAAGACTGTTTCTGATCTGTCGGACAGGTGATTGGGGATTTTTCTTTCTTGACCTGCCAATCCCTTTGCGATTAGTAAACTCACCAGTGCTCTCTTTCTTCTTAATGATGTTCCAAACAGTTGATTTTGTTAAGCCAAAGGTTTGGCTGATGTCTCTAACAGTTGTATTCTTGTTTCTCAGTTTTATAATGGCTTCTTTGACTTTCATTGACACAACTTTGGTCCTCATGTGGATAAACAGTAATAAAAGTTTGCAAAGGTGATGAAAAGATGGGAGGAAAGACTAGGTGCGGAGAGCTCTTTTATACCTGCATTAAGGAGGCATTTAAACACACCTGAGCAATTACAAACACCTGTGAAGCCATGTGTCCCAAACATTATGGTGTCCTGAAATGGGGGAACTATGTATAAACACATCTGTAATTTCTACATGGTGAAACCAAAATGTATAAAAATACCCTTTAATAAAATCTGACAATGCACTTTAACCACTTGTGATTTTTTTCTATTACAAATCTCAAATTGTGGAATACAGAGGCAAATAAATAAATGATGGGTCTTTGTCCCAAACATTATGGAGGGCACTGTATACATCTGGATGGCACTGTATACCTGCAAAAGTGTTTTTAGGCAAAGATGATGGTCTTCCTACAACTGCAACTCCAGTCAGTATAGAGAGATCCCCTCTATTCCCATGGTCCTCTTTCCACAGCTCCCTGGAAGTGGCAACACAAGTAGAATGAGCAGTAATAAGCAGTAAAGAAAGCTTTCGGCATGTTTACACTTAATCCCCTGACTAGAAAAAGGTAAGAATGAGGAGGTCTGAGTGTGGAGTGATGGCTGTGGAGGCCCAACATTGGGCATTTGTAAGGTGAAGATTGATAGGTTCTTGATTAGGAAGGGTATAAAAGGTTATTGGGAGAAGGCAGGAGAATGTGGTTGAGGGTGAAACATAGATGAGCCATGGTTGAATGGCGAGTAGACATGATATGCTGAATGGCCTAGTTCTTCTCCTATGTCTTATGGTCTTAAAATTCACAGTGCTGGAGTAACTCAGTGGGCCAAGCAACATATCTGGAGAACATGGATAATTGACATTTTAGATTGTAACTCTTCAGACCAATAAATAGCTCTTGTGGCGCCACCTGGTGGATAGGCCACTTACTGAGTGAACCCTCGGCACTTGGACTGGCAGGGTCACGTGACTGTGTTTGGTGGGAAGGAGTTGTCACGTGGTTGAGGGGTGTGCCCTAGTATATAGTCAGAACTCTGGGAGAAACAATTCGTTAGATGTCCCCTTCCAGAGCAGCCAAAGTCTATATGGGTCATATCTACTACTCCACCCTCGTTGACATTCAATTAAATTAATGAGACATGATATCTCATGCACAACATGATGCTGTCTGTCCTTAACCAAACCCAGGCCTTCCCAATTGCTTGTATATCTTATGGCTCTGAATCTCCTCCAGTAACTTACCTTCCATAAATGTCAGGCTTACTGGTCTGTTTGTTTCCAGCCCGTTAAAGAAGGCATTACATTGACCACCCTCCTGGATCTCACCGTGGGTAATGATGATACATAGGTCTCAGTGAGAGCTCTCGCAATTTCCTCTCTAGCTTTTTGCATACATTATCATGCCCACGGGGATTTATCTACTTTGAAGTCATCCATCACCTTTTCTACTGTAATACGGACTTTTTACGGGACATCGCTGTTAACTTTACCGAGTTCCCTACTCTTCAAATCTTTTTCCGAGGTAGAAACGGAGGAGTCATTTTCATTGAGGATCTCGTCAATCTTCTGCTCTTAACCAGATTATGGATCTATCACCTGCACTCTTAACTCGTTGATACCTGTTATCCAATGGCAGTGATATTGTCAGCAAATATACCAACAGTTTTGGATAGTCTGGTTTATAGAAAGTACAAAATGGGATACATTCAGACAGGTATTAAGTTGTCTGCAATAAGGCCGTCAACACTAAGCGAGTTGAGATGGAGCCAGAAACCAGTGATGTAATTTGAGCTGGAAATAGATTATGTTAATGGTGAGGTGAGATCAGAATCTTGGCTAAGAGTTAAATAGGATGGCACAATTTTTCATATATTGTTTCTGTGTCAGCAAAATGACAAGTGAGAAGAGTGGAGTCGGTATAAAAACTTAAAATGCATTAATATTCAACGTGTTAGATAAATATTTTGAAAGAGTAACATTGCTAACATTGCACACTCTTTAGAACTGGCAAAGAGAAAAACAAAGTTAAATGCACAGTGCAGGTCATATTTTAGAAAGGATTTAACAGCGTAACACTAAATATGCATATCCTTAGGCCATTATGAAAATAAGTTTTCAATGTACATGCCATTTTATTTTTAATCTGTGTAATATGCGAGTTCGGTATTTCAAATGCGCATTCCCAGGTCATAGGTCATTCGCGATAAACATTCTCGCCAACTGAGCTGCTGCGTGCATACAGCCCCGAGTTTCATCCGTATTTTCCAGTTTTGCTTCTTTGAGGATAGAAAATACTGCTTTCAAAACTATTAACTAGGTGTATTTATAGTTCATTTGTACAAAAACGATGATGATTTTGTTGGTTTTATTGCTTTACGCTTTGGTGTTTTATTGCTTTATGCTTCGGAACATATAACTGTTATACCAGTATTTCAAACTAACTACTATGTTCAGTAGACTTTAAGAACTTTGGCAACAAACTTTTACAGTTTTCCGTGATATATTTGGATTTGTTCACTCCTTGCGGTATAGTAATGCAACTTTTACAATGGCAGGTATGTAGGACATTGTCAGTAAGTATGGTAATCATTCAGGTCGCTTTGTGTTTTATTTATTTAACTCAGCTGAAAATAAACAAACTGTTGAAACAGACTCTCGCTCTCGCAACTGCCGTTGCAGTGTCAACCCTTGTGGGTCCATCATTTGCATGCCGCTGGAAATTAAATCTCCCCCCACACTCCTCCACTCTCTCTCACACTCCTCGCGAACAGCCAGACGCTACAATGGGCAGAATGGTCCTTTCGTTCGTTAATCCAGCCCACAGTCTCTTATGGAGCCGGTTTCAGATTCAGATTCAGATTCAGATTCAATTTTAATTGTCATTGTCAGTGTACAGTACAGAGACAATGAAATGCATTTAACATCTCCCTGGAAGAGCGACATAGCAAATGATTTGAATAAATAATAATAAGAGTCCGGGGGGGGGGGGGGTGGTGATTGGCAGTCACCGAGGTACGTTGTTGAGTAGAGTGACAGCCGCCGGGAAGAAACTGTTCCTCGACCTGCTGGTTCGGCAACGGAGAGACCTATAGCGCCTCCCGGATGGTAGGAGGGTATATCTCCTTTGCTTTCATATATTTAACCGCAACCTGCCGCATTTAACCAGCACTCTAGGAACTCGGCATCTGTTGGGGGCGAGGAGGGTTCGAGAAGGAAGGCAGGGACAACTTAGAATCCAGCAGCAGAGTGGCTCTGATAATGGGTTCATGCCATAGTGAGTTCAGTTCAGAATGAACACGCGGCCACTGGCTCATGAGATTGATCCTATTATTGACCAACAGGCGGTGGAATCCGTTTGTGACAGATTCCTCAGTGAGACGTGTCCACAGGAGCGGGTGTTCATTCTGATCAATAACTCGGGCACAGTGAACTTCACAATGTAAAACCATCCCAGTCAAAACTGTCCCAGAGAGCTGCCTTGCCCGTCCACTGGGACAACTCTGGGCAAGGTCTCACTGGAGGCAAGAACAACATTCTAGTCATTAAAAAAATACACTTGTGGGCTGGATGATTTCGGGTTACGGGCCGGATCTGGCCCGTGGCCCATAGGTTGCTGACCCCTGCCTTAACGGTACATTCACACAGCCTGTAGGTAAAACATCAGCCCACATCACACTGATACAGTCGCTGCCTGCCTCAGGTTAAATATCTTTTTACACATAAATTATGAATAAAGATAAGAAAACGTTTCAAACACGTAATATTTTCTTATTCCAGTAGCAAACACATTAAGGATTAAATGAAAATAATAGGTTCTTTAATTTTTTTGAATATCTCATAATTGCAGATTAATGAACTGAACTAGCTGGGGCTGTGTAAGTAGTGTGTGTGAACAGCAGAACAAGAAAGGAAGCTATTGAGTTGACAGAATTCTAGATTAATTAATTTGTAGAATCGCTAACAATAGGTTTTTTTTCCCGAATAACCTTTGACATATCCCATGATTCCTTACATTTATCAGGTTTACCAAACTCGCTTATTAAAATCTTTGCTAAAGTCTGAATATTGAAATATTAAATGATTAAGATTTGTGAACAAAAACATAATTGAAAGCTGTGTAAAACCTATTTATCCCTACTTGTAAACACAAATGAATGGTTTGTTCTGGGTCATTTTATAGATTGCAGGATAAACTTGGTGCTACCTTACAGCAATGTTTTCTACAACAACAAAAACACTGACTCTGCTTTCCTTTACAATCAGTGCAATGCATGACTTAGCTGTTAGTTTGTTGTCTTGCTATCTACAGAGAGCTTCTGACTGCGTTTTCTATTTTTGTTGGCGGATGTGCTGCATCCAGAAAGCCAAGATTTAGGTTTTGGATATGCTGATCATGTGATGTCAGCTATTTCCTATATCTTTCGATTGTGAATTTATGATACCAGGACTAGTGATGTGATTCTGTTTTCAGCAAAGAAGATGGTAAATCACTGGTAGCTTATTATAAATTGAAATGAACTGACAAATCTTTCATTTACATTCATTGTAAATCAGATATTGAGTTCCCCAGGTGAGATGAATGATATTTGAGTCAGCATTTTCTTCTTGATAAGGAATGTGTTTGAGCTAATGTGCTACTTCAGCATATCTCCTTTGCTTCATGCTGCCACTAATAGAACAGCTTGAGCTCTATGCTGTAAATATACTTCAAAGATGGAAATGGAGAAAGAATCCTCAAGAATGGCTGCTGCATTGATGGAAGGGGGAGGGAGAGAGTCTTGGGATCTCATAAGACCTGAACAGCCTGATGGAGAACATTACCCACATAGGACGTCCTTTTTGCTGTGGAGATACTCTAGGACTCCAGTTTGGTGCTCCTGGCATCCAGTTGCCTTACTCTCTAAGGCATAACTGCATGAGTTCAGTTTATGAATGCCCATTCTTTGGGGAAATCTGGAGGGGTATCAACATCCCCTGTCTTCTCTTGTGGGCTGTAGAAAAAAAACATATGGTTTTCTTATGTCCATGACCATGACCTATTTAATGTCACAGTGATCAACAAACTGATGTTGCATCGATCAATAGCTGTGGCCTAATATGGCCCTAAGCTCAGAGTGATGATTGACACAAAAAACTAGAGTTACTCAACGGGTCAAGCAGCATCTCTGGAGAAAAGGAATAGGTGACATTTTGGGTTGAGACCCTGCTTCTGACTGAGAGTCAGGGGAAAGGGAAACGAGAGATATAGACGGTGATGTAGAGAGATATAGAACAAATGAATTAAAGATATGCAAAAAAGTAACGATGGTAAAGGAAACAGCCCATTTTTAGCCGTGTGTTTGGTGAGAACGAGTTATAGACAGTGACTCAACAAGATGACTTTGAAGCTGGTAAGACTTTGGTGGGGGAAGGATGGAGAGAGAGGGGGTATGCAAGGGTTACTTGAAGTTAGCTCAGAGTAACCATGAAATTGATATTATTGAACAGTTCAAAACAGTACGGGAACAGGCCCTGCGGTCCACACTGTCCGTGGACAACATGATGCAACATGAACAAATCTTCTCTGCCTGCATATGATCCATATTTCTCCATTCCCTGAATATAATAATAATAATAATAATAATACATTTTATTTATGGGCGCCTTTCAAGAGTCTCAAGGACACCTTACAAAAATTTAGCAGGTAGAGGAAAAACATGTAAGGGGAATGAAATAAATAGTAGAGACATTACTAGTACACAAGCTGGGGGGCAGTGTTAGGTGTGAGGAGGATGCTAGGAGACAGCAAGGTGACGTGGATAGGCTGGGTGAGTGGGCAAATGTTTGGCAGATGCAGTATAATGTGGATAAATGTGAGGTTAGCCATTTTGGTGGCAGAAACGGGAAAGCAGACTATTATCTAAATGGTGGCCGATTGGGAAAGGGGGAGATGCAGCGAGACCTGGGTGTCATGGTACACCAGTCATTGAAGGTAGGCATGCAGGTGCAGCAGGCAGTAAAGAAAGTGAATGGTATGTTGGCTTTCATAGCAAGAGGATTTGAGTATAGGAGCAGGGAGGTTCTACTGCAGTTGTACAGGGTCTTGGTGAGACCACACCTGGAGTATTGCGTGCAGTTTTGGTCTCCAAATCTGAGGAAGGACATTATTGCCATAGAGGTGAGTGCAGAGAAGGTTCACCAGACTGATTCCTGGGATGTCAGGACTGTCTTATGAAGAAAGACTGGATAGACTTGGTTTATACTCTCTAGAATTTAGGAGATTGAGAGGGGATCTTATAGAAACTTACAAAATTCTTAAGGGGTTGGACAGGCTAGATGCAGGAAGATTGTTCCCGATGTTGGGGAAGTCCAGGACAAGGGGTCACAGCTTAAGGATAAGGGGGAAATCCTTTAAAAACCGAGATGAGGAGAACTTTTTTCACACAGAGAGTGGTGAATCTCTGGACCTCTCTGCCACAGAGGGTAGTTGAGGCCAGTTCATTGGCTATATTTAAGAGGGAGTTAGATGTGGCCCTTGTGGCCAAGGGGTATGGAGAGAAGGCAGGTACGGGATACTGAGTTGGATGATCAGCCATGATCATATTGAATGGCGGTGCAGGCTCGAAGGGCCGAATGGCCTACTCCTGCACCTAATTTCTATGTTTCTATGTTTCTACAAAGTAAAGACAGAATTCAATTCAAAACACAATATGAGGCAATTAATGCACAGATGAAAAGGGAGGGGGACGTGGGGCTAAGGATAGGCAGAGGTGAAGAGATGGGTCTTGAGGCTGGACTGGAAGATGGTGAGGGACACGGAATTGCAGATCAGTTGGGGGAGGGAGTTCCAGAGCCTGGGAGCTGCCCTGGAGAAGGCTCTGTCCCCAAAACTGCGGAGATTGGACTTGTGGATGGAGAGGAGACCGGCTGATGTGGATCTGAGGGACCGTGAGGGTTGGTAGGGGGAGAGAGGAGGTCAATGAGATATGGGGGGGCCAGATGGTGGAGGGCTTTGTAGGTGAGGATAAAGATTTTGAAGGTGATGCGGTGGGAGATGGGAAGCCAGTGAAGTTGTTTGAGGACTGGAGTGATGTGATGCCAGGATTTGGTGTGGGTGATGAGTCGGGTGGCTGCGTTCGGGACCAGTTAGAGTCGGTTGATGTACGTGGAGCTGATGCCAAGGAGAAGTGAGTTACAATAGTCCAGTCGGGAGGAGATGAAGGCATGAATGATATGTGCCCATCTAAAAGCCTCCTAAATGCCAGTATCATATCTGCTTCTACCACCACCCCTGTCTATGTGTTCCAGACACTCACCACTCAATTAGTTTTTTTTTAAGTGGCCCTGCACATTTCCTTTAAATTATTCCCCTCAGAGGAAGGTTGTTTTTTGGACCGGAGACTTATGTTGAGTAGCATTCCTCAGGGATCTGAGCTGGGTCCTTTGTTGTTTGTGGATTATATCAACAATTTGGATGAGTATCTACAAGGCATCATTAACAAGTTTGCAGATGACACGAAGGTGGGTGGAATTGTAGATAGCAATGATGGTTATCTGAATTGATTGAGCAGGTGAGCTGGGGATGGTTAATGGAGTTTAATACAGATAAGTGCGAGGTGTTGCATTTTGAGAAGTCAGACTAGGGCAGGACCTGCACAAAGAATGGCAAGGCACTAGCGAGTGTTGTTGAGCAGAGGAAGTGCAGGTACATAGTTCCTTGAGAGTGTTGTCACAGGTGGATGAAGTGGTCAAGACGACTGTTGACACTTGGGCCATCATCATTTTGAGTGTTGAATATAGAAGTTGGGAGGTCATGGTATATTTGCACAAGACATTGGTGAGGCCACATTTGGATGTCCTCATCACATCCGAGATGTCCTCATTCTTTCTGGAACGGGGGTTCCCCTCTCCAATCATAGATGAGGCCCTCACTCATGTCTCCCCAGTACCCTGCAGCTCCGCAATTGCTCCAACTCCCCCTAGTCGCAACGGAGGCAGAGTCCCCCTAGTCCTTACCTTTCACCCCATCAGCCATTGCAAACAACACATAATCCTCCGAAATTTTCGCCACCTACAACGGGATCCCAACACTAGTCACATCTTCCCATCTCCACCCCTTTCCACATTCCGCAGACTGTTCCCTCCACATCTCCCTGGTTAACTCATCCCTTCCCACCCAACCTTCCCCTGCAACCGCAGAAGATGCAACTTGTCCCTTTACCTCCTCCCTCGACTCTGTCCAGGTACCCTGACAGTCTTTTCAGGTTAGGCAGCTTACAACCCAGTGGGATGAATATTGATTTCTCTAACTTCAGGTAGTCCTGGCATTCCCACTCTCTCTATCCTTTCCCTACCCAAGTCGCATTAGCTTCTCAATTTCACCCAACTAACAGCTAACAATGACTTGTTTCCTTTATCGTTGTACTTTTTTGCATATCTTTCATTCGTTGTTCATTATCTCTCTACACCTCTCATCATCTATATTGCTCATTTCCCTTATCCCTAACCAGTCTGAAGAAAGGTCTCGACCCGATACATCACCCATTCCTTCTCTCAAGGGATGCTGCTTGTCCTGCTGCTTTTTGTGCCTATCTTTGGTTTAAACCAGCATCTGCAGTTTCTTCCAATGCAGTTGGAATATTGCATTCAGTTTTGGTCACCTTGTATAGGAAAATATATTGTCAGGCTGGGAAGAGTACAGAGAAGATTTACAAGGATGTCGCCGGGTCTCTAGGGCCTGAGTTACAGGGAGAGGTTGAGCAGTCTAGGACTTTATTCCTTGGAACATAGGAGTATGAGGGGGTGATCTTATAGAGGTGTTTAAGATCACGAGAGGACTGTATATGGTAAATGCAGAATCTTTTACCCAGTAGGGGAATCCAGAAAAAGAAGATATAGCTTTAAGGTGAGGAAGGATAGATTTTATAAGAACCTGAGGGGCAATTTGTAACACACAGGGTGGTGGGTATATGGTGTTTAAGAAGGAACTGCAGATGCTGGAAAATCAAAGGCACACCAAAATGTTGGGGAAACTCAGTGGGTGCAGCAGCATCTATGGAGCGAAGGAAATGAGCTACCAGAGGAGGTAGTTGAGGCAGGTACTATTACAACATTTAAAAACATTTGGACAGGTAAATGAATAGGATAGGTTTAGAAGGGATATGGGCCTTTGGGACGTGTAGATGGGGCATGTTCGTCGGCGTGGGCAAATTGAGCCAAAGGACTCGTTTTCATACCCTATGACTCCATACCAACATCTGCCTATCTTGTGTCTACATTTTACTGCTAACCCCCACCTGTCCCTTTACCTCCCCTCTCGACTCTATTCAAGGACCCAAACAGTCTTTCCAGGTGAGGCAGAGATTCACTTGCACCTCCTCCAACGTCATCTACTGTATCCGCTATTCCAGGTGTCAACTTCTCTATATCGGTCGAGACCAAGCGCAAGCTCGGCGATCGTTTCGCTGAACACCTTTGCTCAGTCTGTCTTAATTTACTTGATCTCCCAGTGGCTCAGCATTTCAACAACCATTGCTAATCTGACCTTTCTGTCCTGGGCCACCTCCATTGTCAGAGTGAGGCCCAGCACAAATTGGAGGAAGTGCACCTCATATTTTGCTTGGGTAATTCACACCCCAGCAGTATGAACATTGACTTCTCTAACTTCAGATAGCCCTTGCTTTCCCTCTCTATCCCCCTCCCCCTTCTCAGTTCTCCCACTAGCCTTACTGTCTCCAACTAAATTCTATCTTTGTCCCTCCCCCTCCCCTGACATCAGTCTGAAGAAGGATCTCGACCTGAAACGTCACCCATTCCTTCTCTCCAGTGATGCTGCCTGACCCGCTGAGTTACTCCAGCATTTGGTGTCTGTACTGAGATGCAGAAACACACAATATTTTGCCCACTTTCGGTTGCACAGACCTTTTTCAGCATTCCGTGAGTGAATTTCAAGGCCTTTATCTCACAATAGCATAGCGATTCAATGTGCTAAGGAGTAACTTTTACAGCCATAAAGTAGTCATTGTAACTCAGGTGGACCACAAAGAACTCTCTAGTCTATGAAGAGTTTGTCTCTATTTTAATGGTAGAAATGTTAAATGAGTGGCTCAGTGTTCAGGGTAAAAAAAAGCGAACATTTAGAAGAAATATCCTCTTTGTTGTACATTATTCATTGTATTGCCTGCTCCTTCAGGCTTGGAGCAAACGAAGCAGGCATGCTTGAATAAACTGCTATGGCTATAAAAATCCACAACGGAATGGTGGTCTCAATTACATCTGTTATACTTAAAAGTAGTGTTTGATGTATTTATGTGCCATTTGTTATTGTTTCTCTCTGTCACTTAGAATTTGCTCCATTTTACTTTTTTGGAAATTATCCGAGAATTTGATTCGATTGCCGCTGCCTTCCGGATATCCACACTGATGTACAGTACATCAAAATCCCAGTTCCGAATATGGATAGGTGACGTTTTGGTTAGGAGTCTGAAGAAGGATCCCAACCCGAAACGTCACATATCCATGTTTTCCGGATATGCGGCATGACCCGCTGAGTTACTCCAGCATTTTGTCTCTCATTTTATAAATAAGCATCTCCAGTTCCTTGTTTCTACATTCATCCATTGACTATGTACATTCATCCATTGAATATGTCCAAGCCTTCAAATTTGATGTTGCTTTAGAATTGTGTACTTTTAAAGATCCAAATGTATCGGAATGTGTACTCTATACTTCCAAGATGTGTACAGGTCTGTTTTTTTATGAACTCATGGATTATTAGTGATATTGGATCCCAATTAAATGGGTAGACACTAAAATGTAATTGAAATATTGATAGTAGGGACTCGGTCATATCTTACCCTAGTATATTGGTCATCTTTGTAATTTGTAATTTATTTATTTTTATAATTTGTAATTTATTTATTTTAGGGACAGTGCATATTAATAAAAATTTACATGTAATACGCAAGATTGTAGCCAGTAGCTAATTTCCATCTTTAGTCCCTCCGGTAAACACATCACAACACAACATAACACAAATAGTCTAGCCTGCAGTCATAACATAGAATAAATAACAAACACTCAACACAGCCCAAGTCGCAAAGTCATTGTCTCTTCCCTCCTTGCTCTCCCTCTGCGCTGAGGCAATCCAAGCCTCTGATGTTGTGGCCCCGCCGGGTGATGGTAGGTAAGTCCCGCGGCTGAATCCGTGCTCCGCAAACGGGCCGGTTCAAACTCCGCGGCCCGGGGCGGTCGAAGCTGCCGAAGCTGCCGTCCTCCAGTCCAGCGGACGCAGCTGTAGTTGCGGGAGCTCCGGAAAACAGAACTCGAGCTCCCGACGATGTCGTCCACCGGTCCGCGGCCGAGCCTCCGAGGCTCCAAAGTCGGGTCGAAAGTTGGGTCGCACCGCAATCACAGCCCCGAAGTCGGCCAGCCCCGTGCTGGTAAGTCCTGGCTCTGCCTCCGCAGCCTCAAGTTGGGTCGCAGTTGCAGGCCGCCAGCTCCGCGATAGGCCTCAGCGCAGACGGACACGGAGACGGGGGGATACGGCAGGAAAGGTCGCATCCCCCCCCGAAGGAAGTCAGAAACCATGTTACATCTTCAGTCCAAAATTGTGCTATGTTTAGAAAAATTGTAATGTTGAAAATGATCCTCTGAGTATGTCATCATTGCTGTGTAATCTGCAATTTGCAGATATCTGGTGATAAATTTGTGACCTTTTATTTTTGCCCAGAGAAGCAATGAATTGAATAGTATTCTAGCTATTCAAATGTGCTACTTCAGTATGTGTTCCAAATGCATGTTTACTGCAGGAATGCAAAGGAGGTTTCACGTTTGTTTAAAGTCCAAATGGACTTGACTCCACGGTTATAAAAAGGTTTTGAGTAATCTTAGTAGATTCTGCCTTTTCATATCTACATAGAGGAACTTTACTTTGAGGAACCTTGGAGGACAGCCAGTCTTTGCCAGCTATTTGAACCAAACTGCTCTGCATAGAAGATTGAAGCCAATCTTGAAGATTGAGATCAATAAATGCTGTATGAAGTGGTTCTCTCTGTTCTCTGCAATTGCTGTTCAGCTGCCTTGAAAAAATTCATGTCCACAGTTGACTGCTCTGCTCAGCTGCTTCACTGCAGCTTGCCGCAATCTTCCTCCTGCAAGGATATGAAGTCGATTGAAGATGAATTTGCAAATAGCCTGTTGGTAATGACGAGGTTGATTACTGATAATCCAGTAGTTTTCCAGTTGCTGCATCATCAGAAGCTTTGTGGAACTTCTCAATTATTGATGCACTAATAATTTCCCAAACAAGTTGAAGGCGTCCTTTCGCATTAATGGCCACATCAGACACCAATATTTCTGAAGTACACCTTTGTCCACTACATTTTATTATAGTGGGCAAAGATTGGTTATATTTGTTGATAATGCATATTTAACATAAACAAAAACAAAGTCATTTGGGTGAGGGACTAAAGGGTGAGAAAATGACAGCTGCAAAACTAGAAATTATTCATCAGTAAATTTTCATTTTATGCACACATGTTCAGAATCTGAACCATTTTTATTCTGTAGAATACAAAGTGCTGGAGTAGCTCAGTAGGGCAGGATCTCTGCAGAATGTGGCTAGGTGACATTTTTGGGAAAGGTCCTGTCCAAAAACGTTGCTTGTTCATATCCTTCAGAGATGCTGCCCGACATGCTGAGTTACTCCAGATCACTGTTAATGCCATATAGAACATTTTAAACATTATTGTTCAATATCTCCATCTCGTTTGGTTTTCTTACCTTCAAGTCTTAATGAGTTTCTCATCATAGTCTGTGTTCCTGTTAACTTAGCCCTTTGCCTCATCTGTTCATGGAGTCAGGTCATGCCTGCTGCCTGTCCCAATACTGAACACATCCACATATAAATCCTAATTAGTTATATTGATGTGTTTGGATGAAAGCTGTGGCTAGTTTCAACAATCAATTATGTAAAATGGTTGGCATCCATGTAAATATATTGTGGTTATTTTCAAGAATTGATTATGTCAAGTGACTACAACCTGTGTAAATATTGAGTAGCTGCTATTTAATTCAATAGCAGTCTTTATTCGTGTAGGTGTGCCTAGGTGATTAACATTGCCATTTATTCATGTCAATAAAAGACTGAGAACTCTGCGATATCAATATGGATGCAATAGAAATAATTTGAAGGCTGGAGTTTACTTATTTACAATTGTTCCGATTAACAATACTCTTTGACTCTAGCTCTTGCACAGCTCCCTAATATTTGTTTCCAACTCCTGCATTAATACTGCAACATGCAAGTTTAGTTTGCTCAGCTGTTTTCACCAGAACCTCATTGCTATCAGTTGTTAATTGTGCGGTATTGTGAGGAACAGAAGCAGAAAATATAGTTAATGGCAAGACCCTTAATAGCACTGATGTACAAAGGGATATTGGGATCCAAGCCTATAGCTGTCTGAAAGTGATAGCAGTAATAGAAAGAGTGGTAAAGAAGGCTTAAGATATGCTTACTTTCATCGATTGGGCCATTGCGTATAAGAATCAGGAAGTCATGTTGCAGCTTTATATAATTTAGGTTCGGCCACGTTTCTGCCTCATTACAGGAATAATGTGGATGCTTTGGAGAGGGTGCAGGAAAGGTTTACCCAAATCTTGGATTAGAGGGTATTAGCTGTAAGAAGAGGTTGGACAAACTTGGCTTGTTTCCTTTGGAGACTGAGGATGTATAAAATTATGAGAGGCAGAGATAGCGTAGACAATCATAACTTTTTTATGGCTAGAAATGTGAAAGACTAGCTGCTGCTTCTTGTTGTCGGCGGTCTCTATGTCTGTTCAACACTCGACCGTCACCGCCTCCTCTTGGTGCTCTGTCCCCACTCGGTCTCTTCCCCTCCTCCACCGCAGATGCCACCTCCTTCTCCTGTCGCTCTGTCCACTCTAGTTGAGTGGTACCAAAACAATGATCTTAATCTTAATGTTAGCAAGACCAAAGAGTTTTTTGTTGACCATAGGAAGGGAAGCATGAACCTGTCTTCATCAGTGGGATGCACCTCTGGTGATCTGTCCTTCTTCTTGCCAATGGCGTGCACAGCCTAAAGTTGTAGGACAACTTGTTCTATTTAATCTTATTTGATTGTGCACGCCAGGTTGATTGCATTCGTGGAAAAAGGGTGGACCACGTGAAGGTTGCAATCTCCCACCCTGATTTGTCCTCAGTCCAGGGCGTTGAAGCAGTCACAAAGAAAACTCATCAATGCCTCTGCTTCCCTAGAAATTCGAACAGATTCAGACATTGCTAAATACCCTATCGAACGTCTACAGGTGTCGGTAGACAGCATACTGACTGGTTGTATCACAACCTCCTTAAATTAACTCAAGCACCCAAGAATGAAGGAGGCTGCAGAAAGTAGTGGACATTACAATGTTGATTTCCCCACTATTGAAGGAATCTACATGAAGTGCTGCCTTAAGAAAGTGGCGAATATCATCAAAGAACCACACCACCTTTGGCACACTCTCATCACCTTGATATCGTGGGGACGAAGATATTGGAGTGTGACAACTACAGATTCAGGAACAGTTTCTTCCCAGGAACCATCAGGCTCTTGAGTCACACAGCACAAGCCTAACCACAACCCTACTTCAACTACTCTACCATGGACTTTACATGTATTGCACTATTATGACCTGGTTACTGGTATAACTGATCATTTATTGCATTATTTTTTTTATTGGTTTATGGTTATTATTGTCACATGTACTGAGGTACAGTGAAATGCTTTGATTGCATGCTAATCAAACATAGCAGATGTAGCATTCATGAATACAAACTCAAGTATAATTAATCCATTAGAGCAAAGGGGAAGATACAGAGTGCAGAGCATAGTTCTCAGCATTGTAGTGCATCAGTTCCATAGGTAAAGTCCAATGCCCACAATGCGGTAGAGGTGAATTGGACAATACCCTAGCTTATGGAAGGACTACACCGAAGCCTGATAACAGAGGGGAAGAAGGTACACAAAATTGCTGGAGAAACTCAGCGGGTGCAGCAGCATCTATGGAGCGAAGAAAATAGGTGACGTTTCGGGCCGAAACCCTTCTTCAGACGGATGGTGGGTGGGAGGGGAGAAGGAAGGAAAAGGGGGAGGAGGAGGAGCCCGAGGGCGGTGGGATGGGAGGAGACAGCTCGAGGGTTAAGGAAGGGGAGGAGACAGCAAGGGCTAGCAAAATTGGGAGAATTCAACATTCATGCCATCAGGATGCAAGCTGCCCAGGCGGAATATGAGGTGCTGTTCCTCCAATTTCCGGTGTTGCTCACTCTGGCAATGGAGGAGACCCAGGACAGAGAGGTTGGATTGGGAATGGGAGGGGGAGTTGAAGTGCTGAGCCACCGGGAGGTCAGGTTGGTTATTGCAGACTGAGCGGAGGTGTTCGGCGAAACGATCGCCCAACCGCCGCTTGGTCTCCCCGATGTAAATCAGCTGACATCTAGAGCAGCGGGTGCAGTAGATGAGGTTGGAGGAGATACAGGTGAACCTTTGTCGCACCTGGAACGACTGCTTGGGACCTTGAATGGAGTCGAGGGGGGAGGTGAAGGGACAGGTGTTGCATTTCTTGCGGTTGCAACGGAAAGTGCCCGGGGAGGGGGTGGTATGGGAGGGAAGGGAAGAATTGACAAGGGAATTGCGGAGGGAGCGGTCTTTGCGGAAGGCAGACATGGGGGGAGATGGGAAGATGTGGCGAGTGGTGGGGTCACGTTGGAGGTGGCGGAAATGGCGGAGGATTATGTGTTGTATTTGCCGGCTGGTGGGATGAAAGGTGAGGACCAGGGGGACTCTGCCCTTGTTGCGAGTGCGGGGATGGGGAGAGGGGAAGAAGCTGTTTCTGAATTTGTTTGTTGGCATACATGCCACTGGGGATAAATGGGACTACTGTAGATAGGGTGATCAGCTTGAAAAACCTGGGAGTCCACCACAGAGCATCTGACATGGACAACACACACTGGTGAGAAAGGCAAGGCAGTGCCTTTACCACCTCAGACAGCTGAGGAAATTCAGAATCTCTCTGAGGATCCTTCAATCCTTCTACTCTGGTGCTGTAGAAAGCATCCTGTCCAGAAACATCTCAATCTGGTTTGGAAACAGCTCTGCCCAGGGCAGGAAGGCTCTGCAGAGGGTAGTGTGTTCAGCCGAACGCACCATGGGAACTACACTCACCCCCCTGCAGGACCTATACACCAGGATGTGCAGATCCAGAGCCAGCAAGATCATGAAAAACCCCTGCCACCCCAGCAACGGACTGTTCCAGTTGCTACGGTCAGGCAAGCGCCTCCGCTGTCACGCTGCGAAAGTGTATGAGATGGAGTTTCTTCCCACAGGTCATCAGGACTGTAAATTCTTTTTTAATTTTTTTATTTTTTTATTTATTAGAAGCAAGTGTACAAAAATATAACCAGCGGCATATGACACAATACAGTTATTGTACAGCTTCAATTTTGACTTTTAGCTATAGTTAAGAGAAAAGAAGAGAGAAAAAGTGGAATATGCATGGATAGAACCCCTAGACTACCAAAGTGGTGTAGCCAAAGAAGGATTGTAAATTCTGATCTCACCAGGGAGTAATTACTGTTGTGTCTTTTTTTAAAATGTAAATACTGGTTCTGTTCTGTTCTGTTCTGTTCTGTTGTTCTGTTAATCCCGCAGGCATTGCCACTTTATTTCACTATCTTGTACGTGTATGTGACAAATAAAGTTGACTTGACTTGATTTCAAGCTTCAATACCTTCTACTGGACATTTGCAGGGAGAAGGAATGCCTTTGATTATGTTGGTTGCTTTTCCGAGTCAGCATGAAGTGCACTTGGAATGAATGTGAGGAAGTCTGGTTGGTGTGATGGACTTGGCTACATACCCCGCTGTTTGCATGCAAGTGGAGACGGGTTGGTTAATAAATATGCAGATCACACCAAGATTGCTCGGGTCGTGGCTGTGTGAAGGCTGTCAGACTCATCGTGATATGAATCAGCTAAGGAAGTGAGCAGAGAAATGGCAGATGGAGTTTAATCTGCGCATATGAGGTACAGGAGGTTAAATGTAAGGAGACAATCTACAAATAATGGCATGACCCTTAACAGCATTGATGTTCAAAGGGATCTTGGAGAAGTTCATAACTCCCTGAAAGTGTCAGCACAAGTTGATAGAATGGTAAAAAAAAAGGCATATGGTTTACTTACTTTCATAGGTCAGGACATTGCGTGTGAGAGTCAGGAAGTCACGATGCAGCTTTATAGGACTTCACTTAGGCCGCATTTGGAGTAGTTCATACAGTTCTGGTCACCCCCTTACAGGAAGGTTGTGGAAGCTTTGGAAAGGGTGCAGAGGCGGTTTACCAGAAAGATGCCTGAATTAGAGGGTATTAGCTGCAGGTTGGACAGACTTGTATTACTTTCTCTGAAATGCTGGAGGTTGCAGGAAGACCAGATAGAAATATATAAAATTATGAGAGACATTGATTGGGTTGACTGACAGCCAACTTTTTTCCCAGGATGGAAAAATACTACAAGTTTTAAGATGAGGGCAAAGTTTAAAGTAGTTGTGAGAGGCAAGTTTTGTTGACACAGAGAGTGGCGAGTGCCTGGAAGGTGCTGCGAGGGGCAGTGTTTGAGGCAGATATGATAATGGCATTTAAGAGACCTTTAGATAGGGATATGTATATGAAGATTGATTCAGTCTGCTGTTACTCCAGCACTTTGTGCCATTTCACCTTGAAACTAGGCGCTGATACCGCTGGCCTTTCGTCACTGGTTCATACAGCTGCTGTTGGGGCTCATGTTGTAGACCCTGGGGACAGCAGTATCTACTGTACCTGGGAACCCCCGGGATGACCTCCAGAGCCGACGGGCTGGATCTTCCAGGAACAATGAAGCTGCAGCTGCCAACTTTGAAGGAGCTGGAGCTGCCATCTGTGAAGGAATCCCCGTTCCAGCACAAGTCCGCAGAAACAGCAGGTACAGTAAACACAGTACCTGGAAACAAAGGGGAAGCCTCCATTGTGTCTGGAAATGTGGCCGACGGGCAGGACCGGGTCAGACTGAAGCGCTGGGGACTTCGGCCCCCTCTCCCTACTATCCTACTGGCCAACGTACAGTCCCTTGAAAACAAAGTGGAGGACCTAAGGGCAAGGCTGCTTTATCAAAGGGAGCTGAGAGAATGCTCTGTGTTCTGTTTCACAGAGACATGCCTCACCCCCAGCTCCCCAGACAGCGATCCAGCCTGAAGGGTTCTCCATCAACCTTATGGACCGTACGCTGGCATCTGGGAAAGGGAGTGGAGGGGGCGTCTGCCTCATGGTCAACTCTGCGTGGTGTTGAGACCTGGCAGTCCTGTCCAACTCCTGCTCTCCACACCTGGAACATCTGGCGGTGAAGTGCCGTCCCTTTTATCTACCGAGGGAATTCACCTCCATCATTCTGACTGCGGTCTACATCCTACCCCAGGCAGACGTCCGTCTGGCACTGGAGGAGCTGCACGCCGTGGTCAACAAACACCAGACGTCTTAACCCGAGGCATTTACCACCATTGCTGGGGACTTCAATAAGGCAAACCTAAAGAAATCACTCCCTGACTTCCACCAACAGCTGCCGTTACGGCTCATGTTGTAGACCCTGGGGACAGCAGTTTCTTCAGGCCTCTGAACTTCCACCAACACGTCTCCTGCTGCACCTGAGGACCAACCACCCTCAACCACTGCTACACCACCATCTAGGATGCCTATCGCTCTATCCCTCACCCTCACTTCGGTAAATCCGACCATACCATGGTGCTGCTTCTTCCTGCCTACAGGCAGCAAATAAAGAGCGCACCCCCAGAAGTGAGGACTGTACAGAGCTGATCGGGGGGGAGGGGGGGGGGGGGAGGAGGCAGACGAACAACTCCAGGACTGTTTGGAGTCTGCAGACTGGGCAATGTTCAAGGACTTGGAAACGGACTTGAACAAATACGCCACAGTCATTACAGACATCATTAAGAAATGTGTGGAGGACTGCATCCTCACCAAAACCTTCCGAGTGTTTCCCAATCAGAAACCTTGGATGAACTTTGAGATCCGCACTCTTCTGAAGACAAGACACCGGGCATTCATGTCTGATGATACGGTGGTCTACAAGAAGTCCAGATACGACCTTGGTAAGGCCATCAAAAGGCCAAAAGGGGCTTCTGCTCCAAATTGAAGGATGAGACAGATGTTCGGCAGCTGTGGCGGGGCCTGAATGCAATTACCTCCTACAAGGCGAAACCAGGAGGCAGCTCGAATGTCGGCGAAACATCACTCCCTGATGAGCTCAATGCGTTTTACGCACGCTTTGATAGGGAGAACATCGATGTGCCTTCCCGAGCCCCCATTCACTGTGATGGTATTTCAGTCTCAGTCATCACTCAGGAAATCCTTCAGAGGGGTGAACCCTCGAAAAGCGCCTGGACCTGATGGTATACCCGGTCGTGTTCTAAAAACCTGTGCGGACCAACTGGCTGGAGTTTTTACTGACATTTTCAACCTCTCACTTCTGAGGTCCGAGGTCCCCACCTGCTTCAAAAGGGCATCAATTATACCAGTGCCCAAGAAGAGTAAGGTGACGTGCCTCAATGACTATCGACCAGTGGCACTAACGCCGGTGGTGATGAAGTGCTTTGAGAGGTTCATCATGGCGCAAATCAACTCCTACCTCGACAAAAACCTGGACCCACTGCAGTTCGCTTACTGCCACAACAAATCAACGGTGGATGCGATCTTGCTGGTCCTCCACTCCGCTCTGGACCACTTGGACAACAAAAACCCATATGTCAGGCTGTTATTCATTGATTACAGCTCGGCATTTAACACTATCATCCCCTCCAAGCTGGTTACCAAACTCGCAGAACTGAGTCTCTGCGCATCCCTCTGCAATTGGATCCTCGACTTCCTCATTCACAGACCACAGTCTGTTCGTATTGGTGGAAATGTGTCAGCCTCGATAACAATCAGCTCGGGAGCACCTCAAGGCTGCGTGCTCAGCCCCCTGCTGTACTCACTCTACACTCATGACTGCGTAGCCGGTCATAGTGTGAACTCCATCATCAAGTTCGCTGACGACACCACTGTTGTGGGACGTATCACTGATGGGGATGAGTCAGAGTATAGAAGAGAGATCGAACAACTATCCATATGGTGCCAGCACACTAACCTGGCCCTCAACATCAGCAAAACCTAGGAACTGATTGTAGACTTTGGAAGGGGTAGGATGGGGACCCACAGTCCCATTTATATCAACGGGTCGATGATTGAAAGGGTCAAGAGCTTCAAATCCTGGGCGTGCAGATCTTTCCTGGTCTGAGAAGACTGATGCAATTATTAAGAAAGCACATCAGCGCCTCTACTTCCTCAGAAGATTACGGAGAGTCGGTTTGTCAAGGATCATCAAGGACCCACACCATCCTGGCCACACACATCTCCCTGCTACCTTCAGGTGGAAGGTACAGGAGCCTGAAGACTGCAACGACCAGGTTCAGGAATAGCTACTTCCCCACAGCCATCAAGCTATTAAACTTGGCTCGGACAAAACTCTGAACATTAATAGCCCATTATCTGTTATTTGCACTTTATCAGTTTATTTATTAATCTGTGTATTTACGTATATAATGGTATATGGACACACTGATCTGTTTTGTAGTCAATGCCTACTATGTTCTGTTGTGCTGAAGCAAAGCAAGAATTTCATTGTCCAATCAGGGACACATGACAATAAACTCTTTTGACTCATTTATTCTGCTTGGAAGCCTTTATCGTACATTTATATGAATGGCTTGTTAACTAATTTAATGGCTGTTAACGGTAAGTGGTACACTCTAACCACCACGTCTCATACTGTGTTCTCTTTGGCTTTCACCACCCACGGTAAAGCTTTGATCCAAACATGAACAAAAGTGCTGAATTCTATAGGGTGGGCATGAAGTGATTTTCTGTGACGCGAATGCATCATTTGAACCTGTAACCTTGAGAAACTCTAGTGAATCGGAAGCAGTGGATGTTAGGCCAGCACAAAATAGAGCAGTAAAGAATTGCTAATGCTGGTTTAAATCGAAGGTAGACACAAAATGCCAGAGTAACTCAGCGAGACAGGCAGCACCTCTGGAGAGATGGAAAGGGTGATATTTCAGGTCAAGACCCTTCTTCAGACTTTTCTCCGCCAAAATAGAGAAGGTCAGATGGAGGTTACAGCAAGTAACAAATGATCTAACTTCCCAAAGTCTTTCTATAATTTACAAGGCACATGAGGAATATTGTGTGTAATTCTGATCAGGAAAAGTGTGAATATTCCAGAGAGGATGTAGAAAAGCTTTATCAGAAATTACAGATATTTGCAACAAAGTTGAACTGAAGAAACTGGCATTGTTCTAATTGGTGCAATAAGATCACGATGAGATTTGACAGACTTGTACAAAGTCAAGAAAAGTTTAGGTACGATAAATCTTCTCCTGACTATATATTCTAAAGAATTTGTAAGGCAGATATAAAGTGATAAATAAAAGATATGGGGCGGGTGGCGATGTAAAATGGGGGAGAAGGGATTCACGTGTGATAAATTATTTGTTTACATAAAGTGGTAATTGTAACGGCACCATACGTGATGAATAAAGATGAGACTTCAGCCGGTTCAAAGAATAATTTATTCAGTGGTAGTTGGTGCGCTAACTATGTTGTTGCAGCTGAGCGAGGTTGTTCCCTCGTGCTCAGCTGCCAGTTGTCTCGGTAGCTCTCGTGTTGAGAGAGCTTTTGTATCAGGACACTCCCTCTAGCCTATGACGTCACGTGCCCGCCCTCGTATCTCCTGACGAGGGTTCGAGCATGAATGGCCCTGTTTAGGCTGACGCCACATAATGATATTAAATTAATGGGTTGGAAGAATAGTAGATACACAATTAAGGCTTGAAAAGGTAACAGAAAAGGCAATTGAAGGAAAACAATTTGCAGATCCCGAGGAATAAGATGAGAGATGGGACTGATCGGATTTTTCCTCAGAGCTGGAGTTGACTTAGTGGACCTCGTGGTGACCTCTGCGACTTGGAAACATCACCATTCCAAAAAACAAAATGATGGAAATCTAAAACAAAAAAAATAAAAATGCATGGAATACTCAACATGTTAGGCTGCATGTGTGGAAAGAGAATCAGAGTCAACATTTCAGGTTGGAGACCTTTCCCAGGGATGCAGACTAACTTGTTGCGTATTTCCTGCATTTTCTGTTTTTGTTTTACCATACCTTTGTCACTTTGTTGAAAGTCTCTCCTTAAAAACACTATTTTTATCTTCTTTTCATCTCTAATCTTTATTTTCCAATATGCCAATCAATCCCTCCTCTCCTGTAACCACTTATTGCACATTTAGCTTTGTCCTCCTAGCATTCTCCCCTCTACTGCAATCAGTCAGCTGTAGGGCCCCAAGACTGGATCGTCGCCCATCTAGGCCATCCATAGATGTTGCTTAGCCTGCCAAGTTACTCCATCACTTAGTATCATTTTTATAAATCAGCACCGGCGTCCATTTTATGTATGTTGCTGGTTCAATTGACCTTCTGTTCCATGTGGTCACAGAGAGAACATCCAAACTCCATACAGCCAGCACCTGCAGTCAGGATGTAGGTCTCTGGGGCTGTAAGACATTATTGCCAGTTGCAGCATTTGGTTGTGTCTTTAAGGTTGATATAGCACTGCACAAGCATTCTTGTCACATGCTTTTCAGCACACAGAATGATGTCTGTGCTCTTATGGATTTGCAGACAATTTGACTGCCATACTCTATTGGATTATAATTGTTGCGATAGATTTTAAAATGTCATATTAAGTTGCAGGAATCTTAAAAGATTTTTCTTTACTTTGCATTCCATTTACATCTTGTTTGTTGGTTCTTTTGTCTGATTTTTCAGCTGTTAAATGTGTTGAACTCTATTTCAACAGTACCCGGAAATGCCACCTTCTCTTAGATGTCTTCAACTCTACAGAACACGAACTGACCATAAGTGCTAAGAATAATGAGGATTTGATTTTGCACGCTGGAGAGTGTCAAAGGTAGGTGATCGAGGTCTACACCAACTCAGTAAAATAACTTTTGACATCTATTAGGTGTGAAATAAATATTCACGGTAGTCTTTTCCTCGCAGCTCACTCTGCCACCCAGCTTTGTGTCATCCGCAAACTTGGAGATGTTACATTTAATTCCCTCATCTAAATCGTTAATATATATTGTAAATAACTGGGATCGCAGCACTGATCCTTGCGGCACCTTGCTGTGAATTATGTACCCAGCCTCAATTGACTAGTCACTGCAACTGAGTAAATTTACTTTAACTGAGCAGTCTGCCCCAAATATTTCCTTTTAATTTTGGTGTCACAATTTATTTAATAATGTTTTGTGATTGTTTTCTCCATTGAAGATACTGTAGAAAGTGTTTTTGTAATGGGAAATTCAATGTACACAGCAGGTTGTCAGTGCAATTATCATACCATAAACTTAATAATTGTGATTCTGTAGATAACTAAAACATAATTCATTTTAGATCAAATAGGCTTTCAACAAATGAACGGCTCTGTAATTACTGCGTGTGGAAAATAACTCCTAAAGAAAGAAATTATTAACAAAATAATCTGTCAGTCTATTAATAATTTTGAAATTACTGACTACAATATAATTAAAATAACTTTTTTTTTAATCGTTTGAAAGAGACTTCACCCAAAAAGTTGAATTGATCAGCAAATATCTTTCTGCACCGTCCTCCATTGGCAGTAAAGAATAGCGTGTTTAACTTGCTGTGAATTATGTACCCAGACTCAATTGACAACATTTTCCTCTTTTCAGTAAAATAAATGAGCTAAAACAGAGAAATGGAATAGGTGATATTTCGGGTCGAGACCCTTCTCCAGAGATGATGCCTGACCCGCTGAGTTACTACAGCATTTTGTGTGTATCCCCGTTGATAACTGGTGCTTGGCTTTCGCCGGCACTGAGGGGGTTTGCCGACAGCCACTGGATAAGGCGAGAGGTGCAGCTGACAGCCCCCGGCCCGTCGGGGAACGGGTTCCTTGGGAGTTGGAGCAGAGTTGAGCTGGAGTTAGCACTTCTTCTCCGCTCTGGCTGTAGGCCTGGGGCCACCACTGTTCCGGGCCGGTGTCCCGTCAGACCAGGGTCACCCCGGACATCCGGCCGCCCCCGAACAAGGATGGGACGGTCCGGTAGCAATTCAACAGCGCTTGCAGTGCCGAAGACCTGGGTTTGATCCTGACTACGGATGAAATGTAGGTCTGTGCACTCGCAGCAGCTCAGTTGCCGAGAATATTTATCTTGAGTGACCTATGACCTGAGCATGCGCAGTTGAAATACAAAACGCACTTATTGGCTATTTGTCAAGGCAATATTTTAGTTTCCACTGGAGTATAATTTCAATAAGCGAGTTTGGTATTCCGATTGTGCATGCCGAGGTCAAAGGGCATTCGCGATAAACAGCTGAGCTGCTGTGTGCATACAGTTCTGCATTTCATCCGTAGTCAGGATCAAAACCGGGGTCTCCGGTGCTGCAAGTGCTGATGAATTGCTACTGCAGTTAGATAACGTCGAACAAGTGATCTCACTACCGTCCCCTCTCGAGTGTCCCATCCCTGTCTGGGGGCGGCCGGAGATGTCCTGGGTGACGGAACAGCCAGCGCCAACCAACTCAACTCTGCTCCAACTCCTGAGGAACCCGTTCCCCGACGGGCTGGGGACCGTCAGCTGCACCTCTCGCTTTATCCAGTGGATGTCGGTTAACCCATCGGTGATGGCGAAAGTCGAGCACCAATCAACGGGGATACACACAAAATACTACAATAACTCAGCGGGTCAGTCAACATCTCTGGAGAAGGGTCTCGACCTGAAAAGTCACCTATTCCTTTTCTCCCAAGATGCTGCCTGTCCTGCTGAGTTACTCCAGCATGTTGTGTCTACCTTCGGTATAAACCAGCATCTGCAGTTCCTTCCTACAGAGCGACGTCTGTCCACGGGTAAAGGCGAGGCTGGAGCTGGGTCTGGGGGCGTCGGCACTACTGCCCCAGGCCGGCTGGGAGGGAGAGGAGCGGGACCCGGGACAAGGACTAGGCCGCAGTCTCGGCCTCCTCCGGCTCCAGGCCGCTCGACCCGTTCCCCCCCCCCCCCCCCCCCCCCCACCCCCACCCCACCCGACAGCCCCCGCCTCAAGTACAACTTCATTGTCGATGTGGGGGAGAAAACAGGGCTGGCGGTGGTTTACATCGAGATCCTGAGGAGGAGGGGAGTGGGGGAAGTAGGGACTGAGGGATAGAGGGAAAAGGTGGCAGGGCGGGATGGGGAGAGGGATGGGGAGAGGGATGGGGAGAGAGGAACTCACTATAGCGGCTTCTCTGCTGGTCCTGGACACCCCGTCTCCACAAGAACTCCCCGGCACTAGGACAATCCCTCCACCCCACCCCCATCCCCCCCCGCCCCGGACTGGAGGGAGGGACTGCAGGACATTGCCCACCTCTGCAACCAACGTGCAAACCCCGGCACATCCTGCGGAATGTTAAACTAAATACATCATTGTGAGCAAAACACAAACACCTCTTCTCTCTCCCCCACCTCTCACTGTCTCTCCGCCAGTCCAGTCTCTCCTGTCTCTTACTCGCATCGGCCCCTCTCTGTCGCTGTTCACCCTGCTCTCCTTCTACCTGACACCCCTGTTCTATTTTTTTTCTCGAATGAACTTTGATAAATCGCATGATTCCTTATGTTTTTTGGAATACTGAACTTGCTTATTGCTCTGAAAGAGCAGATTAGCCATTTATTATGTGTTATCTTGCATCATGTAGAATTATCTTACAATCATCAGAGCGTGCAAACTCATAATAATGGATTTTAAACTAAAGTAGTAAAAAATGACTCATTAGATAAGCTGAAATACAAATGTTGTGCCATATCTACATTGTGCAATAAACTGTTGCAAATCAAATAAAAAAGATTGCATTCTTGGAAACGTTATCTGTAAGATAAGTGCTTGTTTCCATTCCCTAAGAGGCTAGACTATTGAAAATCTCATGTATTTATATAAATGAATGTGAATTTAAGATTGCTTCATAACAAGACACTAAATACAGGAAGATGTATTAACTATGCTTAATTGTTGTTAATTATGGCTATCTAGCCAGTACAATAAGATTACTTCCATTCATCAGAATTTTTTGAGCTGGCCCACTATTGCATGTCTTTTAATCCCAGGGCTGGGGTGATTGGGGAAGACTTGGCAATTAAATCTGTGCATACTTTTTTTGGTGTTTGGTCAATACTAGTTTTTTGCAACTGAAAGGAAAAGAAGGTCAGAATACTGAAAGATTATCAGTTCAGAAAGTTCTATTCAGTGAGTAACACATTAATTTTGTTGTACCATGTGCAATGACAATAAAGAGATTCATTCATTCATTCATGCAGAAGGGCGGGATTGTTTAAAAGTCAGCAACCACTAAACAAGGCACTTTCAATTTTGTAGCTAAAAGCAGTTAATATTCTGGGTGACTGCTGCTAGTGAGTGTATAAAGTGATGGAATTCCTGAGACCATTACCCTCTTAAACAGATATATTCCTTTGGATGTTGTTGGGGTTGACTGGTCAGGGGAGAATCACAGCAGTCAGGTCTGTGGTATCTGGTCTGGCTTTGAGGCACAGAGGAAAATGGTGGTCAGGCAGAGCAGTTGTGATAGGACACTTGCTGGTTAGGGGGACAGACTGCAGACTCTGTTCGCAAAAGAGACACTGGGATGCTGTGTTACATCCCTGGAGCCAGTTGTCAAGATATCACAGAGTATCTGCAAATCATTCTCAAGGGTGAATGCGAGCATCCGGAAGTTGTTGTGCACATTGGCGCAAATGACATGGGTAGAAAAGGGAAGAGGTGCTGCAGAGTGAATACAGGGAGTTTGGCAAAAGGTTTGAAAGCAGGACCTTGATGGTAAAAATCTACGGATTGCATCCGGAGCTACGTGCTAGTCAGAGTAAGAATCTGAAGATGGGGCAGGTGAATTTGTGGCCGAGTAGTTGGAATACAGATTTTTTGGACCATTGGAATCTCTTCTGGAGCAGAAGTGACCTGTACAAGAGGGTCAGGTTGCATCTGAACTCGAGGGAAACCAATATCCTGGCCAGTAGGTTTACGAGTGCTGTTCGGGAAGGTTTAAACTGTATTTGAAGGGGACGGGATCTAATGCAGAACTGAGGAAGGTGAGAGGCTGGAAGTTAGTATGGAAGGCGATGAAAGCAAGTTCAGTTGATAAGACAGGCAGGAGCATGACATAGAATGAGGCAGGATTGCTAGTTTAAATTGCATTTATTTCAATGTGTGCTGACGGGTAAAGTGGATGAATTCGGGGTGTGGATAGGTACGTGTAACTGAGACGTTGTAACCATTACAGAAACCTGATTAAAGGAGGGCCCGGACTGGCAGCTTAATATGCCAGGGTACAAGTGTTACAGCCAAGAGAGATATGGGGTAAAACAGGAGGGGATGTTGCTTTATTGATTAAGGAGCAGTAGTCTGAGATGACATTCAAAACAGAGAAACATAGAAAACAGGACCAGGAGTAGGCCATTCAGCCCTACGAGCCAGCACCGCCATTCAATATGATCATGCCTGCTTTCTCCCCATATCCCTTGATTCAGTTAGCCCTAGGAGCTATATCTAACTCTCTCTTGAAACCATCCAGTGAATTGGCCTCCACTGATCTCTGTGGCAGATTATTCCACAGATATTAGTGATGGTTCATTACAATACAATACAATACAATTTATTTGTCACTTGAACCTCATAGAGGCTCAAGTGAAATGTTGTTTCTGCAGTCATACATACAAGAAAAAAAAGACCCAAGACACAACACAATTTACACAGACATCCATCACAGCGAATCTCCACCTCGCTGTGATGGAAGGCAAAAAAAAACGTATCTCTCCCCTGCACTTCCCTCTCCCTCCGATGTCAGAGCCCCCGGCGGGCGATAACAATTGTCCCGCGGCCATTAACGCCGCGCCGGGTGATGCAAGGCCGCGCTCCGGGCCTTGTTGTTGGAGCCCCGGGCGGGTGCTGGCAAAGTCCCGCAGCCGTTGAAGCCACGCCGGGCGATGATGCAAGGCCCCGCTCCAGGTCATCCTCGACCCCGCTACTCGGGCGGGAGAAGTCGCCGTTGCGGAAGCCCCGAAAAGCGGTCTCCCAGCAGGGACTCGCTGGCTCCCGGTGTCACTGTCTACCAGACCTGCGGTTGGAGCCTCCGAATCCCCGAGGGTCGGGTCGCAGCAGCGCGCCACCACCGCTCCTCCCACTCCGGACTCGGCCAGCTCCGTGATGGTGAGTAGCTCCGCAGCTCCGTGACTGGAGCCCCAGGACGTTCCTGCTGGAGGCCGCTCCACGGTGCAGCCCCAACGACAACGGAGACCCGACAGGGAAAGGTCGAATTCTCCATGCAGGGGAAAAAAATTAAAAGTTTCCCCCCCCACCCCCCGGCCCCCCCCCCCCCACACACACACACATACCCCATCAAAAAAAATAAAAACTACATTAAAACGGGACAAAAAATAACAAAAAGACAGACGGACTGCAGAGGCCGCTGCGACGTGAGTCGCGCCGCCCACCGGCGTGATGGTTCATCCAGTGAGGTTAAACGGGTGGACCTGAGAAATCAAGTGGAGATGATCACCATGTTGAGAGCGTACTATAGGCCCCAAATAGTCAACAAGACTTATAATAACAAATATGGTAGCAGATTACAGGCAGTTGGAAAACCAGAAGAGTTGTCATATCAGGGCATTTTGTCTTTCCGCATGTAAACGAGGACTGCCATGGTGCCAGGGACTTTGATGGGGTGGAATTTGTCAAATGTGTTCAGGAAGGTTTCTTTAGGCATTATGTAAAAGGGAAGAGCAAATCATCGTTAGAAATTGATGATATGCCGGATGACTGGAGGGTGCCGAATGTTGTGTCTCTATTAAGAAAGGCGGCAAGGAAAAGACTGGGAACTATAGACCAATGAGCCAAACACCTGTAGCGGGTAAGTTACTGGAGAGGATTCTGAGATAAAATATATATCTTCATTTGGATAGACTGTGACTGACTTAGGCTAGTCAGCATCATTTTGTACACGAGGCATCGTGTCTTATGAATTTGATTGAGTTTTTGAAGAGGTAACCAAAGAAAGTTGCCAATCCACCTGCTGTCCTCCCATTTTTCTTCCATCAATCAAATATCCACACACTTCACCCACTGGATCGCCTTCCCCATATGGTTCCATCTGTCCTTCATCTCTCCTTTCATAGTTTACATTATCACCCTCTTTATTTATCAGAATCAAGCACATAGCCTTTGTGTTCCTGCTTATCATCCTCCAGATGTACCTCCACCTTCATCATCCCCTCTCCCAATCTGGCACCATCTGCCTTATTTCTTTGTCTGCTCAAACTATCACCCACCTGCTTCTGTCTACCAACTCTATCCCTCCCTCTCGCCCTACTTGTCCCTTTTGCCCATCATCCCTCATTCTTCCTAGGTCCACCCTTCATACTTATTGGCTCCAATCTCAGCATTTCCCTTCTCCTCTTCGTACCAACAATTTTCCGTCTCTTGCTGTTTACAATATTTGTCCTACCCCTTATTTGACTTCCCAAAATGCATTTATCGTAATTCGATTCCGTTTGATCAATATCATGCTGTAGCCTCAGACAATCTTCCCCGTTATCCACACCACCACCAACATACTTGTCATCTGCAAACTTGCTAATTGTATATTCTATATTCACTTCCAGCATATACATAAAAACAACAAGGGTCTAGGCTTTGATCCCTGTAGTGTTCCGTTGGACACAGAGATACAATCAGAAAAGCATCCTTCAACCACTGTGCTCTGCCTCCTTATACTAAGCCAATTTTAGATCCAAATTAGCCAGCTTTTCTCAGATCCCACGTACAGTACCTTATGGATCAGCTCACCATGCGAGACTCTGTCAAGTGTCTTCATAGCTGAGTCTCACGTTGCGAGTTGCCACAAGAGGTATCCCAAATTAAAGCTCGTGGTAATAACGTACGATTAACGTACGGAACTCGTGGACGCAACTTAGAGACTCGTGACGCTAACGGCAGGTACTCATGAAACTTGTCAACTTGCAAAAAATCAAACAATGTTTAAAAATTTCCACGTCAATTTTACTCTTGTGGTTAAGAATTGAAACATTGTAAGAACGTAATGGCCCATGCGTTTACCTTACTGTATTGTGAGTCTACCGTGAGAACTCTTTAACTCAGCGGGCAGGCAGCAGCAGATCAAGTCAAGTCAAGTTTATTTGTCACATACACATACGAGATGTGCAGTGAAATGAAAGTGGCAATGCTCGCGGACTTTTGTGCAAAAGACAAACAACAAAACAACCAAACAAATTATAAACACAATCATAACACACATATTCTTTTACATAATAAATAATGGAAGGAAAAACGTTATGTAGAGTTAGTCCCTGGTGAGATAGGCGTTTACAGTCCGAATTGCCTCTGGGAAGAAACTCCTTCTCAACCTCTCCGTTCTCACTGCGTGGCAACGGAGGCGTTTGCCTGACCGTAGTAGCTGGAACAGTCCGTTGCAGGGGTGGAAGGGGTCTCTCATGATTTTGTTTGCTCTGGAGTTGCACCTCCTGTTGTATAGTTCCTGCAGGGGGGTGAGTGAAGTTCCCATAGTGCGTTCGGCCGAACGCACTACTCTCTGCAGAGCCTTCTTGTCCTTGGCAGAGCAATTCCCAAACCAGATGGTAATGTTCCCGGACAAGATGCTTTCCACCGCCGCTGCGTAGAAACATTGGAGGATCCTCGGAGACACTCTGAATTTCCTCAATTGCCTGAGGTGGTAAAGACGCTGCCTTGCCTTACTCACGAGTGCTGAGGCGTGTGATGCCCATGTCATATCCTCAGAGATGTGGACTCCCAGATATTTAAAACAGTTCACCCTATCCATAGGATCCTCATTTATCCTCAATGGAGTGTACGTCCTCGGATGATGTGCCCTCCTAAAGTCCATGATCAGCTCCTTCGTTTTTTTGGTGTTCAAGAGGAGGCTGTTATCCTGGCACCCTTCAGATTGTGGCTCCCTTCAGTTTCCCAGCGACAATCACCTGCTATAATGCGAGAGAGATCATGCACTGTTGTAGGTCTCCTTTGCACATCGGTGTTTCTGTCTTTCTCCACTCATTGTTGGCCCCATCTGTCACCACCCCCACCTACACCCCTCTGCTTCCCGGCCATGTGTATTCCCTCCCCTCTCCAGCTCCCCGCCCATTGCACCGGCGCGGGGGCTTTGCACTGTCTTCATGTCGGCGATGCCAGCAGGTCAATGCCAGTCGCCCCGGGGTAGTCACTCCCATCAGTTTCCCAGGGGGTCAGGACGGGACTGGAGTTGGGAGGGAAAGGTGGGTTAGATGAGCAGGAGAGTGGGGTTGTTTGCAGTTGCAGAGGGAGGGGGCAAGGGCGGTACAGTTCCCAGTCTCTGCTCCTGTCCAGGGGGGTGGCCGGAGATGTCAGGACCAACGAGACACCGATCCCCAGGCCCACCAGGCCCACTGCAAGCACGGAGAACCCAGAGACCCACAGCCAACAGCAACTTCAGCCCAGCCCCGCTCCAGCTCCAGAGGAACCCGATGGGCCGCTACGGCGACAAGTGGCAGTTCGCCCACAGCCCGAGCTGCGCCCCCTCATCTGCCACCCGGGTTCCTCTTGGATGAGTGGATGTGGAGATGATGTTTCCACTAGTGGGAGAGTTTTGGACTGAAGGTCATAGCCTCAGAATTAAAGGATGTTCTTGTAGGAAGGAGATGAGGAAACATTTCTTTAGATGGAGAGTGGTGAATCTGTGGAATTATTTGCCTCAGAAGGCCATGAAGGCCAAGTTGGTGGATATTTTTCAGGCAGATATAGATAGATTCTTGATTAGTACTGGTGTGAGAGGTTATGGGGAGGGCAGGAGAATGGGGTTAGGAGTTAGATCAGTCATGATTGAATAGCGGAGTAGACTTGATGGTCCGTATGGCCTAATTCTATTCCTATTCCTTATTATCTATTGACCTTATGGTAAATTAAGATGCAAAGATCTCCATCAGAACCACGGCTATCTCCTATCTCCCATAACCTCAGAAAGATCTCTCCTGACCCTTGGTATCTACCATTGTGCATCCATGACATTAAACATCTCCTCTTTCTTAATATTAACCTCCAGAATATCCGAGTACTACTTCCTGATCTTACTATCTTCCATGTTCTTCTCATTGAATACAAATATGAAGTATTCATTTAGTACCTTTCCTCCTTTACCTGGCAACACACATAAATTATCCCATCATTCCCTAGCTATCCTCTTGCTTTGATATGATTAGAGAATATATTTGGATTCTTTTTTTTAATCATACTTGCCAAGGATATTTCATGAATCCTTTTTGCATCGTAATTTTTAAAATATTTCCCTGCACACACTATATTTCTTGCAAGATTTCCTTGATCCCAGCTTCCTATTACCTTCCAAAATAATTCCCTTTTTTGTTTCCTGAACCTTTGCTTTTCACCCTTGCTAGAACATGCTGGCCCTGAATTCTTGCAAACACCTTTTAAAAATACTCCCACTTATCAGCTGTTGTTTTACCCGCAAGCATCTGTTCCTAATCTCCTTTTGCCAAGTTATCACATGCTATTGAACTCAGCCTTTACCCACTTCAAAAATTTTAATTTGAGAACCAATCTTATTCCTTTCTATAACTACAGGGCACAAATTAAGCTGCGGAGGAACTCAGCGGTCAGGCAACATCTGTGGAGGCAGAGGAAAGACCCTGCATCATCACAAGAACTATCTTGAAACTTAAAGAATTATGGTTACACTTCCAAAAGTTTACCCCCACCACCTGCCCAATTTAATTTCCTAAAATGAGCTTGAATATTGCTCTGTGTCTAATAAGGTTCTACATTTTGTCTGAACATTATTCTTAGATGCACATAACAAATTCCAACACATAACAATTTCCAGCACATCTGAGCCCTTTGTTACTTTAACCCAAGTGAAAGCACATCAAGTATATGTCATGCACAAGTACCGTGAAGCACAGGTACAACAATAAAAAAACTTGCTTGCAGTAGCATCACAGGCACATAGAACCAGCCAACATCCAAAAATATATTGCATTTACATTTCTCATAAATTATACAAGACAGTGAAAAGAAAAAGACTTTGCAAAAAAATGAGTTCAAAAAATACAGAATTAGAAAACAAAGTTTACAAAATGTACAGAGAAGATTTGCAGGGTGCAGAGAAAATTTACGAGGATGTGGCCAGGACTTGGGGGCCTGGGTTGTAGGGAGAGCTTAGCATGCTGGGATTTTATTCCTTGGAATGCAGGAGGTTTAGGGTGATCTTATAAAGGTGTATAAAATCATGAGGTGAATAGATAGGGTGCATGCAGAGTTTTTTTCCAGGCTAGGAGAATCAAGAACTAGAGGGCATATGTTTAAGGTGAGAAAAAAAAAGATATACTGGGGACCTGAGTGGTAACAACTTTCTGGAGGAACCGAAACGTCACCCATACCTTCTCTACAGAGATGCTGTCCCGCTGAGTTCCTCCAGATTTTCCTGCCAACTTCGGTTTAAACCAGCATCTGTACTTCTTTCCTTCACATAGAGGTTGGTGGGTATATGCTTTGTGCTGCCAGTGGAAACAGTTGAGACAGATATAACAACAACATTTAAATGACATTTGGACAGGTGCTTGTAGAGGAAAAGTATGGGCCAAACATGAACAAATGGGACTAGCTTAGTCGGAGCATCTTTGTTGGCATGGGCGAATTGGGTGAAGGCTGGTTTCTGCGCTGTATGACTTTGTCCATGGTGATGTAAACGTTTTCTATTACAGAGATAGGGCTAGGGTTGTACAGGTCTGTTCAATAACCTGATGATTGTAGGAAAATTGCTGAACCTGGTGGTGTGACTTCAGGCTTTTTTACCTGCTGCCTGATGATAGCAGCGGTATGGCCTTGATTCCTCCTTACTAATGGGTCTACAGTATAACCCTCTCTTATTTAAATTCTACCGTTATAGTTTGATTAGACGATCCCTTTTCTCAGTAAATTCTATCTTTTGTTTTCCCCTTTAACTATATGATATTGCAGATAAGTCCACAATTTGCTTTTAATCCTATCAATGATGATTTTAACAGTGGTCTCACCGACTCAATCAAGGGTCACTCCTCTGCATTCCTACCATGCCCCTTTCCCTGGTCCTTATTTATGGATAAATATAATTATGATGATTTGAGTATGACACTCGGAGAAGAGTACCTTAATTCAGTCTGATTTTGTGTTGTTTTAAGTAGTAAAGGCCGCTTGTAGTTTTACATTAAGCTTGCAATCCATGTTTGCAGTTAGTCATGTTTACAATTTCTAGCTATAATGGTATTCGTAAAAAAGATAGGCCAATATTATCTCAGATTGTGAAGCCCGAACTGCTGTCTGCTGGTGCCTCAATTTGAGGGGACTGAGGTGTGACAGTGCAAATGCGATAGTAGGCAGATATGCTGGTTGTCAGATTCAAGACATCTGGCTCTTTGTTTCCCTACATGACTTGCCATTGTGCCCAATGGCAGTTCTGTGACACAGAAATGAAGGTTTGGATATACTTATGTAGATCTCAGCTTTACATCAGGCAGGACTGGTGGTCCCAGACATTTGATCCTGTTGAAAAGTGCATGCATATTTTTTTATTCGTACAATACATCGTCAGTTTATAAGACAAAAGGTTTCTATAATCATGAAGTCATACAACATAAAAATCCGCTACTCAGCCTACCACATCCACACTGACTAATTAGTGGGAATGCTTAAAAATATCGTCTTCTAGTACTTATTCCGTCTTCCAACGTTAGCCCATGGTCTTATATCAAGACACTTCTTAAATACTATAGGCAACTCTGATTCTGCCACTCTCTTAGGCAATGCATTCCAGGTACTCCCCACTTTCTGGGTTGAATAGGAACTCCTTCAATTCCCTCTATAAATTTCTTGAACCTACCCAATATCAATGTCACTGATGTGAGTAGCAATGTTACAAAATTTTGAGATTTTAAAAGTCAAGCAATTTATCCCATCAGATAAAGCATAAAAAGAAGTTTAATTTGACACCTAATTCACTTTCATATCTCAAGTATTAAAAAAGTTATGGCCCGGAAATTAGCATCTTGTTCCCTATTGATTTTCTATGGACATAACAAAAAAGCTGTGATCGTGGACAGTCAAAAGCCCATAACTTTCTTAAAAATTAAGAGAACTGAATGAAATTTTCAGTTATCATAGATTGAAGCATTCTGAAACAAATATAAAACAATCTTACTTGGATGACCCTGAAAATTAAAGCATATAATTAGTTAGTTACCCAATTGTAGCTAATTCCAAACTTCAATTACTAGATCTAAACATCTATCCATTTCTTAAGAAAAGATTAACATTTTTAAATAACCTAAGTGTCCAAATAACATTCACAAAGAATTCACAATAAAACACGATTCTTAAATCTCATTTACATTAATTTATAGGCCAATGGAAGGAATTTAGTGTTCAATTGCTGTAAATTAATGGCCATTTAAATCAGCTTTCGAGTGGGATCCTGTGGAACGCGCTGGTTTACAACGTTCCCATTGCGATAGATTTGTACCCCAAATGCCCAGAAAAATACTGCGGGATTTAATGGGGCCCCAAATTAGCTACTCGCAACATAAAACTTTGTATAAAGGGATCTTAACAAGCGCTTTTTAATGTAAAAATAACCAACCTACCTTCTGTTGTCCCCTGTATGAAATCCAGCCCATGGTCGGCGGTCGCGGGATTGGAGGATAATTTTTAACCTACTATAATAATTAAATAAACCCATTAAATGTAAAAACAGCTCCAGCGAACAAACCTCCAAGCGATTTTTCATCAGCAACTAAGTAGGCTGAACAAGCTCGATTTGAACAGCCATGGGAAAATCGCGTTTTAAACCCGCCCCCCTCTCAACGGCGCCAAAATTGCACACACGGGCTTGGACAGATCTGCAGCGACGCTTAAGGTAGGTTTTGCAACATACCTAATATGAGGAACAATTTTCTGCACTCGACCACATCCATACCATTTTTTATGCAACTCAAAGTGTCCCCTTTTATTGACCTGATCTAGAGAAAACATTCCTTGCATCCCCAGTCTCTCCTCATAACTGAAATGCTCCATCCCAGACAACATCCATGTAAATCTCCTCTGCATCCTTTCCAGTCCTATCCCATTAGGAATGAGATTAGAAGAATTTTCTTTGCGAGTAATGAACCTGTGGAATTACTTGCACATGGAGGCCTGGATACTTAAAGCCCTGTCCCACTGTGCGAGTTCATCCAAGAGCTCTCCCGAGTTTAAAAAAAATCAAACTCGTGGTAAGCACGTAGAATGAACGTAGCGGGTACGTCGGAGCTTGGGACGTCTCAGCTCTAACGACAGGTACTCGGGAAACGCAACTCGTGAAGATTTTTCAACATGTTGAAAAATGTCCACGAGTAAAATATACTCCGGATGGAAAAATTTGATACTTTTTAACTCCTAGTTATACCGTAGTAGCTCGTGAGTTTACCATAGTAGCTCGTGAGTTTACCGTAGTAGGACCTGGTGTCCTATATCACTATTGTATGTTCATGATGGAAATAAGAATACTCAGTATATTCATTACCTTTGAATTGTAGTTTTATGTAATCCTCCCATATTTTCTGAGTTCCATTTCACAATATCTATCAGACATACAGAATGTTGCAAGGTAATATTTTGCCCAAATTCAGTTGTATCTTTCTCTCTCAATAAATATCACAAAATATGCCATTGATTCAGCCACATTATGACAAAATATAGAATGTAGGTTATTTGTAATTAGTCACCCCATCCCAGAAACAACAGTACCTAAAGAAGAACTAGTTTTACTATTTTACAAGCATTAACCATACATAGTCCGTTGATCCATATCCAGCCTAATGTTGTGATAATTGCATAAAAGGTCTAAGAAATTTGGTGTGAAATGATAATCCATCTCAGTACTCATTTTGGCAAGTCCCAAGCTTTTCCCTCAGCTGCTTTTCTTTTTTACTCAGCTGCTGTAACATTTCCTGCCTATCAAAATCTCTGTGTAGAATCTCTGTCCCTATCTTCAAATTCCCACTTTGAAATAAAATACAACTTTCGACTTAAAAAATTTCGCAGCAATTAGTCGATTCCCACACATTTTCAATCATCATTCGATTCAGTGTAATTTTCACACCTGGTTAATGCAGTTTTTTTTAAAGATACAGTACGTTACAATAAATTGTTTCAAGCATACCCAGTACTAAACGCACAAACATTAAGGTGGTTACTGATGTTGCAGATGGTTATAAATGAATATAATTTCAAAGTGAAATAGGAGATTTCCGTGGAAAGAATATTTAACCAGAATATAAGGTGAGGTCGCTGCAAAATGCTCACTTAAAACAATACGCCGTCAGCTCAGGATTGTTTCTTAGGTGTTTCAATCTAACCTTGTAGCTCGCTGTTAAACGATTCATAGCTATTAATTTTCATTCCTGGTCCATATCGAACTGGGTGTGGGTGGGGGGGGGGGGGGGGGGGGGGGGGGGTGGAGGGGGGTCAGCTAGGATAAAAGACCATATATTTGCATTTATATCACGACTTGGAACGACATCCATCATGTCACAATAACGCAGGTTGTTAATCGCACATCAGTTGAATCACTTGTGAAAGATCCCTCTTTTGTTTAAAGAATATGACAGGTTAAACTACATTTAACATGGTTTCAATGCACCTCAAATACAAGATATTCTCAATTTATATTTGCCGGATCCAACCTTTTTAAGGCGATTAGCATATTGATTATTATGTTGCTTTCAAATTTTCTCAGAAGCCTGAACAAATATTCTGCAAAAGCAAAGAAATGATCTTAGTCAATAACAAGAAATTGCATTTAAATAGCTTCTCCAACCAGTCAATCTTTCCACGTGGACAGGTAGGAGTTTTATAAAACAGTATTTGATAGGAAGGAAACGTTACAGCAGCTGAATAAAAGATCGGTCAAATGGTAGGTTCAATGAAGATCGGGTGAGGAGGATTGGGCGGGTGGGGGGAAAGTATCTATAGCTTGGGACTTGCCTAAATGAGTCCTGAGATGGATTATCATTCCACACCAAATTTCTTAGACAATACCTTTTATGCAATTATCACAACATTATGCTGGATATGGATCAACGGACTATGTATGGTACCTGCTTGTAAATTAGTAAAACAAATGTACCCGCTACATTCATTCTACGTGCTTACCACGAGTTTGATTTTTTTTTTTAAACTCGCGAGCTCTTGAGTGTACTCACACAGTGGGACAGGGCTTTGAGTTCTTAAACCTGTGAATATAGTAGAAATGGCAAAAAAAGGGTATGAGGTGAGAACAAGAAAATGTTGAGAAGGATGAGGAGCCATGAATATTTTAAGTGGTAGAGCAGGCTCAAAAGGCTGACAAACCACTGTTTCCATTTTCTTTTTCTGGTTAATTGAAGTGTTTTTAATTATTTTACTGTTTCAATTTGTTATAATTAACTTTTTTATTTTAATCACTTGGCTTTTTTTTTAAATGGTCTCAGCAGCAGGCATGGTTTAGAATAACCTGCCCATTGTGTTCATGACTATCTTGAGTGGAAGTGTGAAAAAGATCAGATGATTAATTAAAATTGAAAATTAGGCTACAATATTTAAATAGCAACTGGTTTAATGAATTTTGCAATCTATTTTGATTTTCACCTATATATAAAATCTGATTTTGTCCATCTATTTGAAACATTTTGTCCATCTATTTGAAATTGTTTGTCGCTGAACAACCTTTTGATTAGGATAATGCCTTTAGATGAGTATTCTTTTTTCAGCAGACCAGTATTAAACTGAATTAGTGTAATTTCTGTTCAAGAATCCTTTAAATTACTCAGTGAGCATTCAATTTACTGAGCTTTTACAAGGAGGTTGTGGCTCAAAATCATTTTGTCTTGAATAAGAAAGCAATTTGAATCAAATTAAAATCTAATTTACAATTTGTATTTCAAGTAGATTATCTAAAATTGTATTCAATTTAAAATAATTTTGTATTAGCTTTATTAAGATACTAGACTAAGTGGGACCCAGCATCACACGGGAGGGCTGGTCCCCCAACCCAATATTCCACCCCTCCACAATTTCAATATTGGTGGGCAGTGGGGGGGGGGGGCTTTCTGGAGCACTAGTATGGATGTTGTGGGCTGAAGTGACTGATTTCCAGGGGGCTAGTATGGACTGTGGGCTAAATGGATTCTTGGGCTGGCGGCTCAGTCACTCAAGCCTGTTGTGCTGGAAGCTCACTCACTCACGGCTGGTGGGCTGGCAGTTGACTCATTGCTATTCCTTGAAATTCCATTCCAAGCAGGGTGCAAGGCCACCAAATTCAAGTGCAGTTTCTTACCACTTCAAGCAGGCTTCAAGGCCACCAAATTCAAGTGTAGTTTCATACCATTTCAAGCAGGGTGCAAAGCCACTAAAGACAGATAGTCATAACCTCTCCCTCCTCCATCTTGCAGAGTCTGAGCCATGCTTTTATAGTCCCTCCCACCAGAAGGGGCATGGCCTTCATGGCATGATTAACAGGAGAGAGAATCTCAACATTATTTAAACACTAATAACTTACTTTTCATCAATGATGAGCGGAGGGGGACTGAGTAAGATGGCCAAAAAAATCACAGCCGTACATGGTAGCGTTTTTTTCCAAAATCAATATAAAGCGCAAACAGGAAGTGGTCAAGATTAGACTTTTAATTATATAGAAGGCAAGGCAACTTTAATTAGGCAAGGCAACTTTAATTAGGCAACACAACTTCAGCATTTCCAAACCAAAGGCAACATAGCTTTAGCATTTCCAAATCAAAGGCAACACAGCTTTAGGATTTCCAAACCAAAGGCAACACGGCTTTAGGATTTCAAAACCAAAGGCAACACAGCTTTAACATTTCCCAACCAAAGGCAACACAGCTTTAGCACTCCCAAACAAAAGGCAACACAGCTTTAGCATTTCCAAACAAAAGGCAACAGAGCTTTAGGATTTCCAAACTATATTTTCAAACCACATTAAGGGCACTGACAGGTCAGTCAAACCACTCACAGTTTGGTAGACATGTGTTCAGTGTTATTCACAGCCCAGACTGAGAGACGTAACCCTCTCGCTCCCCCATCTTGCAGAGACTGACTGAAGCACTCAACACTAATCCACGTATTATAATCCCTCCGGAAAGGGCATGGCCTTCAGGAGAGAGAATCTCACCATTTTTTAAACACTAATAACTCTTTTATTTTTCATCGATGGGAAAAATCCTCTTGTCCTGCGCAGCGGAGGGGGGACTCTGAGTAAGATGGCCAATAATCACAGCCGTAAGTGGCAGCGTTTTTTCTAAAATCAATATACAGAACAACAATAAGTGGTCAAGATCAGATTTTTAGTAATATAGATATGTCCTAAAAATGGCCTCTTTAAAGTATAAAATTATGACCAGTAGCCACCTCAGATGTTAAATGAAAATGGAAATTGATGAAATTATAAAAGCAAAAGAACATAAATAATAGAATTTGTAGTTGGCAGTCACTTCTCCTATCATTCACTAAGTTTGTGGTTGAACCTTTATCTTGTCCTCTACTGCCATTTTTCTCCATTTGGGCAACACAGTAGCGCATAGGTAAAGCTGCTACCTCACAGCACCAGAGACTCCTGTTCGATCCTGACTACGCGTGTTGTCCTTGAGGAGTTTCTATGTTCTCCTTGTCACCATGTGGGTTTTCACCAGGTGCTCGGTTTCCTCCCACATTTCAAAGACGCGCAGGTTTGTAGGTTAATTGGCTTCCTTAAACTAGTGTGCAGGTGATCAATGGTTGGCATGAACTCGGTGGGCTGAAGGGCCTGTTTCCACGCTATAGCTTGAAACTAAACATTTCCTCTTGCACTCAGTTTAGTTTAATTAATTGTCATGTGAACGAAGATGCAGCGAAACGATTGATCTGCATGCTCTCCAGTCAAATTGTACAGTACGCAAGTAGAATAGATCCTCTTCTGGAACAGCAAGTAGAGAGTTGCCTTGTTATAGTGCTGTCTTACGACTTCCAAGTCTCTGAAAGGTCCAGTGTTGATTGGGGCATGTATTCCATTACTCTTCCTGAATTCGATGTCTAGTTGCTTCACCTTGCAGAAATTGTTGTTACTGTGTTACTTAAGTTCTCTATCTCCTTCCTGTACTTTGAGGTAAGGGACGTTGTGCATGCCTGTGACACAGAATGCTCCACTTCACAAAAAGGCAGGCTTAGCTTGGGTCCATGTGAATACCTACATTTACCTAATTGATCTGAAAAAATTACGTGGAGGTGGGAGAGTTGTTGATAATATTCGGACAAGGTCAGTCAGGCAGATGAGTTTTCAGGCAGAGTGAATCTGGCTGGACTGTTCTGGGACAAAGTAGATGGCTGTCAAATCCTGTTAATAGAATATTTGCAGCATCTGGAGGGGTTTTTTAATATCCGCATTGAAATGTTCTCCATGTTTATACTACATACAATACACACAATACAATTTATTTGTCATTTGGACCCCGTTGAGGTCCAAACGAACTGTCGTTTCTGCAGCCATACATTACAAAACGAAAAAGACCCAAGACACAACACAATTTACACAAACATCCATCACATCGCTGTGATGGAAGGCAAAAAAACGTATCTCTCCACTGCACTCCCCCCCGATGTCAGAGTCAAAGTCAAAGCCCCCGGCGGGCGATGGCAATTGTCCCGCGGCCATTAAAGCCACGCCGGGTGATGCAAGGTCGCGCACCGGGTCTTGTTGTTGGAGCCCCCGCCGTGCGCTCGCAAAGTCCCGCGGCAATTCCAAGCCGCGCGGGGCGGTGATGTAAGGCCTAGCTCCAGATGCTCTTCAACCCCGCAACTCGGGCGGGAGAAGTCGCCATTGCGGAAGCCCCGAAAAGCGATCTCCCACCAGGGACCCGGGGGCTCCCGGTGTTGCCGTCCGCCAGACCCGCAGTTGCAGCCTCCGAATCTCCGGGGGTCGGGTCGCAGCTGCGCTCCACCACAGCTCCACCCGCTCCGGACTCGGCCAGCTCTACGATGGTGAGTAGGCCGCAGCTCCGCGACTGGAGCCCCAGGTCGTTCCTGTTGGAGGCCGCTCCACGTTGCCCAGCCCCAACGACAACGGAGACCCGACAAGAAAAGGTCGGGTCTCCCGTGCAGGGGAAAGATTTTAAAGTCCCCCCCCCCCACCCCCCCCCCCCCCCCACACACATACCACGACAAAAAAAATAAATAAAAACTACATAAAAACAATACTACTGCATTATTGTAAGAGCTGCTTTGATTTTATTTTGCAGAATGGCCATACAAGTCAACAAATTCAAATTTGAAACTCTTCCAGCATCCAGCAAAGTAGGTGAAATGTGTGCAGAAAACCAAAGACAGATTGAAGAGGAAAGGAACCATGCTCAGGCTACAGAGATCAATAGCAAATTGAACATCAAGTGGAAGATCATATCCTTTCATGGTGCTGACATATAACTTGAAGAAAAGAGGAGAATGAATGAGAGAATGCAGATTGTTAAATATAAAGCCAAAAGTCAATATAGAGCCAGTAGAGTCGGTGCTGTCTCGAAGGGCTGAATGGCCTACTCCTGCACCTATTTTCTATGTTAACTGGTGGGTGAACACAGTGGGTTACCCAGCATTGGTAGAAATAAATTATCTGCTACAAAGTTTAATTATGAACGCATCATTGTTGAGGCTTATTCTTTCTTATTGTATCAATTCTGCCTTCCAAAATAATATTACTCTACTCCTAATTAGCCACACAAAGATATGTGTACAAATTAGCAGGAATAGACCACCTGCCTCCTTGATCTTGCTCCACCTTCAACAGGTTCATGCTAATCTGATTGTAATTTCAGCTCTGCATTCCTCTTACCCCTTGCAACCTTTCACTCATGCTTTCTGTGTTAAAGGCTGAACTGTAGTCAGTGAATAGCATCCTATCATAGGTGTTCTTATTGACAAGGTGATTCATAGTAGTAGCACAAGAGAGATGGCCTTTAAAAGATAGAACTCTTTAAAAAATGCAAATTGCAAGGTATTTAGATTGTCTAAATGGAAAAAATGTGTGGCTTTACCATCCTTTCAAAGCATTTATAGTGCATAGTACTCAATATTTAAGGTAGAGGGCAGCAGTCATTTGGGCAGGTCACTTTACATTTCTTGTGGACTGGAATGATAGAAGTTTCCTTGAAGCAGATGGGGATAGTGGACTGTGAAAGTGAGAGGTTGAAGATGTCTATGAAGACTATGGCCAGTTGATTGTGCGATTCAGAACCCAACCAAGGACCCCATCCCAGCTGGCTGGTTTCTCAGAGTTTACCCTTGTGAAAGCAGATCTGACTTCTTCCTTTGGAATGTATGAAACACATATTTTATCCAAGAAAACAAAAAAATGTTTTTCAATTTATGCCACATTGTGTTTTATGCTACTCACCTGGAACAGTGAGCAACAATATTTAATTTGTCAGCACAGGGCAAATTTAGGTCTGATGTCGGGTTACTATTCTTCATACCGAAAGTGATAAATGTAAGGGTAGGAAGAAGGGTTTTGGCCCAGAACGTTGCCTATTTCCTTCGTTCCATAGATGCTGCCGCACCCTCTGAGTTTCACCAGCACTTTCATCTACCTGTAATAAATGTAATATGTGTAATCCAAGAAAGTGTAATGGAGGTGAAAGAGGTTAAATCTCCCTTTCTTTAATACTTTTCACTATCTGCCCTATACAAGCTGACAGGTTCAAAACACTTAATCTCTTTACTTTTCTCTTCAAGCACTTGTCCTTGTTCCATCTCTCAGCTTTTTAAAATCCCCATTCTATATTGTCATCTTGCATTCTTCCTTAACTTCTGCCAAGACAGCCTTCACAGTACAGTTCACACATGACTCACTTTATTCCAGTGGTCACAGGCCACGTGTAATCCCCACACTAGCTTTCCTTTTCATATTTATATACACTGACTAGACTCTACTGCCATCACAGATAAAGCTTTCTCTAGTGTTTTCCGTGCATCACTCGCCTTTCATGTCGACTTGCTTCTTCGACATTTGCTTCCTTCTGTGTCTGACGTTGTAAAGATTTTAACCCCTCCCCCATTTACACTTGCACTATCTGTCTGTCGCTTGTCTGGGCGTTAGCCTTTTAATCATCAGATACCTCCATAGCTGGTATGCTGCTTAATTATTTCCTTACTTCTATTTACGAAACATTTGCTAGCAAATCATTTCCTTTCTTTCCCTGGTTATTTTAACTTGCATTGCCTTTTTTCAAGTGTAGGTGATACACATTTACATTTGTTTAGTTTAGTTCAGAGCTACAGCGCGGAAACAGGCCCTTCGGCCCACTGGGTCTGTGCCGACCAGCGAACCCACACACATTAACACTGTACTACACCCACAAGGGACAATTTTTACATTTACTAAGTCAATTATCCTACAAACTTGTACGTCTTTGGAATGTGGGAAGAAACCAAAGATCTCGGAGAATGCCCACGCAGGTCACAGGGAGAATGTACAAACTCCGCACAGACTGAATAACTGATTTTAGCTACTCATCTAATTTAGCTGGATTAATGCAACGCAGTATCAAAAGCTCACGTTTTCCTGCAAAAGCATCTACAACTCCAGATTTACCAGTGGACACAAAACATATTTGCAGAAGATGACTACCAAAGCTTAGTCACTCACGTTAACTATAAGGAGAAGAATAAAGTGTCTTTGACCTATTGAATCCTGAAAGATGAACAAATGAGGGAATCCTTTTCTACCTACATTAAACACTCATGCTACATGCCTTGATTGGTTTCAACTCCTTGTCAAAAAAAATCTACTGGCATGGGACCTGCATTTGCTGTCTCCCCTGCAAAATGACAAATCTGCAAGTTTGCAAAATCCTTCAAATTTTCAAACCCATTAAGTTAAAATGTTCAATCCAGATAAGCTGAAGGAATCAGCACCTTCAGAAACCTGCCCCAAGTTCTTGCTGTGACATCCTTAGTTTATCCAAGATGATCATGAAATTCAGGAGCACCTGCTGCTGATTCTGATTTAATCATGTGCATAACCTTTTTCTCAATCATGTGCATAACCTTCTTCACAATATAATATCTCTGCCCATTGTTACATACAAAGCACTCCCAGATGCAATCATTTGGGAACTACGTTTTATGTTGTCAGCTCTGTAAAGAATGTTGGCATTATTGATGTTGCAAGGTTTTAACAAAGGCAGATGTCCACCAAATGCTCACAGGTATCACATATTGATTGCATCAGTGGGATACTAATGTTTGCTGTGATTTCTTAGTCATGGTGTAAAACAGGCTTGGAAACAGGCTTCTGGGCCTATCGTGCCAACCAAAATACCTATTTGCACGAATCCTATTTGCCTGTCTTAGGCCGTTTTAGCTCTAAAACCTATCCTATCCATGTACCTGTTCAAATGTCTTTCAAATGCCGTTATAGTGCCTGTCTCAACCACTTTCTCTGGTAGCCTGTTCCATATACCCATCACCCTCTGTGCGAAGAAGTTACCCCTTGGGTCCCTTTTTAAATTTCCACATCTTACCTTAAACCTGGGCCCTCTAGTTTTCCCTGTGGAAAATGAGTATGTGCATTCACCTCATCCATGCCCTTTGTTAGTTTGTACACCTCTAAAACATCACTATTCAGTCTCCGAGGCTCCAAGGATTAAAGTCCTGGCCTGCCTAACCTTTTCCCATCACTCCGACTGTCACGTCCTGCGAACCTTGTTGTAAATCATCTTTGTACAAGGCATAGTTAGTATGTTTGTAGAAGACATTAAAATAGACGATGTGGACAGTGAGGAAATTTATCAAGACTTACAGAGAGATCTTGATCAGCTTGGTAACTGAACCATGGGATATCAAATTAAATTTAGTTTGGTTAAGTGTGAGATATTTGTAGTTTGGGAAGTCAGACAGGGTAGAACATTCACAGTGAATGGTAAAGTCCTGGGGAGAGTTGGAGAATGGAGAATCTCAAAGTACATGTACTGTACATAGCTCTTTGAAAGTGGTCATTCATAAAAATGCATTGTGTCATGTGAAGTCCCAAATTCCAAATGCAAGTGTACGCATCAAAATGACCGTTACAACAAAAATCCAATCTGTGGATCTATCCTACATAGCAATTAAACTTTGATTAGCTTTCTCTTTCAGAAGCCATCCTTTTGCATATTCTTTTCATGCAGCTGTGCAAAGGCATGTATTTATTTAACATGAACTATAATATTACAAGTTAATTACTGAAAACCCTTTGTCTGTTGGGAATGTGCAGACCGGACAAGTCAGTGATGATTTCTTGCCATTGATATCATTTTAAAGTTCCAGATTTAAATTAGCTTCCCCTATTTATATTGTCCATAGATATCGAGGCATTGTTGTTAAGGGTGAGGTTTGGAAACAAAGGAATAATTTTGATAGCCGCCACACAAGACAGGAATTTATATTCCAGCAATTAAATAAATATCTGAAATTAAAATTCTGATATCAATAATGTTACTCAATTGCCATAAAAGTCATATGGTTCATTAGTGCCCTTCAGAAAAAAATGTCTGGTGTTTTTAGTTGATCAGCCCTATGGATGATGCCAGACTGAATGAACAATTAGAAAAAACATATTAAGCAGTATGATGGAATTTCCCATTCTTACATCACACCCCAATGAGGAAACAAAACTGAGTCATCATTGCAATATTAATGAATACAAAGCAACATTTATACAAAGCTTTGTAATAGTTAGGTCTAAAATGTATTAGCTAAGAAACTCATTGATTACTATCAGTGTAGCTCCTCTTGTTTGAAAAGATTTGAGTATTTTTCAGGCGAAAGCATTTTGCATCAGTAATGGGCCTGTCCCACTTAGGCGACTTTTTAGGCGAGGGCAGGAGACTCTGCGCTCGCCACATGTTTGCTGGTGGCCTCTGGTGAGTCTGATTCATGGTTGCGAGGAGTTCCCGCATTCTGGGAACTGGTCGCGGCCTCAGTATAGTCGCCGCAAATTTTTCAAATGTTGAAAAATTTCCTGCGACCAAAAATTGGTTGCCATGGAGAAAATCGATAATCCTGTGGTCGTAGGTGCTGTTGTAGTGCGGTCGCCAGGTAGTTATAGGTAGTTGACGTAGTGGTAGGATGTTTTAGTTAATCGTCTTTGCTGACCTGTCATTTTCATTGGCTCATTGGGGAAAAAAAACGTAAGCAGGAGTTTTTAGAACCAAGGATAATCGACCGATAATGTTAAATGTCCGCCAACATGTATAAATGTATGACTGACGGGAAAACATGATGACTAACTGCATTTTTATATTATCAGGATAATAAAAAGATACAGAATACTATGTAATCCACATATTTTGTTTAAGGAAGAACTGCAGATGCTGGAAAAATCGAAGGTAGACAAAAAAGCTGGAGAAACTCAGTGGGTGAGGCAGCATCTAGGAGTGAAGGAATAGGCGACGTTTTGGGTCAAGACCCTTCTTTAGACTGATAAAGATAGGTGATTTTAAATAGAATGACAATGAGGACAATAATTATGTTATTGATGACAAAATACTTTTTGCCATGTCTGCAGTAAGTTATTTTGGAGTAGTCTTTCCTTGAGTAATCTTTTGCATTAAAACATGTATGAATCAGAGATAGTACCTCCTAGTTCATTTATCATTAAAAATAATTTTAAGCGCACACATATATCAATGAAATATAAAAAAGAAAGAGTATGGGATGTAAAACACAGAATGTTCGAAACAACTTAATTCTAAAATATTACTTTTTTTTTAACAATTCATTGATTAAAAAGTATATTTCATTCACCTTCATCCATTTCCTTGTATAATGAAACAGGGTGACTAAACCTTCTCCTTTGCCTCTGTTGTCCACTAAGTGTTTTGTTTAACATTCAAAGTCTACTGCTCATTGTTCAATGGTTCAAATCTGGGTTCAATTACAGTGATTTGCTGATATTAATAGAAACATATTTTGCAATTAATTTATTTTTTGGAGTAGCCATATATTTAAAGAATTGGTTATGACTAGAAATATCAGCATTATAGCATCAAGTCTGCGCGTTGAACCTACAAGTTCTTCTCTAGCAAATTTACAACATACATTTCAAGGTAGCTGCAAGATTTGAAAAGCTTGATTTCCTTAATCTTTTCTACCCATCTCTTAAACGTGAAGGAGAAGCAAGTGTGGAAGGTGTTCTCAATCAACTAGTGCGGGAACACTTACAGCTAGCTCCTTTACAGTGGGGTGAGTACCAATATGTTGCCTGTCATGTTCATACATGATATGGCTCAAATCGATGAAGAGTTGAGATATTGCAAAATAATTGCCAAAAATCATTCAAACATTAAATAGTATTATTGGTTTCGTATTTTTACTTGTGTTAATATATTTCCAATATATTTGATTGTTTTCATTTGCTCGATATTTATGTTTCTTTTGATAAGAAAATATAGGTAAGCATATTGTCACGTTGCTAATTATAGCTTGACACGTTGCATCCCAGACAAATATTTTGAATTCATTGTTTTTCCAATAAAATTATGATAAAATAATTTGATTTTTAAATGTGATGTACCAAATAATCATCTGTTGAATTTGAATTAGAATTCGTCTTTTTTTCATAATTTTGTATAATAAATATAATTTTATATATTGTTTAAGACAATTACAGAATAAAGAAAAAGCATAGATATAGTGGATGTGGAAAGGATCAAAAGTCAAAGTCAATTTTATTCGTGGTGCAGTGAAATGAAGGTGCAGTGAAATGAATTTGCCAGCAGCGATACACCCAAAAATGAACACACAATACATAATAGAATTCAACACAACATCCACCACAGCATTCTTCACTGTGGTGGAAGGCAACAAAGTTCAGTCGTCCTCCTCCTTTGTTCATCCGTGGTCGGGGCCACGAACCCTCTGTAGTCGCCACTACGGATGGACCAATGTACAGGCCCTCTCGTCGGGATGATCCAAACTCCGACGTTGGAACGGTCAAACACACTCCGTGGCTTGGAGTGCCCCAATTGGCCACTTTCCTACCGGAACCGCGGATTTGGGATGGAACCTCTCGCCGGCGATCCACGGCAAGGGACCCCTGACTCCTGATGGTAAGTCCACGCCACACCTGCGGCTAGAAGCTCCACAGACCACAGCCAAAGTCACCAGGCCAGGGATCGAAGCACTCCTTTCTGGCGACCCCCAGCAAGGGTTCGCCCGCACCGCGATGGATAAATTCCACGCTGTGCCCGCTGCTGAAGCTCGGGGCCCGACTCCGAGAAAGGCCGCTCCAATCCAAGCTGTTAGGCCGCGAGGGAGGTGACATGGAAAAAGTCGCCTCTCCGTCGAAGAGGCGACCAAAAGCGGTTTCCCCCTTCCCCCCACCCCACCAATACCCTACACAAGACACATCAAGAGACACCTAAACTAACATTAGACACACCGAATAAAAAGTTGAAATAATGAACATGCTACTATCAAGGCAGTCGACTCGCAGCGCCCCCACCGTACTACATGTTTCCGCTGGTGGGAAAGTCTAGGACCAGAAATCATAGCCTCAGAATTAAAAGGTGCCCCTTTAGGAAGGAGATGAGGGGGAACTTCTTTAGTCTGCTTTAGTAGTTAATCTGTGGAACTCATTGCCAGAGGGCTGTGGAGGTCGTCAGTGAATATTTTTATGGCAGTGATAGACAAAGTCTTGATTAGAACGGGTGTCAAGGGTTATGGTGCGAAGGCAGGAAAATGATATTTAGAGGCAGAGATCAGCCATGATTGAATAGCAGAGTGGACTCAATGGGCCAATTGGCCTAATACTTGTGTACTAGTTGTGAAATTGTGTGAACTTAAATTAGTGATAATGAAATTAATGATTCCTTCAAAAGAATGTGAGATGTTGATGTTGACAGTTATATGAGGTGTTGCGTGGTAGCCGATAAAGTGTTTGTGAATATTTTCAAATTAGAATTTGATGCACTTTTGTTAGGAGAAGAAGGAGAAGTATAATTTAAGCTTTGAGAATAACAAGCTAATCGGACTGAGTGACTGAGCATGCAGGGAGAATTGAGAAACAGAGTCATCAGCATAATCTGTTAATTAGCTGGATTAATTCTGACGATATATCTGCCGTGTTAATACAGTGTTCTTAAATGTTGAAAACCTTTTGCTGAACATGTAAATAGTACATGAAAGATTAGTTATAGAAAGGAAAACATAGATGTCTGATGGAGTAAGAAATAAATTACTTGAGTTTAATAAGACCCCAAATTTCACTGTACCAATTGGTGCATGTGACAATAAATGTCTCTTGAATTTCTTGAATCCTGAATCTCTTGAATCTTGAATCTTGTATTTACGAATGACATTTATATTTAATTTTACAAATCATGTTGCAACAAAGATTATCAATGTAGTTAATTTGTTTGTTGTTTATGTTGTTTCGTGGGATTGAAAAAAAATTAAAAATCTAATTCGACATTCAGACCAAGAAAAGGCAATTTAGGTGTTGCAGCTCTATATTTTGAGTGTCTTTTCAGTCTATACTGAAACAATTTTAAGAAACCATGGCTAGTCTCACTGTATAATAATACATTTAATAATGTAACATGCTTAATCAATTGTATCTTACTGGATATATTTGAGCGCTGTTCTGTTGCAGGCTACACTGGATCTATCTGTATTTCACAGATTTCTAACTTCTAACAAGAAAGAGCATTCACTGTGTGAACGCTTGATAGCACCAATTAAGGGAAAGTCAGCTAAGAAAAGCTAATGAAGTATAAAATATTGTTTAAAACTGTCCCAATTTGTAAACACGTCACAAAACATATACAACATTTGTTAAATGCCTTTTTTATTTTTATAACAAATCACTTGGCACTTGCATTCATATATTCATCTTTGTCAAAGCATGCAATTAGAAAAGCATTAAAGTTATGATGTTGAATGGGCAGCCCAGTGGTCCAGCAAGTAGAGATTCTGCCTCAGTGCTCCAGTGATTTCAATACAACTCTGACTGTAGTGCTATCTATGTGGTGTTTGCACATTCTCCTTTGATAGTGTGGGTTTCCCATTGATGCTCTAGTTTCCTCCCACATCCCAAAGATGTGCCATGAAAGATTTATATAAATGGGTGCGTGATAATTGACATGGACTCTATGGGCTGAAGATCTAACTACTGTTTCTTTGCTGTGTTGCTCTATGACACTATTAAACTGACTAATTATTTGCAGTGGTTAGATCTTTGATTGTAAACTGCAATCCATAAGTTATCGGAGCAGAATTAGGCCATTCAGCCCATCAAGTCTACTCAGCCATTCAATCATGGCTGATCTATCTTTCCCTCTCAACCCCTCTCAATCTTTTTCTCGCAATTAACTCTGTTCAGTCATTTAAATTGTAAAGAAGCCAGTCACAGCATTTATTATACATCGATTGATGCATCTGAATAATGAATAGAGCAATGGAAAGAGTGACAGTTGTGCAGCACTCACAATTCTAGAAACCAGTTTTGACCAAGTTGATTCTCCAAGTTCGTCAGTTTATTTTGAAGTTTTCAATTGATGAAATCACAGCTGAGGGATAGATTTAGAATAAAATAATTATTTGTTGTGAAGAACTATTTTCAGTTGTGTTAAAAATGTTCTGTGAGATATTTGAGTAGGAACCTACTTAATGAGGTCCCCACTCATAAATATTTCAGAACATTTTAACACAGGAAAATGCTGCCTGCTCACGTTATTTCTTGAAAAATGGTGTCTAGCGATATGCTGAGATTTGTACAGAATTTAGATTAAACTTTGTTGGAAAGGTATTACAATTTAATTGTATTTTGTGTCTTTGTCAGTTGCGCCTAATATGCCATATATTTGTTGCAAATAGAGTGAACTTTATGTGTGTGTGCGTGCATGCGTGCAATATTGTGGCGGCCTGAGCCGTTTTGGTATTGAACCGTCATTGGTCAGGCTTGAACTCTCGCGTGGACTGGGTGTGATATGGGCCGACCAATCACACGGTCAGGGGGGGTGGGTCGTTAGGCGGTTGGAATTCAAAGGCGGCAGTTGTAATTCGAAGGATTGGCAGTTGGAGTGGAGCTCGGGTGCTCACGAACGACGGCTCAGTAGTAGTAAAATAATAATGATGCGCGCATGAGCGACGGGGCAGTTTCGGTTAATTATAAAACAGGGTGTTTACACCATGCATGGACCTCTACAATATTCTATTTTTCTGTTATATTTTTGAGACCATCTATTTAGTGTTAATGGCCTGTCCCACTTACGTGACCTTGGCTCGCAAAGTACGCGACCTCGTGGCCGCTTGAGGCGTACGGGCACTGTATGGCCGCGTGGGACCGGTCCCACTTAGAAGCGAGGAGTTGTGCGCGGCTGGTCCCGACATCACGCAGGGCTCCAAGATTCTTGCAGTGGCCGAAATCTTCACGCTCCAACGGCCTGTCCGCACGCAGGCGCATTGCGGTCGTACGAAGCGTCTTGACATCGTACGCAGCGTCTTGATGTAGTACACAGCATCTTGACGGCGTACGCAGCGTTTTGACGGCGTACGTCTAGTGTGTGGCGTTGCGTGATGACGTCACCGTGCGACGCCCAAATTCAGTCGGCCCGCCTCCTGCCCAGCTGATTGGTAAGCATGACGTAAATGACGTCATGTGCGAACTTAACTCATACTTAGCGCGTACTTAGCGCAAACTTAGCGCAAACTTCGCGTGAACTCCGCTTCCGGTAGGTCGCGTCAAATGCACGCAATCGCATGCAAGTGGGACAGGCCCTTAAGGAACCAATACGGTGCAACACCACAATTCCTGTCATAGATATGGAAATTTCTAGCACTTGCATCAAAAGTAATCTTTTCAGTTTATAATCTCTTGGTATAGAGTTAAACAACATGGAAACAGGCCCTTCAACCCCAGTATTCCATGTTGACCAAAATGTCTTCCTGAGCTAGTTTTCAAATGGCCTAAATCACTCTGTAGACTTTGGAAATCCTCTTCATTATCCACAACACCCCCTATCTTGGTATCATCGGGGGTGTTGTGGATAATGAAAGGGGTTTCCAAAGTCTACAGAGTGATTTAGGCCATTGACTCGGAGCGGGGCCTAACATCGCCCGGAGCGGCTTAAACGGCCGCGGGACTTACCATCTACCGCCGGGGGCTTTAACATCATGAGCCCCAGTTGCCTCGACGCTGCAGTTGGACTGCTGGACCATGGGAGAAGAGCAAAGGGAAGAGATAAGACTTTTGCCTTCCATCACAGTGAGGAGGTGTTGGAGATTCACTGTAATGGATGTTTGTGTAAATTATGTTAAGTGTGTGTCTTGGTTTTTTTTGTAATGTCATGTCTGTAGGAATGAAATTTCATTCAAACCCTGTCTGTTTGAATGACAATAAAAGGCATTCTATTCTATTATATACCTGTCAATATGTATTTTAAATGTTGCAGGTTTAATCACTCCCCCCCCCCCCCCCCCCACCCCTCTGAAACTTACTCTGCACCTCATTTGATATACCCGCAACCTGCTGTGTGAATATCTTGCAGCTCGGGTCCTTTTTAAATTTTCCCTCCACTCAGCTCTTGTTTTAGACTCTGTGAATAAGATATTTTAAGACATCTGACAAATGTTGTCTGTCCGTTACCCTCCACAGATGCTGCCTGACAGCTAAGTTCTTGTTGAATTGATAAGGCTCACACAAAGTGAATTGAATCCAAAGTCTTTATTAGCAATTCAAGATAGGTTACTTCATGTCAGCATACAGCACTAGACTAAGAGAGAGAGGGAAATAGCTTTCTATTAAGCCTGTGGGTGGAGCCACAGTATGAGTGACACTAATCTACAGTTCTCCAACAGATGATCGTTCTCACAGTGTTTGTTTTTAGTGTTTGGTGAAAGGAACTCATTCTGCAACTCTCTGCCACAAGAGTGATGTTACTGGTTCTCTTAAGGAACTGTTGCTGCACATGTGCTCACTTCTGTGGATTACCTTGCTCTAATATGCAAATATAAAACGTTTAAATGCTTTATGTTCCAGTTGAATATCTATCCAAAATGAAAGTTTAAAACCATTGCTTCACTATGCAGTTTTTTCATACTTTAATTCTGATGTGACAATAAAGCTGATAAAATTAAATTGGTGTTTCACTGGAAACCTTCATGATATATTCAAAGATTCATTAACTTCGTGAAACTACTTAGAGAGTACTTGAAAATGATTGATCACATTCTAGTTTCACTCCATGGATGTTATTCTTTAATTGAAATATGGTTAATATTTAAACCTAGAAGCATTTTTATGAGAAATAATATTTTGTGTTTTTTTCTCAACTGCTTTCCAATGGCTCCCCACACTGTCATGTGCAGAAATGGTAGTGGCTGTTTAGTGTCTTGGTCCTTTGCAAATTTTATTTTTGATTTTTTTGAACATTACTTAAATTATTTCCTTTATTATATTTTAATAATATTGAAATATGTTTGCCAGGTATAAGCATTCAGAAACATAAATTTAATACAGGTAAATTCCAGCTCAGTTTGCAAGTTTTGGCAGCATTGCTCCTTCAGCTCTGCCACTATATATGACTTTATTGCAGGAGTTGGCAATACTTGGATCCACTGAGGTGTGGTCTCTGCATCAAGGATAGGATACTTCTAGCTAGCTGGTCTAAGTCAAAATATCTGGCACTAGGTACTTTATTTGTATGAGCTTGATCAATACGTAAGGAACTAAGTCATCAGTCTGAAGAAGGGTCTCGACACGAAACATCTCTCCAGAGATGCTGCCTGTCCTGCTGAGTTACTCCAGCATTTTGTGTCTACCCAGGATCTAAGTCAACTTCAATTAAAAATAAATGTACAGTTACGTTTAGTTCAAACATTTACAGCAGGTTAAAACTTTTCTGAACTTCAGGGGAATGATTCAGATACTTTAATTGAAGGAAAAACTCTGATTTATAAAGCAAATTGTGTGAGGAATGCATTCTTGAATATTGGTATATTTTCAAATTCATGAATCAAGTGGTATCTCATTTTAGAATGCAAGTGGCTAGGTTCATTTATTACACCGTTATAAAAAAACAAACAAATTGAAGTGTTTTTTATGGAAATCTACTTGCTACCACAGATTAAAAAGATCACAAAAAGGTACGCAATGCATAATCAAGTTATTCACAAAACGAGCAACACATGACCTTGCAATGATTTTGTGCATTTTCACATTATTATTCTATGGTGTAACATGGATAATAGACGATTGCATTATCATTTAAATTATCTGTTCATTCATTGTTACATTTGATTGTAATTCCATGATCCCCTGCTTCAGAGATGTGGTGACAAAGCTATAGAAGCAGAGGATACAGTAGTTTCAAAATAATTAGTGGATAGGTTCTGTGTTTTATTTGGCATCTTTTTGAAAGCTTACCCAGATTACCAAGTTTGGATCGACATTCTTAATTATATAAACAACTCTGATTCATTTAGGAGATTAATCTATTATCAGTGTTGTATTAAAAATATGAAGAACTTACAGGAGTTAAAACATTGCGTAATTGTTTAGTCACTAAACTGTTGGCCCTTAATTGATAGCACTGCAACTTGCATTTGTTCCATGATGAAGAATTTAATATTGTGTTGGATCCAAGATTTGGTTCAGGCTCACCACTTCCAGTATGTACTGGAAATGGATGCCAAACTTCTGCATGTTAAATGTACCAAACTTAGTGGTGAAAAGGGCCCCTGGCTGTTACCATTGCGACTGCCCCAGGGTACCCTTGTAATGATCAAAAGTTCTGATGATCCAAGACATTTCAAGGTACATCAACTAAATGTAAATCATTAAAGCTTCCTTTAATTCCTTGCTTCCTATGGCAGCTTATTCCAGATATGGACTACCCTCCGAGTGAATTATTGCCTCTGAGGTCCCTCTTAAATATCTCCTTTCTCACCTTAAGCCAATGCCCTCTCACTTTAGGATCCTTCACTCTGGAGAAAAAATACTCTGAGCATTTACTTTATCAATATCACTTATAACCATATAACAATTACAGCGCGGAAACAAGCCATCTCGGCCCTACAAGTCCGTGCCGAACAACTTTTTACCCTTAGTCCCACCTGCCTGCACTCATACCATAACCCTCCATTCCCTTCTCATCCATATGCCTATCCAATTTATTTTTAAATAGGCATTATGATCTTGACAATCTCAATAAGGTCATTTCTTAGACTTCTTCAGGACAAAGGAAAATAATCCCAGTATATCCAACTTCTCCCTTTAACTCAAGCCAGTAAACCCAGATAACATTCTGATTAATCCTTTCTACACATTTTCCAACTTAATGACATCCTCCCTATAGCTGGGTGACCAGAACTGCACAGCGAACTCCATATGTGGTCTAACCATGACATGAACAGCTGCATCATGATGTCCCAACCTTTTTTACACAATGGTCTTCCCAAAGAAGGAAAGCGTGCAGGATTCATACTGTCTTCATCCAGCCTTCTGGTATTTTATATGTTTAATCAATAATGTTTTATTATTAATGTTTAATGTATCATTCTTAACTCTCACCGTATGTGACGTTGTCACTTGCGGGCATAGCACCAAGGCAAATTCCTTGTATGTGAATACTTGGCGAATAAACTTATTCAATTCAATTCAATCCTCTGGCATCCCATTCATCTTTGCTATGTTGTGCTTCTCTTTTATTTTTATACTGTCCCTGACTTCCCTTGACAGCCACGGTCGCCCCTTACTCCCCTTGGAATCTTTCTTCCTCTTTGGAATGAATTGATCCTGCACCTTCTGTATTATTCCCAGAAATACCTGCCATTGTTGTTCCTCTGTCATCCCTGCTAGGGTATCTTTCCGGTCAACTTTGGCCTGCACCTCCCTCATGGCTCCAAAGTCCCCTTTGTTCAACTGTAATACTGACACCTCCGAGTTACCCTTCTCCCTCTCAAATTGTAGATTAAAACTTATAATTTTATGGTCACTATCTCCTAATGGCTCCTTAACCTTAATCAACTCCAATTCATTACACAGCACTAAATCCAGAATCGCCTTCTCCCTGGTAGGCTCCAGTACAAACGGCTCTCAGATTCCATCACGAAGGCACTCCACAAACTCCCTTTCTTGGGGTCCAGTACCAACATGATTTACCCAGTCTACCTGCTTGTTGAAATCCCCCATAACAACCATAGTATTACCTTTATGACATGCCGATGTCACCCGTTTAAGGTGGAAATTAGTTGAAGTTTCATTCCTCAAAGTTCTGAACTGTTGAATTTCTTTAGGTTGGGTATCTGAGGTGTAGGTTAACTGAGATGCAGGTGAACTGAGGTGCAGGTATAACGAGATGCAGGTGAACTGAGGTGTAGGTTAAGTGACGTATACCTGAGTTATAAGTTAATGTGGGGCGGCATGGTGGCGCAACAGTAGAGTTGTTGCCCAGAGACCCGGGTTCGATCCTGACTACGGGTACTTGTCTGTAAGGAGTTTGTACATTCTCCCCAAGACCTGCACAGGTTTTCTCAGGGACCTCCGGTTTCCTTCCACATTCCAAAGACATTCAGGTTTGACGGTTAATTAGCTTGATATAATTGTAACTTGTCCCTATTGTGTGTAGATAGCGTTAATGTGTGGGAATCGTTGGTTGGCGCGGACTCGGTAGGCCAATGGGCCTGTTCCCACACTGTATCTCCAAACTAAACTAAATAGGAAAGAAATAGTGAAACAGTGCCCTCCATAATGTTTGGGACAAAGACCCATCATTTATTTATTTCCCCCTGTACTCCACAATTTGAGACCAGAAAAAAATCACATGTGGTTAAAGTGCACATTGTCAGATTTTAATAAAGGCTTGTGGCGGGGACTCGCAGGAATCCAGCCAAAACTTAGTCAGACACAAGTTGTGTGCACTAGATGTGTTTATTCTTCTGCAATATAGCTCCCTACTCCTCACCTGACATGGGCGTTGCCCAGCCTTAAATACCAACTCAGGTACTGACCCCGTGACTCGCGCCTCCCCCATCAAGACGCCACCCTCTAGAGCCGATGGGTCGTCGTGACCTTGGGTTGCTATCAGGTGACGCCACAGGCTATTTTCATACATGTAGAAATTACAGTAGTGTTTATACATAGTTCCCCCCCCCCCCCCCCCCCCCCCCCCCCTTTCAGGGCACCATAATGTTTGGGACACAGCAATGTCATAAATGAAAGTAGTCATGTTTTGTAGTTTGTTGCATATCCTTTGCATGCAATGACTGCTTGAAGTCTACGATTCATGGACATCACTAGTTGCTGGGTGTCTTCTCTGGTGATGCTCTGCCAGGCCCGTATTGCAGCCATCTTTAGCTTATGGTTGTTTTGGGGGCTAGTCCCCTTCAGTTTTCTCTTCAGCATATAAAAGGCATGCAGAATTGGGTTCAGATCGGGTGATTGACTTGGCCACTCAAGAATTGACCATTTTTTAGCTTTGAAAAACACCTTTGTTGCTTTAGCAGTATGTTTGGGATCATTGTCTTGCTGTAGAATGAACCCGCTGGCCAATGACTTTTGAGGCATTTGTTTGAACTTGAGCAGATAAGATGTGTCTATACACTTCAGAATTTATTATGTACTACTATCAGCAGTTGTATCATCAATGACTAAAAGGTGGGCCAGTACCTTCAGCAGCCATACATGCCCAGGCCATAACACCTCCACCGCCGTGTTTCACAGATGAGGTGGTTAGCTTTGGATGTTGGGCAGTTCCTTTTCTCCTCCATACTTTGCTCTTGCCATCACTCAGATATGTTAATCTTCGTCTCATCTGACCACAAGACCTTTTTCCAGAATTGTGGTTGCTCTTAAGTACTTATTGGCAAACTGTAACCCGGCCATCCTATGGGTATTCAGGGCTGCTCATGACATGGTGGAAATTCCATCGGTTGGCAAAGAGCTTGAAAGCATAGCTGGTAAACTGTCTTCCGTTGTCGGTCTGCAAACGGACGGGTGCGCCGAATGTAGAAAAATGTTTCTTTAGCTTTCGGATGACCATCTCAGATGTGATGGAGGTCAGTAGGTCGAGTTCAAACCAGTTTGAAAAAGAGTCAACCAGGACAAGATAGTGTTTACCGTGCCATTCGAAAATGTCTGCCACCAGCGACGTCCAGGGGAGAGCTGGTGGAGGTTGGTGCAGTAGGGGCAGTAGGGGCTGTCTCTGCTGGTGTGGTGCAAGACTGTTGCAAGTGGGGCAGGAGGCCGTACGGTCCCGTGTGTACTTGGCCATCCCAGGCCAGTAGAACAGGTTCTGTGCGTGGGCCAGCGTGGCATCAATTCTGATAAACAGAAGCAACCCAAGCTGACTGACACCATGTAAACAACCGAGTCACACAATGTAAGATCCAAGATCATCTTTAATCTTTATACAAACTATAGCGGTACAGTAGGTTGTTAGTTATCAGAGCATCATGATCGCTTTCAGAACTGAGCAGTACAGGAAGTAGGTGTTAATAGAAATGGTACAGTAAGGTGGGGTTAGTGATGCTATCTACTATAATTGGTTGTTATGCATAAACCAATCTACAGGAAGTATAGCATGTCACTTTTTAGTTTGACTCCGAATGTTGTTCAGCAAATACTGCCTGTCAGTTTGGATGGCTCAATTACCAAAGTGCTGTGAAAGGAGCAGAAACTGCAATAAACAGCCATCATCCTACTTATTATGGATGAAGATCATTGATAAAGTGTCTGAATATTGTTTAATGACTGGTGAGCTGACTGTTGGTGCGTAACAATCACTTGGTGACACAAATGGAGGATCCTTCCTTCACGATACTGATGTTTACGAATGTGCTGCTGTGGTGGTCTTTGGGATATCATTGATGTCGTGAATTCTTATTTATACAGTCCTATGGACTATATTTCATTTAATGACATATTTGCATTATATAATCCCTTCGAGAGAATTTAAACATGAAGAATTTTATCTGATCCTCTTTTTTGCAAAGTATTATTAGATAGATATTAATTTGTTTTGGGCATACTAGATGTATACTACAACCATGTCACAGCCACGCATTTTGCATCTGAAATTTATACCTTTGACATTTAATCCCTAAATCATTATCAGAAACCTGGGATTTCAGTTTTAAAATGCACTTGCAGAAATTCCAGAGTTGCTCTCAGTCTTACAGTGAGATGATAACAAAAGCCAATAGCATTACTAAATTCAGGCCATGACTGCCAAAATTCTATTGGATTTACTTCAAACTAAAATAATGCTGGATAGCTGAAATACATATAAATGTGGGTAATCAATATCTCTGTTTTCAACATCTCATGTTTCATTCATTACAAAAATTTCCATAACACCTACAGGCGCATAATTAATTTTATTTGACTTGCATGGAGTTTATGCTACTTTTGGCTCAACACTAAATTCCGCAAATGATTTTGCTTGCTATTTTTAGAAGCAATTGCTGCCATTCATTATGTATCCAGATCTGTGACAAGACTTAACAAATCTAGCCTAGCAATATATGTTGCTTAGTTCAGCATCTCTGTATACTTTCTATTACTAAATAAGTGTGGTTAACCTCGCAATACAATGTTTGTGTCAACAGCGATGTTTTAAAATTACATAATGCATTTGAATGGTTTTTTTGCGTAACATATGTTTATGATATTGTAAATAAGCAGACTAGAAATTCTTATGTACTAAAAATAGTATGTTTAAGTGAGATTCTGCAGGGCCCTTTATCACTCTTATAGAAGACCTTGACAGAAAATTGCTATTGTGCCAGATGCTCATGGCTTTGCGCATAATAAAATAGCCTGTGCCTTTGCTGACTTTGCTTTTGTGGATATAATGGAGGAAATAATTTTTCTGCCTGATTGTGGAGTGAGCAATGATGTAGAAAGGAGGGTAGGTCGAGGTTTTGAAGATGATGGAGGAGATCAAACTGAAATATGAGGTGAGGCGACAGTGATCAAGGCCGGTGTATATGATAAAAATGGGAGCCAGCAAGGTAGGGTTTAGGTAATTGGCTAAAGATTGGTTTTATGATCTTGGGAGTTGAATGGAGGTAGATTTGGGGTCTCATTTGGACTACAATGTGATTGAGTACCTCGGAGATGCTCATCTGAGGCAGAATAAAAAGGTTTTCTGGGTGTTTGGGAGATAGGATCGGGTGTCTTGAAGGTTGATCAGAGATGGAGTCTGAATGATTTCTCAATAATGTAAGGGCATCTACACTGAATGTATATTTATTGACATGTGGGATTAAACATGCTTGGAATGTGCATCCACAGATTCTTGAGTTCATGAGTGGGGTGACTAAGAAGCATAGTATATGCTGTGCTTTTTAGACAGAGCTTTTCACTGTACCTCTGTACATGTGACAATGAGCTTAACTGGGAGACAAAATTGGAAATACAAGGCTGGAGTTAAAAGGAAATAGAGTAAAGGAAAAGTTAAGAAAGACCTGAAATAACGGGACAGAAAGTTCACGAAGGGATAGGAGAGTAGGGTCAAGTGAAATAGAAATTGATGTGAAAGGTGAGGTGAGTAATGGATTAAAAGTATTAAATATGAATGCACGAATTATAAGAAGTAAAGTGGATGAGCTTGCGGCTCAGTTAGAGATTGGTAGATATCACATTGTGGGGATTACAGAGACATGGCTGCAGGAGGATCGGGACTGGTAACTGAATATTCAGGATACGTCCCACAGAAAGGACTGGCAGGAGGGTAGAGGAGGTTGCGTAGCTCTGTTGGTGAGGGATGGAAGTCTGTTCCATGCGAGGGGTGACATAGGACTGACAATGTAGAGTCGCTGTGGATAGAATTGAGGCACTAATGGGAGTTATCTATAGACCCCCAAACAGTAGCCTGAATATAGGGTGCAATTTGCAGCAGGAGCTAAAATTGGCATGTAACAAATGTAATGGTGCTGTGGTTATGGAAGACTTCAATACGCTGGTAGACTAGGAAAATCAGGTTGGTTCTGAACCCCAAGAAAGGGAGTTTGTAGAGTGCCACCGAGATGGATTCTTAGAGCCGTTTGTACTGGAGCCTACCAGAGATAACACAATTCTGGATTTAGTGTTGTCTAATGAACCAGATTTAATAATGGAACTCAAGGTGAAGGAACCGCTGGGAGGGTAGTGACCATAATATGATAAGTTTTAATCTGCAAGTTGAGAGGGAGAAGGTTAAATCAGAAGTGTCAATGTTGCAGTTGAACAAAGGGGACTAAGAAGGCATGAGAGAGGGTAAATAGCTCGTTCTAAGCTTCCCCCCAGTTTAGTTTCAGTCAAAAATCACTGTCAAACACTTGCACATCTAAACTTTATTTTGGAAAAACATAATAACATTTCCTAGTACCTAACCACCGCGGGTTAGATCCTTGTATCTGCCTGGCCAAGCCCTCTTGGCCTCGTTCAAGTAGAGACACTCCAGAAGGTCACGCAGTCCCAAGCGTTCTCCCAGAAGATCAACACAGGACCTCATGGGAGCGCCTTTTATAGGTCCCCGAAACTTGAGGGGCCGAACCACATGGGGGTGGTCTCTATACAGTCCAATAACAGATATTGATTAACACAGTCCATGATAGACATTTCCCCAATCCAATAATACAGTGACTAATACAATGTATCTGAAGAAGTTTCTAGGTGCAATTTAACATAGATGAATTATGCAAAATGTGCCTTGACAGTCAGGAAACTCAGACAAGGCTCAACACTTAATCCAATCAACATCTAGCAAAGTAAAGCTTTGCAACAAAATTTACAATGTGTATGTCTGGTTCGCATTCATCCAATCTTTTTCATGCAATTTACACCTAATTGTCAGACTCTGCAGATGTTCCATTCTCTTCCTGCAGCTCTTATCTAGGCTCGAGACAAACTGACACCATTCTGCAGCTTGTCCCATTTCTGCAGAAGGCACATTTAAATTGACCAAATGGCTGAGCAGCCCAGAAGCCTTTATTCAATTTTAGTCCTGGCCTCCCCAATTTGGCCAGAATTAACATTCCTTCCTTTTTTATTAAATATGATAAACCATCATTTATGATAACCGTCAGATAATCAGATAAACAAATATACATGTGTGTCTATTACATTCTCCATCTATCAACAACCACAAGACGATGATGTTTCTTCAGAAAATCGTGTCAAGCTTCCCAATTTTTCATGGGCGTAGCTTCACAATTTCCATCTGATGAGTCTTCACCTCCCTAGTTTTCGTGGGCGCGAATTCCCTCCATCTGTGTTCTGGCTCATTCTTCCATCCCTTTCCATAGTCGAACCTATAACCTATAATTCCTGAAAAGCTTGGGACAAAGCAAGTTACCATTCATGCACCAATGCGTTCCCATACATTCACTGTAATTCTGCAATACTGTCCCTTTTCCATTTCACTATCTACTATATTCTGCTCTATCACTGTATTCCTTTTACTATTCCATTCTATAATATACTCTTTACTATCCTAGAATCAGCACTAATCAGCCCTCTCCGTATTCACACAATGTTATAATATGTAAGGTACACAAAAATGCTGGAGAAACTCAGCGGGTGCAGCAGCATCTATGGAGCGAAGGAAATAGGCGACGTTTCGTGCCGAAACCCTTCCTCAGTTATAATATGTATATCTGATGATAAATATATATATAAATTATATATAAATATCATATAAATTTCAGCTGGGTTCAGTCCAGATTTCCCTACAGGCGTGACTCTTATTTAAAGCAAACCATGAAGAATGTTTCAATTTAACCAAATTCACTCAGCCTTCAATTTAATATTTTAAGTTTCAAGGTCCGTCTCACTCTTCTCATTCCACAGCTTTGTGGTCGATAACACAATTCCATTCCAATTCCTGTGGAATTCCCAGCTGTTCAAATATAATTAATCAATTTCCATATGTGGTCAATTTCATCATAAGCCAATTAAGAATGCTGAATCCAGGGACAATTTCTTTCCAAGGTACACAAAAATACTGGAGAAACTCAGCGGCATCATCTATGGAGCGAAGGAAATAGGCAACGTTTTGGGCCGAAACGTTGCCTATTTCCTTTGCTCCGTAGATGCTACACCCGCTGAGTTTCTCCAGCTCTTTTGTGTACCTTCGATTTTCCAGCATCTGCAGTTCCTTCTTAAACAATTTCTTTCCACCTTGATAATAGAAGCTACTTTACTATGAAGGGTTAAACAATCTCAATCCACCAGTCAAATATATCGACTCTGATATCTCAACACCCATTTCCTTATTCCTCCTTCTAATTCAATAGATTTCTCCTCCAGTACTTCTTCCTTAGTAGAGTAAGTCTGAAGAAGGGTTTCGGCCCGAAACGTTGCCTATTTCCTTCGCTCCATAGATGCTGCTGCACCCGCTGAGTTTCTCCAGCTTTTCTGTGTAACCTTCTTCCTTAGTATGTTGGTTCGGCTCTCAGTCCATAGGGGTTCTTTCTCATAACTAATTTCCTTTTTCCACTGAATAATGTTCTAGTCTGGTCTCTTAAAGGGAAGTCTTGCTGTTCACAGTTCCTCTTTTTACTGTTTCCAATTCCAACTCTCATGTTTCCTGAATAATTTCCATGTTACCAGATATTCCCAAGTTCCATCCTTTCCTGATGTTCTCTGAATAATCCTTCCCATCTTTGGCTGCCTTTCTGGGGATGAGACAATAACAATACCCAATTAATAATCAACCTTTTAATATTCCTAAGCCAAATCTCACAAGTCAGTTCCAAATTTTAAACTTTAAAGTTCCTCCAATTCATTACCATATAATTTAGAGACCGAATTCTAAATTTTATCAATTTATTTCTAATAATTATAATTTAGACGCAAAGTATGTATTTGTCCCCAAACCCCAGAGGAATGTCTATTTTCAAATTCAAATTCAGTTCTTCAAAGTAGACCTCACCCCAATAGTCGTCATAGGTTGTCTGTTGTTTTTAGGAAAGATTGGATGGTGTTATTTACCTTTCCTTCACTGGTGTCAAAAGCTAGATTATATTAAAGTTGGGCACTAGGGTCGGTATCCTCTTCTTCTTCCTTAATGTTAGTTTTAAAGGAGTAGGGTTACTGAGGAGCAGCCTTCGCTGTCTGTTGGCCTTCCCAAATTTGTCTTAAAGGGACAGGACAGTATCATTCCCTCCTTGTTGTTGATTCCTGTTTCTGGGGAATTACTTTACCTGAGCTGTCTTCTGCACATTCTCAGGGGTCTGCATATTCTGTACCTCACTCCCCAGATAGTATGCTGTCAATTATACTGTCCTGCAGGCACAAACTTAGTAATAAGTTAGTACAATAGCTCCTTTCCGCACTCCTGTACCTCCTGCACAATAAGTTTGGTTCTTATCTCCCTAGTGCCATTTCAGTTCTCCTTAGTTCCCATTCTCGTCGTCACCTGTTACTATGTGTCCTCTTCCTCTACCTTCGGGGTCCCAAGTGTCCCTGTAACCTCTAGGGATCCTCTGATTTCTTAAACCCCGTGGCCCTCTTCTTTGTCCCCTTCCTTCTCGATATTCCCTCACAGGGCAAGATCGGCTCCAATGTCCTGATTCCCCACAGTTGTAACATTGATCAGGGCTAACAGCTCTATACCCTCTCCAACCAAACCGAGGGAAAGTCGGCTCTCGGAATGGCATGTCTATCCACGCTTTAAGATCCTCCTCCTCCTTATCTTCCTTCGAAGTTACTTCCCATTTCTGGATTCTTAGGACGGGTCTCTGAAAGGATTTAGCTGCCGTCGAACCAGGTTGCATTGAAATGTGGATGTCTGTAGCTCGGGGATCATTTACACGTATTGCGGGATCTAATTCTAAAGGTGGAGTAGGCAGCTTCCTACTAGGGAGCGATCCGCTCTATAGCCACATCGTCGGGAATTTGCTCCGACCTTATAATACTATCGATGTCAGGATCAGCCACTTCATATCCTCCTGCTGTCTCATCCTCAGAAAAGCTGCTCATGCTGCTACCGGAATCTCTGTACTTTAGGAAGTATTCTTTCACTTTCCCACTTGATTTACCAATTAATTTTGGTACCGAACTTCTGCGGAACCTTCCTTCTAGTTCCTTGATTCCCCACACTATCCTCTACTGGTGGAGCAATCATAGGAGCTCGTGAGTCCTTTCCCGATTTTATTTCTTTGGATTTGAATTTAGTGGGTGGAGTCGAAGATACCGCTGACTCCTCCCGAGCGCCCCTGCTCGCGAGCTGCGCATGGTGTGTCCGAACTGAGCACATGACAGTGCTGTGAGGAATGCTGTGGTCCACTCTGAAAAAGTCTGCCCACCCTTGCATATAGTGGGCTTCTCTCCCTTCGAGGTCCACGCTAACCGCGGCACTCTTACTAAATTTAATGTTTGATTTCAGTCAGCACCTTCCCTTTGAGAGCCATCTCAGTCATCTCTTAAAAGCTGATGTTCTCTCCTGCTGGCTTCCACTATCTTCCTTCCCCTGTTCCTGAATGTCCAGAGGAGGACCAGTTCTCTCTTGTTCCACTCTAATCCCTAACTTGAATGCTGCCATTCATAAAGTAGAAAGCAGAACGATCTTTTAATTTACTTTTCTTTCAGTGAAGAACATTCTCCAGATTTCAATAAGCTTGTTCCCTTCTTCACGGTTTCCATATCGTCTAACAAATGCCTCTATGTAGTTTATTCCCACCACAGATTTTAGTCCACCAATTGGCCAAAGTTTGATCAAAATTAAATAATTTTCCAGGTAATCCTCTTAATCTTTCTGCTTCATGCGGAAGTTTCTCACAAATTATTCTTATTGGGCTTTTGTATATTTGATAGGTCCTTCTCTGAGACATTCCCCATTCTGCTGCACAATAGACACAATACAAAATAAAATTCCAGAGCCTCACACTTATTCAATACTCGCTCCTTCCTTTCAGACTCCAAGGCCACTGAAATCGCTCCCACACAATGACTAATCGTCTCCCAGATTCACACTTCTCACACAATTGTTCCCTTCCAGCCGTTATTCAATCACCCACTCAATTGTTCCTATTCAATTATTCAAATCAATCACTCTTATTCAATTGCAACTGAACATATCAATAATCTGAAAGCAATAGACGGCCTATTGACATGGTTTTAGTTTAGTTTAGAGATATAGCATGGAAACAGGCAGGTTGGCCCACAGAATCAATGCCAATCATCTATCTCCTGTTCATTTCAGCTCTATCAGCTGGCACACTGTACTGCCCAACTATGCCATCGTAGTAGATGTATTTTATCACTCACGAAACCTATTGATCTAAGTTGTAATTAAAATAAGATTTCATTAATACAATTATTTTAATGTTTTTGTTTTCACATTGGATGCCCATGCCCAGAGAAATTGCTTGGCACTTGTTTATCAAGCAAACATTGGGCTTTAGAGGTAACATTATAGTGCAAAAGTTGACTAACAGCTGTTCCAGGCTGTATTTTGAAAAAAATTGTTAAAAGTTGTCTGTTAACAAAAGATACAGCATTAGAGCATTTTTCTTGAAGGATGCTCATTAGATAATAAAATTATAATTATTTCTTTGTAACGTGAGGATCCTGAAGGATTTGGAGACTCCACAATGAACCTGCTGATCATATTTCTTTCTATTGTTCCAAAACACACCATAAACTACTAAGTCCTCAAGTTACTGATTTGATGAGTACAACATCAGTGTTGTCTACCAGCCAATCATGCCCAAAAATAAATCTCTAGGATCACTCAGTTGACTATATATTGGATAGGCCATCTCGTTTGCATGCCCAACACCAAATTTCTGGAACAGAATATCGTTTCTGAGCACTGTCATGCTGAGATATGTTCTGGCTGGCAGAGAAAATAATTCAAGTCTGAGCTCAAGGCCTTCTAATAGAAATGCAATATTTTCTGTGAATCCAATGAGCTATTGCCCTCTAACTACTCAAAGTGGAAAGGGGCAGTGGGGTGACCAGAAAAACCTTGCATTGGGAGGACACAAAAAACCTCCATAAGTAATAGTTGGATATGTGCCACGAAGAAAGGGCAATGGTTTTTTATTTGTTAATAATCTCATTTTCATATAATGATTACAATAATTCAAATTGTAGAAACAAGGAATGACCAGTACTCATTTTCAAAAAATAAATCGACAATGTCTGGGATAACTCAGGTCAGGCAGCATTCCTGGAGAACATGGATGTTTGGTCATAAATGCACATGTTCAAATTCATTTGTGCTAGCCAGCAGCTCATTCTTACATCTGCTCGACCTAGACAACATTTCGACATGGATTGAACAGTGACATTATATTCATGTAATGTATGCTAGTTAGTGATCAATTCCAACATTGGCTAAGGAATAAACTTGTATAAATACAGTGAAGGTATTGCATATGACATCCGTTTAGCAAGTGACAATTACATAACGTTTTCTTTGCAGGGTGTTAGGAGCATTTTTGCTAAATTTCATTGTGAGTATAGTTGGAATGCTTAGCCCCTTGGGTGTTACAGCATGCTTCTATTTGAATCCTTGCCGACTTATTTTTAGAAAATAGAAATTTGTCAGGATGAATTAATGTATAAATTAGCAATGCTCGAGGATCTTTTGCTGCATTACTTCCACATAATACTTATAATATGTTATGATCATGATGTGGTTGAAGTATCAATTCTTGCTTATCCTCAAGAAATGGTAGTACCAAGATGAGAACATGGACAGGGTAGTAGGACCTCTAACCACCATAATCATCTTCCCTTTTACTAGGTATGACTTTGAGGTCAATTTCTCTGCCCATTTCTGAGGCTGATTTATATCCCGCTGAATACATTGACAGCCACCTTCACAGTCCACAGATCTCTGCAGAATTTGGAGATTCCAAATCTCCAGCCTGAATATTGACCTTCCACCTTCTATCTTTTACCAGTAAGCCAGTTCTGAATCCATAGCACTATCTTTGTTAATCACATGCATCTTAATCTTATGGATCAGCCCACCGCGGGGGGCCTTATCAAATACCTTACTAAAATCCATGTATACATCATCCACCACCTCAACATCATCAATCACCTTTGTCGCCTTGTCAGGTTGAGTTTTGTTTGGTGTGGATAGGACAAACCGGGGCAATAGAGCATAGCTATGTTGAATATAATATTGCTGTTTATTCCATTTTTTTTCCTGGTCTATTCATTTTATGTGAATGCACAGACTTACTGTGATTAAAATTTTAGATTTGAAGGAATGAGATTTTAATTCGGCTTTAATCAGGTTTTTAAAATAATGCATAATATACAAATTATTTGCCTCAGTGTAAATACAGGTAAATTTCAGTGCAATTTGTAATGAATGATACTCAAAAGGTTTTGATTATGGTTAATTAGATCTAAATTGAACAGTTTTGCTAAAAATAGCAGAAGTAGAAAAAAGTACAAAAACTTATGTAAATGTAGAAGCGATTTTCAATGTTTTTGTAAAATGGTTTATCAGTGAATCCACAATGAATGGGTACATCAGAAAGGAATGAGGAACAGACAAACCTCGTAATCCATGTACGCAGATTATACCAGGGCAGATGAATGAGGGATAAAATGGCATATGGGATCCTTTCCCTTATGAGCCAGAGAGGGTAGTTATATCAGAAGTTCACACCATACTTTTGACACATGGTTGAATATCATGGCCATCATGTTGCAGGAAAGATCAAATTTCACTGGAGAGGGAGTAGAGTTGATTAAGGGGAGACTTAATTGAAGTTCATAATATTGAACGGTCTATACTACATTAAAATGACATTTCCCTGGGCAGTGGTGAAAAAAGAGAGTGATTTGAGATGAAATAATAATAATATTTTCACATCTGCACAAATCTAGATCTCATTGTAGAAAGAGTGGTTGACTTGGAAGTTCTAGTTGAATCTTATTATTTCTTTGGAGGCTGAGTTCACAAGAGATCTACATCCTTCCTCTGAAAGAATTAACTCCTAATAAAATAGATATGATATTTGCATGCAAAATGTAGGTACTACTGATTACATAAAGTACATATAGTATGTGTAAGTAAGCTGGAGGGAAGTTCAAACATAGGCCGGGTACTTTATGGTGGGCTTGCAGATGCGACCTGTATGAGTAGGGTACAATCCTGCATTTTTTCGCGTCACCAGAGATGCAATCGGTGGTTGAATTGTTGCAGGATGTTGAAACTGCATCCCCGGCGATGAAACAGGAGACCTTGGCAGGGCTGGAGGCGGCGTGGTCATAGGCGATAAGACTGGATCAGGAGGTTTTCCAATGTTCTCTTGACTCTGGATCAGTTTGTGTGGACTGGAGGGTAGCCAATGTAACCCCAGTTTTTTAGAAAGGAGGGAGAGAAAATAAGGGAAATTATAGACGTGTTAGCCTTCCATCGGTAGATGGGAAGATGCTTGAGGATGTTATAGCAGCGCATTTGGAAAACAGTGACAGGATCAGTCAAAGTCAGCATGGATTTATGATGGGGATATCGTGCTTGACTAATCTTCTGGATTTTTTTGAGGATATAACAAGTAAAATTGATAAGGGAGAGCCTTATCCAGTGGATGTGGTGTATGTGGACTTTCAAAAAGCTTTTGACAAGGTCCCACAGAGAGATTAGTGTGCAAAATTAGAGCACATGGTATTGGGGATAGGGTATTGACAAGGATAGAGAACTGGTTAGCAGACAGGAAGCAAAGAGTAGGTTCAAAGGGTATTTTATTGTCACGTGTACCCATTAAGGTACAGTAAAACTTGATTTACCATACAGTCATACTAAAAAGTGTCACGTGCCCTTTTCAGAATGGTAGACAGCGAGAAGTGGGGAGCAGGGAGAGGGAGGGGGGGGGGAAGAGAGTAGGGGGTGTGGATGGGAGAGGGTTTAGGGGAGGGAGGGGAGGGAGAGAGAGGGGGAGAGATTATGGAGGGGGAGAGGAGATAGAGAGAGGAGGGGGAGGGGAGGAGAGAGGTGGGGAGGGGGGAGGGGGTGGGAGGAGAGAGGTGGGAGGAGAGGGGGGGGGGAGAGAGGAGGGAGATGGGGAGGAGAGAGGGGGGGGGGAGGGGAGGGAGAGGAGAGGAGACTCACTCACAGACGCCAACTGCTGGAGGTTTTACACGGGGGGGGGAAGATTGGACTCGCTAGATTTACGCAATAAGTAACGATCACAACTCTGTTTGTCTCTGATTGAGTCGATGTGGAGAGAGAGAGGGAGGGGGGGGGAGGGGGGGGGGAGGAGAGAGAGGGGGGGGGAGGAGATGGGGGGGGAGAGAGACTGTGGGGGGAGAGAGACTGTGGGGGGGGGAGAGAGGGGGGCGGGGTGAGAGAGACTGGGGGGAGAGAGGGGAGAGGGAGAACAAAGAGAGAGGTGGGGAGAGAGAGAGAGGTTCCTTTTTACATATACAATAAATAACTTGGGAAATAAAAAGCATGAATTTTTCAGGTAAGACAATTGTGGACTCGACCAGATAAAACTCAGCAACAATATGTTCAAAATTTACCGTCAGGGGGGGGCGTCGTTTTTTGCAGCAGATGCACACACACACACACACACACACACACACACACACCCACACACACACACACACACACACACACACACACACACACACACACACACACACACACACACACACACACACACACACACACACACACACACACACACACACACACACACACTGGAGAGAGGGGGGGGGGAGGTGGGGGGAGAGAGAGAGAGGGAGGGGAGGAGGGGGGTAAGAGAGTAGGGGAGAAGAGAGGAGGTGGGGGGAGAGGAGGAGGGAGTGCGGAGAGAGGGGGACGGAAGGGGTAGACGGGAGGGGAGAGGGGGTTGGAGGAGGAAAGATGGGGTTGGGGAGGGGAGAGCGTGGTTGGAGGAGAGGAGAAGGAGTGGGAAAGAGGGGAGAGGGGTGGGGAGCAGAGGGGGAGGTGGGCAGAGGGGGGAGGGGGAGAGGGGGGAAAGGGAATAGAGAGAGTAGGGAGGGGGAAGAGGGAGGGGGGGGGAGGGAGAGGGGGGAAGGAGGGGGAACAGGAGAGGGAGGGGAGAAGGAGAGGGGTAGAGGTTCCCATCCATTCAACACGCGGTTGCGGGCAGGTGGGGAGGGTGGTTGGATTGCGACGTCACACACACATACTCTAACCACCCCAAAACACACACACTAACCACCCCACCCTCCACCCCCCCACACACACACACACACACTCACACACACACACACACACACACACACATGCACACACACACAATACACACACACACACACACACACACTAACCACCCAACACACACACACACTAACACACACACACACACACACACACACACTAACCACCGCCCTTGATATTATATTAATATAATTTATTGGCTCCTTTTGCCCCATCCCCACCCTATCTTGAGGGGCAACGAGAGTGGGGCAGAGTGAGAAGGAGATGAGAGGAGAGAGGGGTGTTGGATCGAGGGGGTTATTTGTAGAGTCTACAATGAATTTGAATTCATTAAAAATTTATCTTTACAAGATGGTTTTATGTAGAAAGTGAATATTAAAAATGGCATGTCTCCACAGGAACAGAAACAGATTAAAACTGCATTTTATATTGCCAAATTGAAGATGTTTTTCAATGTTCTGTATTATGTTCACAAGTGGAGAGATGACAATTATATTAAAACTTCCTAATGGTCTTTCAAGGAAGTTGTTATCAGTTAATTCTGTAAAGAAATAAAATTGATTTTTTGAGATTGCTATCATTTCTTGTCGGTACACAAAAGCAGCAATTTGCTCAGAATTGCATGAAGGCTTAAGGTCAATATTGACCTCCAGTGTGTATGTGTGTAGTGTCCTTTGACCAGGTGGATTTCCTATGTGTGTTTCAGTTTCCTCCTATATACCAAAGAAAAGCAGAGATAATGATGATTGAGTTGGTGGAAATGTCAGTGGAATAAAATGGAATTAGTATAAATGGGTGTTGATAGTTGATACTAAGTGGCACAAAAGCTCTGCTTCCGTATTATGTAACTCCATAGTCCATATTATGTAACTCCATATATGAAGGTGGAGTGCAGAAGTGGGGCTCAGTTGTGTATGGCTGCTCTGCCTGCATTCCGTCCTTTCACCTTTTTTATTTTTATTTTTATTTTTATTCCTGTTAAAAAAAAATGATTGGTGGAGGTTTTCTTTTATGTTGCGGGTGGGGGGAGGAGAAGGGGGAAACTTTATTTCCTAGTCCCTACCTGGTCGAAGAGGTGGCTTCCCTCCGAGCTGCTTCTTTGCCCCTTCCTCGCGGCCTACCATCGAGACTGGAGCGGCGTCTCCTGCCAGACCGGCCAGAACCCCAGCTTCGGTGGTGGCGCAGCACTGAAACACCGTCACAGAGCGGGCGATGCCAACCCGGGTCGCCGTGCGGTAAGCTGTGCTGTGCTGTGGAGTGCTGTGACCGCCGACTCCAACATCGAGGAGCTGCGGTCTGCGGAGCGTCCAGCCATGGGTGGCACTGGATTTAAAACACCGCGGAGCCTGGGATCTCTCGCCGAGATCGCCAGAGTCGGAGCTCCGACCAGCGCGGCGTGGCCATCGGGAGCCGGGGGGGGGTGTGGGTGTGTCATTTTGCATGTGAAACCAGACGCCGAAACGAGAAAACGTTTACATATTTCAGTAGTGATTTTCCTTGCGAGTTTAGAAATCCACTCCTCTGTAACATAGAAAATAGGTGCAGGAGTAGGCCATTCGGCCCTTCGAGCCTGCACCGCTATTCAATATGATCATGGCTGATAATCCAACTCAGTATCCTGTTCCTGCCTTCTCTCCATAACCCCTGATCCCTTTAGCCACAAGTGCCACACCTAACTCCCTCTTAAATATAGCCAATGAACTGTGGCCTCAACTACCTTCTGTGGCAGAGAATTCCAGAGATTCACCACTCTCTGTGTGAAAAATGTTTTCCTCATCTCGGTCCTAAAAGATTCCCCCTTATCCTTAAACTGTGACCCCTAGTTCTGGACTTACCGAACATCGGGAACAATCTTCCTGCCTGTCCAACCCCTTAAGAATTTTGTAAGTTGCTATAAGATACCCCCTCAATCTTCTAAATTCTAGCGAGTACAAACCGAGTCAATCCAGTCTTTCTTCATATGACAGTCCTGACATCCCAGGAATCAGTCTGGTGAACCTTCTCTGTACCCCCTCTATGGCAAGAATGTCTTTCCTCAGATTAGGAGACGAAAACTGTACGCAATACTCCAGGTGTGGTCTCACCAAGACCCTGTACAACTGCAGTAGAACCTCCCTGCTCCTATACTCAAATCCTTTTGCTATGAATGCTAACATACCATTCGCCTTCTTCACTGCCTGCTGCACCTGCATTCCTACTTTTAATGACTGGTGTACCATGACACCCAGGTCTCGTTGCATCTCCCCCTTTCCTAATCGGCCACCATTCAGATAATAATGTACTTTCCTGTTTTTGCCACCAAAGTGGATAACCTCACATTTATCCACATTTACTGCATCTGCCACCTGTACCTTTGGTACATTATTTTCCTGACTTTATTATTAAAATTGTTGACCAATCTGACCTTTTTTTTTAATCTGACCGCTGCCCAGTTGCTGACGTTACAATAACAGTGAAATTCTGGTAGAAAATGTCCTTATGATTTCAAAAATGCAATCCTCTATAAGTTAGGTCAATTATTTCCCGAGATATTTACTAAAATTTATCACCAAACTGACATTTTATAAAAATATTGAGGTTGCCCAGCTGCTGATCTCACAATGCCTTTGCACCTGGCCCAACTGCCTCCAGGCCCCGGCCGGCACTGCCCCCCCAGCCTGGCAGCTGGCCCAGCCCGCTGACCTCACAATGTCTTTGCGCCTGACCCACCTGCCTCCTGCCTCCCCCCCCCAGCCTGCCAGGTTGTTGATTCCATTGTTTTTCATTGAATTTAATTGAATTATTTCTCACTTAACATCACTAATTCTTAACATTAACTTTTAATTTCAAAGACAGTTTAAAAAAAAAAAATTTACTGTCTTCATGGACTGCTTAGATCGGACCCACTGTGTTTGTGTGTGGAAGGGGGGTGGCAGTCCTCCCCTGAATTCCATAGAGCTGCCGACAGCTTTCGTGCATGAGACGCGCATGCTTCATTTCCAGAACATTCTACACGCGTGATGCACGGTTGCATATCGCTCTCTCTGTCTCTCCCCCCTCCCCTCCACCCCCTCCCCTACCCCCTTCCCTCCACCCCATCCCCTCCCTTGATATTATATTAATATTATTATATTAATATCAAGGGTGGCAGTTAGCGTGTGTGTGGGGGGGGGGGGGGGGGTGGGCTAGTTAGTGTGTGTGTGACGCCGCATGCCACCCCACCAGCCCCCTCCCCCGCAATCACATGTTGGGGGAACAGACCCAACGGGTCAGCACTTGGCCTAGTGATAATATAAAGTGCTGGAGGAACTCAGTTGGTCAGGTCGCATCTCTGGGGAACATGGGTGAAGAAGGGTCCCGACCCAAAATATCACCTATCCATGTTCGCCAGAGATGCTGCCTGACCCCTGAGTTCCTCCAACACTTTGTTTTTGCTCAAGACTCCTGCACTGCAGTTCCTTGCGACTCCATGCTGTGAGTGACGATGGATTTTGTCAGTAGCTAAAAATGCTGATATATTCAAGAGGACTAGACACCGTGTTTCATATCTTATTTGTATAATTAAATTCCATCAGGTGTTTAACAAATAACCAGTATTTTAATAATAGATGAGACTCATAAACAGTTGCCTTCAGGCCTGCAAAATAGTGTTTTCTCCACGCACTGGTAACTAGCCGTTTTCATAATTCTACATAGAATATCCTGTAGCTTTTCAGGTTTGTGAATTACTCCAATTTAACTAATCTTCAGGAACAAATAATTGAAGATTAATTCTCCTCCTATTTTGCTGCATCCAAGATATATTCTTTTGAATATGCATTGTGCTTTACAATTCATCCATACTTTCGATCTGCAGTAAAGAATACTTTACAAAGAGCAAATTTACAAAATTCATGTGCTGTTCACTGATCTAACAACAGCAACGACAGTGCATTACCCTTTTGATTATTAAAACAATGAGGTAATAAATTAAATAATTCAAATCAAATTTTCGACATAACCAAAAGACTGAGGTGGATAGAAAAAAAATTGAATTAATTTTAGGGACAATACTAGTAAACCACTTTGTTGGTTTGAATAAAGGGGGTTAATGATGTTAAAGTATCACACAATTATTGATAGGTGAGCATTGGCTTTAATGATGCTGACTTGTGTTCCAGATTGCTTTTGTCTTAATATTAAAGACAGCTCTAATATTGCTAGCTCATCTTTTATTCTATTCTTATTCATGTGCAAAAACAAAACATGATCGTAATTTAAACCCACCTCACCAGAATTTTGTTGTAACGAAAGAACATTTATTAAAATAAAACAGAATCACGGGCAAAATTTAGAAATGTCTAAATGAGCACAACATATAAGCCCACAGGCCACGTGCTGGAAGATGAAATTAATTTGGAAGGGTGCCCACTAGTCAGTGTTGATTTGGTGTACCAAACGGCCTGTTTCAATATGTGTGACTCGGATTTTTTTTAAACTTCCAGGGAAATTAATAGTTTGGTTTCTGACATTTCTTTTCAACATTTCAAAACAGTAAGATTTTACAATATGAACAAAATATAGCATTTCTAAATTTTGTTTATTGGTCATCAATCATTTTCTATCTTACTCCTTTCACTTTCTGAAAGATTATAAACCAGGATGAGCCCCCTTAGATAGTGCTGGCAGGCTATAATAAAACACTCAACATCACAGTCAAGGTATTCTTAAGGAATTCTGAGGTACTCAGTTGCTTTGTCATTTGCCAATAACGAGTACACTTTAAATGTTGCTCAATGTGACCAGGAGCAGTAATTCTGTCTGAATTGCATCTCCTTTACCTATATAACCATATAACAATTACAGCATGGAAACAGGGCATCTCGGCCCTACAAGTCCGTGCCGAACACTTATTTTCCCCTAGTCCCATCTACCTGCACTCAGACCATAACCCTCCATTCCTTTCCCATCCATATACCTATCCAATTTACTTTTAAATGATAAAATCAAACCTGCCTCCACCACTTCCACTGGAAGCTCATTGCACACAGCTACCACTCTCTGAGCAAAGATGTTCCCCCTCATGTTACCCCTAAACTTCTGTCCCTTAATTCTGAAGTCATGTCCCCTTGTTTGAATCTTCCCTACTCTCAATGGGAAAAGCTTATCCACGTCAACTCTGTCTATCCCTCTCATCATTTTAAAAACCTCTATCAAGTCCCCCCTTAACCTTCTGCGCTCCAAAGAATAAAAACCTAACTTATTCAACCTTTCTCTGTAACTTAGTTGCTGAAACCCAGGCAACATTATAGTAAATCTCCTCTGTACTCTCTCTATTTTGTTGACATCCTTCCTATAATTGGGCGATCAAAATTGTACACCATACTCCAGAATTGGTCTCAACAATGCCTTGTACAATTTTAACATTATATCCCAACTTCTATACTCAATGCTCTGATTTATAAAGGCTAGCATACCAAAAGCTTTCTTTACCACCCTATCTACATGAGATTCCACCTTCAGGGAACTATGTACAGCTATTCCAAGATCCCTCTGTTCAACTGCATTCCTCAATTTGCTACCATTTACCATGTACGTCCTATTTTGATTTGTCCTGCCAAGATGTAGCACCTCACATTTATCAGCATTAAACGCCATCTGCCATCTTTCAGCCCATTCTTCCAAATGGCCTAAATCTCTATGTAGACTTTGGAAATCTACTTCATTATCCACAACAGCACCTATCTTAATATCATCTGCATACTTACTAATCCAATTGACCACACCTTCATCCAGATCATTGATGTACATGACACACAACAGTGGACCCAACACAGATCCCTGAGGCACCCCACAAGTCACCTGCCTCCAACCTGACAAACAACCATCCACCATTACTCTCTGGCATCTCCCATTCAGGTACTGTTGAATCCATCTTGCTACTCTGCATTAATACCCAACAATTGAACCTTCTTAACCTAGGTATGATATTGCCACTATGTAGTCCTTACTTTCACACAAGCTGAGATCAAATAGTTCAATGCAAACACATACTGAGCCCTTTCAAAATTACTAAAGGAAATAAATATTTTTTAAATTTCAAACCCAAGAATATTTTTAATTGAGGCACAGTGGGAGTTCACTGAGAGATCCGATTGTGAAAGTTTGCATATGTTGCATAATTGGAACACCTCTTCAACCACATCTCTGTTCTTGATGTGAGCTCATGTAAGGATGTGCAAGAAGGAACTGCAGATTGCTGGTTAAAACCGAAGATGGACGCAAAAAGCTGGAGTAACTCAGCGGGATAGGCAGCATCTCTGGAGAGAAGGAATGGGTGACATTTCGGGTCGAGACCCTTCTTCAGACTGGTTAGGGAAAAGGGAAATGAGGGATATAGACGGTGATGTGGAGAGATTTTAAAAAATGAATGAAAGATATGCAAAAAAGTAACAATGATAAAGGAAACAGGCTATTGTAAGGCATTTGTAGGGTGAAAATGAGAATCTAGTGCAACTTGGGTGGGGGAGGGATAATAATAATAATAATAATAATAATAATAATACATTTTATTTGTATAGCGTTTTCAAGGACTCAAAGTCGCTTTACATGGTGAGTCAAGAACAAAACAAAATAGAGCAGTAAGACAGAGATGCAAAGGGGAGGGGGACGTGGGACTAAGGGTATGCAGAGGTGAAGAGATGGGTCTTGAGGTGGGACTGGAAGATGGTGAGGGACTCAGAAGTTCGGATCGATTGTGGGAGGGAGTTCCAGAGCCTGGTAGCTGCCCTGGCGAAGGCTCTGTCTCCAAAAGTGCAGAGGCTGGATTTCAGAATGGAGAGGAGACCGGCTGAAATGGATCTGAGGGTTGGTAGGGGGAGAGGAGGTCAGTGAGATAAGGGGGGGCCAAGTGGTTGAGGGCTTTGTAGGTGAGGACCAGGATTTTTGTAGATGATCCGGTGGGAAATGGGGAAGTGTGGACTGGGGTGATGTGGTGCCAGGATTTGGTGTGGGTAATGAGTCGCGCGGCTGCATTCTGGTCCAGTTGGAGTTGGTTGATGTTGCTGGAATTAATGCCAAAGAGAAGAGAGTTACAGTAGTCCAGTCGGGAGGAGATGAAGGCATGGATGAGTCTTTCAGCAGCGGGGGGTGTTAGAGAGGGTCTGATTTTGGCAATGTTGCGGAGGTGAAAAAAATGATGTTTTGACAACATGGCGGATGTGAGGCTCAAGGGAGAGGGTTGAGTCCAAGATCACGCCAAGGTTGTGGGCCTGAGGAGATGAGGAGACAGTGGTGCCATCAATAGTGAGAGTGGGGTTGTTAATTTTGGTAAGTGTTGATTTGGAGCCAATGAGGAGAAATTCTGTTTTGTTACTGTTTAAGAAGTTGAGTTGCATCCAAGATTTGATGGCTGACAGGTAGGAGTTGATATGGGAGAGAGGGGGGTGGTGGGGGGGGGGGACTTGGTGCTGAGATAGATCTGGGTGTCATCAGCATAGCAATGGAAGTCCAGTTTGAAGTGACGGAATATATGACCAAGGGGGAGGATGTAGATGATGAAGAGGAGGGGACCGAGAACAGAGCCTTGGGGAACGCCTTGAGTGACAGTGGCTGTAGCAGACGTGTGGTTATGGAGAGAGATGAAGTGGGATCGGTTGGAAAGGTAGGAACGGAGCCAGCTGAGTGCAGAACCTTCAATGCCAAGGTCTTTAAGTCTGGTAAGCAGGATAGACAGAGAGGGAATGCCGAGGCTACTTGAAGTGAGAGAAATCAATATTCATACCACTGGGCTGTTAGCTGCCCAGGCGAAATATGGGATGCTGTTCCTCAAATTTGCGTTTAGCCTCACTTTGACAATGGAGGACAGAAAGGTCTGTGCAAGAATGGGAAGGAGAATTAAAGTGTCCAGCAACCGGAAGATCAGGTTGGTTCACACATGCTGAGCAAAGGTGTTCTACGAAATGTTCACCCAGTCTGCATTTGGTCTCAGCAAAGTATAAGAGTCCACATCTTGAATAACATATACCCTCCAAAAATTCCGCCACCTCCAATGGGATCTCACCACAAATCACATTTTCCCATCTCCACGCCTTTCCGCCTTCCGCAGAGTCCGTTCCCTCCGCAATTCCTTGGTTAACTTACCCCGTCCCACCCAAACCACCCCCTCCCCAGGTACCTACCACTGCAACCTGTCACCTCCTCCCTCAACTCAGCCAGGAACCCCGACAGTCCTTTCAGGTTTGGCAGAGGTTCACTTGCACCTCCTCCAACCTCATCTCCTGTATCCATTGTTCAAGATGTGGACTTTTATACATCGTCGAGATTAAACGCAGAGTTTCACGGAACACCTTTGCGGAACCGACCTGATCACCCGGTTGCTGGACAGTTTAATTCTCCTTCCTATTCCGACACAGACCTTCCTCACAATGCAGAAGCAGAGTGAAAATAATCTCTGTGTGGCAAGGGAGCAGTAGCAGCATGATCCTTCTTGACTGAATCAAATCATCGACTTTATCTTGAGTAAAGTAAAGTATCCTTTATTGTCATTCAGACATTTCAGTCTGAACAAAATTGTTTACCTTGCAGTCATAACATAATATAAAATAACAAAACACACACTTAACACAGTTTAACATCCACCACCAGGCACCTCCTCACTGTGATGGAAGGCAAAAGTCTAAAAGTCTTAAAGTCCTTGTTTCTTCCCTCCTCGTCTCTCTCTGCGTTGAGGCGATCCAGCTTTCGATGTAGGGACCCCGCCGGGTGATGGTAAGCTCCACAAACGGGCTGGTTCAAACTCCGTGGCCCGAGGCGGTAGAAGCTGCCAAAGCTGCCATCCTCCAGTCCAGCGGACAAAGCTGTCGTTGCGGGAGCTCCAGAAAACACCTGGGACCTGCAAGCTCCTGACGTTGTCGTCCAGTGGGTCCGCGACCGAGCCTCCGAGGCACTGAAGTCGGGTCGCCGCCGCCGCAACGCCACCACAGCCCCGAAGTCGGCCAGCCCCGCGTTGGAAAGTCCTGGCTCCAATTTATCTCAGAGCCTCGAGGTCGGTCCCAGTTGGAGGCTGCCAGCTCCACGATAGGCCTCAGCACAGACGGAGACGGGAAGAAAAGGTCACATCCCCCCCGAAGGAAGAGACTAAAAAGAGTTTCTTCAACCCTCCCCACACATACAAAAATAAAATAAACAAAATAAACTAAACAACAGAACAAAAGAAAACAAAAAAAAGAAAAGACAGACGGACTGCTGGTGAGCAGCAGTTGCTTGGGCAGCGCCGCCACTTCAGGAGGAACTAAAGAGCATGCTCTTAAAATTTGTTTACTCATGGAATTTGTTTGCTCATTGATAACCAAACCTTGGGCAGTGAAGACAATTTTTAGTTTGAAGCCTGGCACAAAACTCATGGTCCCCAGACAGCAGTGAAACTAGCTCCATTATATTCATCTTGGATTAACTATCCTATTTGGCATCCTCACGTCCACCCCTCTCAGCAGGCCAATATCCATCAGTATTGAAGTGCTAGGTGCATTCTAAAACTTATATTGGGTGGGCCTGTCTGTTTTGATTTTAATCAAAGAAAGAGTGGACAGAGGAAAAGATTCCTGTTTGTGCCAATAGTTTCCTTGAAGAAATGCAACATTATCCTTGACTCATGAAAATCTCTGGCCCTTCTTTCACAAAGAGAAGGAGCATTCGAGATGATACCAATAATGTGGAAGTTATGCATCAGGAGCAGGCAGAAGCCCTGCAAAAGCAGATCTCCTGATAACCTGCCATCTCGCCCATCTTGTCAGGCACCTTTTGCCCCATCTATTGTAAAGGTTTCCTAATTGGCAACATAGTTACCTCAGAACCCATAAAGCTGGAATGAAGCAGGCCAGATTAAGTAAGATTACCTAAGAATAAAATTCTGAACAAAGGAAAGGCTGCATAAAACATAACAATGCAAATCAAGGTTTTGAACAATTTTTGGAAAGGCTATCAACATTTTGACTGCTCATTGTACAATTTAAATAGTGATGCGACCAGCTGATATGCTCTCTGCCGTATACCTGTTCAAAGGTTCAAAGGTTATTTTATTGGTCACATACACATAGGTGTAGTGAAATGCTTCTTGCCAATGCAGCACATAAAGAAAAAATACAGACATAACAATAATAAAGAAATTTAAACATAAAAACATCCCCCACAATGGCTCCCATTATGAGGGAAGGCACAGTGTTCAGTCCGCATCCCATGCCCACCCATAGTCGGGCCTATTGAGGCCTCCACAGTTGCCTTTAAGGAGGTCCGATGTTCCAGGCCGTTCTCGCCGGATGATTGTACTCCGGCGTCGGGAGAGTCCTCTCAGCGGCATGGGACACCTGGAACGGCCGCTTCCCTTACCGGAGACCGCGGCTTCCGAAGCCAACAAGGCCGCACCGGTTGGAGCTCCACTACTGGCGATCTTATCGAGAGATCCCAGGCTCCCGATGTTTAAGTTCAGCACCGTCGCCCGCAGCTGGCCGCTCCACAGTCCCGCAGCTCCGCGATGTTTTTATCGGCGGTCTCAGCATACCGGAGTTCCAACGTGGCGACCCGGGCACGGCATCGCCCGTTCCGCAATAGCGCTCCAGCGCTGTGCCGCCGCCGAAGCCAAGGTACTGGGCGGTCCCCTCAGGAAACGCCGCTCCAGGCCCGCTGGTAGGCCGCGAGGATGGGTCGAAAGTGCAGCCCGGAGAAAAGCTGCCTCTCCGACCAGGTAGGGACCCTGAAAGGTAGTTTTCCCCTTCCCCCCCACATACAAAAGTCTAGAACTCCAAAAATACAACACTAAAACTCACTAAAAATTAAAAAAAAGAGTGAAAAACGAACAGCTGCAGGCTGGGCAGCCATACCACAGGACGGCGCCCCCTAAGAAGGTGTAGAGAATGTTTGCCGGCATACTGAATCTTCCCATTCTTCTAGGGAAGTAGAGATATTGATGGGCCTTCTTAATGATCATTGCATAAATGTGCTGGATCCAGGATAGACCTTCAGAGATATGCATGCCCAGGAACTTGAAGCAGTAGACTCTCTCCACCACCGACCTGCGGATAAATACTTGTTTGTGGATCTACGGTCTTCCTCTTCTAAAGACACCTACCAGAATGATTTGGATGCAAATAAATAGGATGGAGATAGGATGCGTTATCATGCAAATCAGGATTTCCATGATAACGATTTCCGCTTAATTTCTGAGCTTCTTAAATGTGTTTCATAATTTCCTGTGAAAGTATAAATTAGTCATGCTGTTATAACTTGAATAAGCATCTGACACAGTGGTGTTTATCCAGTTATAGGATAGTATGAAATTACATGTAGGGAAATCAAAGGAACTTCAAAACATTTTAGAACTAGATTAGTACTAAGATTGAATTTTTGGTTAATGTTCTATAATTAGGACGGATCATCCCAGAAATTTAAAGCTTCAAATTCAAGAAAATGAATGTATCTTCAGTGAATAAAAAAAAAAAATGCATTGGAATTGTAAGCAGTCGAGATGGTTATCAGAAATTAGAGCAGGATCTTGATCCACTGGGCATGTGAGCTGCGGAATGGCTAATATTTCTGCAGATAAGTGCCAAGTGTCTTATTTTGGGAAGTCAAACCAGGGCAGGGCCTTTATAATGAATGTTTTTGCCCTCAGCAGAGGAATCTCGGAGTACAGGTACACAGTTCCCTGAAAATGAAAAACAGCCCCACAACATGATGCTGCCACCACCATGCTTCACTGTATGTATGGTATTGGCCAGGTGATGAGCGATGCCTGCTTTCCTCCAGACGTGACTCTTGGCATTCAGGCCAAAGGCACATGACAGCCCGCTTTGGAGTTTGCCAAAAGGCAATTAAAGGACTCTCAGACCATGAGAAACAAGATTCTCTAATCTGATGAAACCAAGATTGAACTCTTTAGCCTGAATGCCAAGCGTCACGTCTGGAGGAAACCATCACCTGTCCAATGCCATACCTATGGTGAAGCATGGTGGTGGCAGCATCATGCTGTGGGGATGTTTTTCAGCAGCAGGAACTGGGAGACTAGTCAGGATTGAGGGAAAAATGAACAGAGCAAAGTACAGAAAGATTCTTGATGAAAACCTGCTCCAGAGCGTTCAGGACCTAGACTGGGGCGGAGATTCACCTTCGAACAGGACAAAGACCTTAAGCACACAGCCAAGACAACGTGGCTTCGTGACAAGTCTGTGAATGCCCTTGAGTGGCCCAGCCAGAGCCCGGACTTGAACCAGATCGAGCATCTCTGGAGGGAACTGAAAATAGCTGTGCATCGATGCTCCCCTTCCAACCTGACAGAGCTTGAGGTGATCTGCAGATAGGAATTCAGAAATTACCCAAATACAGGTGTGCCAAGCTTGTGGTGTTATAACCAAGAAGACTTGAGGCTGTAATTGCTGCCAAAGGTGCCTCAACAAAGTACTGAGTAAAGGGTCTGAATACTTATGTAAATGTGATATTTCAGTTATTTCATTTTAATTCATTTGCAAAACTTTCTAAACACCTGTTTTTGCTTTTCTATTATGGGGTGTTGTGTACATTGATGATTAAAAAAAATAATTTAATCCATTTTAGAATAAGGTTGTAACGTAACAAAATGTGGAAAAAGTGAAGGGGTCTGAATACTTCCTGAATGCACTGTTTCTTACAACCTTTCTAATCGCAACAGATTATTAGAAGGCACATATTGGTCTTCCAACTGCAACTTTAAATCATTTGGCCTCGCCCTACTCTCTCTGTTTATCCTTCCTGGCCCCTTTCTTGTCTGAAAACTCTCTTTCCCTCGTAAACCTCTTTCCCAACTCTGATTTAGCACCTTGGACCTTAGACGTGTAAATGTGGCCTGATCCAATAATGTATCCTTCTTGTAATAAGTATTAAAGCTTCTTTTGAAGTATTAAGTATCAAAGCATATTAAGCTTATGCATTTGCTGACATTGCTGTTCTTTATTATTTGTATCTCTACTTATCCTTCCCAAACCGCAGTGTAACAGGAGTGTGAAATCGTTGTCCAATATTATTGAAATATATAATCTGCAATTAATTAATTGATAAAATCATTTGCTGAAAGATCCAAATTAAAATCCATTAAAATAAACGCACAATTAACATAGAATTGATAATGGTGTTAGAAGATATCAGAAGCAGTGGACATATGATACCTCAGTGTATTTGACAAAATGTGGTGTTTGCAGTAATGCATCCAATTCATCATTTAATTGCTGTTCTAAGCACCACATCATCTATACAGTATTATACTTTGGAAAATACTTTGGCATTAAGTGTTTATTTGACACCAATTCAATTTTAGTAATGAAAGTGACCTCTCAAAAATTGCTGCATGCTTGTTTTGTGCATTCATTTCTTAGCACATCTTCTGTGCAAATCAGAACCTTGTAAATTGTACAATCAAATGAAACCCACATAAATAAATGAATCATAGAAATCTATAATTTGGTTTTGTATGAGTTGCTATTTCCATTTAATGTGAGTGATACAACTATGCATGTCGAGTCGGACACACATCAAGATACAACACATGTTTATTAAAGTCCACTTATAGAATTGGTCTGCAGAACATTACAATAACAAGCAGCTACTCAGACTGACTTACTTAAGCAAGTTCTTGGTAATATGAATCGCATATTAGGTGGAGCGTTACTAACAAGCACTACAAAATGAGCCAATCAATTGGCGGCGCGACTCACCCGTTGCAGCGGCCCCTACAGCCTGTCTGTCTTTTTTTTATTTTTTGTCTAGTTAAATGTAGTGTTTGGTGTTTTTTAATAGTTGTTTTAAATGTGTAAATGTGGGGGGCGGGGAGGGGGAGGGGGAAACTGTTTTAAATCTCTTCCCTGTCCGGGAGACCCGACTTTTTCCCTGTCGGGTCTCGGCTGTCGTTGGGGCCTAGCACCGTGGAGCGGCCTCCAACCTGAACGACCCGGGGGCTCGGGAGACTGCGGAGCTGCGGAGCTGCGGACTCACCATCGTGGGGCTGGCCGGCCTCGGAGCGTGGGGAGCGGTGGTGACTCGCTGCTGCAACTCGACTCCTGGGGCTCGGAGGCTCCAGCAACGCAGCCGCAGGTCCGGTGAACTGGGACATCGGGAGCTCGCGGGTCCGGGGGGAGAGAGAGACCGCTTCCCGGAGCTCCCGCAACGCGACTTCTCCAGCCCGTGTCGCGGGGTTGGAACAACCCGGACCGGGACCGTACATCACCCGGCACGGCTTCATGGCCGTGGGACTCACCATCGCCCGTGGGGGTTCCAACCTTGTACTTTCAGACCGGGAGCGGGGCCGTAAATCGCCCCGCGCGGCCTAAAATGGCCGTGGGACTCATCATCGCCCGCCTGGGGCTTGGACATCGGGAGAGACACGGAGAACAGGGGAGAGAAAAGACTTGCCTTCCATCACAGTGGCTTCACTGTGATGGATGTTTGTGTGAATTTAATTATGTGTATGTCTGTAAGACAGTGTCTTTGTTTGTATGGCTGTGGAAACAACATTTCGTTTGAGTCTCACTGGGGCTCAAATGATAATAAATTTGTATTGTATTGTATTGTATTGTATTGTAATTGGTTAGTAGGAAATAACCAATCTACATCTTTCCTTGTAGAAACAAAAGAAAGCATAGATACGTGGGAACATGATGGCTAAACAATATAGGAGCCGGAATGTTAATTACACATATGGGGAAGTATAGATAGTTACACAAAATCACCGTATCTAATGTGTGCCCTGCTAACCCGCCCATCATGTGTGCGGTACGAGTCCGCATTTCCTCCTTTTACCAGAGAAGTTACCGGGGAGGGAAACGGGAATGTGACCGGGGTCCCGCCGAGGAAGGGAGGTGGTGAAGTAGGCGAGCTAGGCACCGAACGTAGTGGGTGGCCGCCTGGGATACAGTCTCTGATAGTGGAGCAGCCGGTCTGGCAGTGGGTGGGTATACAAAACGCAAAACCTCTGGATGCGGAGTCGCAGGACGCGGTTCCTTCACTGGTAGGAGATGTTGACGGTTGCATCTGTAAATGGCTCTTTCCGCGTTAACCAGGTAGGTTCTTTGGCAGGGCTGTGGATGTGACCAAAACGGCCGTAACCCTTGTTGGTCTGGAGGCGAACCACCTGTCCACTGGTGAGAAGTTTAAGTGGCTTGCTGGATTTGTCGAAAAAACGTTTTTGCGTATCGCACTTGAATTGTAGTTGTTCCTGGACCGCAGATGGAGAACGAACTTGTGACTGCAAGAGCTTCTGGGAAACAGGCAGGGGAGCACGGGTTTGGTGAGACATCAGTCGTTGGGCTGGGGAGCCCAGTATGGGATCCCTAGCAATGTTCCTTAAATTGAGCACGTAGGTGGACGTCCGATTTAGCAAAGTATGATTACTCCATTAGTTGTTTTGTGCGTCGGACGGCTCGTTCGGCGAGTCCGTTGGACTGCGGAAACTCAGGGCTGCTGGTGATATGTCAAAAGTCCCATCACTGTGCAACGTTTTTGAAAAGCTGGTTGATTGCCGTTGTCGGATAGAAGGCGTGCAGGAGAGTCGTACACAGAGAAATGGCGCTGCAATTTCTGGATAAACGCTTCAGATGTGATGGTTTGGAGTAGATCGATCTCAAACCAGCCCAAATAAGAGTCGACAAGAACCAGATAGTGCTTCCCATGCCATTCGAACATGTCGGTGGCTACCTTGCACCATGGTAGAGGAGGAACGGGTGCGGCAGTAAGGGCTGCTTCTGCTGATGTGGCGTCAGGCTTTTGCACATGGCACAGACTTCAGTTTTGAAACGTATGTACTTGGTCATACCAGGCCAGTAAAACATGCTTTGTGCCCGTTGTAAAGTTGCCGCCACGCCGGGGTGACCCCTGTGGACTGCGCCAAAGTACTTGTCCCGGAGGACAGCTGGGACAACTGCCTTGTGGCCCTTGATTATAATCCCGTCCTGTAACACCAGTTCGTCGTGAACCAGGAAGTATGGGCGGATTGTGAGCGGGGTGCTCTGTTGTTTATCCGGCCGGCCAGCCGGATGACCTCGGACAGCAATTGTAAAGTCTCGTCAGCAGCCGTGTGCTCTGCCAGGCTGCTTAGGCAATCAGTAGGAACATACGATACCTTCATTACTGAGAACTGTAGTTCAGAGTTCAGTTCAGAGAGTTGTCGGTCGCTGGTTTTGCGTGGGGCCCTTGATAGCGTTTGGAGGCGTGGGTTCGAATCCCACTTCTGACACCATGTAATGAGTCGAGTCGGACACACATCAATTTACAACACATGTTTATTAAAGTCCACTTACATCATTGGTCTGCAGGACATTACAGTAACTAGCAGCTACTCAGACTGACTTACGTAAGCAAGCTCTTGGTAATATGAATCGCATATTAGGCGGAGCAACTACGAACAAGCACTACAATTGGTTAGTAGGAAATAACCAATCTACAGTATGTTTTGCAACATATGAGGAATTTTATTTGCCATACGGTCATACCAAAAAAGCAACTACATAAAATTTGACATAAACATCCCCCACAGCGGCTCCCCCACATTCCTCGCTGTGCTGGAAGGCAATAAAATCTTATCTTCTTTCCTCCCGTGGTCGAACCATCCGCATTCGGGGCAATTGAAGCTCCCGCAGCCGTTGATCAAAGCTCCTGCGTCAGGGTGGTCGAAGCTCCTGTGATTCCTAACCAAGGCTCCACCAGCTCCATGATGTTAAAGTCCGCAGGCTAACGCGAAGACGATAGCTGACAAAGGGATTGCAAGCTCCATGATGGTAAGTCGGCAGTTTCCGCGGTTGGAGATCATAAAGTTGGTCCCCAGCAAGTCCCCAGCTGTTAGGCCGCAGTGCGACATGAAAAAAAGTTGCATCTCCATCGAGGAAAGATAAAAAAAGTTTTCCCCACGTCCCACATAAAACAAAACTAAAAGTACACTAAAACATACATTTTACAACAAACTAAAAACACCAAAGAAAGAAAAATACGAGACAGACCGTTGGCGAGCTAGCAATCGCCAGCGCCACCTGGATGGTAATCTGATCTTGATACCTTCTGGCATTCACGCTACGGACTATTCAAAGGTTTAAAGATCTGTTTATTGCCATGTGTACCAATTAAGGTACAGTGAAACTCGAATTACCATACAGCCATACTAAAAACAACAACAAGACACACAACTACATAAAAGTTCACATAAACATACACCACAGCGGATTCCCCGCATTCGTCATTTAATTCGGGGCAGTAGAACCACCCGCAGTTGGGGCGATCGAAGCTCCTGCAGCCAGCGATCGAAGACCGTGTGTCGGGGCTATCGAAGCTCCCGTGTAGGGATGGTTGAAGCTCCTGTGGCTTGGAGCTCCAATCAAGGGACTGCGAGCTCCACCATGTTAAGTCCACAGGCTCCCGCGACTGGAGCTTCAAGGTCGATCCCCGACAGGATTGCCAGCTCCACGATGTTAAGTGCTTGGAGTTCCCGAAGTCGGTTCCAAGCAAGAGACAAGCTCCACGATGTTAGGCCGTAGTGCGGATGGAGATACGATGTGGGAAAAAAAAGTAATCGCAGTCTGGGTAAGAGATTAAAAAAAGTTTCCCCCAAGCCCCCCCCACCCTCCAACTCCACACATAAAACAAGCTAAAGAACATTAAAACATATATTTAACACATACTATAGAACACCAAAGAAGGAAAGGACGCGTAGATTGTTGGCGAGGCAGCCAGTGTGGGAGCCACCCGGTTATAGTCACTGGGAAAAAGATGCAAACATCTTTATTTTTGCTTTATCCAAGATGGCTGAGATGTGTTAGTTCAAAGTAATTTAGAAATTAAATTTGAAAGCAAAACAAAATGCAGGTACTTGATAGATGGCAAAAGCAGAAATTGAAATAAACACTCAGTAGGTCAAGCAGCATCTGTGGTAAAGGAAACAAAGTTAACAATCCAGATCTAAGACCCATTATCAGAACTGGGAAAGAATTAATACAATACAATACAATACAATACAATACCGTTTATTGTCATTTGAACCTCAAATGAAGTTCAAACGAAATTTGATTTCAGCAGTCATACAATCATACCAAGACACACACCAACACAATTTACACAAACATCCATCACAGTGAATCTCCTCCTCACTGTGATGGAAGGGAAAGTCTTGTCTCTCCCCTGCTCTCCATTCTTCTCCCGATGTCAAAGCCCCCGGCAGGTGATGGTAAGTCCCGCGGCCATTAAGGCCGCGCCGGGCGATGCAAGGTCGCTCTCCGGGTCTTGATGTTGCAACCCCCGGCGGGTGCTAGCAAGTCCAGCGCCGTTAAAGCCGCGCCGGGCGATGTAAGGCCCCGCTCCAGGTCATTTTCAACCCCACAATTCGGGCGGGAGAAGTTGCCGTTGCGGAAGCTCCGAAAAGCGGTCTCCCACCAGGGACCCGCGAACTCCTGATGTCATCGTCCACCGGGCCTGCGGCTGGAGCCTCCGAAGCTCCGGAGTCGGGTCGCAGCCGCTCGCCACCACAGCTCCTCCACGCTCTGAAGCCGGCCAGCTCCACGATGGTAGGTCCGCAGGCTCCGCACTGGAGCCCCCAGGTCGTACCGGTTGGAGGCCGCTTCACGGTGCTAGGCCCCAACGACAACGGAGACCCGACAGGGAAAAGGTCGGGTCCCCCGTACAGGGAAGAGATTTAAAAGTTTCCCCCACCCCCACACATACACAGTTAAAAACTATTTTTTAAAAAACATTACAAACTCCACTCAATGGAACAAAAAATTAAAAAAAGACAGACGGACTGCAGAGGCCGCTGCAACGTTGGTCGCGCAAGTTTTTCAATACCAGAGGAGGTGGAGGAGAGATGTGTAGAACAAAGGGAGTATCTCTGAAAGGCCAAAGCCAAATGGGCTAATGTGGCAGTAAAAAGCACTGAGCTTCTTTTTGTCTGTGTAATGTTTTGCTAGTAGAAGGATAGTGGAATACATAGGGCTGCAATGGGGTGCGGACAGAAGATGGGGTGCCTTGTTGTTACAGACAGATAGATCTGCCAAAAGTCTTTTAAATGTTGTTTTTGTCAAATACCTTGCTTTTGTCAACTTCCTCAACTACCTTCTCTTGCAGCTCACTTCATATACTCACCAACATTTGTAAGAAAATGTCACCCTTCAGATTCCTATTAAATCTTTCCTCTTGCACCTTAAATCTCTGTGCTCTGGTCTGGTGGTTGAATCTTTTGCTGAAATCTTGCACAAGTTGGAGGCTTGGGGTGGAAGGACCAGGAGAACTCTGTTCTTGTGTTGTCCATTAGAAAAGAGAAAAGAGGAACATGAAATAGAACTGATGTGATTATGGGTACTGTCCGCCGTGGTAGAGAGAACGCCACGGTTTAAGGTTGAAGGAAGCCATTTCAGAAGTCATTGCTGATAATTGGCATCATGCCACAGAGACCGGTGAACTGGTGGAATGGAATAGAGTCCTCACCGGAGCAAAAGTGAGAGGAAGTATAGTCAAGATAGCTATTGCCTTACAATGGACTCGCATATTCCCTGAGTTGGAGACGGACAGATCCTAAATAAGAAGGGATGTATTGGAGTTGGACTATGTAAAGGTGAGTAGAGATGACAATAGAGAGTAAGATTAATGAAACTTTTGTTCAGTATGTATTCAAGAAGCAGCATCAATGCAGTTGTTGATCTTTGGGAAAATGATTTGAGGAAACGAACCCGAGTAGAACTGAAACAAAGACTGTTCCACATAATCCACAAAAAGATAGGTGTGACTCGTAACTACATCTTTAACTAGATTAAGTGGGACCTGTTGGGTCCCAGCATCACACGGGAGGGCTGGTCCCCCAACGCAATATTCCACCTCTCCACCAATTCCAATATTGGTGGCCAGTGGGGGGGGGGGGGTTCTGGAGCGCTAGTATAGGTGTTGTGGGCTGAAGGGACTGGTTTCCAGAGGGCTGATATGGACATTGTGGGCCGAATGGATTCTTGGGCTGGCGGCTCAGTCACTCAAGCCTGTTGTGCTGGCAGCTCACTCACTCATGGCTGGTGGGCTGGCAGTTGACTTACGGCTATTCCTTGAAATTCCATTTCAAGCAGGGTGCAAGGCCACCAAATTCAAGTGCAGTTTCGTACCATTTCAAGCAGGATGCATGGCCACTAAAGATAGCGAGTCGTGACTTCTGCCTCCTCCATCTTGCAGAGACTAATCCACGCCCACACTTCTGGGTTTTATAGTCCCCCTCCCACCAGCAGTGGCATGGCCTTCATGGCGTGATTGACAGGAGAGAGAATCTCAACATTTTTTAAACACGAATAACTCTTTTATTTTTCATCGATGGGAAAAATCCACTTATCCTGCGCAGCGGAGGGGGACTCTGAGTAAGATGGCCAAAAATCACAGCGTAAGTGGCAGCCTTTTTTCTAAAATCAATATACAGAACAACAGGAAGTGGTCAAGTAGAGACTTTTAGTAATAAAGATAACAGGGAGTGGATTTAAAGGAGTTGATCATTGTGGTGATATTCAGTCAGGATAATTGCTGGAGATGCTGTGATTGAGCTTCTGTTCAAGGAAGTAATGGAGATTCATCAGACGCTCCCGATGTATGATTGAAGTGCAGAGGGAAGAGGAAAATGAACTGGTTGGGACCACAAAATTGAAAACTGTTGAAATAGCTGAGGGCATCCAGATATAAATGGAGAGGTTTAATGGGTCTGTTTATTTGTACACCACTGTGCAATTTGTGCACGATGTTAGCTTGGCTTAAGTGTTTTTTTTGTAATACTGCTGCACTTCCATATGTGTATACAGTTGTCTCGTATGTTGCTATTAATTCCTTCTGACACATCTGACCTTCAGTGTAGCCATTGGACTTCATGACCAAGTCCAGGAATGTTCTGTGAGGAACTGAGCTAAATGCCCAGAAGCATTTCACATCTGGCTCTTCAGCTATGCCAGACACAGCTGACCCATCCTGCAAGGCCCTATCCATTTGAATAGAGTTGCTTACTTCTACTTAAAGGATGTGTTTTTCTTATATCAATTAGCTTCAGTGTTTTAATTAGTCTACATATTGATCGTGGTTTTACATGAATTGGTTATCTCATATATATTAATAGTTTCACAACTAACTCAAACATTATTGAATTATCAGATACATTAAGGAACAATGGCAAAACAATCTTGGTAGGGGCTGATTGTTTTGTGGAAGAGCCAGCAGCAATGCTGGCAGGACAATAAGGGTCCACGGCCAGCAAAAGGTTATAGTGGGCGCAGAAAGCAAACATGAGGCATGGGACGAATTGAGCACAAAGTAATGATCTTAAAATAACTAATAAAAATGATTTTTGTAATCTTTAATGTGGCAATACAGGTAATATCCTTGGTACACTTCCATTATGGAACTGTGATCAAGCAATTATATTATTATCAATGCTGCCCTCTGGAGAGTGTGTGAAGTGCTTCTGGTAGCAGGTAAGGAAAGCAGCTGCAAGTGATTTAACAGAAGTTTAGCAGAGAAGCATTAACATCTCTGACTTTTATTTGACTGTTTTGAGATATAGCTATTTATAGCCAAGTTAAGAATAACATTTAAAAAGATTAGGCTTGAAGGGTACAAGATGTCTAAAATGTGATGACTCTTCAAAGTCAAAGTCAAAATAAACTTTATTGTCAATTCAAATAATGCAACAAGTACAGAGGATTGAAATTGCGTTTCCCCATACTCCAAATGTGCAAGTAATATTTATAACACAGACAGACTATATACCAATAAAGATAGACAATGGACATATACATTATATAAATTATTCACAGTGTGCTAGAGTGTAGTAAAATTTTAAGGTATGTTATTAAGGTTCAATGATAAAGATGCAATATAGAAAAGTGCAAATAGCATACTGCAGACATTGAGTTAAAGTTATTTTGACAGTCAGTTGGTCTTTGTTTGTGTAATGTTCATGGAATTTTCTTGAGTGTGTTGAGTAGTCTGATGGCCTGAGGGAAAAAGCTATTTTTGAATCTGGTGGTTTTGCTCCGCATGCTGCGGTAGCGCTTGCCGGATAGTAGGAGGGTGAACAGTTTGTGTGCTGGGTGGGTGGTGTCTTTGATGATATTGGTTGCTCTCTTGCGACAGCGAGATGGGTATAAGTCCTGGATTGCTGGTTGGGGTGATCTGGTGATCTTCTCCGCTGTCCTCACCACTCTCTGTAGGGCCTTCTGGTCAGCAGCAGAGCAACTGCCATACCAGACTGAGAGACTGCTGGTAAGAATGCTCTCAATGGCACCCCTGTAAAAAGTGGTGAGGGCAGAAGGGGGGAGGTCGGCTCTCCTCATCCGTCGAAGGAAGTGGAGGCGTTGCTGTGCTTTCTTGACTAGGGTGATGGTGTTGGTGGACCATGTCTGATCATCTGTGATGTGCACTCCCAGGAACTTGGTGCTTTTCACAGACTCCACTGCACTGCCATTGATGGTGAGTGGGGTGTGTGCTGTCTGTTTCTTCCTAAAGTTCACAGTTATTTATTTTGTTTTATTGACATTGAGTTGAAGGTTATTGATGTCACACCAGTTGATGAGTTGTTGTACCTCCTCTCTGTAGGCTGAGTCGTCATCGTGGCTGATGAGACCCACCACTGTTGTGTCATCTGCGAACTTGATGATGTGGTTCGAATTATGTTTGGCACAACAGTCATGTGTCATCAGCGTGAACAAAAGAGGGCTCAGCACACATCCCTGTGGGACCCCGGTGTTCATGATGGTGGTCTCTGATGAGTTTTTGCCAACTCTTACTGTCTGTGGTCTGTCGGTGAGGAAGTCCAGTAACCAGTTGCATAGTGGGGTGCTGATGCCTATTCCGCCGAGTTTATTCACCAGGTGTTGAGGGATGACTGTGTTGAAGGCGGTGGGGGTGTTGGCCTGTGTTGTCCTCGTACAGTGGGGGTGTTGGCCTGTAGCCAGTGACAGACTGGATGCCTTGCCACAGGCGCTTGGGGTCCTTAGTGTCTGTGAAGCGTGCCTGAATTTTCTGTCCATAGACACGCTTGGCTGTTCTCACGCCCCGGTTCAAGTTGGTCCTAGCAGTACTAAGGGCGTCTTTGTCCCCGGACTTGAAAGCTGCATTCCGTGCTCTCAGGAGCTCACGTACCGTCCTGGTGAACCAGGGTTTGTTGTTGGCCCTCGTGGTGAAGTTTTTGATGACGGTCACATCTTCCATGCATTTGAATATATATCCAGTCACAGATTCAGTGTATTCCGTCAAGTTGACATGATGTTGGTAGTGGCAGCCTCTCTAAAAACGGTCCAATCAGTGCAGTCAAAACAGTCTTTGAGAGCTGAGGTGGCTCCCTCTGGCCAAGCTCTGATCTGCTTCACAGACGGCTTGTTCCTGGTCAATAGAGGTCTGTAAGCTGGAATTAGCATAACAGAGAGGTGGTCTGAGTTCCCCAGGTGTGGATGGGGAGCAGCTCTGAATGCCTGTCTGATGTTGGTGTAGACCTGTGTGGTGACTCAGTGTGGTCTACCTTACACTATTATACAGTATGATTTTGCCTAATGTATAGTTGGATGGTTCTGAACTGTATGCAAAAACAAAATTCCACTGCACTTGGGTACACGCGACAATAAAAGACCATCAAACCACCGCCGAAAAGTATAACAATCAACAGTATGGCATAACCTAATCCACCTCTGAAACAGTTCATATCATGCTTGTGCATCCTGCTGTCCCAGAAGTATTTAATGTTTTCAATGTGCTTATGTCTGAGATTACGCTGCCCTTATTTGTCCTTGGTCACTATATTTTAATAATGTTTAAATATTGTCAATTACTTTTAAATGCAATCCCTAACATTTGATTCCAAACATTGAGATTTGTTTCAAAGAATATCTTAAGATACTCATTATCAATTATAAATACAGTGCCCTCCATAATGTTTAGGCAAAGAGCCATCATTTATTGATTTGCCCCTGTGCTCCACAATTTGAGATTTGTATTAGAAAATATCACATGTGGTTAAATTGCACATTGTCAAATTTTAATAAGGGCCATTTTTATACGTTTTGGTTTCACCATGTAGAAATTACATCGGTGTTTATACATAGTCCCTCCATCTCAGGGCACCATAATGTTTGGGACACAGCAATGTCATGTAAATGAAAGTAGTCATGTTTAGTATTTTGTTGCATATCCTTTGAGTGTAATGACTGCTTGAAGTCTGCGATTCATGGACGTCACCAGTTGCTGGGTGTCTTCTCTGGTGATGCTCTGCCAGGCCTGTATTGCAGCCATCTTTAGCTTATGCTTGTTTTGGGGGCTAGTCCCCTTCATTTTTCTCTTCAGCATATAAAAGGCATGCTCAATTGTGTTCAGTTCATGTGATTGACTTGGCCACTCAAGAATTGACCATTTTTTAGCTTTGAAAAACGTCTTTGTTGTTTTAGTAGTATGATTGGGATCATTGACTTGCTGTCGAATGAACCACCGGCCAATGAGTTTTGAGCCATTTGTTTGAACTTGAGCAGATAGGATGTGTCTATACACTTCAGAATTCCTTATGCTACTACCATCAGCAGTGTATCATCAATAAAGATAAGTGAGCCAGTACCTTCAGCAGTCATACATGCCCAGGCCATAACACCCCCACCACCGTGTTTCACAGATGAGGTGGTATGCTTTGGATCGTGGACAGTTCCTTCTCTCCTCCATATTTTGCTCTTGCTATCTCCCTGATATAAGTTAATCTTCATCTCATCAGTCCACAAGACCCTTTTCCAGAACTGTGGCTGCTCTTTTCAGTACTTATTGGCAAACTGTAACCTGGCCATTCTATTTTTGTGGCTAACCAGTGGTTTGCATCTTGCAGTGTAGCCTCTGTATTTCTGTTCATGAAGTCTTCTGCAGAGAGTGGTCATTGACAAATCCACACCTGACTCCTGAAGAGTGTTTCCGATCTGTGGGACGGGTGTTTGTTTTTTTTCTTTATTATAGAGAGAATTTTTCTGTCATCAGCTGTGGAGGTCTTCCTTGGCCTGCCAGTCCCTTTGTGATTAGTAAGCTCACCAGTGCTCTATTTCTCCTTAAAGATGTTCCAAACAATTGATTTTGGTAAGCCTAAGGTTTGACTGATGTCTCTAACAGTTTTATTATTGGTTCTCAGTCTTGTTTCTCATCTCAGACTTTGACTTTCATTGGCACAACTTTGGGCCTCATGTTGATAAACAGCAATAAAAGTTTTCAAAGATGGATAGACTGGAGGAAAGACTAGGTGCTGTGAGCTCTCTTATTCCTTCATTAAGGATGCAATTAAATCTGAGCAATTACAAATGCCTGTGAAGCCATGAGTCCCAAACATTATGGTGCCCTGAAATGGGGGGACGATGGATAAACACCGCTGTAATTTCTACATGGTGAAACCAAAATGTATAAAAAATACCCTTTAATGAAATCTGACAATGTGCACTTTAACCACATGTGAGTTTTTTCTATTACAAACTCAAATTGTGGAGTATAGAGGCAAATAAATAAATGATGGGTCTTTGTGCCAAACAGTATGGTTTGGCACTGTATACTTTAATAAGCAAAGGCTGTTTCTCCTCAGTGGAGAGTCATGAAATCTTAGTGAAGTACCTGGGTTTGTCTTTTGGGACTGAAATGGGAGAATTTATTATCATGGGTTTTAGATCTTTGGAGTTGCTTATTTCAGAGGGCTATGGATGCTCAATTGTTGGCAAAAATTGATAGATTGTAGGGGAAGGTACCTGGGGAGGGGGTGGTTTGGGTGGAGAGTGATGAGAACCAGGGAGCAGAAAATTATGTTCAGATTCAGCATGTGCCATTTGCTTCCCAGCTCTATTCCAAACTACAAAATAAATAATGGGATTGTGTGCTGAGATTTTAATTATGTTCAGTATATATTATAAAGCAAAATGTAAAAACCTTAAGTAAAGCAAACCTTATTGAGCTGTGGATCCTTATGTGTTATCAAAAACATTGTTGGATTATGCAATCTCCTCTATATTCATGTCTCCATTTTATCTGTATTCTGCCTGGGATGGTAAAGCACTTTGCTTGGCAGTGATAGCAGGAAATTGCACTTGTCTTATCAGAATGATACGACAGAAAAGTATCATTATTAAATCATTTTGTATATTCAAAATAAAATATTGAAAGCTTTCTATCTAGACATGTACTTATAACTGTAGTAGGGAAAAATAATTATTTGTGTAGATGAAACTGGAGTTGGTTTCTTTGCAAAACAAAGGTAGCAGTAGATTTTGATTATTTACATTCATTTTCAGGATCTTGGCACCTCTGACAAAGTCTTTACTTCCCTTGACAAAGTAATAATGGCCCAATTTCTTAAACTATCTTAGTTCATCTTGTGCTGTTGGGTTAGAAGTTTCATGATTTAGATCCAATGGTGATGAAGGAAGTTAGGATAGTGCTTGACTTGGACAGAAACCTGATGTGGTGCTGCTCCCATGTTGCTTCTCCCCTTGTAGGTGTATTGGAGGTGCTGTTTGAGTAGCAGAGATCAGTAACTGTTAAGTATTTTGTAGGTGGTACACAGTGTAGCAACTGTGTGCCAATGTTGTGGAAAAGAAACGTTTAAGTTGCCGAAAGCAGTGCGCTGTTTTGTCATTTATTGCGTTGAGCTGCATGAGAATTGTTACTGCACACTTCCAGGCAAGCGGAGAGTAATCCAACCTGCGTATGATGTGCAATAGACACAAAATGCTGGAGTAACTCAGCGGGACAGGCAGCATCTCTGGAGAGAAAGAATGGGAGAGAAGGAATTCTCTGGAGCAAACTTTCTTTGGAAAATCAGGAAATGGAAACTATTAAAATGTCATCATTTTAGCAATAAGTTACAATGTCTCCTCTGTCCTTCACACATTCCTTCTCTTCTCTCCAAAGATGCTGAATGTCCCGCTGAGTTACTTCAGCATTTTGTGTCTATCTTCGGTTTAAACCAGCATCTGTAATTCCTTCCTACACATTGTGCCATGTTTATGGTGGAAATGCTCTGGAGTGTCAGCTGGCGAGACATTCACTGCAAGATACCCACCTTCAGACATTATGTTGTTGGCCTGATGTTTATGTGGCTGGTCCAGTTGAATTTCATCTCAAAGATGACCTCCAAGATGGTGGGGATCTTGGCAGTGACTCATCTTCCAATCTAACCTTCCTTACTTGGATTCTCCAATCACTTCCCAGCTCTTGCCCCAATAATTTACCTTTAACTCTTTTTATCAGCAATCTCGCCTCTATTCCATCGGTCTGAATAAAAGTTCCAACCCAAAACACTGTCTGCATATTTCCCAGCACAGATGTTGCCTGACCCACTGAAGTTTGTTTTCGTTCAAGATTCCAGTGACTGCAGTCTATTATATTTCCAAATGACTTTGTTCATTATTGGAAGCAATGCAAGCAATCCAAAGTCCTTCAAATAGTGAACTCGGCATGCACCTGAAAGAGCATCATCAAACATTCTTTGGAAAAGTCAGGAAATGGAAACTTATAAAATGTCAACATTTATGCAATAAGTTACAATGTCTCCACTGTCCTCCTCTTATGATTTAAAAAACGATGTACTTTGGCTTCTGACATATGAATCTAATCATGTAGTTAGGTTTCAAAATGCCATGGTTTGATAGCCGTAATAAGAGATTGTGGAACAGTTTTTTTATATTCCAATACACAGAGCAATAAAATTGGTAGGACAAATAAAACCACCTTAAAGACACTGGCCAATATCAGTTTAATAAAAAATATCTATTTCTGATTAAGACGTGTGTGGATTCTGCCAACAGATTGCTGGATGATTTGTAATGCTCCACGGTTAGCTTTGATAAAATTGAAAATCTGGTTCTGTTGCTTTGAGTGTTATTGAAATTAATTGCATATCATGAAATTGCTCTCTTTACTTTGTTAATGCAGATGCATTTCACAGTAGCCATATGGGGTTGGTAATTCATCCCCAAAGGACCATATTAAAGTGTGATGTATAGTCCTTTTGTGACAGAACCAGAAAACGTAAATGCTGAAGATGTGGGCTCCCATTTCACCAGGTACCGAATTGTTCCAAGAAGTTCTGAAACATCTACCGTGACAGTATTTTCATGCTGGATGAGCCATACACGTGCTTGCCAGAGTTAGAAGGCACTGATTTTCAGCACAATCATTTCAGCTTGATCATTTCAAAAAATAATTCGAAACATGTTAATCGGAACAAGTGTAAAAGGGTATAACATCCTTCACTGTTGAGGGTTGTTCATGTAATTTGCAGGTATGTTGTAAATTTATCACTGTATCATGATGCACATGACAGTAAAAGACCAATACATTAATTACAAGAAGGAATTAAAATTTAGAATTCTATGATAATTTACTAATTTTTATCTTCATCCCGTAATGACATAGATTAATTTCAAATCTGAGAAGACCACGTACACACACACGCATACACACACATCTTAACTTTTTTTCTCTCTCTAATGATACTGCCTGGTCTATATATATAAATATGTACATATACACACAGAAAATGCCAACAATACTCAATAGACCAGGCAGCATCATTACAGAGAAAATCAGAATTAATATTACAGGATGTTGTCATGTTTTTAAGTTGTTGAGAAGGTAGTGAGATGGAGTGAACAGAGCCAATGTCTAATATAGGATGAAAACCCAAGAGAATTTCACTGTTGCTGCCATCTAAGAAAGGGTGGTGAAAGCTTGTTTATCACATTGATATGCCTGGAACTGTGAGATGCAGAACACAACAGTTGGTGGGAATCAAAATGAACGGGAATCATGGAAATACTCAGCACATCAGGCTGCATACGTTGAGGGAGAACAACCGAGTTGATGCTACTGATAGATAACCTTGAGTTCAGGATTCACAGTTTTGAAACTGTACAGGCTGGTTATGTGAAATTGTTGGTTAATTTTGAATTCTAAGGATTGCACATAATTTTAATAGAAGATGAGGTGCTACCAGGGGCGCCGGGGAGATGGCCAGCCCTGCCGGCAGTGTTCGTTTTTTTCATCTTTTTGTTATTTTAGTGTTTGTTAAAAGTTTGATTTAATGTACTTCAGTTTGTTTTATGTGGGGGGGGGGGTCGGGGGATTTTTTTTCAGGTTCTTACCTTCCCGGAGATGTGATCATTTTTTGGATCACATTCTTCGGGCTCTGCAGCCTACCATCGATGGAGCTGGTAGCCGCCTCGGACTGTCGTGAGCTCCCACCGCGGCCAACGGACTTACCAACAAGGGCTCGCAGTCTCGGGAGAGGCTAGTCGGGAGCTCCAACGCAACAGAATGTTCAACCAGCCCCGACGTGAGGTTTGATCGCCCGGCGCGGGGCAGCTGACAACCCCCCGATTCGGAAGCTGAACGCCTCGACGCGGATGGCTCGAACGCCACCGACTACGGGAATCAAGATCATCCCGTCAACGGGGGCTCGAGGCCCCTGACCAAGGAAGAACACGTGAAGGACTTGAACTTTATTTCGCCTTCGATCACAGTGAGGAATGTGTAGGAGCCATTGTGGTGGATGTCTGTTAAAATGTGTTTTGAGCCTGTTGTGTTTTAATCGTATGACTGACCAGGCCAGTGAAATTCCTTGTATGTTGCAAAACATACTTGGCGAATAAAATCTGATTCTGATTCTGATTTCACAAGCTTATATGGGTTTCATTGGAAAAGTAGTAGGATGGAAGGTTAAAGTGAAAGGCTATTTGAATTTCAATTGAACAAAGTTGTCCTGCAAAGTGGTCACCTAATCTGCATTGTATTTCTCCATTACAGATCACGTTGGGATCACCATGCAAGTGGGGCAAAACAAAACCAAGATAGACGTATCGTTGCAGGAATCATTATGTTATAGTTGTGTCATTGCAGGCTGAATACAGGAAGGATGTGGAGTTGTTGGAAATGGTGCAGAGGAGGTTTACCAGTGCGATGCCTGGATTAGAGGGTATTAGCTACAGGGAAATGTTGGACAGACTTGTATTGTTTTCTTTGGAACACAAGAGGTTGAGTGGAGACCTGATAGAAGTTTACACAGATAGAAGCATATGCAGAGAATCGAGGATGTGGATTGTGTGTAGGCAGATAAGAGTTGGTCATGTCATCATGTTTGGCACAGACATTGTGGGTGGTAGGACCTGTTCCCTTTGCTGTGCTGTTCTATGTTGTATGATATATTAAAGCGGAAAGATCCAGGAATTGTTGAGTATTCCTGCTCCCTGGCTAAAACAGTGTATAATGGCAGAATCTTAAAGATTGCTGCTCTTTATGCTGAGGTCTGCATGCCCTGTTTGCTCTCCTTTCCATTTGATAATTTTCTAATTCTAAAGATAATGATATATCAATCTAGATTTTATTTTGCCACACTTGCTTTGCACTCTGCACAATACTCGATGGGACTGTCCCTCTTAGGTGACTGCAGGAGACTCTGCGGTTTTTCAACATGTTGAAAAATTAGCGGCAACCAGAATGAAGCCGCCATGGAGAGTAGCGAGAATTCACGTGCTGTAGGTGGGTCACCAGGAGGTCCTAGTGGATTGCCAGGAGGTCGAAGGTTCTTGTAGGTTGCTGATCGGTGAATTTCATTGGCTCATTGTAGGAGGGGGACCAATATCCTGGCAGGGAGATTTGCAAAGGCTACTGGGGAGACTTTAAACTAGTATGGTTGGGGGAAGGGACTCGAATTGGGAAAGCTAGCAGTCAGTGTGTAAAAGGCAGGAGGCAGAGAAGGGTAGCACTCTGACCCAAAATGTAGGGGAGAGAGAAGAAAAAGAAAATAAACAGAGAATAAGAGATGGTGCGTTTCTTAACTGTGTATATTTTAATGCTAGGAGCATTGTAAGAAAGGTGGATGAACTTAGAGCCTGGATTGACACCTGGAAGTATGATGTTGTGGCGATCAGTGAAACATGGTTGCAGGAGGGCTGTGATTGGAAACTAAATATTCCAGGATTTCGTTGCTTCAGGTGTGATAGAATTGGAGGGGCAAGAGGTGGAGGTGTTGCATTGCTAGTCAGGGAAGATATTACAGCAGTGCTTTGGCAGGATAGATTAGAGGGCTCGTCTAGGGAGGCTATTTGGGTGGAACTGAGAAATGGGAAAGGGGTAGAAACACTTATGGGGGTGTATTATAGACCGCCAAATGGGGAGCGAGAATTGGAAGAGCAAATATGTAAGGAGATTGCAGATATTAGTAGTAAGCACAAGGTAGTGATTGTGGGAGATTTCAATTTTCCACACATAGACTGGGAAACACATTCTGTAAATGGGCTGGATGGGTTGGAGCTTGAAAAATGTGTGCAGGATAGTTTTTTGCAGCAATACATAGAAGTACCTACTAGAGAAGGGGCAGTGCTGGGCCTCCTGTTAGGAAATGAGACGGGTCAGGTGGCAGAGGTATGCGTTGGGGAACAGTTTGGGACCAGTGATCACAATACCATTAGTTTCAATATAATTATGGAGAGGGTCAGAACTGGACCTAGGGTTGAGATTTTTGTTTGGAGAAAGGCTAACTTTGATGAGATGCGAAAGGATTTAAAAGGAGTAAATTGGGACAGTCTGTTTTATGGGAAAGATGTGGAAGAGAAATGGAGGACATTTAAAGATGAAATTTTAAGAATACAGAATCTTTATGTCCCTGTTCGGTTGAAAGGAAATAGTAAAAATTGGAAAGAGCCATAGTTTTCAAGGGAAATTGGACACTTGGTTCGGAAAAAGAGAGAGATCTACAATAATTATAGGCAGCATGGAGTAAAGGAGGTGCTTGAGGAGTATAAAGAATGTAAAAAGAATCTCAAGAAAGAAATTAGAAAAGCTAAAAGAAGATATGAGGTTGCTTTGGCAAGTAAGGTGAAAGTAAATCCTAAGGGTTTCTACAGCTATATTAATAGCAAAAGGATAACGAGGGATAAAGTTGGTCCATTAGAGAGTCAGAGTGGACAGCTATCTGCAGAGCCAAAAGAGATGGGGGAGATATTGAACAATTTATTTTCTTCGGTATTCATCAAGGAGAAGGATATTGAATTATGTGAGGTAAGGGAAACAAGTAGAGTAGCTATGGAAACTATGAGGATCAAAGAAGAGGAAGTACTGACACTTTTGAGAAATATAAAAGTGGATAAGTCTCCAGGTCCGGACAGGATATTCCCTAGGACATTGAGGGAAGTTAGTGTAGAAATAGCCGGGGCTATGACAGAAATATTTCAAATGTCATTAGAAACGGGAATAGTGCCGGAGGATTGGCGTACTGCGCATGTTGTTCCATTGTTTAAAAAAGGGTCTAAGAGTAAACCTAGCAATTATAGACCTGTTAGTTTGACGTCAGTGGTGGGCAAATTAATGGAAAGGATACTTAGAGATAATATATATAAGCATCTGGTTTAACAGGGTCTGATTAGGAACAGTCAACATGGATTTGTGCCTGGAAGGTCATGTTTGACTAATCTTCTTGAATTTTTTGAAGAGGTTACTCGGGAAATTGATGAGGGTAAAGCAGTGGATGTTGTGTATATGGACTTCAGTAAGGCCTTTGACAAGGTTCCTCACGGAAGGTTGGTTAAGAAGGTTCAATGGTTGGGGATTAACGGAGGAGTAGCAAGATGGATTCAACAGTGGCTGAATGGGAGATGCCAGAGAGTAATGGTGGATGGTTGTTTGTCAGGTTGGAGGCCAGTGACTAGTGGGGTGCCACAGGGATCTATGTTGGGTCCACTGTTGTTTGTCATGTACATCAATGATCTGGATGATGGTGTGGTAAATTGGATTAGTTAGTATGCAGATGATACTAAAATAGGTGGGGTTGTGGATAATGAAGTAGATTTTCAAAGTCTACAGAGAGATTTATGCCAGTTGGAAGAGTGGGCTGAAAGATGGCAGATGGAGTTTAATGGTGATAAGTGTGAGGTGCTACATCTTGGCAGGACAAATCAAAATAGGACGTACATGGTAAATGGTAGGGAATTGAAGAATGCAGCTGAACAGAGGGATCTGGGAATAACTGTGCACAGTTCCCTGAAAGTGGAATCTCATGTAGATAGGGTGGTAAAGAAAGCTTTTGGTGTGCTGGCCTTTATAAATCAGAGCATTGAGTATAGAAGTTGGGATGTGATGTTAAAATTGTACAAGGCATTGGTGAGGCCAATTTTGGAGGATGGTGTACAATGTTGGTCGCCTAATTATAGGAAGGATGTCAACAAAATAGAGAGAGTACAGAGGAGATTTACTAGAATGTTGCCTGGGTTTCAGCAACTAAGTTACAGAGAAAGGTTGAACAAGTTAGGGCTTTATTCTTTGAAGCGCAGAAGGTTAAGGGGGGACTTGATAGAGGTCTTTAAAATGATGAGAGCGATAGACAGAGTTGACGTGGATAAGCTTTTCCCACTGAGAGTAGGGAAGATTCAAACAAGGGGACATGACTTGAGAATTAAGGGACAGAAGTTTAGGGGTAACATGAGGGGGAACTTCTTTACTCAGAGAGTGGTGGCTGTGTGGAATGAGCTTCCAGTGAAGGTGGTGGAGGCAGGTTTGTTTTTATCATTTAAAAATAAATTGGATAGTTATATGGTCGGGAAAGGTATGGAGGGTTATGGTCTGAACGCAGGTGTATGGGACTAGGGGAGAATACGTGTTCGGCACGGACTAGAAGGGTCGAGATGGCCTGTTTCCGTGCTGTAATTGTTATATGGTTATTGTGGAAAAAAACGTTAGCAGTAGTTTTCAGAACCGACCGGTAATATTAATGTCCGCCGAGCTTCACAGCCGTGGATCTCTGGCTTGTTAAAAGTTGTCTCCACTTCTTCTCCCCCCTCTCCCCCCCTCTTTTAAAGGACTTACCATGCACTGTGCTTTAGCCATCTTAATTACAGCGCCAACCTTCTTGTTCATCGCGGTGTGTGTCTAACACCTTGGCTTTGCAACGTGTGAATTTCATTCAGACAGCGCTCCCCCTGCTTGCCCTGTCTCCCGCCTGCATAACGGGCTGGTGAAGGAAGCGATGTATGTGTGTGTGTGTTCCACTATGGCGGTGCAGGCTCGAAGGGCCGAATGGCCTACTCCTGCACCTAATTTCTATGACAGTCGCCGTTCCCGTTGCCGGTTTTTCAGGCAACTGTCAGCAACTTGACAGTCACCGGCAATCACCTGAAAAATCGCCGAAGTGGGACAGACCCACAACTGTTTCTTTTGTTTTATTTAACTGAAATATATGTTTTTATTTTACGATTAGAATATTTAAAAACAGGACATTGCTACATGTAAAAATGATCACTTTATCATTTTGGAGAAGTGGACTGGAAAGTAAATGATAAAAGTTGTTTTGCTATCAGCAATTTGCACTAATGCAGTTCTGGAACAAATAATTTATACATCAGGTTGCAGTTTAAATCTTGGTTAGAAATGATGGATTTGCAGTTATTGCAGCCACAAGGAATGTTTTAACTAAAGGATAAATGTTCCCTGTGCAATACTATTGCTTAGATTGCCCACTAATCAATTGATTGTTGCTATTTTTAACTCATTTAATAGCCTTTCTTTCTGCTGATTAAACCATTGCCCATGAAGTGCCGAACTTGCAAGATAGAAGAATAATAAATCTGCCTCTTCCTGCCTATTTTTAGCACTGATGTTTAAAAAAAAGTATTATAGGTTCTCTTCACATGCTGAAAATTATTTGAAAGGATTTCAATGGTTACCAAATTAGTGTTATAATTACCAGTAAGTAAGCTTATTGAAAGAAAAAGAATAGCTTACTGAAATACGTGTAGTTCAGATGTCAAATCTGTTACCCTTTGCTTTGTGGAATTTAATTTAGCTGTGTACATGTTGGAGTGCTTTTCATTGATAGATGGATCTTCTAATTTAAAAAAATGGTGAAATGTTCATTGAGTTTAGCATATGTTTGCAGAATGTATCCTCAAGCAAAGTCGAATGGTTTAATTGCAGGCTAAGTATTTCAGGGGTCAATCAAATTGAAGGATTGAGCAAATGGGTGTGATGAATCCCACGACCAAACTCATTATTTTGTTGAATTAGTGTATTAATTATTCATTTGTGGTATCTGGATAGGCCAGCCTTTATTTTTAATTAGCTGTTGCCTTTGAAAATAAAATAGTAACCTACCTTCTTGAACCACTGCTTCTGTTAAAGGTACTCCCACATTCATTTTGGGCAGGGAGTTTCAGAATTCGCATCAAGTAATGATGAAGATGGATGATTTGATTCCCTTCATGTATACATATAGTGGAATATTCCAAATAAATTGAAATACTGAAATAAATGAAAAAAGAAAATGTTGTACAGTAAATGTAAATGCCATAGTTTTCTCATGCGGTTGGTTAAAGCACTGTTGGATCCATGACACTGTCATGAGGAACTCCTGAATTGATATTCTGAGCCTGCGATAATTGTCCTCCAACCACGACAATCATCTTCCTTTATGTGAGATATAATTTCAACCATTGGGAATCCCTTCCATGACAGAGCTCAGAGTGGAGCAACTGTTTAAAGAGTCTGAAATTGAGCATGTGTGTTAGGTGATGGACAAAAAGAGCTGGAATAAATCAGTTGGCCAAGCAGCCTCTCTGGAAAAAACGGATGGGTGACGTTTTGAGTCAGGACCTGACCTAAAATGTCACCTATCCGTTTTCTCCAGAGATGATGCCTGACCCGCTGTGTTGCCCCAGCATTTTTGTGTCTATCTTTAGTATAAACCGTCATTTGCAGTTCCTTTTTATTGCATGCATGTGATGTGGCCGTATTATGAAGCCAAACAAAAGTGATTAGAGCCTCAGAGCTGAGGCTATTACCTCAAAGCTGATAGTCCTCTAACATCAGTCTGAAGAAGGGTCTCGACCCGAAACATCACCCATTATATCCCCGGACATCAGTCTGAAGAAGGGTCTCGATCCGAAACGTCACCCATTCCTTCTCTCCAGAGATGCTGCCTGTCCTGCTGAGTTATTCCAGCATTTTGTGTAAGCCTCAAAGCTGATGGTGGCTTTGGTTTGCTTAGTTTGCCAGTGTATTTTGAAGATTTGGGATAGTTGGTGGTGACTCTCCAGTGTATTGTTGTGCCTGCTGTTCATGGTCCAAGTCTCAATTAGTAGGATAGGCTATGTTGCAAAAAATCATGATTTTGTGGCAGGTTTTGTCTAGATCTCAATTATTGATACAATTATACAACACAGACATGAAACAATGTAAGAGTCAACAGGGCTCAATTGTCATATGCAGTATTAACAGAGTAATGAAAGTCTTAAGGGCCTATCCCATTTTCACGACCTAATTCACAACCTTTTTTACTCGTGGACATTTTTCATCATGCTAGAAAAACGCCTCGACCTACTTGATGCCACGAGTACCTACGACTAGCATTACGGCCTGCTACGACCTACCTACGACCTCGTGACGACCATATTGCGAGTATGAGTCAAGGGCAAACTCAGCAGAATTAGTCGTGAATTAGGTCGTGAAAGTGGGACAGGCCCTTTACTTGCTGCAGTTTTTATAGGCACATTAATGCAACAGTACAACAAATAAATATACAATAATAATATAATAAACAATCAGACACACAAACCAAGCAAATAAAACTTTTAACAGGCCACAGTGACCATTGGCTGCTGGCTGTCTGTGTTGCTTTGATTTCCAGCCTCGGTCCTGAATCTTATGACCTGTATCTTTGATGAAAGGGCATCGGTCGATTAGCAGATTCACAATTTGAAGCTGAAATATTTCTACCCCTCAAAGCTATAATGCTGTGGTACACAAGCCTTTTGATGCATCTGCATTCAGTCTTTTAACTAAGGGGCCACAAACTATCTAGTGCTTTGAAATTCATATATGCATGAACATTAATGCAGCAGCAAAGAAATTGGTATTAAAAAGAAAAAGGGGAATAATTCTAACCTCCAAATTAATCAGATTTTTCAACCACACAATTTTTACTCAAAAAAAATGCTTAGTTGTGACATCTTTAGAACATACAACAACAGTACAGAGGAGGAACAGACCCTTTGGTCTACGATGTCTGTGCCAAACATGGTGCCCAACTCTCCTCTGCTGCACATGATCAATACCCCTCCATTCCCTGCATATTCATCTGCCTATCTAATAGCCTACTAAATGCCACTATTGTATCTGCTTCCAGCACCACTCCTGGAGGTGCATTCCATATAACCATATAACCATATAACAATTACAGCACAGAAACAGGCCATCTCGGCCCTACAAGTCCATGCCGAACAAATTTTTTTCCCCTTAGTCCCACCTGCCTGCACTCGTACCATAACCCTCCATTCCCTTCTCATCCATATGCCTATCCAATTTATTTTTAAATGATACCAATGAACCTGCCTCCACCACTTCCACTGGGAGCTCATTCCACACCGCCACCACTCTCTGCGTAAAGAAGTTCCCCCTCATATTACCCCTAAACTTCTGTCCCTTAATTCTGAAGTCATGTCCTCTTGTTTGAATCTTCCCTATTCTCAAAGGGAAAAGCTTGTCCACATCAACTCTGTCTATCCCTCTCATCATTTTAAAGACCTCTATCAGGTCCCCCCTTAACCTTCTGCGCTCCAGAGAATAAAGACCTAACTTATTCAACCTTTCTCTGTAACATAGTTGCTGAAACCCAGGCAACATTCTAGTAAATCTCCTCTGTACTCTCTCTATTTTGTTGACATCCTTCCTGTAATTTGGCGACCAAAATTGTACACCATACTCCAGATTTGGTCTCACCAATGCCTTGTACAATTTTAACATTACATCCCAGCTTCTATACTCAATGCTCTGAGTTATAAAGGCTAGCATACCAAAAGCTTTCTTTACCACCCTATCTATATGAGATTCCACCTTCAAGGAACTATGCACGGTTATACCCAGATCCCTCTGTTCAACTGTATTCTTCAATTCCCTACCATTTACCATGTACGTCCTATTTTGATTTGTCCTGCCAAGGTGTAGCACCTCACATTTATCAGCATTAAACTCCATCTGCCATCTTTCAGCCCATTTTTCCAAATGGCCTAAATCACTCTGTAGACTTTGGAAATCCTCTTCATTATCCACAACACCCCCTATCTTGGTATCATCTGCATACTTACTAATCCAATTTACCACACCTTCATCCAGATCATTGATGTACATGACAAACAACAAAGGACCCAACACAGATCCCTGAGGCACCCCACTAGTCACCTGCCTCCAACCCGATAAACAGCCATCCACCATTACCCTCTGGCTTCTCCCATTCAGCCACTGTTGAATCCATCTTGCTATTCCTGCATTTATACCCAACAGTTGAACCTTCTTAACCCACCTTCCATGAGGAACCTTGTCAAAGGCCTTACTAAAGTCCATATAGACAACATCCACTGCTTTACCCTCGTCAATTTCCCTAGTAACCTCTTCAAAAAATTCAAGAAGATTAGTCAAACATGACCTTCCAGGCACAAATCCATGTTGACTGTTCCTAATCAGACCCTGTTTATCTAGATGCTTATTGTCTCTAAGTATCTTTTCCATTAATTTGCCCACCACTGAAGTCAAACTAACAGGTCTATAATTGCTAGGTTTACTCTTAGAACCCTTTTTAAACAATGGAACAACATGCGCAGTACGCCAATCCTCGGGGACTATTCCCGTTTCTAATGACATTTGAAATATTTCTGTCATAGCCCCGGCTATTTCTACACTAACTTCCCTCAATGTCCTAGGGAATATCCTGTCCGGACCTGGAGACTTATCCACTTTTATATTTTTCAAAAGTGTCAGTACTTCTTTTACTTTGAACCTCATAGTATCCATAGCTACTCTACTAGTTTCCCTTACCTCACATAATTCAATATCCTTCTCCTTGGTGAATACCGAAGAAAAAAAATTGTTCAATATCTCCCCCATCTCTTTTGGCTCTGCAGATAGCTGTCCACTCTGTCTCTCCAATGGACCAATTTTATCCCTCCTTATCCTTTTGCTATTAATATAGCTGTAGAAACCCTTTGGATTGACCTGGGTCAATTGGATTTAACTGGATTGGATTCCAGTTAAATAGGAAAGACAAATGCACTATCTACAGTTTCATTTTACCCAAACCACATTACACAGATTTTCAAATTTATCATTCAGTTTGGAGACATCAAGAAGTTTTGTTATATTTTGTGTAATTTCATGACACTGTTTTTTGTTAAGACATACTCCTTTATAGCAATTGCTTTGCTTGCATTCCAATTCATGTTATAATACTTATTGTCAATAGAATGCCTTGGCAATGTCAAAACAAATACCTGTGATCTCTTTCTCTTCACATCTGTTTTCACATAATATATTCAATATTTGGTTCAACAGCTCATGTTTACCCATTCCCTTGCACATAATTTCTACAGAATTAATTTGCTCTTTTTACTACAGTTGCATTCTTAGAACATAGAACCGTACAGCACAACAACAAATCCTATAGCTCACAGTGCCCACAGAACATAATGCCAAGTCCAATGCTTATCACCTGCATATAATCCACATCCCTCCATTCCTTGTATATCCATGTGCTTATCGAAAAGTTTATTGCATGTCACTATCGTATCTGCCTCCACAACCTACTCTGGCAGCACTTACCAGTCAGTCATCACCCTCGGTGTAAAAATAACGTTCCGCATATCTCCTTTAATCTTTGCCCCTCTCACCTACAAGCTCTGCCCATTATTATTTGAAATTTTTATCCTGCGAACCTCTGCTGACCCTCTGACACTTATAATTTTATATACTTTTATCAGGTCCCCCCCCCGCAACTTCTGGCATTCCAGGAAAAAGAAATTCAATCTTGTCCAATCTCTTCCCGTAGCTAATACTCACTTATCCATGCATCATTCTGGTAAACCTCCTCCACACCTTTTCAAAAGTCTCCGCAACCTTCCTGTGATGGGACGACTAGAACTACATGCAATACTCCATAATTCAGCCAAACCAAAGACTATAAAGGGCCTGCCTCACTGACTCTACTTTTCAGCAACTGTCTTCGGACTTCAAGCTCGAGGACACACACTGAAAAACCTTAAGCTGGAACGACCGTCAGCGATGAAACCGTGAGCCGGATCGACCGTCTGCGCACACACACAAACACACATCGCAAAGGTGGGGACCAGGGAAAGCGGGGGAGCGCTGTCTGAAATTCACTCCCGCGATGAACAGGAAGGTAAAGACAGCTGGCACAGTTCGGTAAGTCCTTTAGAGAGCGCGAAGGGGGCAGGGGGGAGAGGGGAGAGAAGAGGGGTAGAAGGAGTGGAGACACTTTTAAGAAGCCAGACAATGTTTAATAAAGTTTAGCAGGCATTTAACATCACTGGTTGGTTTACTTACCTTTTTTTTTCTCAACGAGCTTTACCTTCGACTGCCTACAAATAGCATTATGACCTACTACGGCCTACCTCGACTAAACCCACGAGTAAAAATGTATCCATTTTTTTCCGTGGGGACCTTTTTTTTACTTGCGGGCATTTTTCAGCATTTTGAAAAAAACGCCGCGACCTAGCTGAGGGCTCGAGTACGCGGGGACTACTCTCGAGCATGAAGGAGAGTTACCAAGACCTCCTAGGACCTCGTGTCGACCATGCTGTGAGTATGAGTCGAGGGCAAACTTTTCTAAACCTGCAAATTAGTTTGCCGCAGTGGGACAGGCCCTTAAAGGTACCTCATGTCTTCCTGGCTCTTCTGCTGCTGTCCGATGAAGACAAACATCCCATATGTCTTATTTACCACGCTCTCTACTTTCAGGGAGATAATGGCATGAATCCCAAGATCCCTCTGCACATCAATGCTGTTAAGGGTCTTGCCATTATTTGTATATATTCCCTTAATTGTATATTTATCACTTTATGACAGAGGACGAAATTGAAATATTTTGGCTCTAATTATCACATAAACAATGCTGCTTCTATACTGTGATTGGGATGTTGTTAATGACTTAAACGCATGAAAACTCATTTATTAAAGGTTTTTAAAGCAGACTATGCACAGCATTTTCTCATTTATTTCTCATGCATTGTTCTTTTAGCTTTTCCCAGTAAGCCAGGTTACTGCAGCAAAGCTGCCTTTGATCATCAAATTATATCTTCAACATAATATTGATAGCTCTTTCCACATTCTATTCCAACCATCATCAGGATAACAATTCTAAAATATTGATTTAATTTTTTTAAATCTATGGCAGATAATTGTGTGTAAGAACATAATGTGATGAGAGCATGAATATCTATTTTCTTCTGGTTTGCACTTGTGTGTTTTGATGGATAGAGGAAAATGCGCCTGGTGAAATTGCGCAAAATCCAACAAACAGCTAGATTGCTTCAAAATGAATGATAAATTTGAAGTATTGTCTGTTGTCCAGTTGTTGATATAATGAAACAGGAGATTGGGTATTTGTAGTTACGCATGTTGATTATGCCTCTATTTAACAAAATTATTTTCTATTTGTGAATAAAAGAAATTGTGCAGTTGCAAAGTTCTAATTAATTTGGCTGAGTTGGACTTATTTTCCGTGTTCTTTTTAATATCACAGTTTTGTAGCTGCTGCATTATTCACACAGCAATTGTTAATTGTCCAATCTAATCAGACTAACATTAATTAGGAACAGCAGGTGGGTTAATAGCAGTACCTTCAGTGCCTTTCATACAGTGTCCTGTCATTAAGGAAACCACCTTCTGCTCTCGGGAACCTGGAGTACAAACAGGAAAACATCAAAGAGTGGGATTAAAAATACTGCATTAGAGATGGTCCCAGAAATATAGAGTGGGCAATCCATTTCCATGGATTAGTTGTATTGATCTTCAAGTATTATTGTACCAGGCATTAAATCAGAGAAAAAAAAGCAAAATATTGCAGGCTAAAATCAAATGGTAAGCATATAATGGAATAACCCTATTTATTAATTTATTTCAGATTTAACTTACTAACTATTAACTAATATTGTTAATACACCAGATAACCTTTGTCCAAAGATTGTGGCGAGAGCAGTCATGTGAAATAGTTAACTGTACAGATTGACATGGAGTAGACTCATCTCTGCAAAATTGATGAAGGAATAAAATAGTGATACATAAACAGTAAGACATAAGCCGTGATACATCTGCTTGATACATGGGACGATTTTAAAAATCTGGCACGCTGCCCATTAGTCAGGGCATTGACTATTTAAGTTATGTATTTGCACTTCATTTCTAATCATATTGTACACTAATGTCTTGTTTTTGCTGTTGTTCTTCAATATCTTGTATAATTTATGTTGAAATGTTGTTTGAGTCTATGTGCTCGTGTCGTTGCTGCATTGTACCTGTACCTCACTGTACGTGCATAAGCCATACAGCATATAAACAAACCCTTCAGCCCAACCTTTCCATGTCGAACAAAATGTCCCATCTAAGCCAGTCCTACTTGTCTGCATTTGACCTATTTCCTTATAAACCTTTCTTATTCACATACCTCCCTAAACATTTTTCAATAATTGTTATTGCGTCTGCTTTAGCAATTTCCTCTGGCAGCTTGTTCCATATACCCACCATTTTCTGTGGAAAAACCTTGCCCCTCAGGTCCAATTAAATCTGTATCCCTTATCCTTAACCCATGACCTAGAGTTCTTGATTCCCTGGCCATGGGAAAAATACACCCTATTTATTCCCCTTATGATTTTACACACTTCAGCCTCCTGCGCTCCAAGGAATAACGTTTTTCGCCTGCACAACCTCTCCCTATAGCTCAGGCTCTTGAGTCCTGGCAACATCCCTGTACATCTTCTTTGCACTCAGAGTAGTGGATCTTTCTTGGAGCATGGTGGCCAAAACTGAACACAATACTCAGCGCAGTGTCTTGTACAATTGCAACAAAACTCATCAATTTAACTACTCAATGCCCTGACTAATGAAGACCAGCATGCCAAAAGCCTCCTTCACCATCCTATCTAGCTGCGACGCCACTTTCAGGGAACTTTGTACTTGTAATCCTAGTTACTTCTGCTCTACGACATTCCCCATGACTTTAATTGTCTTGGGGAATAGAATATGGTGTAGAAATTGGAGCAACAAAGTGTTATCCACAATCTCTAAAGCCAGGTCTTTTAAAATGAAGGGTATTGCATTACTCTTGCTTTTTTTTTCTTCTTTGTTCATCAACAAACTTATCATTTCAACTGACAGAGGGAGCACGGTGTCACAGCTGGTGGAGCTGCTGCCTCACAGCCCTAGAGACCCCGGTGTAAATTACCTTGATGTGTTGCGAGTGGGATAACATGGAACTCGTGTGAATGTGTGATTGATGGTCGGTGTGGACTCAGTGGGTCTGTTGCCATGCTGTATTACCAAACTAAACTATAAACGAAATTACCGAGTAGGACATACAGTGCTGAAGTAACTTAGCGGGTCAGGCAGTATCTCTAGAGAACATGGATAGGCGATCTTTGGCACTGGATGATAGTAGTCATCTTGAAGTAGGTGGGGATCTCAGAATGGAGTAGTGAGAGGTTAAAGATGTCAGTGAATGCCTCTGCCGGCTGATCTGCACAGGTTTTGAGGACACGGTCAGGGACTCCATACAGACCAGTTGCTTACCGTAGGTTAACTCTCAGTATGGCCAATCTTACGTCTGCCACAGTAAATGTTGTTACAGGCACCCCTCCAACGTCTTTCAGTTCAAAGTGGGCTTAGAATGCATTGAGTTCATTGGTGAAAGACCCATTGTTGCCAGTGATACTGCTTGCCTTCACTTTGTTGCCCATCATGGTGTGCAAGCCTTGCCACAATCTACGGGTATCCGGACCATCACCTCAGGACTCCAGTTTGGTCCAGAATTCCTCCTTGGCATCCTTAATGGCTCTAAGAAAGATGTAGATATGTTTCTTGGGACTGTTTGATTTGAGTGCTGCAGACTTGGACTTCATATGGGAGTGGCCTCAGGATTCATCCACGTTATTAATGGGTTGGGGAACACATTTAACATTGCCAATATTGTTATACAGTCTTCTACATGCTTGCTGATGAAGTCTGTGACAGCAGTGGCATATTCATCTAGGCTTCTGTTTCCTCGCACTTAATGATTTTTTGTACTTGATCCTCCTTCAGTTTCTACTTATAAGCAGAGAGAAGAAGCAGCCAGGTGATCAGATTTACCTGGTCTTGGAATGGAGTGATCAGCATTTTTGATGATTGTGTAGAGTGGTTGAGTGTGTTTGGGCCTCATGTTGGGCAGGAAACCTGCTTATAGTGTTTTGGAAGCATGTTCTTGATGTTAGTCTGATTGAAATCTTTGGCTATTATGACCAAGGCCTCGGGTTACTTCATTTGAAGCATATTGGTAACGGTGTGTTATTCTTCAATTGCATGCTTGGTATCGGCCTGTGGCGGTACATAAATTGCTGTCAGTATAGCCAAAATGAATTCCCATGGCAGGAAGTAGGGATGATATTTCACCGTAGAATATTCCAGTTCTGGGGAGCAGGAGTTCACCAGAACGCCATTTCTGAGCACCATGCGGAGTTAATTTTAACGTTGTCCCCTCCACCCTCAACCTTGCACTTGGACAGCTTGTGCAACCTCCTAGCCTCTGAAGAAAAAAAATATCATCTGTGGATGCAAATCCAAAACAAATAGCAAATTGTCGCCGGGACCACTTGCACCACTATGTTCAATTTCACTTGTCTGTTTCTTATAGAGGATGTACATATCGCTGACAAGGCCAGTACTTGCTGCCCATCAGAAGATGATGCTGGTCATGGTAATTGTTCTGAATGATGATTCAGTTCATATTCAATGATTTGCTGTAATAAGTAAAAAGGCTAAAAACTTGACTGGGTCAAATTCTTGCTGTTAAATTAGCTTTCAAGATTGGCTTGAACTAATTAAATATTTAGTAATTAAAGTAATTTCCTTAATGATGTGGATATCAAAAGCCATGATTCAACTAATTAGTATTTATGATGCCACATAGTTTTTCCAAAACTATTATCAAAAGCCAGGAAGTAACAAGAAAGCAATCAAACGTTCAAACTGGGTCCAATATCTTTTAGTGACCACATTAGTTTGCATATTGACTGTGTATATTGAGAATTTTTCTCAGTGCTTTAAATGTATTCCTGTTATGATGCAATCTGTACAAATCTTGCTTCTGCAAGGGTTGCTTCTTTCTCTTTGACTTGGAACTCGAATCGAATTATTTTACAAAAGACATGTCAAGATAAGAGTGCTTGAATTTCATATGTGCTGACAATAGAACAATTACATTTTTACTTCTTGTAGCTTAACAGGCCCAATAATGCAATAACAAGCAGATAGATATATAATAATCAATAAAACAATTAATAACCGGAATACAAGGTAACCATAATAATGCAAAAATCATACAACAAAAACCAACCAATGATATTGTTATATGAACCATAGAGGAACATAGTTGCTACATAGTGTTAGTGTGTGTAATATTAGAGTTTGACGATTGCTGGGAAGAAGCTGTTTTTGAGCATGATGGACACAGTTTTCAGCCTCTTGTACATTCTGCCCGATGGTAGTAACAAATTGAGAGCATGACCAGGGTGATGTGGGTCTTTGATGATATTGACTGCCTTTTTGAGGCAATACCTCGAAAAGATCCCCACAATGATGGAGATGTTAATACCCTTGATGGACCAGCCAATGTCCATCCACTCTATGTAGTCTCCTTCGTTTCTGGGCATTCGAGGTGCCGAACCATGCATGGCCAAGCCAGCCAGCATGCTTTATACCGCACTCCTCCAAAGGTTTGATTGAATATCCATTGAGATAACAATTCCTCTCAATCTTCTATGGAAGTAGAGGTGTAGATTAGCTTTCTTTGCAATTACATCAAAGTCTTGGGCCGGGCAGATCTTCAGAAATATGCATGCACAGGAACTTGAAGATGTTGACTTTCTCCACCTCCATCCAATCGATGAAGACAAATTTGTGGATCCCCGGTTTTTCTCATACTCAACTTATCACTTCATGTCCATCCATGATGTCCAGTGCTATCAGAAAAACACATAAAAAATACAGGTGTAAAATGTTGCATAAAGGTGATAAATGAAGTTTATGATAAGTTATGATCATACATAAATGATAAGTTTGTCAAATGGAGATAATGATTTAACTATCAGAAACAGGTGAACATTGATGGATAAATGCACATGAAACACAATTCTACAGTCAGTTCATCTATTGTAAATTGGTTCATCAATACTTGACATTCAATTTTACCATATTATCATTTGTCATAAGCTCTGGCCAGGAGAGGGCATTGTGGATTGTTGAATTCTGAATGTCTCATATTTCAAATGATTTTATTTGTCAGCTGAGAAGTATTTGCAGTGTTATTTTTCATTCTACTTCTGCTTGTGGACAACAACCAATATTTTTGCTCATCCCAATTTCTTAAGCTTTAATTAATTTTCACAAGTGATTCTCAGGTCTGCATCCAAGTACCTGTACCTGAAAATTAAAAAAAACGTTACAAGTATTTTATCTCCTTTTTGTGACTTATAATTTACCTATTTAGCTAAAATTGAATCTCAATCCTTTTTTGAACCTTCTATCCTGCCCCAAAGAGAAAAACTTTCAACTCCAGGGAGTATCACAACGTTTAACAAAACAATTGGATAGGTACATGGATAGGACAGGGTTGGAGGGATATGGGTCAAACGCAGGCAAGTGGGACTTATGGAGATGGTACATGTTTGTTGGTGTGGGCAACCGACCTGGGCCTGTTTCCACGTTGTATGACTCTATAACTCACTCTTTTGACCAGAATCACAATTCTTTATATATCTTGAAGTTATCGGGATTGAATAATCAGCTAACTTCAAAAAAGGAACCATACAAAAAACTGAACTGATCATGAGATCTGTGTAGACAAAAATGCTGGAGAAACTCAGCGGGTGAGGCAGCATCTATGGAGCGAAGGAAATATTTCAAGCCCAAGATGATCAGTACCTCCTCAATTGCCCATAGACGACAAGGGTCTGCACCCCATATAGACACGAACCTTCTTGTCATCACTGTAAATAAACCTTTTCACATGAACTCACCCTGCCACGGGTTTGTCGGTGTAATCATTGTCAAACTGTTGTCATCTCCAACACCACAGTAACAACACCCATGTTTGAAACTATTGCTTATGAGGGAAATGAAGTGCAGCAAAACTAAGGCAAAGAGCGTCAAAATTGATCACTTAGATATAAAACTAACAATGGCAAGTAATTCTGGTTGGTAGTAAAATGTTAACAAAACAAATAATTAAGGATTTCATTTAAATAAGATCCTTCTTCATTGATGTAGGTATTCAGAACAAAAGCAGGGGTTATGCCAAATCTTTATAAATCACGGGTTAGGCCTCACCTGGCAATACTTCTGAATGTAGGTATTAGACTTTATAATGGATGCAACCTTGCAGAGGGGTGGAGTGGGGATCTGCTTGAAGCATTCAAACCCTGAAGGACTGAAATATGTAGAGACTGTATACATTTGGTAATCCTCACTGTAGTAAGGGGAAGATTAATAGAGATATTCAATATCATAAAGTGCTTTTACCGAATAGGTAACTGAGGAGGAACCAGTTGTCACAGATCAAAGATAATTGGATAAACACAAAAGAAAAGTGAGATGAGAAGAATTATTTTGAAGTTGCAAGTTTTCTTTGAGATCTGCAATGCACAGTTGGAAATATTGTGGAAGTAGATTCAACAGCCGTTTTCATCAGATAATTGGATGTATGCTTACAAAGGAAAAATCTGCAAAAAAGCTGTGCTCGTGCAAGGAGCCAATTAGCTGGATGGAAAGTAGACACAAAATGCTGGAGTAACTCAGCGGATGAGGCAACATCTTTGGAGAGAAGGAATGGGCAACGTTTTCGGGTCAAAACCATTCTTCAGTCTAGCTGGATGGAAAAATGTTTATTGATTCTTCGATTAATTATTGCACCTCGAAGATGATAAATACAGAGTAAACTGTTTTTTAAACATATTACTCTTACCATGTTTTCTTGTGAAATCCTGTCTGATCTTGTATCAGTTATTTCCAATGCAAAATTACCTGAGGAATATTAATGGCAATTTTCCTGCAATACTTTTGAGGAACAGTATAAAAAGAACATACCCTTTTTAGTCGTAATTTTCAGCAATGTGCTCATGTACTCTTCACCCTACCTCCATCATCACTAGCATCTGTTGGGAATGTTTCATGATTGCCAGAAAATTGGATGCGAAAAGGGAGGTGAGTTGTGAGAATATACACACCATCCATCAATCTGTTACAAAAGGTAAAATATTTTCCAACAGATGGTGGGAGTAGTATTGTTTCTCCAGTAATGGACCTGGCTCCTTTACACCTTCCACGTAGAGAGCGCTCAGGAACTGTAGGTTACGCCAAAATATGTGTCGTTGAGTAAATGGTAAAGAAAAATCCAAAATCTTTTTTCACTTCATTTAAAAAAATATTCAGTTTCCTTCCTTTCCTTTTAAGATTGGAAATGAAACAATAATTAGAAGGGAGAATGCAGATGTAGTGAATACTTGTGTAAAACTTTATTCTATTGGGCAATTAGCTTACAAACAAAACAGCATACAACATGTAAATAATTTATATGTTATATTGTTGTTCATTCTTGGACTGCACTGAAGGTCATAAGTGATAGGAGCAGAATTAGGCCATTTGGACCATCTAGTCTACTCCGCCATTCAATCACACCTGACCTATATCTTCTTCTAATACCATCCTCCTGCCTTCTTCCCATAACCCCTGTCACCCATACTAATCAAGAATCCAACTATCTCTGCCTTAAAAATATCAATTGACAGCCTCCACAGCCATCTGTGGCAAAGAGCTCTACACATTCCCCACCACCGTGTTCCAAGCCGAAACGTCACTGTGGAGGGAACTGCCTTTTCCCTCCACATTTGCTTCCTGACCCGCTGATTTACTCCAGCAGTTTGTGTTTTACACAACAATGACATTGCTACAATTCAAGCATTGCCAATATTCACTGATATCTCAAAACCAGTTTGTAAAAGTAATATTTTTTAATTTTACAGGTATGCCCATTATATAACTGTTAGTATATTAATATTCAATCAAGAGCTGTCAATATGCTAACATTATATTTTCTAAATATTGTATAATGGTAAAACATTTGTCTGAAAGAGTGGAAGTGAAAGGGTTAAGGAAAATGAAGGTGCTGTTACAGAGGATTCTAAAAATAACTCAAAGCTTTTCACATATTCATGAGTAGTTGCAGAACATGGCAAAGTGTTTGCTGTTATTTGTGCCTTAACAATTTTCCAGCCTTGACAGAGCCAAAATGTCTCATTTATGAGATAACTATTGTGTTTTGATTTAAAAATAATCATTTGGAATTACATTATAAAAAATTACAAATGATTTGAATAATACATTGGCTTTACCTTCAGCCATATAATCATTCTAATTGTTATTTAATATGTGGCAATTTTCAATGTATTTTATAATAAATTTATTATCTCTCTAAATTTGCACAATAGAGCATAAGATAATTCTTATTCCGACTAAATTTCTGTCCACCTTGATGAAAATGTCTTTGATGTTAGGCTCGGTGACAGACAATAGTCCTGACAAGCTCAGCTATTTTTAGAAATTCCTTATTCTACCCTTCCCCCTTCTCTTTGTTGGGGAAGGAAAATCAACGTTAAAAATTCATTCACCTGGAAGGAAGAAGACTGGTGCTGTATTAGTGCTAGATGGCACTTGCTGCCTTGCCTGCCACCATTATCACCCTGTACTTAGCAGTTATATATTATTTGTTTTACTTACTTCAAGTTGGCACGGAAGGAACTGTGTGCATGTTGCAAGCATGTTACAAAGTCATTGCTGCATGCTTCAGCTGACTGACTTTTTTTAAAATCCAGATATTTGTTAAAAATATGAATTCAGAAATATATGGGACCAACTTCTTTCAGGATATAAGCACAATAATTGTCCCCTTGTCCATGTGTCATATATAAAATAATATAAAATTATGCTTTTGTACACTTATCAGAAGGGGCAGCAGGGCTCTCACAACTTTTTTTTTCCCTGTTGCCAGCCGGGCAACCTTGGCAGCTTTTTAGGTTGCCAAATGACAGTTTAGGTTGTCATTTAAGACGGCTTGCATGACGCGTGCGATAATGTGCTCGGACGAAGTGCGTAGTTACCAGTCGGAATTATGCTCAATGAAGCATTCACATATTATTTCTGCTTCAAATAAAGTCACAAACTAAACATATTCACCAATCAAGAAATGTTATATCCAACAATGACATGCAGCAAAATTATAAGACAGTATCTCAACTCTTTTTACACATTGCAATTAATGCAATTTCTATTAGTTCTTTCCACTTCCAATCTAAAATATGGTTGGATTATTCAGCGTATGATCAACCTGTGTCAATAAATCCTGGGCCATGGTAACATGTATGCTTAACCATGCACACTACAGATTGATGCAAGCATGTTTTCTGTGAAGGACTGAAAATTATCATGACATGGCCATAGCTTGGGTCGTTATTGGTACAGAAACACTCTTGCTTCCCACATAATTTATCCACAACAAAATATACAGGTTGCAAGGAAATTTGTATAGGCATTTTATGATAATAGCTGTTAAAACCGACTATACCCATCTGACAGATTAAACATTACACTAACTGACTAGAGATGGCCAAAGGACATAACTGCAGCAAATGTTCTTTTGGTAATATGTTTAAAGGTGTCACAACGCCACATTACCGGACAATCAGGTTAGATGTACATGTTGTGAACAGCAATGAAGATACCCAGTTTGTACACACCAGATTTAAAAAAAATTATTGATAAATGCTGTTTCCATCATTCCCACTTCAGAATTAACGTTAAAATTTCAACTGAAATATCTCCTGGCCAAATTTGTGATGTATATGATCGACTGCAGAAGTAAAAGCTGGATAAATCCAACGTATAGTTGTGAATGTTGCTCATTAAATAACTACAGTACTGATACTCCATATTAAGAGTATTGATTTGCCGTTAAAATGAATTCTGTAATAACATGTCAACGGTAGCAGTGACAATCGAGCACTGCGGTTTTAATGTTTCACGTGTTCACAATTTAATTAATCCATCTTTATGAACTAAAACAAATAATAACATTGGGAATTAAAACACATTTGATTGCATTCCATTATCAAACATAGTCAATGTTAGCTCTGAAGACATTTCCAGCACAATAGGGTCAGGGAGGGGGGTGTGAGTGAATCAGTGCAGGGTGGATAGATGGCGGGGGGTGGGGTTTAGAAGGCAGTCGGTGCGGAATGGATGGATTGAGGCAGGTGAATTAGTACGTGTTGGTAAAATTGTGAGGGGAGAGCACGGGGGATGTCAGTGGTGTTGAATGTGGGGGGGGGTTCAGTACGGGATGGATGGGATAGACAAAAGTGCTGGAGAAACTCAGCGGGTGAGGCAGCATCTATGGAGCGAAGGATAATAGCAACTTTTCGGGTCAAGACCCTTCTTCAGACTGTTCCCCCCAGCTGCCGCTGTCGCTGTGCAGGGCCCGTCGTTCGCTCCAACCCTTCTGAAGCAGCTGCACCAAAGATCCTATAGCTATTGGATCTTTGAGCTGCACCACCCGGACCCGCACCTTGCTGTTGGCTGGCGGAGGAGGGGAGGCGGTGGCGAGGAGATCCCAACCGCCTCCCCCTTTGGCGGTGGACAGAGACGGCCAAGGCAGCGGGGCGATGTTGTCCGAGCAGCGCTGACCTTCCTTTCTCGCCCCCCCCCCCTCTCCCTCTCTCTCTCTTGTACAGCGGCTCCATCTCCTCCTCCTCCCTGATAGCGGCTGCTGCTTGCAAATCCGCTAACACCGCTTTCAAAACAAATCCTCCCGCACACCGATGCCTCCCCCTCCCTGCCTCGGTGAGGGTGAGGGTTTGTTCACCTCCTCTCTTCCCCATTTCTCCCTCCTACCTCACTCTTCCGCTTGCCCTCTCTTTCTCCTCTGTCTCTATCTCTTTTTCTTTGCCCCCCTATCTCTCTCTTTCCCCCTCTCCCCCTCTTCCCCCTCTCTCTTTTACCACCCCTCTTTCTTCCCCTTCTCTCTCTCCATTCACTCCCCGTCTCTCCCCCCTCTCTCTCTCCCCCCCCCCCCTCTTCTCTCTCTCCATTCACTCCCATCTGTCTCTCCCCTCTCCCCCCTCTCTCTCCTCTCACCCTCCCCTCTCTCTCTCCCCACTGCCTCACTGTCTCCTTCCCCTCTCTCTCTCTCCACCTCCCTTTGAGAGTCTGTCCCTTCGGCACAGAGACTCTCGCGGCAGCGGCAGCGGCAGCGGCAGCTTCCGACGCCTCCGACGCCCGGGACATGCACTGTCTGGAGCTGCTCCATGGCCAGAGCAGCAGCGAGCGACATGCCGGCCCCGGCAAACACTTGTCCGTCCCGGCTCAACGCATCTGTTCCGGCCGCTGGTTCTCCTCCCATCCCTCCCGCAGCCCCGGCTCTCCCACACCATGTTTATCCGAGTTTTGAAATTTTCGTTGATCACAAAATTTCTCACCACTGAGCGTGAGAAATTTCTGATGAGCATGAGGGCGTGAGACTTTAATTGAGGGCGTGAGTCTCGCGCTCAAAGCGTGAGAGTTGGCAGCCCTGTTAATATTATTTATTATCACTCATTTTATTTCTTAAACATTTTACTGATTATGTCCAGATTACTACTAGTATTAATGATTATTACTTAATTGCATTATTGATTCTTATATATTTGTGTGTGTTTGTGTTATTGAGCGAATGGGCCTGTAAAACTGCAGCGTCAGATTTTCATTGTTTCATTCCTGATCCATATAACATAGAAACATAGAAATTAGGTGCAGGAGTAGGCCATTCGGTCCTTCGAGCCTGCACCGCCATTCAATATGATCATGGCTGATCATCCAACTCAGTATCCCGTACCTGCCTTCTCTCCATACCCTCTGATCCCCTTAGCCACAAGGGCCACATCTAACACCCTCTTAAATATAGCCAATGAACTGGCCTCGACTACCCTCTGTGGCAGAGAGTTCCAGAGATTCACCACTCTCTGTGTGAAAAAAGTTCTTCTCATCTCTGTTTTAAAGGATTTCCCCCTTATCCTTAAGCTGTGACCCCTTGTCCTGGACTTCCCCAACATCGGGAGCAATCTTCCTGCATCTAGCCTGTCCAACCCCTTAAGAATTTTGTAAGTTTCTATAAGATCCCCTCTCAATCTCCTAAATTTTAGAGAGTATAAACCAAGTCTATCTAGTCTTTCTTCATAAGACAGTCCTGACATCCCAGGAATCAGTCTGGTGAACCTTCTCTGCACTCCCTCTATGGCAATAATGTCCTTCCTCAGATTTGGAGACCAAAATTGTACGCAATACTCCAGGTGTGGTCTCACCAAGACCCTGTATAACTGCAGTAGAACCTCCCTGCTCCTATACTCAAATCCTTTTGCTATGAAAGCTAACATACCATTCGCTTTCTTCACTGCCTGCTGCACCCGTATGCCTACTTTCAATGACTGGTGTACCATGACACCCAGGTCTCGCTGCATCTCCCCTTTTCCTAGTTGGCCACCATTTAGATAATAGTCTGCTTTCCTGTTTTTGCCACAAAAATGGATAACCTCACATTTATCCACATTATACTGCATCTGCCAAACATTTGCCCACTCACCCAGCCTATCCAAGTCACCTTGCAGTCTCCTGGCATCCTCCTCACAGCTAACACTGCCCCCCAGCTTATTGTCATCCCCAAACTTGGAGATATTGCCTTCAATTCCCTCATCCAGATCATTAATATATATTGTAAATAGCTGGGGTCCCAGCACTGAGCCTTGTGGTACCCCACTAGTCACTGCCTGCCATTGTGAAAAGGACCCGTTTACTCCTACTCTTTGCTTCCTGTTTGCCAGCCAGTTCTCTATCCACATCAATACTGAACCCCCAATGCCGTGTACTTTAAGTTTGTATACTAATCTCTTATGTGGGAATTTGTCGAAAGCCTTCTGGAAGTCCAGATACACCACATCCACTGGTTCTCCCCTATCCACGCTACTAGTTACATCCTCGAAAAATTCTATAAGATTCGTCAGACATGATTTACCTTTCGTAAATCCATGTTGACTTTGTCCAATGATTTCACCACTTTCCAAATGTGCTGCTATCCCATCTTTAATAACTGACTCTAGCAGTTTCCCCACTACCGATGTTAGACTAACTGGTCTGTAATTCCCCATTTTCAATTAAAGAACTTTGAATCTTGTAATACCTTTCATTCCTTTAGTATTTTTTAATAGCTGGCACTTTCAACATCCTGTGTCAAAGAATTCTTTTGAAGTTACAAATTGGAAATATGTTTCTCAGCCTCTGTTGTGCCGTTAACGATGGTCTTATAAATCATATGGTGAAATGGCATCACATTATCTGTAACCAGTGTTGTCATAAGATTAGATGAAGTTTTTATCACCCTGAAACAAATTTTGCCAGATGTCGTTCTAGAAAACTTTGGATGGCAAAAAATTAAATATTAATAGAAAATAGGCCGGTTCTCTGAATACTTTCAAGAGAGAGCTAGATAGGGCTCTTAAAGGATAGCAGAGTCAGGGGGTATGGGGAGAAGGCAGGAACTGGGTACTGATTGGGGATGATCAGTCAATATCACATTGAATAGCCAAATGGTCTACTCCTGCACCTACTGTCTATTGTCTAATTGTTTTGTTTAGTTTCATGATTTTTCTTGCTTGATTTCACTAACTGTTGTTCCAATGCTAAGGTCCTGAATGCACTGGGAGGTGGGTTCAGACGTCATACTCTCCATTAGAATTTAATGTAATATGATTCAGATTGCATTATTAATTTGAGGAAGAATATTTTATAGATCCTTTCCGAACATTAAGATTCAAGCTGTAGATTTTTAAACTTTTCGAAAATGTGCTTGCTATTGCCCACCATGGCCTCAATTAAGGAAAAGGCATTATTAACAATTAAAAAGGCAGTTGGAATTGAAAAGGGACATTCTCAAATTATTGCATAATGCATAGTTCAACTAGTGAATTTGATTTTTTCAGAAGAATAGGCGGATTTAAGAATCGTATATACATTATTAAATGTATTCCCATTATAACTATTATCTCATGCTTATAGGTATGAAAAATGTTCATATTGTTTAATTCAGTAGTTTATTGTCACGTGTGCAGTGAAAAGCTTTTTGTTGCGTGTTATTGTTTGTGATGTTTAAATCATGCTCTAAAGGCAAATGTGGATCAATGTCACGAATATTTTAAATTTGCAGGAAACTTCCAATTAAACTACGCAAGGAATTAATTTTTGGTATATCATATATTTTTGAAATGTGACACCAAACAGTATCTTATTTTGATTTACAATTTTAATTGGAAGCTTAAAAATGCTGATAGACAAAATTATCTGATGGGCTAAATTTATGACATTTATCTGAAACTGAATAAATTATTTGAAAAGGGAGATTGCAGAATTAGCAAATCTAAGTTAGGCAAAGTTCTATTCTGGTAATTCAACTTGTTCCAATAAAATAGTGTTAAAACATTAAAAAATTAACAGAGCAATTTATTAATATTTTAGCTTAATGGTAATTCTGTCAGATTATATTATTTTTGTCAAAGTCTTCAATGCCTTTTGGCATTTTTGGAATTTTGATGTTTTCGTTTTCTTCCCTTTGGAGGATTTAATTACAAAATGATTCCGCTGGGAAGAAAACATTTGGTTTGTCAGTGATATAATACTTATATAGTTTCAACAACACTGCCAGGCTTTACATTGACAGGTAATTCATTGGTAATTGGCAGATATTTTAAAGCATATTTGGAAGTAAAATGTTTTGTGATTGTTTCGAAAGAATCACAGTATAGAAACTATTTTAAGGGGAAACTCAACATGTTTTGTTACTTTTCTTGCTCCAACAAAATAAGATTAAACTGAAAATGTCAAGGAATCATAATGAAAATTTAAAGTCAACCTTGAACACGGTCAATTTTTCTTAAACCATTCATTTTTGATAATGTCGAAATGTTTCTGGAAAGATTCCACACAATAACAGTGTGTTTTTCTTCAGAATTGTTGGAGGTTTTTTATGATACCACATTACTATCAGGAAGTTGAGAGATTTTGTAAAAGCACAGACAAACATAGTAGACCCAATTTTCCCAAGGGGGCTTTGCTGCTGTCACTGCATTTATCTTCCAGTTTTGGATACATCATGGAATTCACATTCATTGTGAACAAAATGTTCCTATTTAGTGACTTCTGTTTGATTTCAAAAGCTCTTCGATACATATTACTTTTAATCCCAGGCAAATGCTTGTAGTAACGATATGGGATTATCCATTATTCATTATCATGGGCATTACAAAAATGTTGCTTAAAATCTTGTATTTCAACAGAATCTTATATTTCAACAAAATTATCTCTCATTCTTCAGTACTCCAATGAGTTTATGGCGTATATGAGTATATTATAGGAATCATCCAATGAATGTATATTCTTCTTTAAATGTAAAGACCAAACCTCCATACTATACTCCAAGTACAGTCTTGGAAGTATCAAAACCTACGTACTTTTATCATACATATGCCATGCAATAAAGATTACAATTCTGTCAGCCTATATAATAATTTTTCATTCCTGCAAAACAGACTACATTTTCCTCTATTATATTACAACTGCCAACTTCTTGCCCACTACTTTACCTATCTATATCCCTTTATGTGTTCCCCTCACAACTTGCTAACCCAAGTGTCATTGAGATTACGGCCCCTTGTTCTACATTGTTGGCAAGACTAAATGGTTTTTCGTAATCTACCCAGTCCGATTTTTCATAACTTTGCAATTGGATCCTTGACTTCCTGACAAACAAAACACCACGGGTAAAATTGGCAATAACATTTACTCCATGATAACCATCAGCACAGGGGCACCTCAAGGCTGTATGTTCAGCCCCCCTGTTCTCCATTTTATACCATGACTGTGTAGCTGGACACAGTTCTAATACCATCTTTAAATTTGCTGATGACACCACCGTTGTTGAATGAATTACGGATAATAAGGAATCAAAGAATAGATCGATCATCTGATTGAATGGTGCCAGAACAACAACCTTGCTCTCAACATCAGTAAAACCAATGAACTGATTGTCCTCTTTAGAAGAGGAAGGATCCACAAACCTGTCTTCATCAACGGGTCGATTGTGGAGAGAGTCAACAACTTAAAGTTCCTGGACGTACATATCTCTAAAGATCTGTCCTGGACCCAGCACATTGATGCAATCATTAAAAAAAAGAATGGGAGGAGGTTATGAGGGGAGAGTGGGGGAATAGAGGGAGAGGAAGGGGTGGTAGAGGAGGGGGGGAGTAGGGGAGGTAGGGAATAGAGGGAGAGGTGGGCAGTGGGGGAGGTGAGGAGTGGGAGATGGGGGACAGAGTGATAGGGGGAGGGTAGAGGAGTTCTGGAGGGAGGGAGGGAGTGACTAGAGGGATGGGGAGGGGAGGAGAGAGGAGAGGAGAAAGAGGGAGGGTGAAGAGGAGGGGGAGAGAGTGCTAGGGATGAGGGGAAATGAGTTGCGCCTGTGCAGTTGGGGGCTATGGGTGAGTGGTGGAATATTGCGTTGGGGGACCAAGCCTGCTATGTGACAGGGACCCAACGTCTAGTTTGTTTTAAAATCTGCTTCCTGTATCTGCTTATTAAATCCGCTTATTAAATTTCTGTGCTTAATGATCCTCTTCAAGATTTCATTGTACATTGATATTTATCAGTTACATACCATTTTAAATTGACATAACTTTTCCAATTATTCCATCAAAGTAAATAAGCTTACATTTTGCACATTATATTCTATTTATTATCTTATTACATGCTTGCATAACCTGACCTGATCCCTTTGCAGACTTATTACATCATTCTTTAGCCCAGATTTCCACTTAGCTTTGTATTACAAAAAATATAGACAGATTGCATATTGCCGTTTCATGTAAGTCATGAATATAAATTTGTAATTAGTGTTGAGACCAGTGCTGATCCTTGTGCCATACTGCCAGTACAGGTGCACAACCTTTTATCCGACAGCCTTGGGACCAGACACTTTTCATAATTCGGAATTTGTCGGCCTTCGGAATGGAAATTCTTTAGCGTAGATTTTAATGGCTGGCTCAGTGGTAGAGTGCTCGGCTCATATCCGCAAGGTCGCGAGTTTGCGCCTTGATCCTGGCAGTTCCTCGGTCGCGAGTTTGAGTCTTCAATGTAGTTTTTTCTTGCAGAATAAATGTCTGTATGAAATGCAGTGTGTTGAATGAATTCCTGAATTTGTAAATGTGACCGCAGCATTGAATCACCTCCCGCACTCATGTCACCCTAGCGGGGCTACATGCCCTTAGGCGGCCTAAGGCGACATTTTCACACTCTTATATCCGTGTGCAGCAGAGGCGACGTGCGTTTGGCGCCAAACGTGAGCTTTGGTGTGCAGACGACATCCTGGAAAAAATGTCCAGTTTCTTCCAGGTAGGCGATATACCCTCCCGGGCAATATACCCTCCACTTCTCTTTTATGAAGGGGATTTAGTTCCCCTTTCTTCCAGGACCGACCGGAGGTTCCGCTGTCACCTCTGCGGGCCGCCCTCGGTGAACGTCCAGTCTCCCTGTCCCTGGGATAGCAGGGGGCGATCAAACAGCACAATACCCCCCTCCCCCTCCAACTCCAGAGGAATCCGCTCCCCGATGGGCCGCTACGGCGACAAGTGGCAGTTCGCCCACAGCCCGAGCTGCACAACCCCAAGAACAAGACGTACCTTGCACACCATCAGCTTCTGCCTCAGTGTGTTCCTCTGGAGTTGGAGCGGGGCTGGGCTGGAGTTGCTGATCTGGGATCTCCGTGCTTGCAGTGGGCCTGGGGGTCGGTGTCCCGATGAGGGGGCACAGCTCGGGCTGTGGGCGAACTGCCACTTGTCGCCGTAGCGGCCCATCGGGGAGCGGCTTCTGGTGGTCCTGACGTCTCCGGCTAGTTTGCAGTTTTCCTCTGGAGTTGGAACGGGGCTGGGCTGCTGCTGGCTGTGGGTCTCTGGGATCTCCGTGCTTGCAGTGGGCCTGGGGGTCGGTGTCCCGTTGGTCCTGACATCTCCGGTGACTGGCATTGTATGCTGGCATCGCCGACGTAAAGACAGTGCAAAGCCCCCACACCGGTGCAATGGGCGGGGAGCTGGAGAGGGGAGGGAAGGGGTCACACACATGGCCGGGAAGCAGAGGGGTGCAGGTGGGGTGAAACTGAAGGGAGCGACAATCTGCTGCTCCCTGCCCGCTGAGTTAAAAAGTTCCCACGCAAGACTCACGATACACTGTGTATCGTGAGTCTACCGTGGGAACTTTTTAACTCAGCGGGCAGACAGCAGCATATTGTCAGTTATTAACCCTCCCGCGCAATATACCCTCACCTTCTCTTTTATGAATGGGGATTTAGTTCCCCTTTCTTCGAGGACCGACCGGAGGTTCCACTGTCACCTCTGCGGGCCGCCCTCGGTGAACGTTTTCAAGGACTTTTCTTCAAAGACTGAAAAAATGTCTGCTATTCGGAGGTTTTCGTTATTTGGATCTTCAGATAAAAGGTTGTGCACCTGCATCATCTTCCCAGGTGAAAAAAGAATGTTCATTGATGCCTTCTGTTTTCTTTAACAATTCTCTCTCCATGCTACTACATTATCTTTAGCCACAGATTTGTCAAAAACAATTCTCTTTCCAAAATTCACTTTATAAAAGCAAAGTAAACTTGTACTGGATCTGGTTCATTGTCTCAGGTGTCTGCTCATTCGCAATGTCCTCTTACAGATGTGGAGGGGCAACAAGATGACCCTTCACATCTGTCCTTCCACTTAGTGGAGTGGACCTTGAGCAATGACAAGAGGTCTGGGATTCCGAGACTACATTGCCAAAACAACCTGGCATAAAAATAGATTGAGGGCATGCTCAATTAAGGTTTTTGGACTATGCAACTGGATACACATAGGTTGAATCTGGGTGAAAATTTGGTAAATAAAGTTTAATCTAGGCAAGGAAGATTTTATGGATTTGGGCAGGAGGAATCAAAAGGCAGACTTTCATCAACAGGAGAAAGATTGTAGGTGAGTGGAATACGGAGTGGAATTCTCGGCATTATGCAGGAACACAAAATTAGCCCACTGGTGCATCAAGTCTTTCAGAAGGCAAGTGGTATATTGGTCTTTGTTGGAAGAGTGTTAGAGTTATTTGTTCCAATTGTAAACCAAGTTGATGAGGCCATGCTGGTGTGCTGTGTGCTGTTTTGGTCCACATTTAAGAAAGGATAATCCAGTATTGGAGGCAGTTCATAAGAGAAACACTCTGCCAATTCCCCTGGATTAGAGCGTTATCCTATCACAAATGGCTGAAATCCAGCTGCGTAGTCTGTTATGAGGAGAAAGATGAGAGGTTATGTTGTTTGAACCTAAATATCCTATGGGTGATAGGCGAGATGTTGAAACATCAAACAGTTTCTAACCATCCACCTGCATTATTGACCTATGCACAGCCCTTTTAGTCTCAATTGATCCTGCCCAAGCTATTACCTTCCCTGCTTGTGAGTACTCTTGTATTTAGACTCTTGCTTGAAGTAAGTGATGAGCAAACATACTGCCGCTATTTTGGGGAAATTCATCTTATTTAACACGATTGGGTGGAAAATCTTGCCTGGGGATGGAAATTTCCAAGCGTTATTTCCTAGATTGTTAATGTTATCTTTATTCTAGTAAATTTGTTGATTTATATAATACTTAGCAACCATTACATTCTATTAATAAGCAAATACTATCAAAATGCTGAACACAGAAAATTCAGCAGTGTCATACCTTCGTAACACACTGCCATTGTTCTGATCACAATACAAATTATACAGAGGGAAAATCTCAGCCTAAAAATACTCCTAGCTCAATTATTATTAATCTCCATTCTCCATAAAAGTACAATTTTACATGCAAAGTGGAAGAAAATCTTAAATCCTAGCTTCATTTTAATCAAATTAGTATTTTTAACATCATCAATATAAGGAGACCTCCAAGTTCTAAAATAATAGTTGTGTTAATTCTCAAGAGAAATAGCAGATAGAGATAAATCATATTATTTCATTTTGGTGCACCCAAGACTATTTTTATGTTTGCATATCTTATAGATTTGTTCATCTTAATACCTTGGTTTGTTCGGAGATACAACGTGGAAACAGGCCCTTTGGCCCACCGAGTCCACTCCGACAAGCAATCCCCGCACACTTACACTATCCTACACACACTAGGGACAATTATTTACATTTATACCAAGCCAATGAACCTATAAACCTGTACGTCTTTGGAGTGTGGGAGGAAACCGAAGATCTCGGAGAAAACCCATGCAGTCACGGGAAGAGCGTACAAACTCCGTACAGACAAGCACCCGTAGTAGGGATTGAACTCGGGTTCACTGGCGCTGTGAGCACTGTAAGGCAGCAACTCTACCGCTGTGCTATGCCACCATCTTTGATCTCACTTGAATTAGAATGGGTTTATGGAGAAACCTTTATATCAAATAAGGTTTCTTACAAAGATATCAGGCCAAATTATAGTTAATTCTGGATAACAGTTCCACAGAGAACAAAGTCATGAGACAGACCATGATGCACCATGATGACTTTTGCACTGTCAGATTTGACCTCCCATTCCACCTCAAGATTCATTAACAAGTGTAGCAGTAGAGCACTGACAGGCTGAGTTAAATGCCTGAATACACTTACCTTCTATTCAGTCAGCAACTTGTCACCCCTGGCTGGTATAAATAGCATAACCTTGATGAAAAAGCTGAGTATAGGTAAATTTTTGTTTGGTTTGTTCTTTAATATTTTAAATTACTATCATATACTTCAAGGTGTTCTTAATGAATTTATTTCAAGCTTTTTGATTAACAAAGATATCTAAAAACAGCAACAAAAAAAGCCTTTGGCAATATACACCTGTCAAAAGACAATCACAATAACACAGAAAAATTGGGGTATGAGTACACTATCTGTCCCTATGCTTCACCAATCAATATGTTAAAGATTGATTTGCTCGAGTCCCCAGCTCTTCATTTGTGCACTTTGTCTCAATTTGTGCAATTGGTCTCAATTCCTTGCCTCCTCAAAAAATCTAGCTGCTCTTGCAATATATCCAATGATCTAGCCTCCAAAACCGTCTGGGTGAGAGAATTCCAGATTTACTACATTCTGTGAGAAGAAATTCCTTTGCATTTGAGTTTTTAATATACTGTGCCCCCTTGTTAATGACTCTCCCAATGTGGAAATGTTTGGGCAGGATCAATTGAGACTAAAAGGGCTGTGCATAGGTCAGTAATGCAGGTGGATGGTTAGAAACTATTTGATGTTTCAACATCTCGCCTATCACACACCGTAGGATATTTAGGTTCAAACAACATAACCTCTCATCTTTCTCCTCATAACAGACTACGCAGTTGGATTTCAGCCATTTGTGATAGGATAACGCTCTAATCCAGGGGAATTGGCAGAGTGTTTCTCTGTTTCTCTTGATGTCGGCTTAGCTGACTTTACATGGCGAGTGAAAATTTCAAATAATTGACCGTTAAACTAAAATAATAATGAAAAGAAACCCTCTGTGGGCCAGCATCTGTATTACTTACATCTGTGCCTTTTTCACACTTTATGTCATCCCTCCTATTACCCAGTGCTTATTTTCATGCTAGATGTGATCCCTCTTATTCTTCAATTATAAATATCATACAATTTTAAAATTGGATTTTGCTGCTAGCAGTAAAACAGTGGCATTTCTTGTTGTCCTTGAAAAAGAAACAGCTTATTAAGGGCTACCTATTACCATGATTTGCATTTGCTGTTTGTCATCTTTTCAGCTTCTCTGACATCATCAAACATGCTCAGCATAAAATTATGTTGAATAATTCCCAGTAAATTAGGAAGTAAAGAGCATATTTTTTAGTACTACTTTTGAATGTTTAAGGGCCGGATGGAACCCATCCCAGGTTATTGAGAGAGGCAAGAAAGGAGAATGCTTTGAACAAGACCTTTGTATCTTCTCTAGTCACAGGCAAGTGTCTATGAGGCCTGGGGAATAGCCAGTGTTGTTCCTCTGTTTAGGAAGGGCAATAAAAACAAATGAGGAAATTAAGGCCAGTGAACCTTCGAGCATGATGGCAAATTTATTGGAGAAGATTCTTAGGGATAGGATCTAATCGCTTCTGGAAAAGCAAAGACCTATTATGGACCATCAGCATAGCTTTGTGCTAAAAGGTCATGTCTTGGTGTGTAAAAGTTACTAATGTCTTATTAATTTAAATTAGCTTTACGAGGAGTTGAAGAAGTTGATTGATGGCAATTGAGCAGTGGATCTTGTCTACATGGATTTCAGTAAAGTTTTTAACAAACTCCATGATAGTCTGCTCCATAGGATTAAGGCACATGGAGACTTGGTAGATTGGAATAAAACTTGACTGACCATAGAAGACAAGGTAATGATGGAGAGGTAGTTATTCTGACTGGAGGTCATTGACCAGTTCTGCAGGGATCAGTGCTGGGGCTAATGTTTCTTTGTGAGATATATAAATGATTTTGATGAAACTGTAGATGAGTTTGTTAATAAGTTTGCAAACAACACCAACAATGTCATATTGTTCCATATACCCACCACCCTTTCTGTGTAAAAGTTACCCTTCAGATTCCTGTTAAATCTTTTCCCCTACTCGTTTCACTTATTCTGGTCAAGAGACTCTGTGCATCTACCCGATCTATTCCTCTTATGATTTTATACACCTCAAATACATGGTCAAATGCAAGAGGAAAATAAACAGTAAATGGCAAGTCTCTTAGAAACATTTATGTGGGCTCATTAGGTGCAAATCCTTTCCATTCTGAAAGTAGCAACACAAGTACATAGCATTTGTTTGGCATCCTTCCCATTATAGGTAGGTATATTGAGAATAAATGTGGGGAAGTCATGTTGCAGTTGTGTATAATTTTGGTTAAGCCACATTCCGCATTGTTAGCAGTTCTGAACCTACATTGCAGAGAAGATGCGGAGGTTTTGCAGTGTGCAGAAGAGGTTTACCAGTATGTTGCCTGGATTGGAGAGAATTATCTATTAGGAGAAGTTGAACAGACTTGGATTGTTTTCTCTGCAGTGTGGAAGGCAGAGGAGAGATCTGACCGATATTTATAAAATTATGGGAGTCATGATTCGTCTTTCTTCCAGGGTAAAAATATCAACTTTTAGAGAGCAAGGCTTTATGGTGAAAGGGGGAAAGTTAAAAGGAGATTTATGAGGCAAGTATCATTTTGCACACAGAAGGTAGATGCCTGGAATGCACTACCAGAGGAAACGGTAGGAGCAGAAATAATATCAATGTTTAAGAGGCATGCAGACAAGCACATGAACAGGTAGGGAATAGAAGGATATAGACCATGTACAGGCACATTTTGTTCATTTAAATTGGCATCTTGATCAGCACGCTCTATTTGTGCAGAAGGGCCTGTTGCTGGGCTGTAATCGTCTATGGCCTATGTTCTCAGTATTGATAGTTAAAAGAGTTGAAAGTGAAGTTTTACTTTTGATTGCATAAGATCAAACAGATGTCCCATGGACATTGTGTGGAATAATTTAGCTTCATTTTCCTGGTAAATCCAATGATATACTGTCTTTTGTCTCACTGTCAGTCATAAATGTTTGTGGCTACCTATATAATAATAATAAGCCAGTTCGGTATTCCGAAAAACGCAAGGAATTGTGGGATTTTTCAAAGGTCGTTTGTGAATTTTAAAAAAGTGAACGGGGTGCCTGGTAGCGGGGAAGAGCCGGGTGTAACAGCGAGAGAGAGGGGGTAGATGCGAGTGGGAGACAGGAAGAGACAGTGAGAGGTGGGGGTAGAGAGGTTTCAGTTAGACGGACAAACACTGGTAAAGCCATGGCTCGTTGCTTCTAGGAGAGTCGAGAAAATGTCCTCAATCGAGAGAATGCAACCTCAGAACCTCCTCGTCTCGACCACGCTGGAGATTTCCGCGGGCACAAGAAACAAATTACCTAAAGTTTGTGTTGAGTGAACTGAGTGTTCTTACTGTCCTCGTCATACACTGGTGTTTTGTGAGAGTGGTTGGATCCCAGGATCAAGGAGTCAGCGCCCCCAACAGGTGAGCGGCCCGCGATAGCTGGTGCCTCTCCGCTCGCCGCTGGAAGAACTGGCACCCCTACTCCCGGGTCGGGCGCTGCCTCCTCGACCCCGCTGCTCGGCAGCAGCCGACTAGGATTCCAGAGCATTGCCGAAGCCTCACATCAGCTCCTGTTCCCCCGCCGCCTGTCCAGATAATGTGATCGACATTGGTTGAGCTGAAGCTGGGATCCAACCACTCTCACAAAACGCCGGTGTACGGTGAGGATGTTAAGAATACTCGGTTCACCAAACACAAATGTTAGGTCATTTGTTCCTTGTGCCCGTGAAAATCCCCGCTCCCACCCATCCCAACCATGGCGCAAAAGTTTGACGTGAAGGAAGTCTGAAGGAGGATCTTCTATCCAGAGGTCCGCGGACGGGAGTAGGCAGCGCGGAGGGTAGGCGCCGGCCGCAGCTCGACTCTGCCTGTCCTGCGACGTGCCAGCGCCCCACCGGGACAGGCAGAGCCGAGCTGGAGCCGGTGCCCCATCCCCCCTCCTTCCCTCCGGGCTCCTCCGCTCCCATCCAGCTAGCGCTGGCCCGGGGCCATCCCGGACGTCTCCAGCCGCCCCTGGACGGGACACTCGGGAAGGGACAGGGACGCCCAATTGCAGCCGGATAGGGAAGGGACGCAGGTCTGCACCCATTATTCAAGCTCCAGTTGCCCAGAACATTACAGTTTTAATGTGACTGTATTAAATGGCCAGTCTTGTATATTAGTATATAGTCTTTTTGACAATATTAGTGAAATATTTACAATAATATTTTAATTCGTTTATTTCTTCTTGCTTCCTTGTGGCCACCAAGTGATCATTCCTGCAGCGTCTTCACTGTGATCTGGAATCTAACTTCGAGCACACAATAACTATTAATGCAACAATGCCGTGACATAGAGCAGAACCCCTTATTGCTGTTTGTTATTGTGAATTAAGTCGGTGAAATTGGCACAGGTCCTCTTGTATTCTTTGAACTCCAAGAAAAGCACAACAGAAATCCAAATGAAGGGCTGTAAACTACAATTATGGATTATTAAAAATAGAACATTTCATCTAACAGCATAGAGTTTTAAGAAGATTTGCGAATTGCATACATTTCTTAGTAATATTACACATTGATGAACATCTATGTTCTACAAATGTTTCCACATATCATTTCAGTTTTATCTTATTGCGTTCAGAAGAGCTCAAGAATTAGCATGTTTATCCTGAGAATCAGTGCCTTCTGGCGGTGGACCCAAGTAGTATTGCTTAACTTGCAAAATATCAGAAAACTTGCAACACAGTCTTAATTCTTTTATCTCATCAGATTCAAGCCATTATGTGAGAACCTTATTTAAGACACTTGCAATTTAGCTATGCACGTGGAACTAGATTGTCTTGTACTATTTCTACTTTTCTTCTCAACAATAATCCTCATTAAATTATCCAAAGCAAGTGTTTGTGCCTTTAAAACAATATTTTTTATATTAGACGGCAATCCACATACTTTTCCAACAGAAAATATAGTTAACATTGTTCGGAAATTTGAAGATGATACCAAAATCGGTGGTATAGTGGACAATGAGTAATGTTAACTAGGTTTAGAACAAGATTAGAAAGGGGGAACAAGTAATAGCAAATAAATTCAACTTTGACAAATGTGAGGTGCTGTACCTTAATGCCAAATCATGACAGGATTTGAACGGTAAATAATAGAACCCTGGAGAGTGCTGAGAATGTAGGTACATGTTTCCCTAAAAGTGGTGAGTCGGGTGGACAGTATGGTGAAGAAGGTCTCTGGCACGCTTACTTTCATTTGGAAGGGTATTAAGTACAAAAGATGGGACATCATGATGCAATTGTACAAGCTGTTAGTGAGACCACAGTTGGAATACTGTGTGCAGTTCTGGCTGCCCATCTGTTACTGAGGGATGTCAATTCATTTGAAAAGAGACCAAGAAGATTCATTGGAATGTTAGCTGGGCTCCCTGGCTTGCGTATTCGGGAGAGGTTAGAAAGGCTGGGACTTTGAGGTGTACAAGATCATGAGGAGCACGGATAAAATGAATGCTCACAGTCTTTTTCCCACAGTAGAGGCTTCTAAAAGTAGGCTTAAAGTGAGAATTGAGAAATTTAAGCAGAACCTCGGGGGCAACTTTTTCATTCAAAAGGTAGTCCGTATTTTGAATGAGTTGCTATAGATACGGATACAACTGACTTTTAAAAGACATTTGGACAGATATATGGACAGGAAGGGCTACAGGCCGAATGCAGGCAAATGAAACTTGCCCAGAATGCCATGCACGCATGTGCAAGGTGAGCAGAAGGGCCCATTTCTGTGCTCAATGGCTCTTCAGACTTCTTCAGCGACATGAAACGTCCCCTATCCATGTTCTAGAGAGATGCTGCCAGACCCGCTGAGTTACTCCAGCACCTTGTGTCCTTGGGCAGAATAGGAGCAGAGATGATATCATTGTTTTTGCCTCCGGAAATTGAGATGGCGAGACAAATTTCCTGAAATATGTCAGAAACCATAATATCCAAAGATAAATGGAGGATTTTGTGGGACTGCAATCCTTACGCCATGTTTGACATGATTGTACCTGGGTATGACAGCATAGACCCACTTCAATTCGCCTATCGCTGCAACAGGTACATGGCAGATGCCATCCCCCTGGTCCTACACTAATTCCTGGAACCACTGATTAACAATGGCACCTACGTCAGATTCCTATTTATTGACTATATTTTTGTCTTTCCGTGTATGGTATGATTGCACTTTTGTATGTTGTAATCTATCTAGATCTTCCTGTTTGTTGCAGCTTTACAGACATATTAACATAATAGCACACAACTATTAAGTGTACAATAATCAATTATACAATAAATTATCAGTCCTACTAGGTAACCAGACCATAATAGTTCATTTACATAATTCCCTGGTGGCACTGATTCTGTTTTGCGAGTCTGAGATTGCTATGAAATTCTAACCTGCTGTCTACAGTGGATTTTCATTTTTGTTCCACTTAGGTATTTTGTCTAATTAACAACTTGGTCTTCTCTCAGATTGAGTTATCTTTGAAAAATGAAGCAAATTAAGATTCACTAAGCACTAAATACTTCAATGTTAAATATGCAAGAACATGAAATCAGTTTTGAAGTTTACTACTAGATTCAAGTGAACATTTTCAAGAGAGTGAAAGTAGTAGGTGGCTAAGTGGAAAACAGAAAATAATTTAAGACTCGAGAGTGTTTCATTGTCATACGTACTGGCAACAGATAAATTAAATCCTTGCCTGCTGCAGCTTCACATGCCTATAAATGCAACACAACAGAAATAATACAATAATCAATAATACAATATGTTAATGGTCAGTAATGCTAGGTAACTAAACCATATTAGTGCAAAACTGATGTACTACAATCAAAACAAAGTCCATAGAAATTATAGTTGCTGAAGAGAGGTGTGGTTAATGTTGTGTAGTGCTCTACAGCCTGATGGCTGCTGGGAAGAAGCTGTTCTGACATGGAAATCACATTTCTCAGACTCCTGTGCCATCGTCCTGATGGTCGTAGCAAGGTGGCCAGGGTAGTGCAGATTTTTGATATTGGCTATCTTTTGGAGGCAGTGCCTTCTGTGCCCTGAGCAGGCAATGTTAATGGACAGGTTTGAATATCACAGCACAGTAAGCTAAAAGGCAGCAAAAATGTAAGTACTGGTGGAACTCAGTGGATCAGGCAGAATCTGGGGAGGGAAACAGACAGATGACATTTTTGATCTGGACAATTCTTCAGGCTAAGTTTCTCCACATTTTGTTTTTTACTCACAATTCCAGCATCTGCAGTCTCTTGTGTCTCTAAGCAAATAGGCAGATTTGTATTGACTTTGCAGTGTTGTGGATTAAATTGTCACTCATTAGATAACTCTTGACCTGTGTCTAAATGCAATTGCAATACTAACCTAACTTATGAGGTTCAAAGTGCAAATGGAAGTCAAACCCACACAGGATTTGATTTCATCTAATGTGTTATCAGCATTGCCATTGGGATGCCAAATGCACAAAATGTTTGTGTTTTGCATTACATTTAACACTGTTATTTTTTAAATAGCTCCCTTATGAAGCCTAGCTGGAATATAAACATTGAGTCCTACACCGATTCAGTATTTAAGCACAAATACCTTGCAAGCTTTTGTGTGCTTCTTTAGTCAGAATTGGATATTACTGGCTATTCTTAAAGTGAACCATAAATTACTTGACAAAATGTTGATTGTGAAATTATAGTGATGTGACATGGTGAGGAATTATGTTTGCAAATTTGGGTTTCCGTGGTTTTTAGGTCATCAATTGTTCATTGTTATAGCAAAAAGAAGGCTTTGATTCTGTTTTAATTATTAAACACCAGAGATAGATTTGTTAAGTCACAAAGGAAGCCAATTGATTTTCGTCCACCGATTGGCCAATATTTAAGTGAACATGATTTGAAGCACACATATGGATAACATAAGAAATGATTCTTGTTCATGTACCGACACATACCAAAGACTATAGATGGCATATGATATTGTTTTGGGTCTGTTTTCTATTATTTTGTCAGAATAAATTTTGGATCATGTATAGAAAATTGCTAACTGAATATATAGTACTGGGTCTAAAAATATTTACTTCATAGCAATGCCGGTCAGGGATCTATTTATAAAATAGAATGTTTTCATACAATTCATAACCTTGCTGCTAAATAATTGAAATTGTTTTCCTCCTTGCCTCTGGTACCAGTGTTGAGCAATCTTCAGTTGATAATCTTTTAGTTTGTGGCAGTAGAACACAGTGAACGGGGGCCTGGTCTGGCACATGGCAGTATACAAATACCTGCTGATCCAACTGCTTACATCAATTCATTTAACTTAAATTAATTTATGTTTTAAAATATTTTTCTCCTATTTCCCCATGTCATTATTGTCTTCAGCGGAGACGTTCATGAATAACTCGGGTCCCATGAGCATGGGCATCATCTCTCCTTCCAAGTGGTGTTATTTGCACATGACTTGGGCAGTGAGTAACAACGAGGTAAAAATTATTATTACCATTATGTTCCTGTGAGCAAGAGGACAATGATCATTGACTTGCAACATTAGTTCTGTTTATATATCTCCAAAGATGATGTTTGTCCTGCTAAATATTTGCAGAATATCTACTTTTCATTAAGGAATCAGCAGAGGTCATTTGTGAATTAGATTCCTGGCATTAACAATTAATTGGCACTCCGCCCCACACACTCCCGAAGCAAAAAGTATTACACAGATTGTAGTTTCCTAGCCCATCTTGGCCAATTAAACACTTCAGGCTTTGATTCTTAAACTTTATTGAAATATGTTATGTCGCACTCTGTTTATCCTGTGTGCCATCACATTAGCCACCTTTTAATCATTGGCCAAAGCTTATGTTCTGCATGTTTGGGTCTTCAATCTGTGCTCATATGTAGATGTAGACTGCATTTTATTGAACTGTTTGCCTTGTGCTGTGTTTGGAAAGCTCCAATTTCCATTATAATCTATTGAGGAGATATCGGAAGGGAATAAGTTATTTTCCTTGAGATTATTTATTGAAGAATTGCCTGTATTATACATAAAATAAATTAGATGCTATCCAGGGAAAACATTGACAGGTTTAGAAATAATTGTAATCATAAAATGGATATAAGTACATTAGCAGTAATAATTTTCAAAAATAATTCATATATTTTCTGACAACTTTGCTAAATACTGCAGGGTTCCAGTAGTTTATGCTATTGAGAATAAGCAGAATCAGAGACAAATAAATCATCACTGCGGACGGGCACTTAGGGATTTTTAATTGTGAGTTATATGCAAAAAAAACTTAAATGCATTTTTTTCATCCTGATACACAGACCAGTTTTGCCCAGATCAGCCAACAGCTCTGGGGAGACATGAAAATGTGGGCATTGCCACAATGTTTGTTTAAGCCCTTCACATTGTGCTCTCACTTTCAATATCAAAGCAAATTTTATGCAGAAAGTAAACTATTAAGTGGTCTAGTATACAGTAGCATATGAAAAAACAAAAAGTATGAGATAACGATAGAAGAAACATTAACTGTGAAGCTAGAGCAATGAATATTGGGGAAGTGGAAAGGAACATTTGGGTGTGGGGCATGGGAAAGAGAGGGGGATAAAAGTGGATGGGGAATAAGAGGGAGATGGTTTAAAATTAAAAATTGGAAAAATCAATGTTCTTATCATTGGGTTGTAAGCTACCTAAATAAATTTGAGGTCCTGCCGTCCAGTTGTGGTCTCATGCTGGCAATGGAGAATGGAGAAGGCCCAGGACAAAATGGGAATGGGAAAGGGAGTTAAAGCCAACCCATCAGTATCATCAATTAATTTTCCAACTTTAGGTAATTAAGCTAGAAACACCAACCCCCCCATCCCCACTTTCACTCCACCCCCCCCCCCCCCCCCCTCTCTTTCCTGTGCCCCACCTAGATGCATACCCATTTCTCCCTTTTCCCTTCCTCCCAACCCCTATCAGCTATATTCCTTCCCCTGGCTTCACATTTCACTCCTCTTTTACCTTTATCTCACACTTTTTGTCTTTTCATCTCAGTAGAAGTTGTGATCACTGTTGTACATAGCATTGTAAGGAATGATGATAAAGCACGCACGTCAAAATCCTTTACTTCCAGCGGCGGAAGTCCGCAGGAACTGGAGGACAGAGATGTGTGGCGCTTCTGTCACCGTTCCCGTCGGAAACCAGCACCGCTGTGTCGCTAACGTTTTCAACGATGATGAATCTCTGGCCTTTGTCTGATAATCTGCCAGTCAATAAACTCCCTCACCTGTTTCCATCTATTATTTGCCAGTACCTGTCCTGTCCCTGCATCTCTTCCAGCCTTCTGAAAAAGGGTCCCAACACGAAACATCACCTATCCACGTTCTCCCGAGATGCTGCCTGATTGACTGATTTACTCCAGCACTTCGCTTATTGTTTGGTAAACCAGCATCTGCAGTTCCTTGTGGCCAGAATTTTGGTAAATCTCTTCTGCAACCTCTCCAATGCCTTGACATTCTTCCTGCAATGGGGTGACCAGGACTGTTCACAATAATCCAAATGTGTCCTGATCATAGTCCTATAAAGCTGCTACCTGACTCTTGTATTCAGTGCCTGAAGAAAGAAGGCAAGCATATCAAACCCTTTATTTATCACTCTGTCTACTTGTGTGCCACTACCACGGAGTTATGGAATTGTACCCCTGGTCCCTCTGTGAATCAACAGTGTTAAGGATCTACCCATGAACTGTATACCTTCCCCTTACATTCAACCTTCCAAAGCACAACATTTCACACTTGCTCGGATTAAACTTCATCTGCCATTGCTCCGACCATTTCTGTAGCCGAGATATATTCTCCTTTATATTTTGACAACCTTTACACGTGACAACAAACTCGACTCAGCCCATTTTGATGAAGAATGGGAAACACTTTAAATATATGTACTTCTGTTGAATTTATTTCTATTCGGGGAGAAATGCTAAGTTGGGGAAATACTCAAGTCTCAAGAAATACCAAGTCTGTACCGACCAGCGATCCCTGCACATTAACACTATCCTACACACACTAGTGATAATTTTACATTTATAACCAAGCCAGTTAATCTACAAGCCTGCACGTCTTTGGAGGGTGGGAGGAAACTGAAGATCTCGGAGAAATCCAAGGCAGGTCACGGGAGAATGTACAAACTCCGTACAGACAAGCACCCGTAGTCAGGATCGAATGTGGGTCTCTGGCACTGTAATGCAGTAGCTCTACCACTACGCCACCGTGTCACTCAGTAAAGACATCCTACGTAAAGAAATGTTTAAACTCTTAGGTTGCTCTTATTGTACTGGTTCATAAAACATATATTTTTAATTATACAAGTTTTTTTTTTTAGCAAAACATGAAGCTATGCCAACCAGCACAATTTCAAATAGGTTTTTGGCACAATACATGATTATTTCCTCGGCAGAAACCTTTCTGTTTTCATTGTTTCTATTCCTATGGCAATGCAGAAACAAATATAGCAAAGTCAATTGGGAATACAAAATGATACTGTGTATGTCTTTACTAAAATATTCTTTATATGTGAATGAAATTGCATAACTTGTATTTCTTGTAATAATAAGCGAGTTTGGCATTCTGTAAAACGCAAGGAATCATGGGATTTGTCAAAGGTCACTCGCTATAAAGAAAAAGCGACCAAAGCGCTGGCTGCATAAACTGTGAATAAATTCTTATCTTTATTCATGATTTATGTGTAAAAATATATTTAATCTGAGGAATGGGGGTGCCAGGTAGCAGGAGAGTGGGGTGTAACAGTGAGAGAAAGGGGCAGATGCAAGTGGGAGACAGGGGGGAGAGACAGGACCGATGGAGAGACATTCTCGGCAGCTGCGCGCACACAGACCCCCGTCTTATCCGCAGCCAGGATCGAATTCGAGTCCCCAACGCCTCAAGCGCTGCCGAAACATAACTGAACCATCCCCGTGCCCGTCCCTCCAGAGCCAGCGCCCCCCATCCGCACCAGCTGCAAGTCCGGAGCCGTCACCGCTCCAGGCCAGCCCCAGACTGCCAGCCAACCCGGCGGGACAGTCCAGGGCTGCCGGCCAACCTGGTGGGACAGGCAGAGCCAAGCTGGAGCCAGTGACTCCCCCCCTGTGATGGCTGCAAGTCTGGAGCCTCCAGGGCCACCCCGGACAACTCCAGCCACCCCCGGACAGCGACAAAACATCCGGAAGGGGACGGGGACGGCCCAGCAGCAACTCAACAACACCCACGGCAGCGGAGACCATGGACGAAATGCAAGCCTGCACACAACACAGCACCACAGTTGCCGAGAATGTTTATAGCAAGTGACCTATGACCTGGGCATGCGCAGTCGGAATACCGAACTCGCTTATTAAGAACAGTGCTGTTTTAATTGCGTTAATTCTCCACATTGCATGCGAAGCAATTGCTTTCAGTGATGTATGTGTTTACCTACCAGTATTAAAGTGAACATTTTGGTTTCTACTCTAACAAGAAGTAATTGTTTGTGCCTATATCTCGCTTTAATAGTCACTTTCATTTCCAAGGCAGGTCTGTTACTATTGGGGGAAATTATAACAGAACCAGGCAACACAGAAGAGCAGCTAATAGAGCTGTTGCCTTACAGTGCCAGAAACACTGGTTCAACCCTGACTGAGTGGAGTTTGCATGTTTTCTCTGTGATTGCATGGGTTTTCTCCAGGATAAAGGGTGGAGACAGGCCCTTCAGCCCACCGTCCATTCTGAAGATTGATCACCTGCCCACTAATTCCATGTTATCCCACTTTAGCATCCTACATACTAGGAACAATTTACAGAATCCAATTAACCTACAAATCTGCATGAGTTTGGAATGTGGATGACACAAAGCTGGGTGGATCAGAGTGAGTTGCGAAGAGGATGCTATGAGGCTCCAGGGTGACTTAGATAGGTTGGGTGAGTGGGCAAATGCATGGCCGATGCAGTATAATGTGAATAAATGTGAGGATATCCACTTTGGTGGCAAGAACAGGAAGGCAGATTATTATCTGAATGGTGTGAGATTAGGAAAATGGGAGGTTCAACGTGACCTGGGTGTCCTTGCACATCAGTCACTGAAAGTAAGCTTGCGTGTACAGCAGGCCATGAAGAAAGCTAATGGTATGCTGGCCTTCATTTCGAGAGGATTTGAGTTTGGGAGCAAGGACGTCCTACTAAAGTTGTACAGGGTCCTGGTGAGACCACACCTGGATTATTGTGTGCAATTTTGCTCTCCTAATTTGAGGAAGGACATTCTTGCTATCAAGGGAGTGCAGTGTAGGTTCACCAGGTTAATTCCCGGGATGGCGGGACTGACATATAAGGAAAGAATGGGTTGACTGGGCTTGTATTCACTGGAATTTAGGAGGATGAGGGGGAATCTTATAGAAACAAGTTCTTAAGGGATTGGACAGGCTAGATGTAGGAAAAATGTTCCCCAAGTTGGGGGGGTCCAGAATCAAAGGTCACAGTTTAAGAATAAGGAGTAGGCCATTTAGGACAGATGAGGAAAAAAATTTTCACCCAGAGAGTTGTGAACCTGTAGAATTCTCTGCCACAGAAGGCAGTGCACGCCAATTACTGGATGTTTTCAAGAGAGAGTTAAATTTAGCTCTTGGGGCTAACAGAATCAAGGGATATGAGGAAAAGCAGAAAGCCGGTGCTGGCACAAAAGGCTGAATGGTCTATTCCTGCACCTAATTTCTATGTTTCTATGAAACTAGAGCAGCCAGAGAAAACCCATGTGGTTACTGATACAAACCCTGCACATACAGCACCCATACCGGGATCAAACCGGGTCACTGGCACTGAGTAAGCAGCTGTACTACCGAGCCGCTGTGCCGCCCACAATGCTAGGATGCTAGGCGTACTGGTTTGTAGGTTGATTGGCCTCTGTAAGTTGCTCCCAGTCTGCAGGGTGTGGTTGAAATAGTGAGAACAAAGAACTTGTGTTCACGGGTGATAGATCGATGGTTGGCATTGCCTCGGTAGGATCGAAGGGCCTGTTTTGATGCTATATCTCTAACTAAAAACTAAAGAAAGATCATGGGCCAAATATGGTGTAGGAAGGAACTGCAGACATGTTGGAAGGAACTGCAGATGCTGGTTTCCGTCTGAAGAAGGGTCTCAATCCGAAACATCACCCATTCCTTCTCTCCAGAGTTGCTACGTTATGCCAGCATTTTGTGTCTATCAAGGAACTGCCTATGTTGGTTTAAACCGAAGATAGACACATAAAGCTGGAGTAACTCAGTGGGTCCGACAGCAGCTCTGGAGAAAAGGAATAGGTGATGTTTCAGTTCACAACCCTTCTTCAGACAGGTCAGATGGGTCTCCAGTCTGAAGAAGGGTCTCGACTCCGTCACCGTTTTCTTTTCTCCAGTGATGCTGTCTGACCCGCTGAATTACTCCAGCTTTTTGTGTCTATCATGGGTCATATATTGTTCAGTCTACCCTCCTGCTTGCACCCACCTATCCTGCTTTTGTGCAGTCGCACTTGCCAATTGCAACTCTGATTCCAATTGAGTTCAAGGTCTAGCTACCTGTGGCCATATCATGAAGTTGAATGAGGCATGATTGGCATTGAGGCGTTGGATGGATGATAATGAGGTCCATTCTCTTGGCAATGCCGTTGACAGTCAATTGCTGTAAATATCTCTTTCATCTGCGAATGTCATACATTTTTAAAAACAGTTCAGTTTGATTTAAAATATTGGAAAATTAATAAAGAAAACATTTAAGATGGAAACATGATAGAAGTAACAAAAATATAAAGATAAAATAAAACAAACTTTTTCCATGCACTATTGACTCATGTTCAACTGGGTGGCGTAGTGGTGCAGTGGTAGAGTTGCTGCCTCACAGCTCCAGAGACCCAGTTTCAATCATGACTATGTGTGCTGTTAAAACAGAGTTTGTACATTCTCACTGTGACCACGTGGGATTTCTTTTGGTGCTCCTCCAAAAACGTGCAGGTTTGTAGGATAACTGGTATCTATAAAAAATGGCCCTAGTATGTAGGATAGTATACGCGACAAAGGCTGGTCAGCATGGAAATTGTGGGCCAAAGGGCCTGTTTCCAAGCTGTAACTCTAAAATTAAAAACTAAAACTGCCCCATTGAAATGAATAGGATCACACTATATCAGGCAGCCATTCCTGGTGTAACGCTGATGGATTGAATGAAAAGAGCAAAGTGGGCAGTCACTGACATTTTTTCCAACTCGTGATGATTTGTGTGTTGCAGTGCATAAGCTTGATCTACAAGGTGGTCATTTTTGGAAATTCTCTATAAATTTGTTTCTCCAGGTGAAACTTTGATCCATAAGGAAAAAGTTCAATGGATATCATATTTAACATAATTATTGACACAATTCCTTCCAATTATTGAAACCCTACTTGCATCTCTCTATTTCCCAGTTATGACAAAGGGTCACAGGCTCGAAACAATTACTGATTCTTTTTCACAGACGCTGCCTCACTTGCTAAGTTTTCAAACGTTTTCTGTTTTAGTTTAAAATTTTTAGCATCTACATTTTAAAAATAATCATTAAAAACATAGTCAAGCTACCTGAAGAGTTAGTCAGACAGATGAGCAGAGTAACAACAATCAGCAGGTTTTTATGATCATTTAATTGGAAAGAGAACTGAGGCCAATATAGTTCGGTAGGTAATTCTTGAGTTGAAGACTTTGGCAGCTGTAGGCACTGCTGTCAATTGAGAAATGATTAAATTCAGTAATATGCAAGATTTTAAAATTGGAGGCTCACCGGGTTGCTGAGCAAATTAGATTAGAGATAACACATTAGTATGGATAGAACATTGGCTGGCTAACAGGAAACGGAGATTAGGAACAAATAGCTCCTTTACTGGGCGCTGTTCTTTTGCAATTTATATAAATTATTTGAATGAAGGCAACAGAAATACAGTTAATTAATTTGTTGCAGATAGCAAAGTAGTGAAGAGAACAGATAAGGCTACAAAAATGTTAAAAGCTTAAGTAAATGGGCAAAGATCTGGCAATTAGAGTATGAAGTGGGGAAAATGTGGAAAAAGTGCATTTTGGCAGATGAAAAATATTTATTGTCCAAATGGTGAGAGATTGCACAATGCTGAGATGCAGAGAATTCTGTGTTCCCCAGTGCATATTTTGCTAACGGCTGAGGTGCAGGTACTGATAATAGTTAGGAAAACTAATCAAATTGTATTGTTTATTTGATGGGGAATTGAAGTAGGGAGGTTATGCTCCAGTTACATAGGGCATTACTAAGGACACACTGGGAGGATTATATACAGTTTTATTCATCTTACTAGAGGAAGAATGTTAATGCATAGATCAATGCACATGGCAAGAAAGCTAGAGGGATTAACTGGCTCATTTCTCCTGATTCCTATGTTTGTATGTTTTCCAAGTTACAAAGAGAAATATGTATGGATAGGCTTACATTCATTGAAGACTGTTATTTTGTTTAGTCATGGTTGCAGTTGCTCTTTTCCTATGACAGTCTTTATCAGTCTCCCTTAACAAAGAAAGCAAGTCTACTGGATCTCCTGGTTGCTAACCATTTTAACTCGGTATGAACATTGAATTTTCCAATTTTAGGCAATTACACCCCCCCCCCCCACCCCCTCCCTTTCTTCCCCACCACACTCCCCTGTGCCCAATCTGGATTCACATGTATTTCTCCCCTCTCATTCCTTCCTCTAGCTTCACAGTTCACAACTCTTCAATTTTTCTGTCTCACGACTATCTTTTCATCTCTGACCTTTGTCCAACAATATGTCTATCAAAAACCCCTCTCATCTGTATCAATCTATTACTTGCCAGGCTTTGTTCTGCCCCTCCTCTTTTCCAAAATTTTCCCTTGCCACCTACAATCAGTCTGCAGAAGGTTCCATGTTTCTGTAAGATTTTAATGTCTGATTCAATTCATTTTATCATCACGGTGCCCAGATATCAATCCACTGGAAGTATATGTTTAATTATACCAATAATCTTTAGATGACCTGGGACATAGGAGATATTGACACCAGATCCAAATGCTTCTCCCATGTAGCAACTTTATAAATACTGACCCAGCCAAAGTATATTTGTAGACACATTAACTAACTTCAGCCAAATTTAGAACATAAAATGCTCGTGAAAAGATTGTTCACACATTAATCAGAAAAGAATCATGAGCTCAAATATTTTATTAATGTGCACCTGACTGCACAATCCCATCACTGAGGAGAACAATAAGCATTGGGATGTGCATATTATTCAGTAATTATAAAGGAACTAACTTAATCTGTTATCATAATACAACATAACTTGGATTCTATTTCATGTGATGTATATTTATTTCAACTTTGTTATTTAACAAATAATTTTGCACACGTTAAGAGTGCTTATGGAATTTGGGTGGGAAATGCATTTGACAACAGAGCCTGGTATGATCTTATTGAATAAAGGGACTAACTCAAAGGCTATATGTCATTTAGCTGCTATTTCTAACGTTTGCATTAACTTGTATTAACTTGTTTTTAATCATCCACATTTTCCACTGTTTACAAATCACTATAGATAGGATTTATAATTTGAATTAATTTCTTGATAGAATTTCCAAAGTTTATTAAATAGTCTAATTCCCTCTATTTTAGATATCTATTGATTTTTACATATTGCTTACTTACTGTCAACAGCAACCTTAAGCTAAACTTTAGAGAAATATATGAAGATCATGCCCACTTGAAAAATACTACACTGATATCTTAATTATCGATGTCAAATTTGCAGTGAAAGGCATGGGTAACATAGTTGAATGGCAGAAATCTGCAGATCCTGGAAATCTGAATTAAAAACATCAAATGTTGAAAATGCTCAGCCGGTTCATAGAGTCATAGAGTTATACAGTGTGGAAACAGGCCCTTTGGTCCAATTTGCCAAAAACCAGCCAACATATCACATGGTTTCGGCCCGAAACCTTGCCTATTTCCTTCGCTCCATAGATGCTGCTGCACCCGCTGAGTTTTTCCAGCATTTTTGTGTACCTTCACAGCTACACTAGTCCAGTATTTCCACTTTGAAGGAAACCACCCCAAATTCTGGAAATTCTGGTTGTCTTCGGTAAATTATAGGGAAATTAAATAATTTTGAGAAATTTCCCGGCCGGGTAAGCCTTCCCCAACTGCGCATGTGCGACAGCCGCCCCAACTGCGCAGGTGCAGATACCCGGCCCACTGCGCATGAGCGGGGAGACGTGAAGGGATTTGGGGGAAAATCTTTTGAAAATGGCGCCGGTGACGCGGTAGGGACGTACAATGATGCCGTCTCCTTGCGCGTGAGCAGTGGGCCAGGTATCCGTCCGTGCGCAGTTGGTGTGGTAGTCGCACTTGCGCAGTTGGGGAAGGCTTAAATTTCAGGAAATATCAAATTCCAGGAAGTTTGGGAGTCTATTTCAGGAAAAAAAAAGTTGAGGTGTGGAAGCACTGCACTAGTCCCACCTGCCCGCGTTTGGTACATATAATTCCAAACCTGTCCTATCCAAGTACCTGTCTAATTGATTCTTAAATGGAATAGTTCCTGCCTCAACTAACTCCTCTGGCAGCTTTTACCATACACCCACCACTCTTTGTGTAAAAAAGTTACCCCTCAGATTCCAATTAAATATTTTCCCCTTAAATCTATGTCCTCTAGTCCTCGATTCAACTACTCTTGGCAAGTGGCAGAGGAGATCATGGCAACATGTTTGGAACAGAGATTGTGGGTCAAAGGGCCTGTTCTTCTAGTTTCCATACCAATCCCAGCAGCAACCATTGCAATTATTTTCTTATTTTGCATGTGTTTGCAAAATATCAGTATTACATGTAACGTAGCTTGGAATTGGAACAGGTTTAGGCCATCTAACTCTTTGAAATCCCTCTGCCATTCATTAGTATTATGGCTGATCTTTCACCACAGCACCATTTTCTTCCACTATCCCCATATCCCTAGATTATCTCTATCCATACAGAATGACTCTTACTTGTTGTCATATATAAGGTTGTTTGTTGAAGCATGTAACGATTCGGGCTGGATTCTTAAAGTTGAATTTACTGTTTAGAGGTACAGCGTGGAAACAGGCCCTTCGGTCGAACGAGTCCGCACAGACCAGTAATCAATTACTGAAACCTGATTAAGGGAGGGGCAGGACTGGCAGCTCAATGTTCTGGGCTATAGAAGCTTGAGGAGAGATAGGGATGAGGGATAAGAGGAGGTGGGGGTTGTATTGTTGGTTAAGGAGAATGTCACGGCAGTGGTCAGTGGTGACATTACAGATGGTTTGCCTGGTGAGGCTATATGGGTGGAGCTGAGGAACAAGAAAGGGATGATCACCTTGTTGGGGGTGCACTACAAACCCCCGAACAGTCAATGGGAATTAGAAGAACAAATATGCCAGGAAATTGCAGACAGCTGGAGGTCAAATAAGGTTGTTGTAAGGGGTTTTAACTTTCCCAATATTGACTGGGGAAAATCATAGTGTGAAGGGTTTAAATGGGGTGCAATTCCTCAAAAGTGTTCAGGAGAGTTTTCTCAAGCAGTATGTAGAGACCCACACCTGTGAGAGGTCAACACTGGATCTAGTATTGGGGAATTGGGAAGGGCAAGTTAATGAAGTGTTTGTGGAGGAGCCTTTTGAGACCAGTGACTACAGTTCGATTAGGTTTAAGATATTTATGGATGGACAGAGAGGGCCCACGTGTTAAAATGCTCAACCGTGGTATGGTCAACTTTGTGGCTATGAGAGAAGATCTCGCTCAAGTTGACTGGAGCAGGTTATTTGAGGGGAAAGGAACATCAGCCAAGTAGGATGCTTTTCAGTGTGCTGACAAAAGCTCAGGATATGTACGTCCCTGTTAGATTGAAGGGCAAAGCAGGCAAACGTCAAGAAGCTTTGCTGACAAGGTAAATTGAGGCATTGGTCAAAAACAAGAAGGATGCATTGGACAGGTATAGGCAGCTGGGATCAAGTGCATCTCTGGAGGAGTTTCGGAAACTAAGAAAATAAGAAGGGCAAACAGGGGACAGGAGATAGCTCTGGCGGGTAGCATTATGGACAATCCCAAATGATTTTTAAATGCATATGGGGGAAAAGGGTAACAAGAGAGAGTGAGACCTCTCAGTGTTGCACTTTGGGACTTCTAACAAGGGCAGGACCTACACAGTGAATGGTAGGCCTCTGGGGAATGTGTCGAGCAGAGGGATCTAGGAGTGCAGGTGCATGGTTCCTTGAAGGTTGAGTCACAGGTAGATAAGGGGGTCAAAAAGGCTTTTGGCACATTGGCCTTCATCAGTCAGAGCATTGTGTATAGAAGTTTGGAGGTCATGTTGCAGTTGTATAAAATGTTGGTGAGACCGCATTTAGAGTATTGTGTTCGGTGTTGGGCATCATGTTATAGGAAAGATATTGTCAAGCTTGAAAGGGTTCAGAGAAGATTTATGAGGATGTTGCCAGGACGAGAGGGTGTGAGCTATAGTGAGAGGTTGAGTAAGCTGGGGTTTTATTCCTTGGAGCGCAGGAGGTTGAGGGATAATCTTATAGAGGTGTATAAAATCATGAGAAGAATAGATCAGGTAGATGCACAGAATCTCTTGCCCTGATTAGGGAAATTAAGGACCTGAGGACATAAGTTCAAGGTGAAGGGGAAATTATTTAATAGGAATCTGAGAGGTAACCTTTTCACACAAAGGGCGATGGGTGGATGGAACATAAAATATAATAAAATTGTATTTGTTGTAAACTGTCTAGATTGTAGATCTGAGGTAGGAATAAGGAGACATTTTGTTCACGATCCATGACCCTGATTGTATACCAATCGTTACACAGAAAAAGATAAGAAGAGAGAATATACCTGCATTTATAAGCTCTGCCAACGTTATCTGTCCAAACAATGATTGCCTGCAGCTAGGAAGGAATGCAGAGCTTAAAATTAGATCAGCCATGACATTAAACGGCAGATCAGGCTTGAGAGACCAGATGGCTGATGCTTCAACTAAATGATATGAAATCCCTTCTTAGATGCCAAACAATGGTCAAGGGATTCTGTCCTAATGGTCAGACAACAAATAACTACAAGTAGAGATATAGATTTGCCTCAAATGAATGGAACTGAAATAATTGTGTGTCTTGAATGGATTAACAGACCCAATTATGGTGTAAATTTCAGTCAGGATTAATTTTGTCTGAGTTAAATCAGTGATCGTTTGAATGCAGCAGGTCCATCGAGATACAGTAGCAATACTGTCAATAGAAAATGTTCAATCTTTTTGTAAATCCTTAATTAATTAGGATCCATGTTCACATCTACAAAACTTGCCTCTGTTGCCATTGATGCACATTTAAATGATTTTTCTCCTGATAGCCATTTTTAAAAAGTGCAAGTTTACATGGAATCACAGTCTTAAGGGACTGTCCCACTGCGGCGACCTAATTGGCAAGTTGGGAAGAGTTTGACCTCGACTCATACTCGCAGCATGGTCGACACGAGCTCCTTGGAAGTCTTTGTAACTCTCCTTCATGCTCGAGAGTAGTCCCCGTGTACTCGAGGCCTCAGCTAGGTCGCGGCGTAGTTTTCAACATGCTGAAAAATGCCCGCGAGTAAAAAAAAGTTGCCATGGGAAAAAATCTATATTTTTTTTACTCGTAGGCTTAGTTGAAGTAGGTCGTAGCAGGTCGGCATGTTATTCATAGGTAATCAAGGGTAGTCGAAGGTAATTGAAGGTAGTCAAAGATAGTCGTAGACGGTCTTCAACATGGTCGAAGGAGATCGAAGAAGGTCGACTTCACTCTCCACTATTCGGTGTCCAATTTTCCCGAAGCTAGTCGAAGCTAATCGAAGCTGGTCTTCAACATGGTCGAAGGAGGTCTTCTACTTAGTCGAAGGAGGTCTTCAACATGACACTCTTTCAAACTCTCCCAAACTCTCCTAAACTCGCCAATTAGGTCACCGCAGTGGACAGCCCCTTTAGAGTCATGTAGCTGAGGCCCTTCATCCCAACCTGCTTATGTCAACTAAGTTTCCCCATCTACATTATTTCCACCTAGCCGTGTTTAGCCCATATCCCTCAAAACTTTCCCTTGAAAATATCTATTAAATGTTGTCATAGTACCTGACTCAACTACCTCCACTGACAGCTTGTTCCATAATTCCACCACCTTTTGTGTGAAAATGCTGCCCCTCAGGTTCCTGTTAAATCTTTTCCCTCTCTCCTTAAACCTATGTTGTCTGGTTCTTGTGTGAATGGTGGGATTTTGTAATTGCTTCCATCAGCACAGAATTGTGGAGAACTGTAAGCCTTAAATGTTGCCAAATTGTCATTATTAATTGTGTGCTATCAATGAAAATGAGAGTCAATAAAGTTTTTAGCTGGATTAATTGGCATTGTTGGTTTGATCGATACATTTATCAGCAGCAAGGGTGTATTAGGAATAAAAAATCATCTGTTCATCCATTGAAAATTGTATCGCTATGAAGCAAAAACTTCAAACTTGAGTAACACCTGTTAGTTGCTTTCAGTGGAGAGAAATTTTACTTAAATAGTACAATTTGTATCCTAGTGCAACGCATGTAATCTGTGGGAATATCAGTGGTCGCCACAAAGATCGATACGAAAATAAATTATGAAGAGGGCAAAACAAAAAACAAATGGCAGCAAAGAGAGATAAAGTGAATATGCAAAGGCCTGGCAAATTGAGGGCAGTGTGGGAAAATGTGAAATTGTCCAATGGGCAGGAAAAATTAAAAATCATATCACTTCAATTTAGAACTCTGCAGAGCATCTGAGCATCCTAGTGTACGTCAGGCAAAAGGCCAGGATGCAGGTATTCCAAATTATTGTAAAAGCTAGCACAGTTATCATTTATTGATCGGGAATTGACCATGGCTGGCAAGTCTGCGCAGCAGGCAGGGATCAGCCTGATTTCTTTTTTCTTCAATTACTATATATATGCTACAATAAGACATTGCCTTTCCCCAAGCAAGAAATATTATTTCATTCCTGCACATGCAAGAGTATAAAGCTTTTACTTTCATTTTTACAGTATTACTCAAAATCCGAGTTAAATGTGAAAACTTTTCTTGATAGTCAATTTTAATTCACATTTTTTTTGGTGTGCACATTTTCTCCATGAAAATCTCAGCTATTAATATAGTTAGCTATCTACACCTCAGTGTGAGAACACTCACTTGAAGGATTTCTGGAAGCAAGAACTTGACAAATTCACAGTTACAAAAGGAAAGAAGATAAAAGAATTCATAAAAAAGTTCTGCAGATTTTTGTCCCCAAATAGAAACTAATTTATTAATTTAAGCATTTTCCAGTTAGTCGGCAGGTCAGTCACAGTATATTTTTATATATGCAATCTCATGAATAAATCATGGTCAAAATTAAGTATGTTCAACTGGAAATACTAATTAACCCTTTTAATATTACAATATAATTACCATTTTATTACATTTGCTGATTAGTCTATTGAACTATTATACCACAGGATGTTTTATTTGCTGAGTTAGTGTGAAGATCAGGGAACTTGCTCTGTCAATTTAGTTCCAAAACAAGGTCAGAATCTTAGCATTATCATGCTGGACAAAAGGTGACAAACCGTAGTATTATAGTAAAAGGACACAAAGTGCCGGAGTAACAGTGCGTCATGCTGCATCTCTGGAGAACATGGGTAGGTGGCATTTCTTGTCGGGACTTTTACTGCACAAGAGCAATCAAGTGTATCTCCTCTTCAGATAGACACAAAAAGCTAGAGTAACGGGTTGAGACCCTTCTTCAGACTCGACTCGAAAGTCTGAAGAAGGGTCTTGACCCGAAACATCACCCATCCCTTCTCTCCAGAGATGCTGACTGTCCCACTGAGTTACTCCAGCTTTTACTGTCGATCTTCAGTTTAAACCAGCATCTGCAGTTCCTTTTTACAAATATCTAGTTTTCAGATTTCTATATACTCGCAGTTCTTTTCCTTTATGTATTTAATCCATTTCATAACACATACATTCCCTATTTGATTAGTCAGAACATATTACTTATTCGTAGTGCTACTACAGCCTGTTGAGAATTTGAAAAAGTCATCCATATCAGGAAATAAGAGAGAAAGGTAGGGGATCTCAGGCATTGAACCAATTAGTTATTTTAAGAAAGCAAATGTGTCTGATTGCGATAATTACAGAGATGTTTCTTTGCTGTCTGCCACAGGGAATTAATGACAGGATTCATAAGTTCATGTCATCGGAGTAGAATTATGCCATTTGGCCCATCGCGTCCCCTCCGCTCTTCTGTCATGGCTGATCTGTCACCCTCTCAACCCCATTCCCCTGCCTTCTCTCTGTAACCCTTGACACCCTTACTAATTAAGTATCTGTCAATCATTGCTTTAAAAAATATTGTCTTCAAACGCTCATCATACGTTAATCCAATTATCGCAGGAATAATTCTTGGAAACTCCTGAACCCCTCCAATGCCAGCACATCAGAGATATGGGGACCAAAACTGCTCACAATACTCCAAACATGGTTACACCTGTACCTTAGAAAACCTCAGAAGTACATCCCTGTTTTCATATTCTAGTCCTCTCTAAATAAATGCTAACATTGCATTTGCCTTCCTTACTACCGATTCAACTTGAAAATTAACCTTTTGGGAATCCTGCACCAGCACTCGCAAGGCCCTTTGCGTCCCCGATTTCTGAATCCTTTCCCCATTTAGAAAATGGTAGTCCTACTACCAAAATGCATAATTGCACATTTTGTTACACTGTATTCCATCTGCCACTTCTTTGCCCACTCTCCCAAGTCCTGTTCAAGTCCTTCTGCAGAGTTCCTGTTTTCTCTACACCTTCAGCCCCTCCACCTACCCTTGTATCATCCTCAAAGCCTTCAATTCCATCATCCAAATCATTGATATACAACATGAAGAGCAGCGTCCCCAGCATCGACCCCTACGAACACCACTTGTCACTGGCCGCCAACCCGAAAAAAAACTTTTATTCTCCCTCTGCCTTCTGCCATCCATCCATGCTAGTATCTTTCGACTAATACCGTGGGCTCTCATCTTCTAATGCAGCCTCACAGGCGGCCCTTATCAAAGGCCTTCTGAAAATCCAGGTGAACAACATCCACTGATTCTCCTTTATCTACGTTTCAGAAGGAACTGCAGATATGGGTTTAAACCAATGATAGACACAAAAAGCTGGATTAACTCAGCGTGACAGGCAGCATTTCTGGAGAGAAGGAATGGGTGACGTTTCGGATCGAGATTCCTCTCGACACGAAACATCACCCATTCCTTTTCTCCAGAGATGCCATCTGTCCTGCTGAGTCACTCCAGCTTTTTGTGTCCCTCTCCTTTATCTATCTTGCTATTTACTTCCTCAAAGAATTCCAAAAATGTTGTCAGGCAAACTCTCCACTTTACAAAACCATGCTGACTTTCCATGTGTTTCTAAGTACTCGGAAACCTCATCCTTAAATCTTACCAACCACTGAGGTCAGGCAAGCCGGTCTATATTTTTCCTTGTGTAGGAAATAACTGAACATGTTGGTTTAAATCGAAGATAGGCACAAAATGCTAGCGTGACAGCAGGCAGCATCTCTGGAGAGAAGGAATGGGTGACGTTTTGGGTCAAGGCCCTCCTTCAAAGTCCAACTTTTGTTGCCTACATTCCAGAACGAGATCACTCTGCTCCCGTTTAATCATTTACCTATGCAAAATAAGTTCAAGCTTAGAAGCTAGGCTCTACACCATGATTGATTAAATCATGGAGGGCAATGAGAGGATGTGCATCAAGTTAAATATCTAGAAAGCAAACAATGTTAGCATTTATTTTTAGAGGACGAGAATACAAACATAGAGATGTGATACTGAGGCTTCATAAGGCGCTGGTCAAGCTGCATTTGGAGCAGTGTGAGCGAATTTAGGCTCCATATCTGAGGAAGGATATGCTGGCACTGGAGAGGGACTGAGTGGGTTAACATATGATGAGCGTTTGACGGCACTGGGCCTGTACTCGCTGGAGTTTAGACGAATGAGGGGGGACCTCATTGAAAGTTATTGAATTGTGAAAGGCCGATATAGAGTGGATGTGGAGAAGATGTTTCCACTAGTGGGTGAGTCTAGGACCAGAGGTCATAGCCACAGAATAAATAATAGACAATAGGTGCAGTAGTAGGCCATTCGGCCCTTCATGCCAGCACCGCCATTCAATGTGATCATGACTGATCATCCACAATCAGTACCCCGTTACTGCCTTCTCCCCATATCCCTATCTTTAAGAGCTCTATCTAACTCTCTCTTGAAACATCCAGAGAATTGGCCTCCACTGCCTTCTGAGGCAGAGCATTCCACAGATTCACAACTCTCTGGGTGAAAAGTGTTTTCCTCATCTCCGTTCTAAACGGCCTACCCCTTATTCTTAAACTGTGGCCCCTGTCCTGGACTTGTCAACATTGGGAACATGTTTCCTGCCTCTAGCGTGTCCAATCCCTTAATAATCTTATATGTTTCAATAGGTTCATCTCTCATCCTTCTAAATTCCAGTGTATACAAGCCCAGTCATTCCACTCTATCAACATATGACAGTCACGCAATCCCAGGAATTAACCTCATGAACCTACGCTGCACTCCCTCAGTGGCAAGAATGTCCATCCAGGGCCCTGTACAACTACAGAAGGATCTCTTTGCTCCTATACTCACCTCCTCTTGTTATGAAGGCCAACATGCCATTAGCTTTCTTCACTGCCCGCTGTCCTTTCTTTCAGTGACTGATGAACAAATACCCGCAGATCTCGTTGTACTCCCCCGTTTCCCTATTTGACACCATTCAGATTATAATCTACCTTCCTGTTTTTGCCATCAATGTGAATAACCTCACATTTATCCACATTAAACTGCATCTTCCATGCATCAGCCCACTCACCCAGCTTGTCCAAGTCACCATGCATCCTAATAACATCCACCTCACAGTTCACACTGCCACCCAGCTTTGTGTCATCTACAAATTTGCTAATGTTACTTTGAATCCCTTCATCTAAATCATTAATGTATATTGTAAATAGCTGCAGTCCAGCACCGAGCGTTGCAGTACCCCACTAGTCACTACCTGCCATTCTGAAAGGGACCCGTTAATCCCTACTCTTTGTTTCCTGTCTGCCAACCAATTTTCTATCCATGTCGGTACCCTACTCCCAATACCATGTGCTCTAATTTTGCCCACTAATCTCCTATGTGGGACCTTTCTGAAAGTCCACGTACACGTACACTACATCTACTGGCTCTCCTGTGTCCATTTTCCTAGTTACATCGTCAAAAAATTCCAGAAGATTAGTCAAGCATGATTCCCCCTTCGTAAATCCATGCTGACCCGGACCAATCCTGTTACTGCTATCCAAATGTGCTGCTGTTTCATCATTTATAATTGACTCCAGCATCTTCCTCACCACCGATGTCAGGCTAACTGGTCTATAATTCCCCGTTTGCTCTCTCCCACATGGCAAATGTTGTGCCTCTTTTCAAGAAGGGCTGCAGGGAAAATGCTGGGAAATATAGGTCGGGGAGCTTAACATCTGTTGTTGGTACGTTGCTGGTGAGTATTCTGAGGAATAGGATATACAGGGCTGATTAGGGACAGTCAGCATGGGCAAGGGCTGATTAGGGACAGTCAGCATGGTTTTGTACGTGGGTGGTCGTCTCACAAATCTGATTGTTTTTTTTTGAAGACGTGAGCAAAAAGGTTGATGAAGGCAGAGCTGTAGATGTTGTATACATGGACTTTAGTAAGGCGTTCGACAAGGTGCCGCATGGCATGCTGCTCTGGAAGGTTAGATTGAATGGGATCCAAGGACAGATAGCTGCATGGATAGCAAATTGGCTCCATGGAAGGAAGCAGAGGGTGATGGTGGAAGGTTTGTTTCTCAGAATGGAGGCCTGTGACTACTGGCATGCCACGGGGTTCGGTGCTGGGCCCGTTATTGTTTGTCAACTACATCAATGATTTGGATGAGGAAATACAGGGCAAGATTAACAAGTTTGCTGATGATACGAAAGTTAGTGGTTTTGCAGACAGTGAAGATGGTTGTGAACGATTGGAACAGGATCTGGATCGATTGGCCAGGTGGAATGGTTGATGGAATTTAATACAGAGAAGTGTGAGGTGTTGCATTTTGGGACGTCAGACAAGGGCAGGACCAACACAGTGAATGGCAGGCCTCTGGGAGGTGTTGTAGAGCAGAGGGATCTAGGAGTACAAGTACATGGTTCCGTAAAGGTCGAGTCACAGTTAGATAAGATGGCCAAAAAGGCTTTTGGCACTTTGGCCTTCATCAGTCAGATTATTGAGTATAGAATTTGGGAGGTCATGTTGCAGTTGTATAAGACACTGGTGAGACCGCATTTAGGTTATTGTGTTCAGTTCTGGGCACCATGTTATAGGAAAGATATTATCAAGCTTGAAAGGGTTCGGAAAATATTTATGAGGATGTTGCCAGGACTAGAGGGTGTGAGCGAAAGGGAGAGGTTGAGTAGGCTGGGTCTCTTCCATGGAGTGCAGGAGGATGAGGGGAGATCTTATCGAAGTATACAAAATCATGAGAGGAATAGATCGGGTAGATGCACAGTCATTTACCCAGAGAAGGGGAATCGAGGACCAGAAGACATAGGTTCAAGGTGAAGGGGAAAAGATTTAATAGGAATCAGAGGGGTAACCTTTTCACACAGAGGGTGGTTGGTGTATGGAACAAGCTGCCAGAGGAGGTAGTTGAGGCTAGGACTACCCCATCGTTTAAGAAACAGTTGGACAGGTACATGGATAGGACAGGTTTGGAGGGTTATGGACCAAAACGCAGGCAAGTGGGTCTAGGGTAGCTGGGACATTGTTGGCCGGTGTGGGCAAGTTGTACCAAGGGGCCTGTTTCCACACTGTATGACTCTATGACTCTATGACTACCACATGAAGAAATGAATGAGTTGAGTTTTTTAACGTAGTACAACTTACTCTTTTTTTGAAGAAATTAACTGCATTGAAAATAGCACCATAAAATGTTTGTTTTTTAAAAATTGTGTAAAACATATTTTGACAGATTTCCAAAAGTAACTGTGCATGCAGCTGCTGAAATGAAATGTGCAATTTCCAGCACTAAAATCAATTATTAAATCAATTTGCTAAGTTGACATCTTCTACACGAATAGTGCGTGTGTATAAATGTAGGGTGACAATAGTTCATATACAGACTGATATTAACTCAGAAATCCCATATGGGTGATGTTCATGAACCAATAAAAAGTCAATAAAACAAGCCTATTAATCTAATTACTACACATGAAACCATGAAGTCTATTCTGAACATCAGCTCCCCAGCCTTATGCTCTGCAGAGAGCAGCTGCGTCTAGGGACACCAAAGATACACAGGAAACCTTGGAATTTCTTGCATATTTGTTCCCAGATGCATGTAGAATCTGACATAAACCAAATATGTGATCTAAAACATTGTGGTATATGGGGCATGTTAGTTACCTACATAAATTCAATACGACTAAATGTGCTTTCTCTTTTAGAAATACATGCTTTCTTTTTTTTTTTTTTTTTTTTTATTAGAAAATACAGCACCACAGTACAGTTGATAATTTTTTGCCAACTATCATAACCATCTATGTACCCTCTATTTTATGTTATTGGGTACCAGATCAAGAAAAAGGCAATAGAAAGGGGAAAAAGCCAAAATAGATGGCACGTTGAATGTGCGGAAGCTGGAGAGTAGAAATAGAAGAGAAGGCCCCTTAAAAGGCCTACTCAAATCTGTACCTATTAGTCTATTGCGTCATATTAAATCGTCTATCCTTACGTCACCGCTATCACAAAAAAAAGTCATGAAAGGCTTTTAAGATTTTTTTCATTAGTCAGAGTCTCATTTCTCAAGCAATTTTTAATCACATTTTTAAAAGAAGAGCTTTTCCACAATTTACAATTCTTTCCACAAACCCATACATTTTGTCTTTTTAAATTGTATTTCTCCTATTATTCCAAATGTGGGTTCTATGAGACTTGAAAATCTTTAAATATATCAAAATATCACTCCAAAAAATATTCAACTTTGTACATCCAACAAATGAGTGTGTTATATTAGCGTTTTGAAACAAACATTTATCGCATCTGGGAGAGACGTTTGGATAAAATTTGTTCAACCTACATTGATTCTTTTTGAGGATCATAACTCTATCCATATTATTGGGGTACCGATAGTGGATGATCAGCCATGATCACGTTGAATGGCGGTGCTGGCTTGAAGGGCCGAATGGCCTACTCCTGTACCTATTGTCTATTGTCTATTATTGTCTATTGTCTATCAAAAACATTTGGCTTTGATTTTCTTCAACAGGCTAGCTCAGCAATTTTTGAGCATTTTTAAAAGAAGAGCCACAATACATTCAACAACCCTACATTGTCTTTTGTATTTCTTGCTGTGCTATGAGTCTATTTAAAAAATCAAAAAATACCAAGCAAGGAGAAAAAATCTTTGAAGAGAAGTAGCGTGAATGTAAAGGAAACTCCAAAATGTCTTAACCCTTTCTGAAGTTTTTTATGTTTCTTGCTATTATGGATATCATACCATTAAAATGGGGGTGGATTGGATGGTAGCCCATATGTGCTCTACATTCACATGTCCCTGCATCAATGCAGTATTCTTTTCTTAATGTGCATTGTAGTGAGTTCTAAGATAGTTATTTTCACTTTTCTTTCCATTGAATTGATTTGCATTTGGTATTTAGATGCCTCAACTGTTTCTTCTGCTTTGCTGCCTAAGATCTTTTTCTTGTCAGTTTGCATCTATTGAATGGTTGCTTCACAAAACTATAATTTTGCAGTTTGCTCTATCATCATTAGCATCATTGTTTGCTTAATGTGATCAAACAAATCTGAAGCTTAAATTTCATCTTCAGCTTCAATTGTCCTTTCCTTTTCAGAACAAAAGTAGCTTTTATATATCGTCCAATAACTAAATTATTAATAAGGCAACGACATATAGCCCTGCACGAATCTACTAGACTAGCTTGTTCTAAACATTCCATATTTCAAAGTGTTCTCTGTTTCTTTCTATTTCTTTCATCACACTTCATATACAGTGTATTGTTAATTATATCTAATTTCCTCATCTTTTGCCAGACTATTTAGAGCAACATGGTTAACAAAGCTGTCAACCTCTTCCCCGTCATTTTCAATCTTTATCCTCTATTTCAAGGGATGATTAAGAAAATGTTGGAATTAATTCCAGAAAGATGCATTCACAATATTTGAGCCAATCCTGGTGGTTCCATTCAGATATTCTCATTTAGGTTGAGTAAGAGTGTCCATTGAATTCCAGAATTATCAATAACAGATTTTTTATAATTATTTTGTTACTGATCTATGATGTGATGTTTGAAATTCAGTACACTACAGCTATCATAATCTCAGGAATTTTAATTTAAAAATACTAGCAAATCCCTTACGGAATCAGAATCAGTATTAGAGAAGGAGGAAGATTACACAATGGTTCAAATGGAAAAATTAAAAGACATAGGCTATCTTCTTATGGATTCATTCATGGAAAACAAATATATCTAGATTTTTTTTAATTAACTAGTTTTCAGCAAGACACCAGAAGTGCTTTGTGTGTTTCGAACTGGAGGCTTCTGGACTTATACATAAATGTAACACAAGCAGTCTGGTCATGTTTGCCACCACAACATTACACCATGACATAGGAGGAGGAAATTTGAGGAAACAATCGACTTAATGGGAAGAAGATCAATGTAGGCCAGTGGGATTAAGGGATGGGAACGAAGGTCATTGAGGTAAAAATTTGCAGGAACAAAAGACTTGATTATGGTGGGGAGAATATTTTGAACCATCTTTGTTTTGGAGATCTTTGATGTAATGTGCTATGGATTACTATACTATTTCTAGAAGCATTTGATAAAATATCAAAAGTAATTGTGAAAATTGAAAACTGATGGTGTCGGAGGTAGCATATTGTGATGAATAGAAATTTGGCTGGCTAACCTTAAAAATAGAGGAAAGGTAAATGGACTTTTCTGGTTGGCAAGTTAACAAAGAAAATAGGTGCAGGAGGAGGCCATTCGGCCCATCGAGCCAGCATCGCCATTTATTGTGATCATGGCTGATCGTCCCCTATCAATAACCAGCGCCTGCCTTCTCCCCATATCCCCTGATTCCACTAGCCCCTAGAGTATATAACTCTCTCTTAAATCCATCCAGTGACTTGGCCTCCACTGCCCTCTGTGGCAGGGAATTCCATAAATTCACAACTCTCTAGGTGAAAAAGTTTTTCTCACCTCAGTCTGAAATGACCCCTTTATTGTGGCCCCTGGTTCTGGACTCGCCCAACATTGGGAACATTTTTCCTGCATTTAGCTTGTCCAGTCCTTTTATAATTTTATATGTTTCTATAAAACCTCCTCATCCTCCAGTGAATACAAGCCTAGTCTTTTCAATCTTTCCTCATATGATAGTTCCGCCATCCCAGGGATCAATCTTGTGAACCTATGCTGCACTGCCTCAATCACAAGGATGTCCTTCCTCAAATTAGGAGACCAAAACTGTATACATTACTCCAGATGTGGTCTCACAAAAGCCCTATACAACTGCAGAAGAACCTCTTTACTCCTATACTGAAATCCTCTTGTTTTGAAGGCCAACATTCCATTAGTTTTCTTCACTGCCTGCTGTACCTGTAAGCCAACTTTCAGTGACTGGTGTACAAGGACACCTAGGTCTCACTGCACCTCCCCCTTACCTAACCTAACCCCATTGAGATAATCTGCCCCCTTGTTTTTGCTGCCAAAGTGGATAACCTCACATTTATCTATATTATACTGCATCTGCCACACATCTGCCCACTCACTCAACCTGTCCACGTAACCCTGCAACCTCCTAACATTCTCTTCACAGTTCACACTGCCACCCAGCTTTGTGTCATCCGCAAACTTGCTAGTGTTGTAATAAATAGTACCACAAATGGCTTTGGCCTCAGTCTTTTAGCAATTTTGGTACTTGGATGAAGGTATCAGAGTAATGGCTGCAAATAAATTGTTATAGCATTATGGTAGGTAGGAAAATAAGTTGTGAAAACATATTCTCTAAATTGGCCCTGGCGTGGATGGATAACAGGAGATTCGGTGGAGGTGTCGATATTCACATGACAAAGAAAAGGTTACAGGAAAATATGGATGAAAGATGATGAGAATGGGAATGCTAAGAGTGCTCACACATATTTGGTGGGCTGAATGGCTTCCTTCTACATTGATATTATACTATTGAGAAATAAATTGGAAATCTAACACATAACTACTTATTATGTTGGGAAGTAAGTATGAAGGTAGGTACACAAAAATGCTGGAGAAACTCAGCGGCTGCAGCAGCATCTATGGAGCGAAGGAAATAGGCGACGTTTCGGGCCAAAACCCTTCTTCAGACTGATGGGGGGTGGGGGGGAGAAGGAAGGAAAAAGGGAGGAGGAGGAGCCCGAGGGCGGGGGGATGGGAGGAGACAGCTCGAGGGTTAAGGAAGGGGAGGAGACAGCAAGGGCTAGCAAAACTGGGAGAATTCAATGTTCATGCCTACCGGACGCAAGCAACCCAGGTGGAATATGAAGCTGTTCCTCCAATTTCCGGTGTTGCTCACTCAGGACAGAGAGGTTGGATTGGGAATGGGAGGGGGAGTTGAAGTGCTGAGCCACCGGGAGTTTAGGTAGGTTATTGCGGACTGAGCGGAGGTGTTTGGCGAAACGATCGCCCAACCTCCGCTTAGTCTCCCCGATGTAAATCAGCTGACATCTAGAGCAGTGGATGCAGTAGATGACGTTGGAGGAGATACAGGTGAACCTTTGTCGCACCTGGAACGACTGCTTGGGTCCTTGAATGGAGTCGAGGGGGGAGGTGAAGGGACAGGTGTTGCATTTCTTGCGGTTGCAATGGAAAGTGCCCGGGGAGGGGGTGGTACGGGAGGGAAGGGAAGAATTGACAAGGGAGTTGCGGAGGGAGCGGTCTTTGCGGAAGGCAGACATGTGGGAGATGGGAAGATGTGGCGAGTGGTGGGGTCACGTTGGAGGTGGAGGAAATGGCGGAGGATTATTTGTTGTATTTGCCGGCTGGTGGGGTGAAAGGTGAGGACTAGGGGGACTCTGCCCTTGTTGCGAGTGCGGGGATAGGGAGAGAGAGCAATGTTGCGGGGTATGGATGAGACCCTGGTGCGAGCTTCATCTATGGTGGCGGAGGGGAATCCCCGTTCCTTGAAGAACGAGGACATTTCCGATGCCCTGGTGGAACGTCTCATCCTGGGAGCAGATGCGGCGTAAGCGGAGGAATTGGGAGTAGGGGATGGAGTCTTTACAGGGGCAGGGTGGGAAGACGTGTAGTCCAGATAGCCATGTGAGTCAGTTGGTTTGTAGTGTATGTCGGTCAGAAGTCTGTCCCCTGCAATGGGGATGGTGAGGTCAAGGAATGGTAGGGAACTGTCGGAAATGGTCCAGGTGTATTGGAGTGCCGGATGGAAGTTGGTGGTGAAGTGGATGAAGTCAGTCAGTTGTGTGTAGGTGCAGGAGGTGGCCCCAAAGCAGTCGTCAATGTAACGGAGATAGAGGTCGGTGATGGGGCCCTGGTACGTATTGAACAAGGATTGTTCAACGTACCCGACAAAGAGGCAGGCGTAGCTGGGGCCCATGCGTGTGCCCATAACTACGCCTTGTGTTTGGAGGAAATGGGAGGAGTCAAACATAATATGTAGGATAGTATGATGGTAGGTAGTTTACGGAGCTATTTCAATTTCAAGTAACACTGGTTCCCCCCCCACCCCCACCCCCACGCCCATACCCTCTCTTTCCCATGCCCTCAATCTCCAACCCCAGTCACCATACTTATGTCCCCTCTTTCATACACTGATCTCTTATTCCCGAGTCCCACAGATCCCTTTTATTTCCCTTTCCCCCTGCCCCCTTCCACCGATATCACTCCAACTTCACATAACACTCTTCATCTTCATTCCATGTCCGATACCTTTAGTCTCCTTTTTACCTCTGTCCTTTGTTGCTTATTCCACGTAATTGTCAATTAACACTCCCTCCCTCACCTATATCCACCTATCATTTGCCAGGCTTTGCCCACACTCACCTCTCTTTTCATGCTTCCCCTCCCAAAACATCCATTCACTCCACAAATGCTGCCTGACCTACTGAGTTCCTCCAGCAATTTGTTTTTGCTCAAGATTCCAGTACCTGCACTTTCCTGTGTTTCCAGATTATGGAACAAAATGGGGAATTTCAATTTTTTTCACATCATGCTCCATTTTCAAGTCTATACCCACTCACCTAATTTCACCCCTTCCTAATATTTTTACTGATGCTGTTCCTGCCCACTCTTATTCAATCCATTAATCTTGCTAGTATCCTTCCCCCACCCCACACCTCCAAAGACCTTTGTTAAATTTCCAACAGTTTCTTCGTATGTGACTGAAACATGATGTTCCAGCTTATTTTCACTTCCCTGTAATTTTGTTAATCTTATTTCCTTTAAATGATCTGGACAAGATGGAGTATTTATCATTTTTTCTCTTGATGTTGACTGAAAGCGAGATTAAATGCAAAATCAGACCTTATCTTAAAAGATCTTTATGCCACAAGTTACTTGAGTGGAAGGTTTATTGAATGCTCCTCTTTGATACTGTAAATTATTTTTTTTGTGAGTTATGATTGAACTGGTTTGGGTGTAATTACAATCTGCAAAGAGGAAAGTTTGAAAATTATCAGACATAACTACAGTGAATTGAAATACATCTGACCTGCCAGGTATTACCGACGTTTACTGTTTTTATTTCATATTTCCAACATTAGCAGCTTTTTGATTTTCAAGCACACTAATAAACTGTAATGGAGAAACACCCAAACAAGTGCACCTGAAACTCTCAACACTCTGGACAGTTATTTTCTTAGTAAGCAAATCATCCTGACTAGTATATTTATTATTGAGCTAGGCCTGCATGACAGTGAATGATGCAGGTTAACTGGAACCCAAATGTTTTATCAGAATATATACCTCAAATATGAATCAAACCTGTAATCAGGTTCACAAAAATGCTGGAGAAACTCAGCGGGTGCAGCAGCATCTATGGAGCAACGTTTCGGTCCGAAACCTGTCGGGCTTTGTTCACCCATTCCTTTTCTCCAGAGATGTTGCCTGTCCCGCTGAGTTACTCCAGCATTTTGTGTTTATCTTTTTGGATTGGCAAGTCAGGTTCTATTTTCGGTGTTATTTTTCATCTTTCTCGAATGTGTTAACCTCCTGGCTGTTGAATAATCTTTTCATCTATTCCCACTCATCCGTTTTAAGTGGCATTTCCCTGTTACATTACAATCCTTTGCTGCCACGCATGACTTAATTTGAACATTTAATACATTAATTGTGGCTTAGTATTTAGAAGAGTGCCTCTGTGTTGTAAAGCAGGGTGACACAATGAAACAGCTTAAAGCTCCAGCAACTCGGGTTCAATTCAATTCATCTACTATAGGTGTGGAGTTTGCTCATTTCCTTGTGACTTCCAGAAACATGTAAAATTTGTAAAGGATTGGATAGGCTGGATGCAGGAAAAATGTTCCCGATGTTGGGGGAGTCCAGAACAAGGGGGTCACAGTTTAAGAATAAGGGTAGGCCGTTTAGGACTGAGATGAGGAAAAACTTCTTCACCCAGAGAGTGTGAATCTGTGGAATTCTCTGCCACAGAAGACAGTCGAGGCCAATTCACTGGATTTCAAGAGAGAATTAGATTTAGCTCTTAGGGCTAAAGAATCAAGGGATATGGAACCCAAGAGAGAATTAGATTTAGCTCTTAGGGCTAAAGTAATCAAGGGATATGGGGAAAAAGCAGGAATGGGTTACTGATTTTAGATGATCAGCCATGATCATATTGAATGGGTTACTGATTTTAGATAATCAGCCATGATCATATTGAATGAAGGGCCGAATGACCTATTCCTGCACCTATTTTTCTATATTTCTAAGACTGCGTGGGTTCTTTTCAGGAGCTCCAGTTTCCTTCCATATTCAAAGATATGGGTTAATTGGCCACTGTAAATTCTTATAGTGTGTATGTGAATGGTAAAATTGTTGGGGGAGGAATTGATGGGAAGGCATTAAGGGTGCTTGGTGGTAGGCGGGTTCTCGTTGAATCTGTGCCATACGACTCTTTGCCTCAATAACTGTTTGCTTGCAAAATGATATGTTCCCACTATGAATCAGTTAGAAGTACAGTGCATGCAGAAAGTATTCAGACTCCTTCATTTTTTCCACATTTTTGTTACGTTGCAGCCTTATTTTAAAATGGTAAAAAAAAAAAAAATGTATCATCAATCTACACACTACCCCAGAATAAAGAAGCAAAAACAGGTGTTTAGAGATTTTTGCAAAGTAATTAAAAAGAAATAACTGAAATATCACATTTACATTAGTATTCAGATCCTTTTCTATGACACTCAAAATTGAGCTTAGGCTCATCCTGTTTCCATTGATTATCCTTGAGATGTTTCTACAACATGATTGAAGTCCACCAGTGATAAATTAAATTAATTGGACATGATTGGGAAAGGCACACACCTGTCTATATAAGGTCCCACAGTTGACAGTGCATGTCAGAGCAAAAACCAAGCCATGAAGCCGAAGGAATTTTCCATAGACATCCGAGACAGGATTGTGTCAAGACACAGATCTGGGGAAGGGTATAAAACAATTTCTGCAGCATTGCCGGTCCCGAAGATCACAGTGGCCTCCGTCATTCTTAAATGGAAGAACTTTGGAACCACCAGGACTCTTCATAGAGCTGGCGGCCCGGCCAAACTGAGCAATCGGGGGAAAAGGGCTTTGGCCAGGGAGGTGACCAAGAACCCGATGGTCACTCCGACAAAGCTCCAGAGTTCCTCTGTGGAGATGGGAGAACCTTCGAAAAGGACAATTATATCTGCAGCACTCCACCAATTAGGCCTTTTTGGTAGAGTGGCCAGACAGAAGCCACTCCTCAGTAAAAGGCATATGACAGCCCGCTTGGAGTTTGCCAAAAGGTATGAGAAACAAGATTCTCTGGTCTGGTGAAACAAAGATTGAACTCTTTGGCCTGAATGCCAAGTGTCATGTCTGGAGGAAACCAGGCACTGTTCATCACCTGGCAATACCATACCTACGGTGAAGTATGGTGGTGGCAGCATCATGCTGTGGGGATGTTTTTCAGCGGCAGGCTGGGTGACAAGTCTGGATCAAGGGAAAGATGAACGGAGCAAGGTACAGAGAGATCCTTGATGAAAACCTGCTCCAGAGCGTTCTGGACCTCAGACTGGGATAGATGTTCACCTTCCAACACGACAACAACCCTAAGCACACAGCTAAGACAACGCAGGAGTGGCTTGGTGACAAGTCTGTGAATGTCCTTGAGTGGCCCAGCCAGAGCCCGGACTTGAACCCGATTGAACATCCCTGGAGGGACCTGAAAATAGCTGTGCATCAATGCGCCCCATCCAATTTGACAGAGCTTGAGAGGATCTGCAGAGAAGAATGAGAGATATTATCCAAATACAGGTGTGCCAATCTTGTAACATCATACCCAAGAAGACGAGGCTGTTATTGATTCCAAAGGTGCCTTAACAAAGCACTGAGTAAATGGTCTGAATATTTATGTCAATGTGATATTTCAGTTATTTAATTTTAATTACTTTGCAAAAATTTCTAAACACCTGTTTTCGCTTCTTCATATTGGGGTATTGAATGTAGGTTGATCATTAAAAAAATGAATTTTATCCATTAAAATAAGGCTGTAATGTAACAAAATGTGGAAAAGGTGAAGGGGTCTGAATACTTTCTGAATGCACTGTATCTAGCAGTGAATTGCCATAATCTAAAGAGAGAATGAAAAGTCTTCGAATAGCTCATTTTAAATATATATAATACTTATTTAAAAAAAATACTTTTGAAGGCCAGTAAATTATCAATAAACAGTTTGCCAATTAACATCTGATTAACACATTTTGCAGTGAAGTTTTTGAATAAATGATACCACAATTTGACTTATTTTAAAATCATATATCTGATAATTACAAACTTCAAAAAATAAATCCTGCTTTGTCCCATGACAATACTTTGTTTAGTTCATGTTATATTGAATAGGAAAGAACTGCAGATGCTGGTTTAATTCGAAGGTAGACACAAAATATGCTTGTTTAAATCGAAGATTTCTTCTCTCCAGAGATGTTGCCTGTCCCGCTGAGTTACTCCAGCATTTTGGAGTGTCTACCTTCATGTTATATTAAGACTGATATGACTAAGATTTCCTGTAATCTCTGTATCTTCAATTATATTGTTTTTGAAATTATGCACAAATAATAAACTAGAAATGACTTAATGGCTTGAGGGCATGCGATTGAGTTTAATTGAAGTAATAGTTCATAATTGTATCCCCCGCATTTAGAAATGTTCTTTGCAAGGCAGAGATGTAAATTTTACCGGTTATTTTTTACATTTCAATATCCGATGCTCATTCAATATTTCATGTGACTTCCCCGATAATTTATTATATAATTGCATGATATGTTTTCATTTTTTCACCTAAAAGATTGACAGGAGCTTAATATTTAGTGTCTGTTGTTTTAACTTATCTAGTAATGCATGACTAGCTCAAATTAAGTATATTTGAGATTGAACCGGCTATGTTAGAATGAGCATCGAGAAGAAGGTTTTTAGTCTCAAAGGTCTCATGACTTGCTGATGTATTAAATGCTAAAGCACCATCAGCTGCATAAGAGATATAACAGGGCACAAAATTAGCGGTTGCCAATGGCAACCCACAGTCCCGCCGGGCAACCTAAAAGTCATGCCATTGCTTGGCAAGCACCCGGGACACCTATCGTTTAATTCTGAGCGGGCCCCCTCTCTATCTTTCTCTCTCTCTCTCTGTCACTCTCCGTCTCCGCTCGCTATCCGTGTCCATGTCTCGGGTCTCTGCCCGTTGTCCGTGTCTCGGGTCTCCACCCGCTCCTCGTCCACCAGCACAGCCGGCCGCCTTACACATGCGCACAACCACGGCTAGCACCAAAGATCCTATAGTGAGGATCTTTGGCCAGCACATCATCGGCAATGGTTGTGCGCATGTGCAGCCCTCCCTCCCTTTGCATAGTGGGAAATCTGGCTGCCATTGCTGTCCACTCGCTGCGACCGCTGAAAACCAACGCAGAATCACTCGCTGGAGCTGGAGTAACTCCCTGGAGTAACTCTTGCTTCTTGGTTTCCTGGTCCTCCAAATATATTTGAAATGGAATGTAAATAGAATTTAAACACTACCAAACTCTGAATAAGAAAGTAAGTAACTAAGTAAGTTTATTGGCCAAGTATTCACATACAAGGAATTTGGCTTGGTGCTCCACCCACAAATAACAACATGACATACAGTGACAGTTATGAATGACTCAAAAGACACTAAACATTAATAATAATAAAACATTAATGATAAAACATCATTGATCAAGCATGTGAACCGACAAAATACCAGATCAAAAGGAGGCTACAGATTTTTTGCTGTTGACTAGAGCAACTACTCGTGGATAAAAACGGTTTATAAAAAAAGCTGATAAAAAATAACAGCCTATTACATTTTATCTGTTTATTTATTGTGCATATATATGGTCTATGGTATATAGACAGTGAACTTTTATCTCCCGTTCTGTATTATGTTTAAATATTCTGTTGTACTGCAGCAAGCAAGAATTTCATTGTCCTATCTGGGACACATGACAATAAAACTCTCTTGACTCTTGACTTGGACTTAAACAAAAAAGGGTTCTTGGGGGAAAAATGAGCTAACTTAAATTTAGTTGCGTCTGGTTGGGTAACTATGCTAGGGTGAAGACTATTCCATGCTTTAATTGTGCGGCGGAACTCCATGGAGCAGCCAGCAACTCTGGATAGAAGAAATTGGGTGACGTTTCGGGTAGAGACCCTTCTTTAGATTTCCTCTGGTTTTAGGTTTTAGTTTATTTTAAACATACAGGCAGCAACCTTCCACGCCGACCACCGATGTACACTAGTCCCACACATAGTCAAGAGTGTTTTAACTCTCATGTCCCAATGAAAACCTTATAGCAGCACAACAGAATATGTAAACTGTACTCTATAAACAATGGGCGACAAAGCATCACTTATAGATATAAGACACACAAGAAAATTTCCCTCCTGGATAGTAAAGTTCTATTTTTTTTGTGTAGGAACCAAATTATTGAAACATAAGATAGATTTTTTCAGTGAATTTGCAAAAGGAAAATAATTTTGGGTATCTGAAAAAGTCCTGCACAGCTGGGAATGTGGAACTTACAAGCCACCACACCCAGGATCAAAGATCTGTGTTCGGATCAATGGGTCCTTGGCAGCACTGTGGCCAATGTACTGTCCCATAGTTTGCACATTCTACCTGCACAAAGCATGTAGGAAAATGGATTTTCCTCCTACAGTCCCAAAGTTATACACACATAATTTTTTGTGGCTTTGTCGCTGGTGAACTTACTGCCTCACACACCAGGGATCTGTGTTCGATCCTGTCCTTGGGCACTGTGTGTTGAATTTGCACATTCTACCTGCACGCATGTAGGTTTCCTCCTACATCCCAAAGATACATTGGCTTTGTCGGTTAACTTGTCTATGTAAAATTGCCCCTAATGTATAGTGAGTGGGTGAGGAAAGTGGGATAACAGAACTTGTGTGAATGGGGAGACAAAAATGTTGGAGAAACTCAGCAGGTGAGGCAGCATCTATGGAGCGAAGGAAATAGGCGATGTTTTGGGTCGAGACCCTTCTTCAGACTGATGTGAGGGTGCAGGGGGTGGGAAGGAGAAAGGAAGATGCGGAGACAGAGCTGGGAAGCGGAGGCAAAAGCAGGGACTACCTGAAATTGGAGGTCAATTTTCATACCGCTGGGGTGTAAACTGCCCAAGCAAAATATGAGATGCTGCTCCTCCAATATACGGTGGGCCTCACTCTGGCCATGGAGGAGGCCCAGGACAGAAAAGTCGGATTCGGAATGGGAGGGGCAGTTGAAGTGCTGAGCCACCGGGAGATCAGGTTGGTTATTACGAACCGAGCGGAGATATTGGGCAAAGCGATCGCCAAGCCTACGCTTGGTCTCGCCGATGTAGAGCAGCTGACACCTAGAGCAGCGGATGCAATAGATGAGGTTGGAGGAGGTGCACGTGAACCTCTGCCGCACCTGGAAAGACGGCTTGGATCCTTGAATGGAGTCAAGGGGGGAGGTAAAGAGACAAGTGTAGCATTTCCTGCGGTTGCAAGGTAAAGTGCCAGGGGAGGGGGTGGTTTGGGTAGGAAGGGACAAAATGACCATGGAGTTAAGGAAGGAGCGGTCTCTGCGGAAAGCCGACAGAGGAGGAGATAGGAAAATGTGGCCAGTGGTGGGATCCCGTTTCTAGACAAAGCTGGAGAAAATCAGCGGGTGAGGCAGTATCTATGGAGCGAAGGAATAGCAATGTTTCGGGTTGAGACCCTTCTTCAGACAGATGTCGGTGGGGGGGGGGCGTGAAAAAGAAAGGAAGAGGCGGAGACAGTAGGCTGTAGGAGAGCTGGGAATGGGAGGGGAAGGAGGGAGAAAGCAAGGACTACCTGAAATTGGAGAAGCCAATGTTCATACCGCTGGGGTGTAAACTACCCAAACAAAATATGAGGTGCTGTTCCTCCAATTTGCGGTGGGCCCCATTCTGGCCATGGAGGAGGCCCAGGACAGAAAGGTCGGATTCGGAATGGGAGGGGGAGTTGAAGTGCTGAGCCACCGGGAGATCAGGTTGGTTATTGCGAACTGAGTGTAGGTGTTGTGCGAAGCGATCGCTAAGCCTGCACTTGGTCTCACTGAGGTTGATCATACGCTGAATAATCCAACCACATTTTTGTTTGGAAGTGGAAAGAAATAATAGAAATTGCATTCATTGTAACGTTTAAAAGGAGATGAGATACTGTATTGTAATTTTGCTGCATGTCATTGTGGTATATATCATGTCTTGATTGGTGAATATGTTTAGTTTGTGACTTAATTTGATATAGAAATAATACGTGAATGCTTCATTGACCATAATTCCGACTGGTAACTACGTACTTCGTCCGAGCACATTATCGCATGTGTCATACAAGCAGTCTTAAATGACCACCTAAACTGTCATTTGACAACCTAAAAAGCTGCCTAGGTTGCCCAGCTAGCAACAGGGAAAAAAAGTTAAGCGAGAGCCCTGTATAACCACGTGTTATTTTTTACTATTGTCTCTCTTTGACTATTTTCATTATTGTCCCTCCTCTTTAGGGAAAAAGTGCGCAGTCTTTATTGCTTAAAGGACCAATTGCATGTTGGAACAGAAAGCCTATGCTGAAATCATTGCTGGCACTCTCATGAGCAAAGTGTATTGTCCTTTAAATCGAAGGTCTGCCATATACTTGTCCTGCCATTTACTTCTAAAATCTACACAACCTGCAGCAGGCTCCTCAAAGCATGCTGCTTTCACAAAATCCTCCAGATCCAATGGAAGGGTAAATAAACGAGTATTGTCATTTTCTCCCAGTCCCACGTCTCTGGCATCGGTTCTCTAACTACTCTAAAGACGTTCTGTGGTTTAGAATGAAAGTTATAATTCACATTTCGTACAGTAATGTTCTACCAAAGCAACATGGCGTTTAACATAAATTCGAACAAAGTTCTTGCAGCTCATGCTTTAGACTTTACTTTCGACTTTAGAGATACAGCGTGGAAACAAGCTCTTCCCAGGGGTGGGAGATTGCAACCTTCACATGGTCTGCCCTGTTTCAACCAATGCAATCAACCTTACATGCACAATCAAATAAGATCAAATAGAATTAATTAAGCTCCTGGGGCTAACCCCTCTTAGTCTAGTTCAGTAAAACACTGAGTCAAGCACTGGACCACTGAACTTTATTTTATGAAACAATAACGAACTCCCTACCTAACCACCACAGGTTTGATCCTTGTCTCTGCTTGTCCAAGCACTTCTGCCTCGTGCAAGCAGACACCTACAAAAGGTTAAGCAGTCCCAAGCGCCCCTCCAGAAGATCCTATTGGGGATCACTTTTTATAGGTCATCCGACCCTGCGGGGCAGAACTACATGGGGGTGATAGCCCCAACAAACCAATCACAGAGTTTTTAAGAAGGAACTGCAGATGCCGGAAAATCGAAGGTACACAAAAAAGCTGGAGAAACTCAGCGGGTGCAGCAGCATTTATGGAGCGAAGGAAATAGGCAATGTTTCGGGCCGAAACCCTTCGTTTCTTCTGAAGAAGGGTTTCGGCCCAAAACGTTGCCTATTTCCTTCGCTCCATAGATGCTGCTGTACCCGCTGAGTTTCTCCAGCTTTTTTGTAAACCAATCACAGATATCGATTACATCAAAGTGTTATTGACAGTTCCCCAACCCAATTACAAAGCATCCCATTACAATGTTTCTACAGAAGTTTCTGGAACGAAATCAGTTAATCAAGTAATGCAACATTCTTTCAGGGAGTATAAACAATTCAAACAAGGCTTCACACTTCAGCCAATCATCAACAGTAACAAACACCTTGCAACATTATTAACAGTATTTACAATCTTTCTGCAGCGAGCCAATCCTGATAATGCATTTGCAACACCTTTGAGCTCTTCTGCAAAGTCCTCATACATTTTAACAATGGAGAGGACATCTGGATCTTTCCCCATCCTGCATATCAATCTAGGGTTCAGACTAGCTGGCGCCAACTCATAGCCTATAGCTTTTCACAGACCGAGCCCAAGCAGGCCCTGCAAATGCAATGATCCTCCATTTTATAATAACTCTAATTTAGTCAAAAGTAACAGAACAAGTAGAACGACTTACAGAAGTCAATTAACCTACTTCCTGTATGCCTCTGTGGGAGGAAACTGGAGCACCTAGAGATAATGTACGCGGTCACAGGGAGAACATTCAAACTCCGTACAGACTGTATCCTTAGTCAGGATTGAACCTTGTTCTCTGACACTGTGAGGCACCAACTCTACCACTGTGCAACAGTTGTTGTTTCTAGATGTGAAAGGCCGAACAATCTTGTCTTCAGCTGATGGTGTTGACTCCAGGGGCAAATGGGTCTCAGGTGTACCATTCAGATCCTGCCTTGGAGCACCTTAACTCTCTTCGGCAGCAGACTGATGTTGAATAATGAGAGGCATCTGAAAAGATTACAGATTTAAAAACATAATAAAATGCTAAAATAAAAATATTAAAATGAAATAATCCCAGCACTTACTGGCAACTGCCATTTTCCACAAAGTTTGTAATTTTTGCTGCATACTTGTCCACTTTCAGAATTTACGCATTGATCCATTTCACTGATGCCTCCCAGGAGCATAAGATCAACTAACACAAAGCTTTAAATTATTTTAGGTTTCCTAATTCAACCCAAAGTATCTCCTCTGCCTAATTACTACTTGTTATATTGTTTTAGCTGAAAGCTTGATTTAAGAGGTAGATTTTTAATGAGTATCGTCAAAGATGTGAGAGAGGTGAAGAAGCTTAGAGAGGGATTTCTAGAACATTAAGGCAATTAGCAGTCCTTTCAAAGCTGCTTGCGTCAGAGATCGTGTTTCCTTCTATTATATACTCTTAAATGTTGTCAAAAGGCAACCAATTTTGCAAAAAGTGGCAAAGTCAACACCTGAGTTGCCTTCAAATAAATATTAAATATGGAAGTAAAAGATTTTAATTTACCATTGACATTTATACTAGCAATGTTGTAAAATCATGTTCTCCCCTGTGGACACCATGAATGGTTAATGTTAAGCAATTTAAGGAGGCCAACGTTTGTACAAAAGTTTAGAATTTCTTTCTTAAAAATACAAAAAGGTGGGATAAAAATAAGGAGGTGCAATTACTTCTTCTCATCATTAACTGTAATTTTTTGTCTTCACTCTCTCAAAATTAATTTCAACACCAATTGAAAAATGCTATCGACGATTTCTCTTTTGTTTAAAATTTAATTATTTATCAATCACTGAAAATCTAAGTTTTGTTACCCCAGAAGTCTATAACTGGTCATTTTCTAGGATGATCAAAAGCCAAGCCAGTTCATAAAAAACAATAACAACAAATGATTCTCAATTAATTACATATTACACTTTTTATTTTCAGGGTGATTTCTGAGAAGTATTTGACTTATGCACATTGCTGTGTTGACATCTCAGCTTTCTTGTCTTCAGTATGCCTCTTTTTCATAAATAGTCCAGTAGTTTAACTGCTTTGTGGTATTAATGCTGCATTTAAATGGTTCAGAGTATGTCTACCATATTTTGATTAAATATGTCAATTTCTCTAAATTATTTTCCTTTAAATGAACCTTTTTGATTAAGAACTCAACTAGTTATTAATTATTCTACATGCCAATATTTTCAGGACGCATGTAGAATGTTTCCTCAATGGATCCAGGTCTGTATGTTGTCAATCTCCTACAATTGTAGTCAAACATTAACATGCATATTTGAATTTCCAGTTCATTCTGGTTCATTTATTTTTTTTGTCATCCCAGGTGAGCTGATTTATTTGGAATTGCAGTGATTCTTCTGTGGTATAAATTCATGTACAATCTACCTCTTTAATTTGCAAGGTGCTGTCAACACTTTGTATTCCAATTTATAAACAGAATTCAAGAGGCCACTGTATAAATATTGCAAGACTTCAGTAGCATTTATTGCACATGTATTTAAAATGTCAAACTCTTTCCACCTTTAACATTGGCATTCATTTAGGACATTTCTGTCATCTTAAATGTCAGAAATGAAGGTTGTTAATTTGGACAGCTGAGAGTGAATTTTGTTGAGGACAGTCAACTAGGGTTAAATAACCATGTTTATAGACATTTAGAAGTATAATTTGATTATCTCTGAAGATGAGGGATATTTCAGGAAACATTTTCCAATAATATTAAATTATTTTTTGAGGCCATGAAAAGCAAAATTGCATTCATTATTTTCTCTTGTTTAATGTTAAGAGAAGTGTTAAGATGAGCAGGGAAAAAGAATGGAATTGGTACTGTGAAATATATCAAGAGATGCACCTAACTCTAACCAGCTTTAAGATACTAGTTCTGTAACAATTCATAATGCTGATTATGTTTTTAGTATTTGTTCATAAGTAAATGAGCATGCTCGACATGTTGATGAGGGCCCATTGTGTGTTGCACTGCTCCGAGCATTAAGCAGAGAGTGAATTTGTAAGTAAAGCAGATAAGACAATGTGTAGTCTGTTATTTGTTAAACTGTCCATGGAAATTGAACACAGAAAGAAATGGGGTGTGTAACGATATGACCATTTGTGCATAGACTTAGCAGATTATTTCATCAGAAATACCTGTCTAGTCAGCAGTAATACTGGTTGCAGGCCAGCTAAAACCCCTGTCCCACTGTACGAGGTAATTCACGAGTTCTCCCGCGTTTTCCCCGATTCGAACTTGGAGAATGTCCGTAGCGGGTCCGTAGGAGTTCGTGGATGTCTCGTAGTGGCTCGTAATGCTAATGGTAGGTATAAAAAGTTTTTTTAAATTTCATCACGAGTATTTTTTTACTCGTGGACATTTTTTGCAGGGATGAAAAAACGTCACGAGTTACCAGATGTCCCGAGTACCTACCGTTAGCATTACGAGCCGCTACAAGACATCCACAAACTCCTACGGACCCGCTACGGACATTCTCCAAGTTCAAATCAGGGGAACACTCAGGAGAACTCGTGAATTACCTCATACAGTGGGACAGGGGCTTAAGTAGCTTAGTATGAATACATTTTTAATTACATTTGTGTGCTTTTAAAAGGCCATGTTGTTTTGCAACAATTTATTACTTCATATTTTACTGATTTCAGAAGAACAAGTAACCTTTCAATCCACCTACCTTTTCAGGTTTGATCCTGGAATCCTCCAAGCCCATTGGTCAAGCTTTGCCTTTGTGTGGCCTACTAGTGTCCAAAATCTGATTTGGCCCATGCTACCCATGTGTTCCCAATGCAAAAATACTGTGACACCGCTTACATTAACAATTGCTCTCAAAATCTATAATTTTTCAACAACAATTTAATAACAAAACATTGTTTTATTAACTCTTTTTGTCACTTTTTTTTCCTGTAGATCATAGTAAATTAGAAATTCAATGCCGGTCTTGTTGTTTATGTTTTTTTCTCAAATCAAACATAAAAATAGTATTATTTTCACAAGATTGAGCTATCAGCAAAATTTGGTGGACTCTGATTTTGTCTAATCTTATATCCTTTGCTGTAACCTTTGCTCCCAGCTACTACTTGTTCTTACTTGACAAGAATTGCAATGATTTAAGGCTGGCTTCTGTGATGGCTTGAGAAGAAGTGAGGCTGCTGACAGAACATGGTTAGGAATGTTTCACTCTTTACTTGGATTTGTGCTTTATCTTCAAAGAAAATGGGGGTATTTTTGAAGCCTTCTCCTCCCATTATCTGTTTTAATGTTCATCACCATTTTTAATTAGAAGTGAAAGGACGGCGGATACACTGATCTTGGGATCATTTAACTCTGTCGATTGTGCGCTGTTTTTATTATTTGCAAGCATGCACTCCATTTCTGTAGATTGATCTGGTGAGCACCTCACTTTAAAGATTACCTCTCGCTGTTCCTACACTGCTCTCCTCTACTCATTTCAAAAAGGATTGGATTGCAAAGCTGGAGTATGAGATATGCAATAATATTGTTACCAATTATGGTGATGTTGTGCATATCTGCTACCTCATGTTATTTGGAGGATAGATATCCAGACAGCACTAATTAAATGCATTTACATCGTTCTTTAGTGCTTTCAAGATGAATTTCCATTTATTACAACTGCAGCACCTTTATTTTGTAATACAATTATAATAAAGAATTGTTTCAGTGGTACTTTTCCCAAGTACATTATAATAAAGAATACATTAATCCTTTTGATTTCCCTGAAAACAGTCATGCAGTGGCTACGTGGTAATTTTTGTATGCTATAAAATACAAACATGCAGTCTTTGCTTATTGTATTCTGAGAAATTCTGGCAAGCATCTTAATTTGATACATTTTGATAAATGGAGATTACCTTTACTTGTTAAATTAAACTGAAGTTGGGAAAAGTTGGAATACATTTTTTTTTGTGAAATCTATTATATAAAAGGTCCAATTTTACGTTGAAATTTACAGCACAAAGAGAGATTACGTTTATGCTTCACACTAGAACTCACCCACTTAGCAATATTGTCTTCAATAATAATAGAAATATGTATGATCTAATCAAATGGATCATGGCTTGTAGAGATTACATCAGCGAAATGGTGATTATGAGTTACTGTCTTGAGGTTTCGTGTCCAAGGTAATGTGGCGATGACTGAACAGATTTTTCAATTTAAGTGACCTATGAGGAGCACTATATCCAGGGAGGGTCATTCAATCAAGTGCAGTAGTTACCTATTTGGAGATATAAATCTATTTGACGGTTTTAAATCTAACAAAGAATATTTTCATTCATTCACTTCAGAAAACAAGACCTCTATCCTTCCATCTATTAACCATCTTTCCTGACAATCTTTAGTAATATGTTATGCACAATTATTGCCAATGTGGTAAATGAAATGTTAAATTGTATTTAATATCATTTGTTTTGCATAACAAGAAATCGGAGAAGGAAATTGAGGCAATATATAATTTGGTGGCTTAATTAGTATAATGATATTTTGTTAAATAGTACATCTTCAACGAATACTATAGATTTTTATCATTTGTAATAAGTTCAGAAGCAATTTTATATGATACTGCTCTGAGAACAGAACTTACCAAGGTTGATTTATGATTCATGGAATAAGCCTGCGATACTTTTTGCCAAAATATATCTAGTTCATAAATGTGTAGTTATATAATGCAGGACATTTTATTACACTCTTAGAATCATAGTCATACAGCACAGAAACAGGATCTTAGACCAACTGTGACGCCGCAGCCCCCCCCCCCCCCCCCCCCCCCCCCCCCCCCCCCCCCCCCGCAACCGCGCATTGAGGGGACAGGACCCAACGGGTCCCCCTTGGTCTAGTACCCTCTAAACTTTCCTATCAATGTATCTGTCCAATTAACTTTTAAATGTCGTTATAGTACATGACTGAGCTACTTCCTCTAGCACCACATTCCATGTAGCCCACCACCCTCTGTGTGAAAAGGTTGCCCCTCAGGTTTCTATTAACTATTTTTCCTCCCACATTAACTCTGTGCCCTCAAGCTCTTGATTCCCTGAGACAAAGACTCTGTGCTTTCCCCCTATCCCCCTCATTATTTTATACATTTCCATTAGTGCACCCCTCAGCCTCCTGGAATAAAGACCTCGAAGGAATAAAGTCATAGCCTGCCAAACCTCACCGTATAATGCCGACCCTCAAGTCCTGGCAACATCCTCGTATATCATCTCTGCACTCTTCCCAGCTTAATGGCATCTTTCCTATAACTAGATGACCAAAACTAAACACAATTCTCCAAGTGCAGCCTCACCAAAATCTTATAAAACTGTAAAGTAACTTCCCAAGACTTTATCCAGTCCCTGACTGATGAAGCCTTGGCCCACTCTGCCCAGCTGATCAACATCCCACTGTAATTATTGATACCCATCCTTACTGTCTACCCAACTGCCTACTTTAGTACCATCTGTAAACTTACTAATCATGCCTTATGTAATCTCATCACATCACATCAGGCCTCGGTCTGAAAAGCAATCTTCCGCAGCACCCTCTGCTTCCAACCATGCAGCCAATTCTGCAACCAGTTTGTTCGCTTTCCCTTGTTCCCATGTGAAATAACTAATCACGTTAAACCTTATGAAAGGACTTGCTATTAGTCATATAGACTACATCGGCTCTGTTCTCGTCAACTTCTTTGGTTGCTTCTGCAAATATCCTAACCAAATACAGTGCCCTACACAATGTTTGGGACAAAAACCCATCATTTATTTATTTGCCTCTGTACGCCACAGTTTGCAATACAATCCAATAATACTTTGTTATCCAAGTATGTTTTGCACAATACGAGGACAATCATTTGCCAAGTCAGTCATACAAATAAAAAACAACAGAACACACAAAATACATTTTAACATAAACATCCACCACAGTGACTCCACATTCCTCACTGTGATGGAAGGCAAAAAAAAAGTTAAATCTCTTCCCTTCTTTGTCATCCAGCAGTCAGGAGCCTCGAGCTTCCCGTTGACGGGATGATCTTACTCCCGTAGCCGGCAGCGGGTCCTTGTCGGGGCGATCAAGGTCCTGCATTACGGGGGAATCTCAGCTACCCCACGCCGGGCGATTTGACCCCGGTTCGGGGCTGCTCGAGCGTTGTGCGGCTTCCAGAGCTCCCGACTCTGTCTCTCCCGAGACTGCGAGCCCTTGATTGTAAAATCCGCAGGACGCGGTTAGAGCAATCCAAGGCAAGGAATCGGCCTCGATGGTAAGTCCACGCCACGTGGTGGGGCTCAATGTCTGTCCCGAGGGAGGCCTCCAGCTCCATGAGCGACCGGAGATACGACCCAAAAAACAATCGCATCTCCGGCAAGGGAAGAGGCTGAAAGAAAAAGTAAAACAAGTAAAATAAAACAAACCAGAGAACATTTACACAAACTGTTAAAACACACTAAAAATAACAAAAATATACGAAAAAACAGACAGACTGTTGGCGAGGCTGCCACTCATACGGCGCCCCAGTTGGTATATTTGAGATTTGTAATAGAAAAAAATCACATGTGGTTAAAGTGCACATTGTCCGAATTTAATAAAGGCCATTTTCATACATTTTGGTTTCACCATGTAGAAATTACAGCAGTGTTTATACATAGTCCCTCCATTTCAGGGCACCATAATGTTTGTGACACAGCAATGTCATGTAAATGAAAGTACTCGTTTTTAGTATTTTGTTGCATATCCTTTGCATGCAATGACTGCTTGAAGTTTGCAATTCATGGAAATCACCAGTTGCTGGGTGTCTTCTCTGGTGATGCTCTGCCAGGCCTGTATTGCAGCCATCTTTAGCTTATGCGAGTTTTGGGGGCTAGGCCTGGAAGTACCTGGACTTTCAGAAAGCATTTGATAAGGTCCCACATAGGAGATTAGTGGGCAAAATTAGGACACATGGTATTGGGGGTAGGGTGCTGACATGGATAGAAAATTGGTTGGCAGACAGGAAACAAAGAGTAGGAATTAACGGTTCCCTTTCAGAATGGCAGGCAGTGACTAGTGGGGTACCGCAAGGCTCGGTACCCCACTAGTCGGCTGGGACCGCAGCTATTTACAATATACATCAATGATTTAGATGAAGAGATTCAAAGTAACGTTAGCAGATTTGCAGATGACACAAAGCTGGGTGGCAGTGTGAACTTTGAGGAGGATGCTATGAGATTGCAGGGTGACTTGGACAGGCTGGGTGAGTGGGCAGATGCATGGCAGATGCAGTTTAATGTGGATAAATGTTAGTTATCCACTTTGGTAGCAAAAACAGGAAGGCAGATTATTATCTAAATGGTGTCAAGTTGGGAAAAGGGGAAGTATATTGGGATCTGTGCGTCCTTGTTCATCAGTCAATGAAAGTAAGCATGCAGGTACAGCAGGCAGTGAAGAAAGCGAATGGCATGTTGGCCTTTATAACAAGAGGAATTGAGTATAGGAACAGAGAGGTCCTTTTGCAGTTGTGTAGGGCCTTAGTGATACCACACCTGGAGTATTGTGTGCAGTTGTGGCCCCTAATTTGAGGCAGGACATTCTTGCTATTGAGGGAGTGCAGCGTAGGTTTACAAGGTTAATTCCCGGGATGGCGGGGCTGTCAAATGCTGAGAGAATGGAGCGGCTGGGCTTGTATACTCTGGAGTTTAGAAGGATGAGAGGCGATCTTATTGAAACATATAAGATTATTAAGGGTTTGGACGTGATGAAGGCAGGAAACATGTTCCCGATGTTGGGGGAGTCCAGAACCAGTTTAAGAATAAGGGGTTAGACATTTAGAACGGAGACGAGGAAACTCTTTTTCTCACAGAGAGCTGTGAATCTGTGGAATTCTCTGCCTCATAGGGCGGTGGAGGCAGGTTCTCTGGATACTTTCAAGAGTGAGCTATATAGGGCTCTTAAACATAGCGGAGTCAGGGGATTTGGGGAGAAGGCAGGAACGGGGTACTGATTGGGGATGATCAGCCATGATCACATTGAATGGCGTTGCCGAATGGCCTACTCCTGCACCTATTGTCTATTGTCCCCTTCAGTTTTCTCTTCAGCATATAAAAGGCATGCGGGTCAGGTGATTGACGGCCACTCAAGAATTGACCATTTTTTAGCTTTGAAAAACTGTTGCTTTAGCAGTATGTTTGGGATCATTGTCTTGCTGTGGAATGAACCGCCATCCAATGAGCTTTGAGGCATATGTTTGAACTTGAGCAGATAGGATGTGTCTGCACACTTCAGAATTCATTATGCAACTACCATCAGCAGTTGTATCATCAATCAATATGCCCAGGCCATAACATCCCATAACATAAGCACACCTCTTCAACCCTCACCCTGAACACCGGCGTTCCTCAGGGCTGTGTGCTGAGCCCCCTCCTCTACTCCCTCTTCACCTATGACTGCACACCTGTACATGGTACTAACACCATCATCAAGTATGCAGATGATACAACGGTGATTGGCCTCATCAGCAACAACGATGAGCTGGCCTACAGGGAGGAGGTCCAGCACTTAGCAGCATGGTGCGCTGACAACAACCTGGCCCTTAACTCCAAGAAGACCAAGGAGCTCATTGTAGACTTCAGGAAGTCCAGAGGCGGCACGCACACCCCCATCCACATTAACGGGACGGAGGTGGAACGTGTTTCTAGCTTCAGGTTCCTGGGAGTCAACATCTCCGATGACCTCTCTTGGACCCACAATACCTCTACTCTGATCAAGAAGGCTCATCAGCGTCTCTTCTTCCTGAGGAGACTGAAGAAGGTCCATCTGTCTCCTCAGATCCTGGTGAACTTCTACCGCTGCACCATCGAGAGCATCCTTACCAACTGCATCACAGTATGGTATGGCAACTGCTCTGTTTCCGACCGGAAGGCATTGCAGAGAGTGGTGAAAATTGCCCAACGCATCACCGGTTCCACGCTCCCCTCCATTGAGTCTGTCCAAAGCAAGCGCTGTCTGCGGAGGGCGCTCAGCATCGCCAAGGACTGCTCTCACCCCAACCATGGACTGTTTACCCTCCTACCATCCGGGAGGCGCTACAGGTCTCTCCGTTGCCGAACCAGCAGGTCGAGGAACAGCTTCTTTCCGGCGGCTGTCACTCTACTAAACAACGTACCTCGGTGACTGCCAATCACCACCCCCCCCCCCCCCCCCCCCCCCCCCGGACACTTATTTTTTTTTTTTATTCAAATCGTTTGCACTGTACACTGACAATGACAATTAAAATTGAATCTGAATCTGAATAACACCCCCACCACCATGTTTCACAGATGAGGTGGTATGGTTTGGATCTTCGACTGTTCTTTCTCTCCTCCATAATTTCCTCTTGCCATCACTCTGATATGTTAATCTTTGTCTCAGAACTGAGACCTTTTTCCAGAACCGTGGTTGTTCTTTATTAGTAATTCTTGGCAAACTGTAACCTGGTCATCCTATTTTTGCGGCTAACCAGTGGTTTGCATCTTGCAGTGTAGCCTCTGTATTTCTGTTCATGAAGTCTTCTGCGGACAGTCGTCATTGACAAATCCACACCTGAAGAATGTTTCTGATCTGTCGGACAGGTGTTTGGGGGGTTTTCTCAGACGATGCCCCGCACCGTCGACGAGCTCTTCATCCGTGGCCCTGGACTGGGCCTCCGACTGAGCCCCAGACTAGACCCCGGACTGGGCCTCTGACAGAGCCCCGGACAAGGCTTCCCTTACCTTTCTCTCCTCGCGCAGCTCCCGATAAATGTATGGGCTCGGCCTTGTGGCGGCCGCCGCTCGCGCGGAGCCTGGAGGCGGAGTAAACTCGCGGGCACCCTGGTAAGGCTGAAGAACCTCGCCCGCGCCCATTTAACATCTGCTTACCTTGCCTAGCACGGTGAGGATGGACCTGGTCGGCCCTACCGTTCCATCCATCGGCGGTCCTTCGAGCCCAGGTATGTTTTTCTCCGGTCGATCCTCCCGGTCCCCGGTCTGTCGGCACGCGGGCTCCCAGCCAGGCCCTGTGTGAAGCGCAGCGGCGTAGTCTCCCTGAACCTCCGCCCGCTGGCGTGGGAGCCGCTACCGGCCCTCAACTCACCTGCAGTCCCTGCTAAAATGGCCCTGATTAATGCGAGATCAGTGCTGAACAAAACCTTTGTCCTCAATGACTTCTTCACCGCACGTGGATTGGACTTCCTACTGATCACAGAAACCTGGCTGAATCCTGGTGAGCTTGCTCCACTTGTGGAACTCTGCCCTGATACCTGTAACTTTTTCAGCTCGCCTAGGCTCTCAGGTCGTGGTGGCGGCCTAGCCACTGTGTTTAAGAAGAATTTCAACTGCTGCCTTCTGAACGCTGATCACGTCTCCAGTTTTGAACATCAACTAATCATATTTGGTCTAATCTGTCCGCTTTTAATTGTTCTTTTGTATCGCCCACCGAAAATGAATAAGGACTTCCTCTCACAATTTGGTGATTTATCGCTAGCTTGTTGCCCAAATTTGACCGTGTCCTGATTCTTGGTGACTTTAACATTCATGTCTGCTGTTCCACGAAGCCTCTTGTGAGTGAATTTATGAACCTGGTTGAGTCCTTCAATCTGTCTCTACTCAACACTGGACCCAATCACAAGCTTGGCCATACACTGGACCTAGTGCTTTTGTATGGTCTCCCAATTTGTAACACAGATATTATTGATCATAGTGCTATTATATTTGATATATCTCTACTTCTCTCCCTCAAAATCCCATCTCCCTGCTCGCTACTCCTGCTACGTTAACTCCACGACGGCCAGTAAGTTCTCTGAGGCTCTCATAGCCGCCCCCGACATCTGCACTATTGAGGCGTCTCCCCTCACCTCAGTACCGCCGACCTCATTTCGCTATTCAATACTACCTGCTCTTCCATCCTGGATTCTGTTGCTCCTCTTAAAATGAAAAAGCCTAAGCCTAAAGGTGAGCCGTGGCTCAATTACACCACCAGAACCCTAAGAAGAGAATGCAGAAAATCAGAATGGAAGTACATATCTGATAAGCTTCAAATTTCCTTTGAACTCCTGAAAAACAATCTTCACAATTACCAGGAAGCAGTAAAATCTGCTAGAACTAAATACTTCTCCACCCTCATCTCCAAAACCGATCATAATTCCAAGGTCGTTTTTAGCACCATCATCAAGGTAAAAAACATTGGAACAAATATTTCCCCTCCCACCTGTGACCTGGCTGTCTCATTGGTCTGCTCTTCAAAATTAGATTGTTTCCAACCCGTTACTCTACCCTCCCTTGCAAAACTGATCACCACCATGAAACCTACTACCTGCCCCCTCGACACTGTCCCCTCTGCCCTCCTAAAGGAAGTCATTACAACAGCCGGTCCCAGCATCCTTGCCATCTTCAACAGTTCTCTGGCCACTGGCACTGTACCTACCTGCTTCAAGCATGCGGTGGTCCAGCCCCTCCTGAAAAAACCTAACCTCGAGCCCACCTTGCCAAGCAAATACAGACCCATTTCTAAACTGCCTTTCCTCTCAAAAGCCCTTGAAAAGGTAATTTTAAGTCAACTTATGCCTTACCTTCACCAAAATACTATCCTGGAAACTTTCCAATCAGGTTTCAGGGCCCACCACAGCACAGAGTCTGCTTTGTTGAAGGTACATAATGACCTACTGCTCACTGTTGACTCCGGCGACTGTGCAATCCTGCTCCTTCTTGACCTCAGCGCAGCATTTGATACTGTCGACCACACCATCCTAATTGACCGTCTCCGGTACGGGGTTGGTATTGATGGCACTGCCCTGAGATGGTTCATCTCTTACCTCAAAGGTAGGAGTTTCTCGACTAACATAGGCAACTCTTTCTCCTTCCCAGCTAATCTCTGCTGTGGGGTTCCACAAGGTTCCATCCTTGGCCTCATTCTCTTCTCCCTTAGGCCAAGTAATTGAAAGGCACGCCATTTCCTTCCATTGCTATGCAGACGATACACAACTCTATCCCTGAAGCCCAAAAACCAATCAAATCTACTTAATCTTACCCGCTGCCTCGAGGATATAAAGTGCTGGATGGCCCAGAACTTCCTCCAACTAAATGAGAGTAAGTCTGAGGTCATCCTTCTCGGCCCCTGGGACTCAATCAAAATGATAGCAGGCAGTCTTGGAAGCCTTACCCCACTACTCAAACCTCACGTCAAAAACCTTGCCGTGATATTTGAATCTGCACTGAAATTTGACAAACAAGTCAATGCCATGGTAAAAGCTAGCTTCTTTCAGCTTCGGACGATAGCTAAAATAAAACAATTCCTCCACTTTGATGACCTCGAAAAGATCATCCACACATTTATCTCCTCCCGCCTAGATTACTGCAACTCTCTTTGCACTGGCATCAGCCAATCTTCCCTATCCCGCCTGCAACTAGTCCAAAACGCCGCAGAGAGACTCCTGACGGGCACCCGAAAAAGTGACCACATCACCCCGATCCTGGCCTCTCTCCACTGGCTCCACTGGTTCCGTATTCATTTCAAGACCCTCCTCTATGTCTACAAAGCCCTCAATGGGCTTGCCCCCTCCTACATTAAAAGTCTTCTCACCCATCACTCCACCTCCAGGTCCCTCAGATCGGCCGACTTGGGGCTGCTGAATATCCCGCGGTCTAGGCATAAGCTTAGGGGCAACCGCGCCTTTGCGATTGCAGCTCCTAGACTGTGGAACAGCATCCCCTTTCCCATCAGAACTGCCCCCTCCATCGACTCCTTTAAGTCAAGACTAAAATCTTATCTATACTCCCAAGCCTTTCCTGACGTCCACTGAGCGAGGGTTATATGTATGTAGTTTGTCTGTTTATACTATTCTTATAACAAATGTAAAGCACTTTGGCCAATGAGAGTTTTTTTTTAAATGTGCTATATAAATAAATATGACTTGACTTGACTTCTTTATTGTAGAGAGAATTCTTCTGTCATCAGCTGTGGAGGTCTTCCTTGGCCTGTCAGTCCCTTTGCAATTAGTGAGCTCACCAGTGCTCTCTTTCTTCTTAATGATGTTCCAAACAGTTGATTTTGGTAAGCCTAAGGTTTGGCTGATGTCTCTAACAGTTTTATTCTTGTTTCTTAGTTTCATAATGGCTTCTTTGACTTTCATTGGCGCAACTTTGGTCATCGTTGATAAACAGCAATACAAGTTTCCAAAGGTGATGGAAAGACTAGGTGCTGAGAGCTCTCTTATACCTGCATTAAGGAGGCAATTAAACACACTTGAGCAATTACAAACACCTGTGAAGCCATGTGCCCCAAACATTATGGTGCCCTGAAATGGGAGGACTATGTATAAACACAGCTGCAATTTCAACATTGTGAAACCGAAATGTATAAAAATTTGCTTGAATAAAATCTGACAATGTACACTTTACAAATCTCAAATTGTGGAGTACAGAGGCAAATAAATAAATGATGGTTCTTTGTCCCAAACATTATGGAGGGCACTGTATGTAACTTGGCCAGGACTCCTGAAATATCTTATTTAGTTTCCCATTGTGCCCTCGTATATATCAAATCAGGCCCAGGAGATTTATCGACCATACATCTTAGGATTTCCAGCACCTCCTCAACTACAATATGGATTGTCCTCAGTCTCCATTACATTTTCCTGGATCCATAGTCTTCACGTCTTTCTCCATGGTAAAACATGAGAAATATTCTTTGAGGACCATGACCATCTCCTACGGCTCTACACAGATAAAAGTAATCATAATCAAAAGTTTCGAAGGGGCTGTTTTTTTCTCTCTCTGGTTTCCCTTTTTTCCCTTAATATACCATAAATTCTTTGGATTCTCCTTTATCTTATCTATCAGAACTATCACCAGCCTTCTTTGTGTACTCATCATTTCCTTCTTAAGTATGTTCCTCATTCCTCTATACTCCTCCTGAGTAAGAACCTGACTTGTCTCTAAGTGACTGTACCTTAGGAAAGCCAACAATGCAGTCAGATGTCCATGCCCATTTTGCCGGCTGCTGAAAGAGACATGGATGAAGACACTTCCTGAGCAAAGGAGTTAGCATGACTTGCTGATGTTGTTGTGGCATGTGGCACAATTCAGCAGCAGTAACTTGCAAAGACAATGAGACCAAGCATCAGTGTAATTTTTTTTTACATTTGTTGACATTGTTTGGGTATTTATTTATTTATTTATTTATTTAGCGAATGCAAAGTCCTTTAGCCAAGCAGTTGCTTCTTGATTTGCTGTATGAAGGGTGACAAGTCCTCCTTTGAGTCTTTGTTAAGGGCATGCTTCAATGATGTGTTGCATTGTTTGCTGCTCTCCACAAGCACACCGTGGGGTTGGACTGCTGCCCCATTTGTGAAGGCTGGCCAAGCAGGGGCCATGTCCAGTCCTGTATCTATTCAGCGTCGTCCACTGCTTCCTTGGGAGATTGGTGCCAGGGTGGGGTCTGACACCAGATGTTTATTTGGGACGTCCTTGGACTCCCATTCCTTTTTCTAAGCTGATTGGATTGTGAAATCAGCTGGTGGTGGGTTCTTCCAAATTGGTTGTCTAGATGGAAGTCAAGCAGTGGGTGGGTTGAAGATGTCCATGTGAATTGGCAGGTGAGGGGAGTATTTGGTCTTTTGGAGCATCCTTTGAGTGACGACTACTCGCCGGATGTGTGGCGGGGCTATGTTGGATAGGACAGGGAGCCAGGGGAGTGGTGTTGAGCGGATTGTTCCTGTGATGATCCTCATTGTTGAGTTCAATTGGGTGTCCACATGGTGTGTGTGGGATGAACTGGACCATACAGGGGCACAATATTCGGCTGAAGAAAATGCAAGGGCTAGTGCTGAAATGCGCAGTGTGGGGGCTGCTGCCCCCCCCCCCCCCACTTTGAGCCAGCAAGCTTACTGAGGAGATTGTTTCTGGACTTCACCTTAGCTGCTGTTCTTTTTGAGATGTTCCTTGAAGGATAGGGTCAAGGGTCACTCCGAGGTAGGTTGGAGTGGGGGCATGCTTCAGTTTGGTGCTGCTCAGATAGATGTCTGGTTCTCTTGTGGCTTCTGCATTATGGAGGTGGAACACACTGGAGACCGTTTTTTCTGGGCTTGGTTTTAGGCGCCAGGTTTTGCAGTACTTGTCCAGTTTAGCAAGGTCTTCATTGAGCACCTGTTCCAATGTACCAAAATCTGGTGCTTGGAAGGCCAAACAGATGTCATCTGCATAGATGATTTGCGGGATTTGGTGGTGGGTAGGTCATTTGTGTAAAGATTGAACAGGATTGGGGCTACGACTGACCCTTGCGGGAGCCCATTCTTCTGCATTCTCCATGCACTCTTGTTCTGACCAAGGTGAACTCTGAACCTGCGATTGGAGAGCAGAGATTTGATGGTTTCTGATGCCCAGGCAGGGAGTGCTTTGGTGAGTTTTAGGAGGAGGCCTTTGTGCCACACAGTGTCATAGGCTGCGGTGAGATCAAGGAACACTGTCCCGGTCTTCAGTTTTGGTAAGTTTTGCATTGTGATAGGGTGGTGGGAGGAGGGAGCAAGAAGAGAAAATCGTGGTTTAAAATCCTCCAAACAAAATGTGAGGAGATAGATTTGCAAATCAGGCAATAAAACCCTCGGAAATGTGTGCAAAATTGTCCTGCTTGGCCTCCCCATTTAATTTGGCACGTTTGTTCAATGAGCCATATCCTTTTCCAAGACGTTTCGGCAGGAAATACTTCTTTTAACATAATCCTAACTATAATTCTTATATCGTGGAATCTCATTATGATGATGTGATTAGATAGTGAAAGGTCGGATAAGGGTTTTTTTGGCATTTAAGTAATAGTATAAAGCTATTTCGTTATTACGCTGCTTTAAATACATTGCATCATTTAATAATCCCACTAACATTGAATTACTTTCTTTGTATCGGTAACTCCTGCAAATTATTCTTCCCCAATGCTATTTCATATTGAAAATATTTGTTCTTTCTATCTCATACCTTGAAATAACTACGACTGATTCAATGTTAAACATCATCTCAAAACACTGATGTAATTCTGCTTTTAACGACCATCAAAATTTTAGTTTGGTTGATTAATTGTTTATAGTTTGAAGTTTATCAAATTAAACTTGAAGTGATGTGGTAAAGTAGTGAATATATTCCTCATAAGGGTATCTTATATTTTGTTATAGCTCAATTTGCACATGCAAAAAAATAATGTTATAGTCTATTTTAAGACTACATCCTTTCAGTAATACATTCACTGCTTTCAGCTTCAGGTATTAAATACAGATTATTTAAATTGGGCAATTTCAAAAGATATATATATAAATACTGTACTTTTTTTGTGACCTCCATGGAATCATCAATATGTTGAATTGCATTGGAATTCATCAAACTTGAGTGAGTATTTCGAGAATTGTTAAGTGGTTGCTAAAGCATTAACCACTGATGGCCTTGCTCTGGGTTTAAAGTTGAACCTTGGCTGTCTCAATTAACATGATAAATCATGCGTGGAGATGTAAATGCCATAGTTTTTGCTTTTTATAAACGTCACATTGTATTGTTACAATATATGTTTCAGGAAGAAGATAGCTATGTAAGCAAACTAATTTAAATGTTGATCTATTTACATAGGCTTCTACATATTTACCAAATTAATTATGCTTTACCAGAAGTACTCTTCAGCTAAATGTATGGAAAGGGAGGCCATTTGGTTAAGCTATTGGCTCTGAGCTATTGCAATGCGTTATCTCAGTATACCAATAGATTCCTTCCAAGCTGTTTCTGAAGCTCTATTTCTTAAATTGCATTAGTGGGAGTTTTATTTTACCCTCCGCAAAAATAAATTCTTGGTGGATATATCTGTTAAGCTTCAATCATGTGGAACTTGGCCTTGCAATTCATTTTTTTTTATGTTTCAAAGGTCTTTTATTGTCATGTGTACCAATTATGGTACAGTGATATTTGTATTACTATACAGCCATACTAAAAAAAGCAACAAGACACACAACTACATAAAAATTAACATAAACATCCACCACAGCGGATTCCCCACATGCCTCACTGTGATGGAAGGCAATAAAGTCTAATCTTCCCTCATTTTCCCCTGCGGTCGTGGCAGTCGAACCTCCGCAGTCGGGGCGAACGAAGCTCCCGCGTCAGGGCGGTCGAAGCTCCTGCGGAACCTCCCGAAGTCGGTCTCTAACCAGAGACCGCGAGTTCCACGATGTTAAAATCCGCAGGCTCCCGCTTTTTGGAGCTCAGAGGTTGATCCCTGGCAAAGGGATCGTAAGCTCCGTGACGTTTAGTCCTGCAGGTTCCTACAGGAGCTCCCGAAGTCGGTCTCCAGCAGAGGCCGCCAGCTCATCGATGTTAGACCGCAATGTGGACGGAGATATGATACTGAAAAAAATTGAATTTCCTAATCTTTACTACAACTTAGATATTAAAATTTAAATCATTAATATTGTCAGAAACAGCAAAACTGTCACCAAGTAAGATGAACATTCCCTTTACCTCTGAGTGATGAATTATATGTAAAAATATGTTTTGTATATTTAATTACAATTCAGAAGAGCAAAAGTAAATCAGTGTTCCGCTGATGGAATGTAAAAGTGTAATTCACTGGACAATTCACAAGCCCTCAAGAAAACTTTGTACTCTGATACTAGAATATTGAAGCTAAATTTTGTAAAGTGGGAAGGACTGGGAGTTGGGCAGGGGTTGGGGGTGGGATGACACATCTGATGTTGAGTTTTAGGAGATGGTTCAATGGTGCTTTATTTGTCACAGGTACCAAGGTACAGTGAAATTCATTTTTGTATACAGTTCAGTACAGGTAATCACTACACATAAGCACTTAGACACATCTTAGATAAGCATTCCAGATACAGTTCACGTGTACAGCAGTAATATGCCGAGTCAGTCTACAGAGTCGCCAGATTTGGTGCCAATTTCATGAACCAGTTGTTGTTATGTGCTCCACTGTTGCGATCAGCTGCAAGCCGCATCTGCTCCATGCACTCGGCCTTTTGGATCGGCCCACGAACTAGCCCTAGGCTGCTGCCTCCCACAGCCAGTCTGTTTACCAGCCCTCTGTTCCAATTCCTCTTCAGTCCACAGGGAGCGATAAAACAATAAAACTAATAAGAACAGGACACTGTTTGTAATTTTAAATCCGTATTTTGAGAAGTTGCAAGTCCTTTCAGGAATGTCCCATTTCAATGCTACATTTCAAATGCCAATTGCACATTTCAGAAGGAAAATTAAGCTTACTGCTGTTCAGCCCTGTTCCATCCATAGTACCTATGCACAGCTACCATTAGTCTTACTAGTTACGAAAGGTAGTTAAGTTGGGACAAGGTAATAAAACCTTGAAGTTAAATGCCTCTGCTGTTCATTAGCATTGAAATTAGGTTCTCTGTTGAACACATGTCCTGGGGATTAAGTGTACAGCATGAAGAAAAATAAAGTAAAAGGATGATCTGAGTAAGGACATGACCTATTTCCCCCATCCCCCACCTGACCATCCACCTTTCCTGCTGCAATGGGTCAGCGGCAAATATCATATATCTGGAATAAGAACACCTACAATAGACTCCTATGCATTGACTGTAGCTCCACCTTCAACACTATAATCCCATCTAAACTCATTTCCAAACTCCTGGATTTAGGAATCTGCACTCTCCTCTGACTGACTGGATCCTTGACTTTCTGACCAACAGACTACAGTCAATGAGGATAGGTGACCACACCTCCTCAACAATAATTCTCAACACCAGTGTCTGCAAGGATGCATTCTCAGTTCCCTACTGTGCTCCCGATACATTCAAGACTGTATGGCCACATTCAGCTCCAACTCAATCGACAAGTTTGCAGATGACACTGTGGTGGGCAGAATCATGAACAATGGCAAGATCGAGTACAGGAAGGAAATAGAAAACTTTGTAACATGATGTCAGGACAATAACCTCTTGCTCGATGTCAGCAAGACAATTGAGCTTGTTCCACCCCGGTCATTCCTCCTTTTCCCTGGTCCTGTCGGCAGAAGATACAGAAACTTGAAACTGTGCAGCACCAGACTTTCCCCCCTCTGTTATCATGCTACTAATTGGTCCTTCCATAAGCTAGGGAACTATCTGATTCACCTCTACCCCATTGTGGACATTGGACTTCGTCTACGGAACTGATACTCTACAATGCTGATAACTATATTTTGCACTCTTCTCCTTTGCTCTATTTATTGTACTTGAGTTTGACTTAATTGTATTCATGTATGATATATCTGATATGTTTAGATAGCTTGCAAAACAAAGCTTTTCACTGTACCTCAAGACATTTGTCAATAATAATCCTAACCTCTTGCTGATCTTCCCCCTGCTCTACAATTTGAGATTTGTAATAGAAAAAAAATCACATGTGGTTAAAATGCACATTGTCAGTTTTTAATAACGGCCATTTTCATACATTTTGGTTTCACCAAGTAGAAATTTCAGTAGTGTTTATACACAGTCCCCCATTTGAGGGCCCCATAATGTTTGGGACACAGCAATGTCATGTAAATGAAAGTAGTCATGTTTAGTATTTTGTTGCATATCCTTTGCATGCAATGACTGCTTGAAATCTGCGAATCATGGACATCACCAGTTGCTGGGTGTCTTCTCTGGTGATGCTCTGCCAGGCCTGAATAGAAACATAGAAAATAGGTGCAGGAGTAGGCCATTCGGCCCTTCGAGCCTGCACCGCCATTCAATATGATCATGGCTGATCATCCAACTCGGTATCCTGTACCTGCCTTCTCTCCATACCCCCTGATCTAACTCCCTCTTAAATATAGCCAATGAACTGGCCTCAACTACCTTCTGTGGCAGAGAATTCCAGAGATTTACCACTCTCTGTGTGAATTGCAGCCATCTTTAGCTTATGCTTGTTTTGTGGGCAGGTCCCCTTCATTTTTCTCTTCAGCTCATAAAAGGCATGCTAAATTGGATTCAGATCAGGTCATTGGCTTGGCCACTCAATAATTAACCATTTTTTAGCTTTGAAAAACTCCTTTGTTGCTTTAGCAGTATGTTTGGGATCATTGTCTTGCTGTAAAATGAACCACCGGCCAATGAGTTTTGAGGCATTTGTTTGAACTTGAGCAGATAGGATGTGTCTGTACACTTCAGAATTCATTATGCTACTACCATCAGCAATCATCAATGAAGAAGTGAGCCAGTACTTTCAGCAGCCATTCATGCCCAGGCCATCACAGATGAGGTGGTATGCTTTGGATCATGGGCAGTTCCTTCTCTCCTCCATACTTTGCTCTTGCCATCAGTCTGATATAAGTTAATCTTCGTCTCATCTGTCCACAAGACCTTTTTTCCAGAACAGTGTTTGCCCTTTTATGTACTGCTTGGCAAACTGTAACCTGGCCATCCTATTTTGCGGCAAACCAGTGGATTGCATCTTGCAGTGTAGCCTCTGTATTTTTATTCACAAAGTCTTCAACGGACAGTGGTCATTGATAAATCCACACCTGACTCCTGAAGAGTGTTTCTGATCTGTCAGACACGTGTTTGGGGATGTTTCTTTATTATAGAGAGTATTCTTCTGTCATCTGCTGTGGAGACCTTCCTTGGCCTGCCTGTCCCTTTGCGATTAGTAAGCTCACCAGTGCACTCTTTCTTCTTAATGATGTTCCAAACAGTTGATTTGGTAATCCTAACGTTTCGCTGATATCTCTAACTGTTTTATTCATGTTTTCAGTCTTATAATGGCTGCTTTGACTTTCATTGGCACAACTTTGGACCTCATGTTGATAAACAGCAATAAAAGTTTTCAAAGGTGATGGAAAGAATAGGTGCTGAGCGCTCTCATATACCTGCATTAAGGAAGCATTTTAACACACCTGAACAATTACAAACACCTGTGAAGCCATGTGTTCCAAACATTATGGTGCCCTGAAATGCGGGGGGCTGTGTATAAACACAGCTGTAATTTCTACATGGTGAAACCAAAATGTATAAAAATACCCTTTAATTAAATCTGACAATATGCACTTTAACCACATGTGATTTGTTCTATTACAAATCTCTAATTGTGGTGGACAGAGGCAAATAAATAATGGTTCTTCGTCCGAATCATTATGGAGGGCACTGTAAGTAGCTTTGGGAAAGGCACAGAATTGGGAAGCATTGATTTATTCCTATTGTTGGGATTGAAAAGGTTAGAGATGCAGTAGATAATGAAAAATGAATGGGTCAAGGGTAACATGTGAGGGCATGAATTATGTCTGATTTTAAAAGCAGGGAGAGGTGTTTCCAAATCAAAGAGAGAAATAAATAATGTTTTAAAAAGGGCAGTGTGTGACAGGGTAGGACAGTGTGTGACAGGGTAGGACAGTGTGTGACACGATGCATCAGAATAAGGGTAGAAAATGAACCAATTGAGGAAGGTTCTCAATGAGAAATTAGCTGTCAATCTGTTCTGGTTTAAAGGTGTTTGTGTGGTTTTGTTTTTGTCCTATGTTTGCAAAATGATAATGAATTAATGCTGCATACTATTAAAACATAATCTATTAATTACATTTCATTAATATTGAGTAGCTACAGTTTTATTTAACTAAACTAATACAAGAGAAGCAATATGTACCTTTCTGAACAATGTAGTCATTTTCTTTTAAATCACAGAAATGTTTTACACGTACAAAAAATGTCTTTATGTCCTGAGTATAACGTGCGTTACTGCCTCTTTTCCCCCTTCTTTGTTGACATGACAATTGTGTTCCTTAAGGAGCTTTCAGTCACATGAACTGTCTGCTGAAATCATTCTCTATTTTCCGTACAAGGGAACAAATCAATTTTCTATTTATAACATTTTCTTTGACAGTCGTTGCAGAGACTGGCCTCTCGTAGCAACACAATTGGTGCCAATTCAGCCCTGAAGAATTCATTCTATTTGTGTATTGCATATGGCACATTGTGTTTTTCCTGGTTTGGCTTTCATGTTCATCCCACTGATATATCTATCTATCTATCTATCTATCTATCTATCTATCTATCTATCTATCTATCTATCTATCTATCTATCTATCTATCTATCTATCTATCTATCTATAAAACTCTGGGGCTATCCGTCCGGCTGCGGTCCGGATCCCTTTCTGCCTTTTGATTCATGCCCGATACTTGCAGATGTCCAATCGGAATGGCCGATGCTCGCAGATGTCCAATCGGAATGGATCCATTTGCATGTACGGCTGCCGGCTGCATTTCTTCCTTTGATTCATTGCCACACCCAATCCAGACACTCAATCTCCGAGATCTTTTCCATTTCGGTAGAGATTTCGCTTTTCTTTCTAAGTATCCGCTCCTCATTACATTTCGTCGTGTTGAAGTACACGTTTTTAATCAAATCCTTCTCCCCCCCCACCCCCAAGTATTTCAAAAATAAACTGGCTTCCCCATTTACATGTCAGCTTCCAACACACTTCGAAACAAAGTTGCAAGACAGGAACACTCTGAACTTTTCACTGCTGCAGCAGGCAGGGGAGGTGCCATTGGATTTTTTTTAAAAATCCACTGCTGAGGGAGGCAGGGCAGTGCTGGAATCTTACTTTTGAGAACGGCTTCAGTTCCATTGGCGGAGACGGGTGCATGGTGGAATATTGGGTTAGGAGATCACACCATTGGGGGAGCAGACCCAACGGGTCTGCACTTGGTCTAGTATATCTATAAAACTCTGGGGCTATCCGTCCGGCTGCCGTCCGGATCCCTTTCTGCCTTTTGATTCGTGCCTGATACTCGCAGATGTCCAATCGGAATGGCCGATGCTCGCAGATGTCCAATCGGAATGGATCCATTTGCATGTACGGCTGCCGGCTGCATTTCTTCCTTTGATTCATTGCCACGCCCAATCCAGACACTCAATCTCCGCGATCTTTTCCATTTCGGTAGAGATTTCGCTTTTCTTTCTAAGTATCCGCTCCTCATTACATTTCGTCGTGTTGAAGTACACGTTTTTAATCAAATCCTTCTCCCCCCCCACCCCCAAGTATTTCAAAAATAAACTGGCTTCTCCATTTACATGTCAGCTTCCAACACACTTCGAAACAAAGTTGCAAGACAGGAACACTCTGAACTTTTCACTGCTGCAGCAGGCAGGGGAGGTGCCATTGGATTTTTTTTTTAAATCCACTGCTGAGGGAGGCAGGGCAGTGCTGGAATCTTACTTTTGAGAACGGCTTCAGTTCCATTGGCGGAGACGGGTGCATGGTGGAATATTGGGTTAGGAGATCACACCATTGGGGGAGCAGACCCAACGGGTCTGCACTTGGTCTAGTATATCTATAAAACTCTGGGGCTATCCGTCCGGCTGCCGTCCGGATCCCTTTCTGCCTTTTGATTCGTGCCTGATACTCGCAGATGTCCAATCGGAATGGCCGATGCTCGCAGATGTCCAATCGGAATGGATCCATTTGCATGTACGGCTGCCGGCTGCATTTCTTCCTTTGATTCATTGCCACGCCCAATCCAGACACTCAATCTCCGCGATCTTTTCCATTTCGGTAGAGATTTCGCTTTTCTTTCTAAGTATCCGCTCCTCATTACATTTCGTCGTGTTGAACTACACGTTTTTAATCAAATCCTTCTCCCCCCCCCCACCCCCAAGTATTTCAGAAATAAACTGGCTTCTCCATTTACATGTCAGCTTCCAACACACTTCGAAACAAAGTTGCAAGACAGGAACACTCTGAACTTTTCACTGCTGCAGCAGGCAGGCTCCCCCACCCGGGAGAGAGGGAGGGGAGGTGGGTGGGAGTGGGGAAGTGAGCGAGGGGGAGAGATGGGGGGGTAGAGGGAGAACAGTTGACTGTAAACTATCACAGCTGGAATCTTGCTTTGCTTTACTGCGCGGTCCCTCTGCTGTTGCGGAATACCTCCCTACTGGACTCCTCGGTCAGTGGGGTTTTCCACTGGTCTGGCAATGAGCAGATGACCAAGTTTCAGATGGCTGGCACCATGGCAGACGTCTTTAGACTCCCTATTGCCCACCTGCGCCCGGTAAGTGTGTGTGTGGTGGGGGGGGGGGGGGGGGGGGGGGGGCAGGCTAGAATGGCTGAGTGGCCTCTGGCATCTGCTTCCAACGCTCTGATACCTGGAACTGAAAAGGATTTGCACATAGAACTCAAGACACATAAAAACATAAATTACATAAAACATTTAAAAAAGCCAATGCCAAAAAATGTTCAAAGGCGTACATCTGCTTCTCGATGGCCTCCTTTCAGCCGGTGTTGTGCTCAACCCATATTACTGTTCGCAGGAGTTCCCACGGTACCCGCAAGAGTCATTACGGATATCGCACTGGCATCTGCGTTCATACAATGTTGCAACGCTGCTCAAGTCACTCTTGGAGAAATTCAAAAATGTTTGAATTTTCTCCCGACCTTAACAAGTTACACGACTACCTGCCGTTAGCACCACGGAGGTCCTCGGTGGTCCACGAATGCCGTACTGTTATCGCAGGAGGTTCCCACGATGTTAAACTCTTGTTAAGTCTTGCGTCAGGTCGCACCGTGAGAAAGCCCTTTAAGTGTCAATTTATTACAATGTTAGTTAATTTGGAGTTTTAGTTTCGTTCAGTTTAGAGATACAGCGCGGAAACAGGCCGTTCGGGCCACCGGGTCCGTGCCGACCAGCGATTCCCACATATTAACACTATTCTACACACACTAGGGACAATTTTTACATTTACCAAGCCAATGAACCTACATAGCTATACGTCTTTGGAGTTTAGACTTTTTTGTTTTAATAATTTTTAACAGGTGATTGTACTATTTTAATCAAAACTTGGAAAATAAGGTAATCAAATGTCGTTTTGTGATGTAGGCTGGTTGTCTTAATGGAAGTCTTAATGGAAGAGGGGTAGGGGTTTGTGGGGGTGGTGGTGGAGCTAAATTTTGACGTACAAAAATTAACCAGTTAGAAAATATATTGCTTGATTTGAAGATCATCATCTTCCCATTAAGTGTAATGATTCTGTTGCACAATACTTTCTCCTAGATTATTAACATAATGAGAATGTATTTCAGCATATAAAGCGAGCATTAGCAATTGAATGACTGGCAAGTGGCCAGTGTAATCACTGACATAGAATAATTATAAACAAAACACAGACAGTGTAAATTATATGTTATTCCAATATTGTTTATATCACAAACATGAATTAAACAGAACAGTACATAAAAATCGCCATTTTTCTTAAACCTAAGGTCACTCCAGAAAATAAAATGTGATTGAACTGCTATTTCACATCTAAGGGTTTGCATATAGTATGACAGATGCATCAACTGTTTACTAGACACTGACTGTTATCTCAAAATAAATGTTATTATTTTCCCCTTTAATGTTAGGATCAGGCCATCAATAATGGATTTTGGTTGAAATGTAATTCTTTCTTGGTACTTGTTCCCATTGATCCTATCATCCTAACATTATAAAGAGAAAACAATGTTGAGAGAATGAAATGTCTCACCATTTAATTGCCATGTAAATCAGCAATGATTTGGACACATCACATGATGGCTGGACATCATTGACAATATGTAATGCAGGATATTTTGAAGGGAATAGAAATGAGAGGTCAACCTAAGCATTTTCATGTATTGAATGCAACTTTGTTTGACACAGAATACGAGTATACTAATTACAATACAGAACATGGTGGGGGGGTTTAGACCCTTGAAACTGCTTGACCATGTATTTCTAGGGAGGCCTATTGCAGTATTTGAGGACTGTTCTTAAAATGGATCTTCTTGCAAGAATATCTTACTACGTGTTTCTGGAAGATTGCCCTTGTGAATTTTACAGTTTGGATCCATATGTACTCAACAAATATACGTTGTTTGATTAAGTTCCACTTAACATTTTCTATTGTTCCATTCTGTTGAATGTTCTAGGAAAGATTCCATATTATAAAAACAGAGCAGTTGTGCTTTACTGGCCTCTATCATCGCCAATTAGTTTCTAATTGGAAAGACGCTAACTTAAACAAACTACTCATACAGAACAAAGGTGTTTAATGGGTATGAATTTCAACTAGCATTCATTCAAAAGCTTTTTGCATTTTGAAGGATGACTGATAATTACCAGTTATTTTTTACTACAAAAAATATTTTACATGTGTGTTCAGAATGAGGCTACTGTTTTAAAAGTTCTAATAAATTAATTACATTACAAACAAACCAGTATTTTCACAATGGAATGGTATACATGAACCAATCATTTTTTGATCTGCATGGTTTAGTCCTTAAATGTTGTGAATAAAACCTGCTATAAATCCATCACTACACCCCAGACTAAATTCAAAAAATGCTGGTGTATTTTCCAGGGGAATGTGTTGGTACCAGTGCAATGTAGCTCCTGAGAGATCTGTTTCGATACATCAGCTAAAACTATGCTGCAGGCTATTTCAACAAGCATTTTTCAGACTGTCCTAAGGGTTTCACAAAAATAACTAATTCCTTTATTTATAATTTTAAATGAAGCCAAACTGATTTTTCCTACGCTTTAATGCAAAATTATATTGAATCATCTAAAGAGATCTGAGGAATGCTTGATGTTAATGGTTCTCATTGAAGTCCAGGTGCATTTTGCCTTTTTGAAACACAGTTCCCTGATTTTCCATTCATTTTAGTAATGGTGTTAATTTGGTTGTTGGCCAGACTGATTAAAGTTAATAACAGCACATATCAGAATGCGGCAAAAGCTTGAGTGAAGTTTGTAAGATGAGCCCATTTATTGTCAGAATCATATTTTAAAATGTGATGATTGAAGAGAATCTATCAATATTAGATCATTTCAACCAGGGCTGCCAACTCTCACGCATTGAGCGTGAGACTCAAGCATTGCATGAAATTCTCACGCTGATCACAGAATTTCTCACGCTCAAATTTAAAAAAAAAAAACAAAACAGATAAATAAATAAATAAAGTCACGAGCAATTCAATTCGCCCAAGGCTTCCAGATCTCCTCCACACACACCAATGAGAATAGTCTTCTGTCGGCGGGTTTTCCGTAATGAACGAGTAATTTGATTGTCTTAAGACCATCGCACACTATTTAAAATGGCAATGTAACTGCAGTACTAATGATTCCATTTGACATTCATGGAACCAAAATCTGCAGGTGCTTGACAATCAAAATAGAGCAAAAATTGATTTAGAGGTGAGTAAAAACCACAAGGGGAATATATAAGTTGAATGCAGTCTTTATCCCGGGATATGTGATTCAAGGACTAGAGGGCATTGGTTTAAAGCAGGGGTGTCAAACTACCCGCCCGCGAAGGGGTCCAATCCGGCCCGCGGGATGATTTGAGGAATTAGTTTAAAGTGTAACTAAACTACACATTCCCGTGCAGATGGTGTAATAGGTGAGACACGGCGGTGGTCCCAGCACCGACCCCTGAGGCATCGTTCACACCTCCCACCCTCACCTCCGGCGGCTGCTCTGTCCACACCCCATGAAGTTTTAACCCGGTCCAGAGGAGCGGACCGGGTGAGTGGGGGCATCGGTGCTGCCTCCGGAGCTGCGAGGATGAATCTTGGGCTAAGGCTCTGCTCCGATGCCCGACCCTTGGGTCACCCACCCTCACCTTCCCCCTGACCCCCGGATCACTGACCTTCACCTCCGCCGGACCCTCGGGTCACCGACCCTCACATCCCCCGGACCCTCGGGTCACCGACCCTCACATCCCCCGGACCCCCGGGTCACCGACCCTCACATCCCCCGGACCCTCGGGTCACCGACCCTCACATCCCCCGGACCCTCGGGTCACTGACCCTCACCTCTCCTTGGGCACAGAGCACCTGGGCCAGCCCGCATTCCGGGGGGAGGGGGTGGTTGGAGGCGGGGGGAAGAGATGGGGGGGGGGGGATGAGGGGGAGAGGGAAACGCTCCCCGGATGCCGCCAAGTCTCCGAATTTCCACTCATTCTGGGTGTTGTCGCCACTTTACTGACACACTCTCACACACAACCTAACACACACTGACACACATCCTTACACACACCTTTACACACACCTTTACACACACACTGGCACACACACTAGCGCACACACACACTCACACACACAGGCACACACCCTCATACACACCCTCACACACCCTCACACACACCCTCACACACACACACACACTGACACGCTGACACTCCCTCACACATACACTCTCACACACCCTCACACACAGATACTGTACATACTCTCACGCACACTCACACTCTCACACACACTCACACACACACTGATACACACTCTCATTCACACCGACACACCTTCACACACACTGACACTTACTCTCACACACCCTCACACACACCTTCACACCTTCCCACACACCCTCACTTAAATCACTTCAATAAAAATTAGAGGCTAACTGTGTTCATTGTCTGAGTTTGATTGCTGGAAGCAGGCTAATAAAAAATAGGTGCAGTTGTGTAGCCTACATTTACATTTTGGTCTGCAAATGTTTGATTTCAATCGACAATAGGTGCAGGAGTAGGCCATTCGGTCCTTCTAGCCAGCACCGCCATTCAATGTGATCATGGCTGATCATCCTTAATTAGTACTCCGTTCCTGCCTTCTCCCCATATCCCCTGACTTCGCTATCTTTAAGAGCCCTATAGAGAGAGTACAGAGGAGATTTACTAGAATGTTGCCTGGGTTTCAACAACTAAGTTACAGAGATAGGTTGAATAAGTTAGGTCTTAATTCTCTGGAGCGCAGAAGGTTAAGGGGGGACTTGATAGAGGTCTTTAAAATGATGAGAGGGATAGACAGAGTTGATGTGGACAAGCTTTTCCCTTTGAGAATAGGGAAGATTCAAACAAGAGGACATGACTTCAGAATTAAGGGACAGAAGTTTAGGGGTAATATGAGGGGGAACTTCTTTACTCAGAGAGTGGTAGCGGTGTGGAATGAGCTTCCAGTGGAAGTGGTGGAGGCAGGTTCATTGGTATCATTTAAAAATAAATTGGATAGGCATATGGATGAGAAGGGAATGGAGGGTTATGGTATGAGTGCAGGCAGGTGGGACTAAGGGAAAAAAAGTTGTTCGGCACGGACTTGTAGGGCCGAGATGGCCTGTTTCCGTGCTGTAATTGTTATATGGTTATATGGTTATCTAGCTCTCTCTTGAAAGTATCCAGAGAACCGGCCTCCACCACTCCCTGAAGCAGAGAATTCCACACTCACAACTCTCTGTGAGAAAAAGTGTTTCCTCGTCTCCGTTCTAAATGACTTACCCCTTATTCTTAACTGTAAACCTAGGCTGCACTCCCTCAATAGCAAGAATGTCCTTCCTCAAATTAGGGGACCAAAACTGTGCATAATACTCCAGGTGTGGTCTCATTAGGTCCCTGTACACTGCAGAAGGATGTCTGTGCTCCTATACTCAACTCCTCGTGTTATAAAGGCCAACATGCCATTCGCTTTCTTCACTGCCTGCTGTACCTGCATGCCTACTTTCACTGACTGATGACCAAGGACCCCCAGATCCCGTTGCACTTCCCCTTTTCCCAACTTGACACCATTTAGATAGTAACCTGCCTTCCTGTTTTTGCTACCAAAGTGGATAACCTCACATTTATCCACATTAAACTGCATCTGCCCAATCACCCAACCTGTCCAAGTCACCCTGCCTTCTCATAGCATCCTCCTCACAGTTCACACTGCCACCCAGCTTTGTGTCATCTGCAAATTTGCTAATGTCACTTTGAATCCCTTCATCTAAATCATTGATGTATATTGTAAATAGCTGCTGTCTCAGCACCAAGCCTTGCGGTACCCCACTAGTCACTGCCTGCCATTCTGAAAGGGGCCCGTTAATCGCTACTCTTTGCTTCCTGTCTGCCGACCAATTTTGTATCCATGTCATCACTCCACCCCCCCATAACATGTTCTCTAATTTTGCCCACTAATCTCCTATGTGGACCCTATCAAATGCTTTCTGAACGTCCCGGGTGCACTACAGCCACTGGCTCTCCATTGTCCATTTTCCTAGTTATATCCTCAAAAAATCCAGAAGATTAGTCAAGCACGATTTCTGCATCGTAAATCCATGCTGACTCGGACCGATCCTGTTACTGCTATCCAAATGTGTCGCTATTTCATCTTTTATAATTTACTCCAGCATCTTGCCCACTACCAATGTCAGGCTAACTGGTCTCTAATTCCCTGTTTTCTCTCTCCCACTTTTTTAAAAAGTGGGATAACATTAGCTACCCTCCAATCCACAGGAACTGATCCTGAATCTTTAGAACATTGGAAAATTATCACCAACGCGGCCACGATTTCTAGAGCCACTTCCTTAAGTACCCTGGGATGCAGACCATCAGGCCCCAGGGATTTATCAGCCTTCAGTCCCATCTGTCTACCAAACACCATTTCCTGCCCAATGTGGATTTCCTTCAGTTCCTCCGTCACCCCCGATCCTCTGGCCACTAGTACATGAGGAAGATTGTTTGTGTCCTTCTTAGTAAAGATGGATCCAAAGTACCTGTTCAACTCATCTGCCATTTCCTTGTTCTCCTTAATAAATTCACGTTTTTCAGTTTTCATCGGTCCAACTTTGGTCTTAACTAATTTTTTCCTCTTCACACATCTAAAGAAGCTTTTACTATCCTGCTTTATATTCTTGGCTAGCTTACCTTCGTACCTCATCTTTTCTCCCCGTATTGCCTTTTTAGTTATCTTCTGTTGCTCCTTAAACATTATCCAATCCTCTTGCTTCCCTCATCTTTGCTATGTTGTACTTCTATTTTATTTTTATACTATTCCTGACGTCCCTTGTCAGCCACAGTCGCTCTTACTCCCCTTGGAATCTTTCTTCCTCTTTGGAATGAACTGATCCTGCACCTGTATTATTCCCAGAAATACCTGCCATTGTTGTTCCACTGTCATCCCCGCTAGGGTATCTTTACAGTCAACTTTGGCCAGCTCCTCCCTCATGGCTCCATAGTCCCCTTTATTCAATTGTAACACTGACACCTCTGATTTACTCTTCTCCCTCTCCAATTGTAGATTAAACTTGACCATATTATGGTCACTACCTACTAATGGCTCCTTAACCTCAAGTTCTTTTATCAAATCCGGTTCATTACATAACACTAAATCCAGAATTGCCTAATCCCTGGTAGGCTCCAATACAAGCTGATCTCAGAATCTCAGAGGCACTCCACAAACTCCCTTTCTTGGGGTCCAGTACCAACCTGATTTTCCCTGTCTACCTGTATGTTGATATCTCCCACAACAACCGTAGCATTACCTTTACTACATGCCAATTTTAACACACCGTATATCCAGGCTACTGTTTGGGGGCCTGTAGATAAGTCCCATTAGGGTCTTTTTACCCTTACAAGTCCTTAGTTCTATCCATACTGACTCCACATCTCCTGTTTCAATTTCACCTCTTGCAAGGGGCTGAATTTCATTCCTCACTGAGCTACCCCAACCCCTCTGCCCACCTGTCTGTCTTTTCGGTAGGAGGCATATCCTTGATTATTCAGTTCCCAGCCCTGGCCCTCTTGCAGCCATGTCTCTGTAATTCCCACAACATCATACTTGCCAATTTCTAACTGAGCCTCAAGCTCGTCCACTTTATTTCTTATACTTCGCGCATTCATATACAACATTTTGACCTTGGTATTCACCTCCACTCTCGCACCGCTCGCAATTGGCCCTGACCTTACTCTCTTATCCCTTCTCGAATGTTCCTTCCCATTAATTTGGGATTCTTTTGTAACTTTTCCTGTACTCACTTCCCCTTTAACTCCATTTTTATACTCCCAATTTGTCAATCCCTCCCCCCCACTATTTAGTTTAAACCCACACGTGTACCCCTAGCAAACCTGCCTGCCAGAACGTCAGTCCCCATCCAGTTAAGGTGTAACCCATCCCTTCTGTACAGGTCACCCCTACCCCAGAAGAGATCTCAGTGGTCTATAAATCTAAATCCTTGCTCCCTGCACCAGTCCCTCAGCCCACATTCAGATCCCTTATCTCCCTGTTCCTGTCCTCACTATGGTGAATGGTTTCAAATGGTTTATTAAAGGAAAGGGTGCGTTCGCACGTGCACAACTGACCCGGCACGCATGAAGTCGCATTTTGTCCAATCCGGCCCGTGACCTAAAATGAGTTTGACACCCATGGTTTAAAGTGAGCGAGGAATGATTTAATAGGAATCTGAGGAAAAACATTTTCACGCAGAGGATGGTGGGTATGTGGAACAAGCTGCCTGGGGAAGTAGGCAGGTAAAATGACAGCATTTAAAAGATATTTGGACAGGTACATGGACAGGAAAGGTTTAAAGGGATATGGGCCAAATGCAGATAAATGGGACTAGTTTAGATGGGGCATCTTGATCTGCATGGACAACTTGGGATGAAGGGCCTGTTTCCATGCTGTAAGACTATAACACATTGTAGAAAGGGTGCAATTGCTCTGGAGAGTATCCAGGGACGATTTATGAACATGTTGGCATGGCTGGAATTTTTTTTCACTTTGAAGACAGTCAATAACTTTGATTGTATTCTCTGCAGCAACGGAGGGGAAGAAAATACTTAATTGAGGTGAATATTATTATGAAAATAGGACCCGTTTCACTTAACAAAGAGTGTAGGAAGGAACTGCAGATGCTGGTTTAAACTGAAGATAGACACAAAAAACTAGAATAACTCAGCGGGCCAGGTAGCATCTCTGGAGAGAAAGAATGGGTGATGTTTCAAGTCGAGACCTTCAGACTGAAGAGGTTGAAAAACAGCCATATAGATGTAAATCGCGATGACTGAAGATGTGTATTATGCTACTAAGGGCAGAAATCAGAATCATGTGTTATTAATGAAACTCATTAATAAATATATTACAGAAAAAATAATTTAATGGGATGGCACAGTGGCGCAGCGGTAGAGTTGCTACCTTGCAGCACCACAGGCCCAGATTTGATTCTAACTACGGGTGCTGCCTGTACAGAATTTGTACATTCTCCCTATGACCACATGGGTTTTCTCCGGTTATTCCGGTTTCTCCCACATCTGAAAGAAGTGCAGGTTTGTAGGTTAAATGGCTTCTGTACATTGTCCCTGGCATGTAAGATAGAACTGGTGTATGCTAGATTGCTTTTCAGTGTGGACTTGGTGGGCTGAAGGGCCTGTTTACATATGTATGTTTTACATATATATATATATATTAATTTAATTGAACCATATACTTGGTTGAATATGTGGCATTATTTTCGTCTTATTTTTATACTCAAAGAGTAAGGTTGATTAATTTATTTATGCAGAACAGTGATGGAAGTCAGACTCCTCTTGCCTTGTATTTTTTCTCTATATATATGTGTAACAGCATGAATGATAATCTGATACATAAATATACTAAGGTCATTCATGTGCTGAACTTGTTGATCAGAACCTGGCTCTACAGTGGAATGTAATTAGGAATGTAATTTAGCCTAACCTTATTCATACCTAATCCAATTTAATGCATAAATGTCGCATTCAAGTGTAATTTAAAAGACTCTCTACAGTATGCACCAGATTGCACAATTTGCAGCTGAAAAATGCAAATGCAAAACCATAGGAGACGCTCCAATGCAATTTCTCACTCTCAACTCACACCCAATGTTGGCAGCCCTGATTCAACATTATCACCATCAGGTATATGTGCGACCAATCTGCACCATTACAATAGTGGCATAGTGGACTGTTTGGTCTTATACTTTCTTATCATCAAGATCCTCAGATGTGCCATCAACATGCAGCCATTGACATCTCTTGGTCAGCATAAGCTCTGCTTCTATCTCTTCTCCAATGTAAGAATGGCAGCATATGCAGTGTTATTGGAATTGTTAAAGGCCATTATTGACAGCAATTGGTTTTCTGCAGACCAATCCTAAATTAACAAGCACTAAATTGTGTTTCCATCATTTTCACCTTAAAACCCTTTAAAGGAATGACTGTGCTAAAGATTTTAATTATAAATTGCATCTTTAATCAATCGGGCCTGCTGCTCACACTTGGCAGTACACTTAATCTCATAATGGTACTGGCATTTTACAGCTCCTGTGGACCCAATCACATTTTGGGTTTTCCAGCAGTGGCCAGTTTGTTGAAATGGATTAATCAGCAAATGATGGCTCGGCCTTAGTTAAAGATCCTGAGGCACAAACCCTGAGCCAATCTGATGATTGTTTGATTGCTCGCTACTGTCTATACCATTTGACTGCTTTAAATTATGACCAGAAACATTTCAAAAATTGATATAAAGGATTTAAGTCATCAGAGAGTATATATTTGCGGTGTCATAATCTCTTACCAAAGTTTTCAAAATAAGGAAAATAAAAGAGAACTTCAGCGGATAGAACAGAAAATAAAATTACTAGAACTGGACAATGTAACTGACCCAACCATAAATAAACATAATAAGATAACTTTATTGAAATATAAAGTCAATAGAATACTATCGGCTAGAGTAATAAGATTATTCCAAATTACAAAACAAGCACACTTCGAATTTGTGGATAAGCCACATAAACTACTTGCGAGGCAACTGAAGCAAGGAGAAAAGGAAAAAACTATTACTAAAATTAAATCGGACAAGGGTGAGTTTCTAACATTGCCTAAGGATATTAATAAGAGGTTTGCCCAATTTTATCATCATTTATATACATCTAAAATAAATACAGATGTAAGTAAAATTACAAATTTTTTAGACAATTGCAAGCTCCCAAAATTGGATAGTTTAGAACAAGAGCAATTAGGAGCACGGATTACTAGTGAAGAAATAAAACAAATAATAAACTCACTGAAAAATGGGAAGACCCCAGGACCAGACGGTTTTAGTAATGAATTTTATAAAAGATTTCAGGAGTCAATTGTACCAAGATTATTCAATTTATACACGCAGGCTTATACTGAAAATAAACTACCAGAAACCCTAGCAGAAGCAACAATAACGCTTATACCAAAAAAAGATAAAGATTTAGATGAACCGGGTTCTTATAGAGCTATTTCACTTCTAAATACGGATCAGAAAATTTTAGCAAAGATTCTAGCTAGAAGGCTAAATAATTATATTAACAATTTAATAAATACGGATCAAACGGGATTTATACCCAAAAGACAATCATTTAATAATTTGAGAAGGCTTTTCAATATAATGTACTCTCATAATGAGGACAATGAAGATATTTCAGTTGTCACGCTGGATGCAGAGAAGGCATTTGATCAAGTAGAATGGCAGTATTTATACAAGGTACTCCAAAAATTTAATACGGGAGAGAATTTTATTAGATGGGTTAAACTACTTTACGATAGACCTACGGCAAGAATATTAACTAACAATACGCTATCTCCAAAATTTTACTTATCAAGGGGTAATAGGCAAGGGTGTGCCTTATCACCATTGCTATTTGCCCTTATGATAGAACCGCTGGCCGAAAGGATTAGAAATCACCCGAATATTCACGGATATAACAGCAAGGACTCAAAGAATAAAATTTCATTATATGCTGATGATATCCTTTTATATATTACTAATACACAAACGAGTATACCCACCTTATTAACACTAATTGAGGAATTTGGCTCTTTTTCAGGATATAGAATAAATTGGAATAAAAGCGAAATTATGTCTTTAAAACCACAGGATTCGAGACACTTACTAAAATTCCCCTTCAAAATTGCAACAGAAAAATTCAAGTATCTGGGTATTCAAATTACGAGAAGACACAAATCATTATTTAGTGCCAATTTTATACCACTATTAAATAAACTGAATGATACGATTAAATTTTGGAAAACGCTTCCGCTCTCATTGATAGGTAGAATTAACGCTATAAAAATGACTTTCTTACCACAATTAATATATTTGTTTCAAGCGATCCCAATATATATTCCAAAATATTTTTTCAAAAAATTAGATTCCACTATCACTAATTTTATATGGGATTACAGAACACATAGAATTCAACAAATGCATTTGTGCAAATCTAAACAAGTTGGGGGTTTATCATTACCTAACTTTATGTATTACTACTGGGCAGTGCATATTAAGAACATAATGTACTGGCTGGATAGTTCCACTCAGCAGTTGGAGTGGATAAGAATGGAGAAAGAGGAGTGCTATCCGCACGATATAGGAACGATCCTGCTCTCACCGATAAAATTGAATAGTATAATATATAAGAAGAACCCAATTATTCACAATATAATAAGAATTTGGAAACAAATAAAAGTATCCTTGAAATTAAATAATTTATCAGTACTAACCCCACTATTGAACAACCCCGCATTTAAACCTTCTCTCATCGACAACACATATCAACAATGGGATAGACTGGGGATTAGGAAAGTAGGGGATATGTATGAATTGGGCAAACTGTTATCATTTCAACAATTAAAATTAAAATTTAAATTGAAGGATAATCAATATTTTAAATATATACAGGTATGTGACTTTATGAAGAAATATACACATAGATTTCAAACTATATTTTTAGACCCTTTAGAAGAAGCAATGAATATTAAGGCTGATTCACAAAAATTAATATCATACTTTTATAATAATATATTAAATAGAGAATCACCCTCAACAGAAGCACTAAGGGAAGATTGGGAACATGAGCTAATGATAAAGATCTCGAAGGCTAGATGGGAAAAGTATTTGATGAATACACATAACTGTTCTATTAATGCAAGACATAATTTAATTCAATTCAAATTATTACATACACTATATTATTCAAAAACGAGGTTGAATATATTTTATCTAAACGTCTCTCCCAGATGCGATAAATGTTTGTTTCAAAACGCTAATATAACACATTCATTTGTAGGATGTATAAAGTTGAATAAATTTTGGAGTGATATATTTGATATATTTACAAAGCTTTTCAAGTCAAGAATAGAACCCAAAACGGAATGGATTATATTTGGAATAATAGGAGAAGATACCAATTTAAATAAAGACCAAAATGTTTTTTTTAATTATGGGTTAATAATTGGAAATAAATTGATACTTAAATTTTGGAAAAATACAACCATACCAACCGTTAAAATGTGGGTTAGGAATATGATGGACATAGCACGCCTTGAAGAAATGAGACTCCGACTAATAGATAAATATGACCAATTCTTAAGGAGTTGGTCTCCTTTCATCGACTTTTTGGAATCATGTGATGCAGCGGTACCGTAAAGATTGCTGATTTCAGTTAATGACGTGGATAGATCTACATCTCCGAATACAGATTTGAAAAATTCTCTTTTAAGGGGCCTTCTCTTCTATTTCTACTTTCCACTTTTTATTTTTCTTTTTCTTTTTATATACACACTTCACGTTTTTCTACTCTCTACCCTCTATTTTTCCACTTCTTCCTCTTTCTATTGTTTTCTTTTTCTTGTCTTACTTACTTCTTCTCATAACATAAAACTAGAGGTTGTACATAGAATGGATTACGGTATGACATAGTTGGCACCTAAAATTAGGTTCCACTGTACTGTTTTGTACTTCTAATAAAATAAACAAAAACAAAGATTTTTAAAAAAATAAAGATATACAATATAAGTCTAATGGAAAGATATACAAAACACTGTACCATTCTTTTACGTTGAGTTCAGTGACAGCATTCAAATTAAGTTTTGGCTGCATATGTCTACCATAAAGCTGAGAGCCTGGATGGAAACAGCATCCAGCTTTCCAGCACCAAAACTGAATGTAATATTCCAAATGTGGCCTCAGCAATGTCTTGTACAATCTGGAAAAGAGTCGACTCTAAAGAATATTACTACTCTAATAAAATCTCACAGTACAGCCACTGAAATCTTTCATTCACCAGCTGAAAAGTTTAATATGCTATTTTTATTTGATTCCCACATTCTGTTGGCTGGCTGCATCAACTGAGTACACTCTTAAATCCAGTGGAGGAATGAGAGATCAGATCTGCCAATATGTGACCTCCAGATCATTTATGACTTCTGTGAACAGTCTGATGGTTTTTGACTGATCCTCTGGCAATACTTTACAGCCCACAGTAAGCAATAATGCATATCATTTTCTATTTGGATTCAGTATTTGCTAGCCAAAGTGAGACAGAAGGACAAACAGTGCAGGCAGCCAACCGAATGTGCGAATCAGATAGAAATAGCACATTGAACCTTTCAGCTGGTGAATGAATGATTTCAGTGGATATCTGGTGGGATTTTATTGGGGTGTAAATATTATTTAAACTCTTCAGGATTGTACAAAACATGAAGAAGGGTTTCGGCCCGAAACGTCGCCTATTTTCTTCGCTCCATAGATGCTGCTGCACCTGCTGAGTTTCTCCAGCAATTTTGTGTACCTTTGTACAAAACATTGGTGGGGCCACATTTGATGTATTTTATTCAGTTTTGGTCACCCTGTTACAGGAAAGATGTTGTTAAGTTGGAAATGGTGCGGCGATTATTTACAAGCTAAGTGCCAGGACTAGAGTGCCAGAGCTATAGGGAGAGGTTGAACAGGCTAGGAACAGGCCATCATGCTACAAGTCATGTGTCTGACTGAGAATATCCCAGTGCAATTTAACCATATAGTGCAAGAAAGTTCCATGTACAAACTGTTGTACAAGAAAAAATGACTAACCAGCCAAGGTGGTGGTATCTACTCCACAAAAGGGCTTAAAGATGAAGTCTGGAAAGTAGAAAATGAGCTAAGATTCCTTCTATCTTGCTGGGGAGTGGAAGTGTGCAGAAATTAGGTTGTGATTTGCCATACATTTAAAAAGCCTCCTGATAATCGATTAGTTTAAAGGTATTATACAATTTTTTGTTTGGACTCACTTATTTTCTGTATCTCTCCCATTTTTTTTTACTTATACCCTCTTTTAATGAGGGGAGATAGAATCTCAGGTGAAAAAGAGAGCACATTTATAGGAGATTCTTATGAAAAAATATTTGTCTGGGTAGTTGCTAGTGGATACAAAACAGTATTTTGAAATTAACAAATAGTTGAGAACAGCCAATAAACAAGCGAGCCAAAGTAGAAAAGCTGAGTAATGGCATTGATTAGGAAAAATCAAGTCAACAAAAGTGAAACCAGGGGGGAAAAACTGCAGTGATTAATAAAGCATAAGCAAATATGAAGACATGTGCCGGCAGCAATGAACTCAAATTGAATGAAGCAACCAAATATTGTCTTTGGAGACTAAAAGAAAAAGGTTTTACTCAAATTATTATGAACCTATTGATCATTTGCTACATCACGGTCAGATTAGCATGGGAAACAACAAATAACTTTAAGGAACACTGAATTGTTAGGTATTAAAAAACTTTATCTCAATATGTAGTTAACCAAAAACCTGAGGAACAGAATAATAATTCATTTATATTAAAGTTCAAATGAATCTAGTGAATAGAGTAAATGCTCACAGTTATCAACTTTTGTTTGGCCTCCATAACATTATGAAAGTCATGCATTATGAAAGTCTTAACGAATCAGCCTCAGAGGGGTTCTGACCCGAATGGCCTACTCCTGCACCTAATTTCTATGTTTCTATGTTTCTATGATGTCAGACCATGTTCATTTCAATGGGTATTCTTTTACTGAAAATTGGGGGAAAATAGATAATTTGAGTTTTATTTATAAATTACCTTTTTTGCTTTATTTCTTAGTGTTTATATATTTATTAGTGTTCCTATATGTTTTAGTAGTAACAAATGAAAAGGGGTAATTTTAGATAACACGTTCTAATGTCAAGAAATTGGGAATACAGCCTATTTTAGTGCATTAACTATATTCTGCAAGTAGTGTGAAAAATATACATAGAAACATAGAAACTAGGTGCAGGAGTTGGCCATTCGGCCCTTCGAGCCTGCACCGCCATTCAATATGATCATGGCTGATCATCCAACTCAGTATCCCGTACCTGCCTCTCTCCATACCCTCTGATCCCTTTAGCCACAAGGGCCACATCTAACCCCCTCTTAAATATAGCCAATGAACTGGCCTCAACTACCCTCTGTGCCAGAGAGTTCCAGAGATTCACCACCGCATCCTCAGTGATCTGATCTGGGGTCATCGAGTGTTTCAGGTCTCACAACATCAGACACCCTTGCCGAGGCGACCCAGCTGGGGTTGATCAGGCCCCCCTGCGTTACCCCAACACTTCAGTCCATGGATCAGCCATCTCATGTCCCCCTCTGTTTGGGAGATTCTGGGACATTCTCAGTGCGTGGAAAAGCTTTTCCACGTCAACTCTGTCTATCCCTCTCATCATTTTAAAAACCTCTATCAAGTCCCCCTTAACCTTCTGCGCTCCAAAGAATAAGGCCCTAACTTGTTCAACCTTTCTCTGTAACTTAGTTGCTGAAACCCAGGCAATATGATCATGGCTGATCATCCAACTCAGTATCCCGTACCTGCCTCTCTCCATACCCTCTGATCCCTTTAGCTAAAGGGCCACATCTAACTCCCTCTTAAATATAGCCAATGAACTGGCCTCAACTACCCTCTGTGCCAGAGAGTTCCAGAGATTCACCACCGCATCCTCAGTGATCTGATCTGGGGTCATCGAGTGTTTCAGGTCTCACAACATCAGACACCCTTGCCGAGGCGACCCAGCTGGGGTTGATCAGGCCCCGACTTGCGTACCAGCAACAACCGCCCATGGATCAGCCATCTTAATAACTACTCTGCAGGGGAGATTCTGGGACATTCTAGTGCGTGGAGGGACTGGGCTCAGTGGGGTGAGTCTAGGCCGGGCTCCTCCTGCATCTCACCAGGTTCAAGGCCTGTGCACTGCACCTCTTTCTTATTCTCGCCTGATGGATTTTTAGGCCATGGTGTTTCATTAGGCCTTTCCGTAGCTGTATTGGGTGACTTTCACACGTGACAAGCACTATTACAAGTACCATTTCCTCAAAACAATTGTTAGATTAGCTAAAAATACATGAAGAGTAACTTTTTTACTTCTAGTAAACAGAATCATGATACCATGCTACTAAACTCTCTCTCTCTCTCTCTCTCTCTCTCTCTCTCTCTCTCTCTCTCTCTCTCTCTCTCTCTCTCTCTCTCTCTCCCTCTCTCTCTCTATCTCTCTCCTCTCTCTCTCTCCCTCTCTCTCCTCTCTCTCTCTCTCTCTCTCTCCCTCTCTCTCTCTCTCCCCTCTCTCTCCCTCTCTCTCTCCCTCCCTCCCCACTCTCTCTCTCCTCCCTCCCTCCCTCTCTCTCTCTCTCTCCCTCTCTCTCTCTCTCTCTCTCTCTCCCTCCCTCTCTCTCTCTCTCTCTCTCCCTCCCTCTCCCCTCTCTCCCTCCCTCCCTCTCTCTCTCTCTCTCTCTCCCTCTCTCTCTCTCCCTCCTCTCTCCCTCTCTCCCTCTCTCCCTCCCCCCTCCCCCCTCCTTGCTGGGCACCCATATTGAGAACAATCAGTTCGCAAAAAATTCTCTCACACTCGACTTATGGTAAAGAATTGAATGAATATTCAATGGATCACGGCATTCTCCTAGGTGTCTAGGATGTGATTATCTAATGTGCGTTGGTGAGCTATGTGCTGATTACTAGACCAGTGACCACTGCGGAATCACACCCAGGCCAGTACTTGATAATCATTAATCAGCTCCAAAATAATTGCCATGATGATCTTACATGCACAAATGCAAAGTAGCACATAATAAATGTGTGCAATAGAATCCAATTTCTAGACTTTTTGCTTGTTTATTTGTTTGTGAAGCCTTATTATATTTGCCCATATTATAATAACAGCTAAACTTCAACATTACTTTCACTGTGATGGAATTTGAAAAATCCTGACATTGCATAGTTTTTTTTCCTTCAAAAGATCATGAAACAAGTGTTACTGAAAATAAGTAGCATTTGTTTTTAGTCCATTTAATTAAATTTTGGTTGCCGGAACATTCCCTGTGGAAGCGCAATCAAGTTTTAATTATGAATTTTAAATTGTAAATAAGCTTTTCTCAATTGTAGAGAATCATGTTACTAATTTTAAATTATTTTACTTTGGACAAGCAATGGCTTCTCCTTCAATGGCTCTTGTTTGAATACCATTTTGAAGACTGTGAACTTACCCCTTCATGTACATTTTTATTCCGATTTTCAAACTAGGTACTACTAATAATAATACTACACTTTATTGTCATTGCAAATACATACAATAAAATTTGAGGCGCACTGCCCGAGCTGAGCTCCAACGTACCAGATGAATTATAACGACAATGGAAACAACAAAAATGCCAAAATAAACGTCGTCAAGTCAGAATGTGCAATATTTCACAGTATAGTGTTGTGGCAGTAGAAAAGAGTGGTGAAGCTCCCTCAGGCCACACATGAACATCCCTAGCAGCTGGTTTGACCATATAGATGAGTGGTCTATATGCTGGAGTTAAGAATAGTGAGATGTGATGACAATGTCACTAACACAAAACACATCCTTATCCCTCCCAACAACAAACCATGGATGACCAAAGGCATCCGACTCCTTTTAAAAGCCCGCAATATGGCTTTTTGGTCTGGCAACCCAGAGCTGTATAGTGCGGCCAGGTCTGACCTGAAGAGGGGCATCAGGAACGCCAATGCAGCCTACAAGCAAAGGATTGAGAGTCACTTTAACTCAGACTTCCATCGCATATGGCAAGGTACGGCACATCACAAAATACAAAAACAATACCAACTCATCCACCAGCAACAGTGCCTCTCTGACAGAATAGCTCAACCACTTCTTTGGCTGCCAGGAGAGGAGGGAGACGGTCTGCTGTAGATTGACATGGAACAAGCCCTGGGAGAACCTTATATACTTATAAGTCATAAACTTATTATTGTCTTTTGACACATTATTAGATAGGAAGCAGGCCATATATTTACTTGCAATTTTTATTATATGGTTTACCATAACTTAGTTGTATTTTTATCTTCTACCTGCTTGGACTTGCATCTTCATTGCTGAAGATGCAGATATGAAACAGTATGAGCTCACGCATATGTGCCTGGTTCATCCTGTGTGCTACTCGGGGACATCAGACACTAAACAATCCAATTATAGAGATTTTCCATTTATTCATAAGAAGATATTAAAGTTTCACCATGCAGTTTTATTAGTTTTATGTTGTTATAATTGTTGAATTTAATTTTTTAATTTTAACTGCTCAATTCCACTTTATTTAACTAAATACGGATTAATTTTATCATGTTCTTCACAGGCGTGAAATTATTAGATTTGGCATCTTTCAAAAGCAGTGTATTTAGTATATTGTGTTTGCACACACAGAGACATATATTGACACCTCGTTGGTTTAATGTTCCTCTTGGGAGATTAAAGCTATTTTTACTGTACATAAATTCACTAGGTAGCATGAAGTCAGCTGGAATTCATGGATAGTTACTGCATGACAGAGAAGCTAATTACTCTTGTGGAATATGAATAATTGATTTGGCTAAGCAAGTCTATAATTGTGAGTCAAGTAACACAATAACAATGTATTAAATCAATTGATTGATTTAACCATTACAGTTAGCAAATATTATTCAGCAATATTTTAATTGTTAGGTTGCTAATACTTTCCCTGCATCTGCTGATATTAAAGTTTTTGTTTCCCTTCTCTGGGCCTGGATGTCTAAAACAGTACGCATTAAAATAAACCAAACACTTCTTTATCTGTAGCTGGCAATATTTCACTCAATGTTACCATCAAACTACAGGTTGTGTATCATATAGCTGTCCTTTATTTAACTGGGATTTAGTTCTCCCATTCCTGAAAATTTTAGGTGCAAAATTCTTAAGGAGGATGACAGATTAAATATGGTGCTAATGTTTCCTCAGTTTACAAGGAGGAAGTACAGAGGTTAATAAGCTGGTGCTCAGAGAACAACTTAGCAAAGAAAACAAAAGAACTCACCATTGACCAGGAAGAAGCAGGGCGACCATCTCCCACTGCACATAAACAGAGAAAGAGTGGACCGAGTGTCCAAGGTTGACTGCACAAATGCACATTTACTTTGTCGCAGTTTGGCATTGTAGCAGTTCAGTCGTGTGAGAACTTGCTCGAGGATTTCTAGATGTTCTATCATTCCCTCCGTGAATATCGGTAGGTCATCCTGGTTGCACTCACATTGCGGAATGCCTTGCAACATTTTGTCCATGACAGACTGGAAGATTTTCGGGGAGGATTTCACACCATAGAACAGCTTTGTATATGAATACAAGCCGTTATGTGTGTTGATAGTCAAGTACCGCTGACTTTCCTTGTTGACATTGAGTTGGGCGTAAGTGTGAGACAAATCCAGTTTAGTGAAGACTTGCACTGTTACGTTCTGCGTACAGATCTTGCGAGGTTCATAACGGATATTGGACGTTGTCAACAGCTTGGTTTATTGTGACTTTGTAGTCACCGCATAGTCGAACAGTTTTGTCAGCCTTGGGTACGGCCATAATTGGCGTTGCCCAGTTACTCGGGTCTGTCTTCACGAGTACTCCATTCCGCTCTAACCTGTCGAGTTCTTCCTCCACTTGTTGCTTTAGTGCATATGGTACAGGTCTTGGTCGACAATACACAGGTTTCACATCTTGCTTAAGTCGAATGTGTGCAGAGTACCCTGTTATTCCTGTGTAACTGTCGGCAAATATTTCTGCATGTTTGCTTTTGACTTTTTCAAGATGTGATTTGGACAAATCGACGCTGAAAATGTTCTTTCAGTTTAACTCTATTCTACTCAGCCAATCCTTTCCAAGGAGGGTTGGTTTATTTCTGTAACTGACCACTATGATCGGCAGTGCTACTGACTGACCATTATGCTGAACTTTACAGTTCATTTGTCCGCATGTCTCCAAAACTTCACCCGAGTAGGTTCTCAGCTTAACCTTACTCTCAAACAATGGTATCTGTGGGAACTTTGTTTCGTACAGGTCTTTGCTCATGACCGAACAATCTGCTGCCATGTCAATACACATATCGATTAACTGTTCATTAATCAATAGTTTACCTCAAAAGTCCTTGCCTTGGCTGGTTGTAGGCTTATTGATGTTGGTTGCATAGATGGTGTACAACCCAAGTTCATTTCCATTTGGATTCATTTACAAGTTGTGAACTCCTTTCTGGTGTTGTCGCTTGTTTCCCGCAGGTTGTTGGTTTCCTGCTTTAAACTTAGCCTGACATGCTGAGGCAATATGGCCTTTCTTCTGGCAGTTATAGCACTTGGCCATTTTGAACTGACAAAATTGGGATGAGTGATTATCATTGCAATGATAACAACTGGATGAACTCGGCTCCCCGCCATACTTTGATTTTGGTTTAGCGTCTCTTGGTTTGGCCATAAACACTGCCTTGTGACAGTAAACAGTCACTGCAGTCTGTGGCGGACGAAACTAGCGAGCATTCTGTGATGCCATCTCCTTTGTGGTAGCAAACTTGCATGGTTTCTCGTATGTAAGATCTGGAGTGTTCATGAGTTTGGACTAAATTCGTTCATCCACTGGACCACAAACAAATCTGTCGTGTAGTACGCGTCCGAGAAAGGTTCCAAAGTTACAGTGCAAAGTTAACTTTTTCAAAGCAACAATGTACTCATTGATTGTCTCATTCTGCTTCTGGTTTCTAGTGCCAAATTTATAGTTTTCTGCAATTTCCAGAGGCTTTGGGTTGAAGTGCTCCTCCAACTTCTCATAATGTCGTTGAATGGCACGTCTTTTGCCTTTATGGGCGCAAGGAGATTCACGAGTGTGCCGTACACTTCAGGACCGATCTCCGTGAGCAGAATCGCTTTCATGCATTCGCAAACAGCCTTATTTGTTTCAGTCACTACCTCTCCTCCACCGCTAATCTCCATTATGTTGTTTGCCGTGAAGAACATGTTCGCTCTATCCATATAGGAGCTGAACGGCTCTCTACTCTTGTCGAAAGTGCCAAGGTTTCTGATGTAGCCCGTGGACGCTGCCATTGTGTTGTTCTTTTTTTTTAAGTCTGTTCAAAAAATCAGATTTCCTGTCTGTTCTGGTGTAGCAATTCACCTAAAACTTAGTTGTACAAAGCCAATACAGCTTGAGGAAAGTGACAAAAAAAACTCAGTCTAAAATCCTATACAATCCCAAGGACGCCTTCTTGCCACATAGACACAACATAAAGATAGCCTGACAAACTATCTCTTCTTGGATGCCATACGATTTAATGACCCCTATTCAATGCATCTGTGCATTAACATTCGAAGCACTAACAAAACCACTTGAGTTTGACTGCCAGTTAATGTCGGAATTTTGTTCTTGGGTGCTTTGGGGAATCCAATAATTCTGAACTCCAATGGGTCGGGGCTCATTTTAAAGATGTTCAATCTCTTCTATGATGTCTAATATCTGAATTCAATCTAAGAAATATTAAAAATACTTTCCTTGTATCTCTTCTGCTAATAAACTCTAATTACAGTAGTTTGGTGCCAGGAGGAATTTGTCATTGATTCAGCTTTGAAGTGAAATTGATTATATAAACTCATACTAGTGGGATTTTCATTTCTCTGCAACATTTCTTTGGAAGTGGTGTATTTTAAGTATGATCCAGTCTCAAGGTTGTAACTGTAACACTAATGCCAAGAGATTAGCTCACAGTATTGCCCAGTATTATTATTGGTTGTCTTACATTGAACAGTAAAGTCTTTCAGCCCATTATGTCTCTGCTGACTGTGATGCCGATCTAAACTAATTCCACCTACCTGCACGTGGTCCCTATTAAATCTATTTGGTACTGACTAATTGTTTAATTTAAGCTTTTGAACACCATTCATCTAATTAGTCCTATGAGTGAAGGAATAGGCTGCCTTTGTGCAGCTTTGGTTCCGTGATAAGTTTACTTGAAAGCAATATAGGTCTAACTCGTGTTAACTCTAGGAAACTGAAATTTCTTAATTGCAGCTAGCAACTCTCTAACGATATTATTTGAGCAGATCCCATAAAAAAATCTGAAAATTACTTCATAGTTATAGAATGCCTGGTGAATCAGATCATTTCATTTTTTGGTTTGGTTAAGATAAGAGATGTCAGTGTGGCGAAATAGAATGCTTCTCCATCTTTTACTACTAATTTGTAGTCACTCTCACAAGAGAATTTAGATCAGGTTCAGTGCAAGCTAAAGACCCTTCTTACTTTGTCACCAATATGTCTTACCTAATCCTCCTAAATACATCTTGAGATATTAAAGCATGACAGTTGTATTTCATTTTCCATCTGTTTAGTTTAGATTAGTTTAGAGATACAGCGCGAGAATAGGCCCTTTGTGCCCACCGAACCCACGCAGACCCGCACACGAGCACTCTCCTACACACACGGGACAATTTACTATTTTCTATCGCCAATTAGCCTACAGACCCGTACATCTTTGGCGTTTGGGAGGACACCGGAGCACCTGAAGAAAACCTACGCAGGTCACGGGGAGCATGTACCCATCGTCAGGATCAAACCTGCATCTCCGCGAGTTGCTGCAAGGCAGCAACTGTATCGCTGCGCAACCCTATTCTTCGGAAGGACCAATTCTTTGGACCTTTTAGTTTGTACCAAAATAAAAACACTTTTTGAGGTACATGATTATTGCATTATCTAGTTGAGACCTTATCGTGGTCATATTCAAACTCTAGATATGAAAGTACGGAATAATAACTGGCTATTCAATCAAATTCAAGATGTTTGAAAATCAAAAATAAGGAGCAGATTCTGGAAATCTGAAATGAAACCAGAAAATCATGTAAACAGTTGGGTGACATCTGTGAAGAGGGAAACACAGTTATTTTTTAGGTTGATGTCGCAGTCCACCAATGGAGAGGGAAAACAGACCCAATATCGCGGATGTTTAAGAAAGAACTGCAGATGCTGGAAAAATCGAAGGTAGACAAAAATGCTGAAGAAGCTCAGTGGGTGAGGCAGCATCTATGGAGCGAAGGAATAGGTGACGTTTCAGGTCAAGACCCTTCTTCAGACTGATGTGAGTGTGGGGGCGGGAAGAAGAAAGGGAGAGGCGGAGACAATAACTAACACCAGAAATGGCTACTACTGATACAGAAAGCAGGTTACTTTAAGTTCCATATTGAATCAAGAAGAATGCAACATGTTCAAAAAGATGGTCTTATTCCTCCAGCTTACATTGAGTCGCATTACAATAATGCAGGAGGTCACAAACTGACAAGTCGGAGTGGGGCAGCGAGTTGAAGTGGCAGCCAGTAGGAAAATCAGGATCATCACTGCTGAAAAGTGAATGCAGGTGGCCCACCAAACTGGTCACCAATTTGCGTTTGGTTTCTCCATTGTGGAGGAGATCACATTGTGAACACTGAATGCAATGCATTATGTTGAAAGAGTGTAAGTGAATTATTGCTTCACCTGGAATGACTGGATTGTGGGAGGGGAAGAGTTGAAGGACATGTGTTGCATTACATACGGTTGTGTGGAGTAGTGCCATAAGGTGGAAGTAGTTAATGTGGATGGAAGAATGGATAAAGGTGTTGTGTAGAAAGTGATCTCTTCAAATTACTAAAAGTGGAGAGGATTTTTGTCCAGAGGTGGAATTTTGTGGAGGAGCTGTCAGAAATAGTCAAGCATAGTCCATTGAATGCAATAGTTGATGGGTTGAAAGGTGACAATCAGATAATTAGTTTAGCCAAGCAATGAATGTGTTGTTCGAGGGGAAACGGCTCTCAGTTTCTCTTAATGAAGAGATAGAGGGAATTGAAAACTGTCAAAGTGACAGAGGGTATTGGAGATTCTTATATGTTCATGGGAAGGGGTGGATCATGGGTGAAAGGATGAAGTTAAGGCGGCAAGAAATAATTTTGGTCAGGTTAGAACAGGATTAAACAGTATTCCTGTTTCTTGATCTTGAACATAGGTAGAAGTGGGCTGTGCAAAGGCAGGCATTGTAAGCCTGGAAGCTGTGGAAGGAAGATTTCCAAACAAAATGGCATCTGTGACTGTCGTGGAGACAAGGACCTGATGGTCTACAGCGGAGAAAAGTATGAAGAAGACCAAAAGAAAGACAGCAAATACTAGAAATGCTCAGTAGATCAAGTCATGTGTGGGAAAAGAAATAGTCCACCTTTCAGATAAGAGAACCTTTTACTTACTTGAGGCGAGAGGATCTGCCTGAGAACTAAAGGGGCTGTCTCACTTGGTGACCTAATTGGCGAGTTTAGGAGAGTTTGAAAAAATGTCATGTTGAAGACCTCCTCCGACTATGTAAAATACCTCCTTCGACTATGTTGAAGACTAGCTTCGACTAGCTACGACTAACCAGGAAAAATTGGACACCGAATAGTGGAGAGTGAAGACGACCTCCTTCGATTTCCTTCGACCTCCCTTCGACTATGATGAAGACTATCTACGACTACCTTCGACTACCCTCGATTACCTACGACTAACATGCCGACCTACTACGACCTACTACGACTAAACCTACGAGTTGAAAAAGTATCGATTTTTTCCATGGCGACCTTTTTTTACTCGCGGGCATTTTTCAACATATTGAAAAATACGCCGCAACCTAGCTGAGGCCTTGAGTACACGGGGACTACTCTCGAGCATGAAGGAGTTACAAAGACCTCCTACGACCTCGTGTCGACCATGCTGCGAGTATGAGTCGAGGGCAAACTCGCCAGAACTCGCGGATTAGGTCGCCCGTGGGACTGCCCCTTAATGCATGTCCTCTGCAAGAGAGGGGTCAGTTTGCACACACAACATCAGCACCTTAATAATAATAATAATGCATTTTATTTGCTGGTGTCTTTCTGGACACCCAAGGACACCTTACAGGACATAAAATCACAATACATGTATCGATATTAAAATCAAGTTGATTAAAAACAAAAAACAAAAAAAACAAAAAATACACAAAACATTTTAAGTCATTAAAATCAGGGTGAACATGGTGGAAGTTATGTCGGGTATGCTAATCTAAACAGGTGTGTTTTAATTTGTGATTTGAATTGATCGATAGTGTCCAGGTGATGGATGGGAGGTGGGAGAGTGTTCCAGAGACGTGGGGCAGAGCAGCTGAAGGCTCTGGCACCCATGGTGCTGAGTCTAAATGTGGGGACAGTTAAAATTGCAGCTGAGGAGGAACGAAGTGACCGGGAAGGAGTGTATGGTAGCAGCAGGTCACAGAGGTATTGGGGAGCAAGGTGGTGTAGGGCTTTGAAGGTCAGCAGTAAAATCTTGTAGTTAATCCGGTGGTGCACAGGGAGCCAGTGGAGCTGAGTGAGGATGGGTGTGATGTGGTCCGATGATCTGTTGCGGGTGATGATCCGGGCTGCAGAGTTCTGAATGCATTGGAGGCGATGAAGAAGTTTATTGGAGGTGCAAGTGACGAGAGCGTTGCAGTAATCGATGCGGGATGTGACCAGAGCGTGGATGAGGACTTTTGTATTGTCTTTGGAGAGGGAGGGGCTGAGTCTGGAGATGTTGCGGAGATGAAAGTATGCAGAGCGTGTGATATTGCTGATGTGGGGGCCAAAGGAAAGTGTACTGTCCAGAATGACGCCGAGACCTTTGAAATGGGAGGAGGTGGGTAAGGGTGAGCCATCAACTGAAATGGTGAACGGGTGGATTTTGGAGAGTGTGGACTTTGAGCCATTTAGCATGATTTCTGTTTTATTTCCATTGAGTTTTAGAAGGTTGAGTGACATCCAGTTGCTGATAGCTTGAAGACAGGTGGTTAGTGCAGTTGGGGGAAGGGAGGTGTTTGGTTTTGTGGAGAGGTAAAGTTGTGTATCATCGGCGTAGCAGTGAAAATTGATTCCAAAATGACAGAGAATATTGCCAAGAGGTTGAATATAGATGATAAAAAGCAGTGGCCCCAGCACCGATCCCTGAGGAACACCATGGGTGACTGTGGCAGTTGTGGATGTGACTTTATTTCCCTGAATGAACTGTTTTCTGTCGTGTAGATAGGACCTGAACCAAAGTAGTGCATTGTTGTTGATGCCGGTGGCAGATAGACGTTCCAGAAGAATTGGGTGGGAGATGGTGTCAAAGGCTGCTGTGAGGTCGAGGAGGATCAGGATGCATTTCGTTGTCTCTGTACTGTACACTGACAATGACAATTAAATTGAATCAATCATCAGGATGGATAAGTGGCTGGTGTCAGCTGCAAGAAGGAGATCATTTGTAATTTTTACCAAGGCTGTTTCAATGCTGTGATTGTGGCGAAAACCGGACTAAAATGGTTCATAGAGGTTATTGTTTTTAAGGTGGACTTGAAGTTGTGTCGCTACTGTCCTTCCTTGTCAACAGATCTGATGATGTGTGCCAATAGATTTTCGGCTTATGTTTTACGTTTTCACAATGACTATAGACAATCCAGAACCAGGGGCCACAGTCTTAGAATAAAGGGGAGGTCATTTAAGACTGAGGTGAGAAAAATCTTTTTGAATTTGTGGAATTCCCTGCCACAGAGGGCAGTGGAGGCCAAATCACTGGATGGATTTAAGAGAGAGTTAGATAGAGCTCTAGGGGCTAGTGGAATCAAGGGATATGGGGAGAAGGCAGGCACGGGTTATTGATAGGGGACGATCAGCCATGATCACAATGAATTGCGGTGCTGGCTCGAAGGGCTGAATGGCCTCCTCCTGCACCTTTTTTCTATGTTTCTATGTTTCTAATAGGTGCAGGAGTAGGCCATTCGACCCTTCAATAGTCTTTCAAACTTACTACCTGACCATTTAAGGAATGAAAAATTAAAGATTCAGATGTATCTGTGTATGTCATATGTATATATGCCTGAAACAATTCTGCAGTGAATATTTTGTACTAAATTAATATGTAAATGACTAAGGTGAAATGGATGAATTGCAGAGAATTTAAATTTTAATCCCACTTCAACTGTGCTGGCAAACCTTCACGTTAAAAGACGACGATACCAGTGGGAAACAGAATCACTTCTAATCACCAAATGTGCTGTGTATTAAGGTCAACATGAGAGCAGCAAGCTGTCCAATATGTTTCACAGCCCTAAACAGTCAATTGCTGGTTGACTGGCTGCTGCTCATTATGTTTCATGTGCTAGCACTTCACATTCAGGAGGATATACTTGCATTCACGATGGTACAAAGAGGGTTCGCTAGGTTGATTCCTGAGGTGGGTGGGGTGGGGGGGGGGGAAAATGTGGTGCTGGCTCGTAGGGCAAGAATGAGATGTTATTATGGAAACAATTAAGATTGAGGAAGATTGACGAAGGATGCCGTGAGAATTATTTTCCTCATGAAGGTATCTAACCCTGTGGGGTATTGTAAAGACCAAGGTGAGGAGAAATTTCTTCGATAAAAGCAGCATGTCTCTGAAATTTCCAACTGGAGAACTGTAGCAGCAGAGCTATTTAATGTATTCTAAGTGATTTACTGAGCTACAAAGAAGTGAAGGGGATAGGAAGAGTGAGGGAAAATGGCGCTAAGATTGGATCAGTCATGATTTTGTTGATTGGTCGAGCACGCCTGAGGGGCTAGTTGGTCTACTCTTGTTCTCGTATCTTATGTGCCCTTTACCTTGTTTGTTATCACTGTATTGACATTATAGAATTAAGTTCTTGCATCTCTTGCTTCCTGCCAGTCTTTGTTAACCCTATTTTACCATTTTGATGTTGTAGTCTTTCATCCGGAATGATAAAATGCCAAGATTCAAAAGGAAATATTAATTGGGTTTTCCAAAGTTGTTTATATAAAATACCCTCTGAAGAGTCTCCAAAAGAATTACCAAAACACAGCCGAACATATGAAATAAGGACAGTGGTAGGTCATCCAGCTCTTTTGGCCTACTGTGCTGTTTGTTAGTACAGGTATCATGGTTCATCTTCGATCTCAGTGTCCTTTCCAGCACTATCCTTACATCCTTTAACTTCCTTAATGTCCAAAAATCTACCATCCTCAGTTTTGAATTTAAACAACAACTGTGCCTTCACAACCCTTCCAGGTACAGAATTCTAAAGTCACTCTTCGAAAGTCACTGGTCTCATTCCTAAAATGCCTTCCCCATTTTCTGGCACTATTGTCCTCAGCCAGGGGACTCATCTTCCTTGCATTTTTCAGACTTTGAAAGAATGTTTTATGTTTCAATTAGATCTCTTTCCATTCTTCTAAACACTGGAGAATACAATGAACTCAATGTCTCCATTATATTGCAAACCCACCAACTTCATTTTTAATGGTATAGCCTGCATTTTTATTCTCAGGTAAGTGAATTTAAATTACAGTAAATGTGGGAATAAAGGTGCTCCAATCAATTCTCCAGTTATATTTCATACTTAAATTTTACCAATTTCTTTTGAACTTACCATCTAGCAATTAATCAAATGAAAAATAGAAGATAGCACAAATTTGAAAGTGTGAACATTACACAATGCGGTTAGCAATTGGTTTGATTACATAACTGCTGATGGATATTGAGTTACCATTCAAAGCCCAATGAGTAAAGCTACTAATCCTTCCAACAGATGGTTTTTACATTTCTGCAAACAGAACTAAAGTCTTTTCACAGAACCTTTGCCTGCAGGTGATGGTGCGTGTTTAAACACATCACTTGATCTCCTGCGGCAAAGATTTAAATCCATCCGAAAGGGATTATTGTTTGTTTTGCTTAATCACTGAGGAAAAGTGGGCAAAGCCAGATTTTATTGGCCATCCCTCGTAACTCTTCGGAAAAATAGTAATCTCCTCCAAGTCCTATAGATTTTGTAATGATGAACACCGATAATAAAGTTAGGCAGAGAATTTGATGGATTTTCACCCCGCAGGTAGGAACAGTAATAAAACCCCAAACCAAGATGATTTGTGACTTTGAGGGGACCCTGTAGGAGTAGGTGTATGCTAAATATGCTGAATACTAAGTGCTGGAGTCTCAGCAGGGCAGGCAGCATCTCTGGAGAACATGGATAGATTATGTTTCAGGTTGGGACCCTTCTTCAGACTTCCAATCTGAAGAAGGATCCTGACACAAAATGTCACCTATACACGTTATCCAGAGAATCTGCCTGACCTGCTGAGTTACTTTGTGTCCCTTTGTGTAAGCCAGAATCTGCAGTTCTTTGTTTCTCAGAGTTGTATCCTAGTCTGGCTATGTACTAGGATACATGAACTTCATGTAGTACAGACCATGTGTTTTTGAGGCTCTGTCCTAAAGCCCCTATCTCACGGTGCAAGTCCACACACAAGTGATCCCGAGTGAAAGAAAAAATCAAACTCGTGGTTGTCTACGAGATTCCAAGTTTATTTTCACAAGTTTAAACGAGTTCCCACGTGCATGTCTAAGTTTGCCGTTTACTTCTCATTTCTGCGATGTACCAAGTTCCTCTCCCGAGTTACTCTTGAGCCAACAACAACTACCGACGTGTGAAAAATCATCACATGGATAAAAATGTCATGCAGTTTTATTTTACTATAAAAAGCCTCCCATGACCATGGACAGAACTGCCCCGATGATCAGCTTCTCCGTGTCTTTTATGTAGCTGCATGTTTCTCTTGTAATTAACCGCTTTTATCAAAGCGTTGCCTATCATTGCTACAATGCAATAAATGGCATTTAAAGTACTTGGCTGTCAAAAAAAGCGCAAAACGTAAAGGTGTTTAAAAAACGGACTGCATGGAGAACTTTAAAGCTTTTGTAAATCGATTAAATTCAGGTAAAAGTTGAACTCAAGATTTAAATCCCCTGAAAGTTAGGTTTCTTAACACAGGATAGATGTTCTGCCAAAACGGAGTTGCTGAATAAAATCGTCTCCCGTTTTCCTCCGTTTCTTGCATGACCTTGGGTTGGCAGCTTTATTTCACACTCCGTGATCTGTGTAATGTATATGTGTAAAATAATAAACCGACCAAGAAGGTCCAGTGTTCTCCCCTGTTAGTTTAGTTTAGAGATACAGGGCGGAAACAGGCCCATCGGACCACCGGGTCCGCGCCGACCAGCGATCCCGCACATTAACACGATCCTACACCCACTATGGACATTTTTACATTCACCAAGACAATTAACCTACAAACCTGTACGTCTTTGGAGTGTGGGAGGATCTCGGAGAAACCCCACGCAGGTCACGGGGAGAACTTACAAACTCAGTACAGACAGCACCCGTAGTCGAGATCGAACCCGGGTCCCCGACGCTGCATTCGCTGTCAGGCAGCTGCACCACCGTAAATGAAGGCCTGTTTTAAGTATCAAATAGAGGAGCAAGAAGGTGATCAAGGCAGAGAAAGTGTAGAGGCCAATGCCCAGGTAGTCCAACTCGCAGGAGTGCATGTCCACCATGACATAGAAACATAGAAACATAGAAAATAGGTGCAGGAGCAGGCCATTCGGCCCTTCGAGCCTGCACCGCCATTCAATATGATCATGGTTGATCATCCAACTCAGTATCCTGTACCTGCCTTCTCTCCATACCCCCTGATCCCTTTAGCCACAAGGGCCACATCTAACTCCCTCTTAAATATAGCCAATGAACTGGCCTCAACTACCTTCTGTGGCAGAGAATTCCAGAGATTCACCACTCTCTGTGTGTGAAAAATGTTTTCCTCATCTCAGTCCTTAAAGATTTCCCCCTTATCCTTAAACTGTGACCCCTTGTTCAGGACTTCCCCAACATCAGGAACAATCTCCCTGCATCTAGCCTGTCCAACCCCTTAAGAATTTTGTAAGTTTCTATAAGATCCCCCCTCAATCTTCTAAATTCTAGCGAGTACAAACCAAGTCTATCCAGTCTTTTTTCATATGAAAGTCCTGATATCCCAGAAATCAGTCTGGTGAACCTTCTCTGTACTCCGTCTATGGCAAGAATGTCTTTCCTCAGATTAGGAGACCAAAACTGTATGCAATACTGCAGGTGTGGTCTCATCAAGACCCTGTACAACTACAGTAGAACCTCCCTTCTTCACTGCCTGCTGCACCTGCATGCCTACTTTTAATGACTGGTGTACCATGACATCCAGGTCTCATTGCATCTCCCCTTTTCCTAATCGGCCACCATTCAGATAATAATCTACTTTCCTGTTTTTGCCATCAAAGTGGATAACCTCACATTTATCCACATTATACTGCATCTGCCATGCATCTGCCCACTCACCCAGCCTATCCAAGTCACCTTGCAGCCTCCTAGCATCCTCCTCACAGCTAACACTGCCCCCAGCTTCATGTCATCCGCAAACTTGTAGATGTTGCATTCAATTCCCTCGTCCAAATCATTAATATATATTGTAAATAGCTGGGGTCCCAGCACTGAGCCTTGTGGTACCCCACTAGTTACTGCCTGCCATTATGAAAAGGACCCGTTTACTCCTACTCTTTGCTTCCTGTCTGCCAGCCAGTTCTCTATCCACATCAATACTGAACCCCCAATACCGTGTGCTTTAAGTTTGTATACTAATCTCTTATGTGGGACCTTGTCGAAAGCCTTCTGAAAGTCCAGATATAACACATCCACTGGTTCTCCCTTATCCACTCTACCAGTTACATCCTCAAAAAATTCTATAAGATTCGTCAGGCATGCTTTACCTTTCATAAATCCATGCTGACTTTGTCCAATGATTTCACCACTTTTCATATGTGCTGCTATCCCATCTTTAATAACTGATTCTACCAGTTTCCACACTACTGACGTTAGACTAACTGGTCTGTAATTCCCCGTTTTCTCTCTCCCTCCCTTTTTAAAAAGTGGGGTTACATTAGCTACCCTCCAATCCTCAGGAACTACTCCAAAATCTAAAGAGTTTTGAAAAATTATCACTAATGCATCCACTATTTCTGGGGCTACTTCCTTAAGTACTATGGGATGCAGCCTATCTGGCCCTGGGGATGTATCGGCCTTTAATCCATTCAATTTACCCAACACCACTTCCTAGCTAACCTGGATTTCATTCAGTTCCTCCATCCCAATGACGACGCCGTGGCCGCGGTGGCTTTGGGGGAGGAGCAGGTGACATCGGTGACCAGGCGAGGGATGTAGAGCATGGTCTGATTGATCCACCACACGAACCACCTGGCGTCGCAGGTGCAGAGAAAGTGGTTGCCGCATAGCCGCAGCTCCCGAAGGTGTTTGATGGCGCTGACCGGGAAACTGGAGATCTGGATGGTCTTCAGGTTATTGTAGCTGAGATCCAGGTACTGCAGGGAGGTCACGTCTTGCAGGAAGTCCTTCTTGGTCAGCTTGGAGATTTGGTTGCGGGTGAGGTTGAAGACGCATGGTCTGGGTGCGGTTGGACAGCATGCGAGGCACCGTGGTCAACAGGTTGCTACCGAGGTCCAGCAGCTCCAACCAGCCTAACAGGTAAAGCCTGCCCCAGTTGAAGCTCCTCCACAGCTCAGCACAAGCTCCTTGAGTAGCGGGGGCAGATGGTCAAACACGTTGTGCGGCATGAACGCAAGTTTCTTCCCTTAATAATCCGTTGCTATCTGTGTTCGAGAGCGAAAGCTTGCAAACGGCACGCACGGTTCCTCGCCAGCGAAGATGAACACAGAATGCTGGTGTAACTCAGCGGGACAGGCAGCATCTCTGGAGAGAAGGAATGGGTGACGTTTCGGGTCGAGACGCATTACTTCTCTCCAGAGATACCGCAACAGCACAGCACAAAAACCAGTCTGAAGAAGGGTCTCGACCCTAAACGTCACAAATTCCTTTTCTCCAGAGATGCTGTCTGCCCCGCTGAGTTACTCCAGCATTTTGTGTCTATATCCCATGGCTTATAATATCACCTCACATTGTAAAATCATTATCTGAAGAAATGTCTCCTCGCTGGCTCAAACATAATCTATGTAGTACTCACGTTTCTCTCTGCTTTATATACGTGTGAATTCCCTCAGTATGGTCACTTTTCACGCGTCCCGCCCGATGTTAACCCTTCCCATCAATGCTTGAGCCCCCATCTTCGCTCTGTACCTTCAGCTTCATCGGTGGCTCTCTCCCATCGAAAGTATTCAAGTTAATTTCAGACCCCTACCCATCCATCCATTCATTCATTTTCTATTAAGATCTGACTAATCTTCAACATTTCACTTCTGGCACTCAGGCCAAACCCACGGTAGACTCAAGAGTCACTACGGTAAACTCACGGGCCACTACGTTTTTACAACGAGTTTCAATGTTTCAAATTTTAACTTCAAGAGTAAATTTGACTCGTGGAAACCTTTAAACATGTTTAAAATTTTTCAAGAGTTAACAAGTTTCCCGGGTACCTGCTGTTAGCGCCACGAGTCACTAAGTTGCGTTCACGAGTTCCGACGTTCCCGCTATGTTAATTGTACGTGATTACCATGAGTTTAATTTGTTTTAAATTCAGGGTCACTCGTGGGTCGGCTCGCACCGTGAGACAGGGGTTTTAGCGTATTGTTGTGATGTATTTTGCAATGGAACACTCTACAGGTTCAGTGCACTGTGAAAGTAAATATTTAAGGAGGTGTAGGAGGTGCCTGTTGAGTGCACTGCTTGGTTCTGGAAATACTTGTTTTGTTGGAGCTGCACTTAATTTGGTGAGAGGCAAATATGCCAACTCACTCCTTATGTGTCTAGTATAAGATGGAAAGGCTTTGGGGAGCCATGAACGGAGTCATTTTCTACAGAATACCTAGCTCCACCCAGCATCCAGTATTTATGAGGCTGCTTTATTAAATTTCCTATTAAATTACTTTACACTGCACAGCCTAGGATTTTGACTGAGGATTTCAAAGTTCTGCCCATGGGAAATACCTAAACCTTTTCTTGTTGTAGATAAGAATTGCCTTGAGTCGATTGGTGTGAATTTTGTCATGTACAAACTAAGCCAGGATATTGTTCAGATCTTCCATAACTGCTCAGTAATCTAATGAATTGCATGATATTGATTGAAACGCATTTTGCATTAAGTCCTGGAAGAGGGCAAACTAATCAAAAATGAACATATGATTAAGTGGTGATTGATTGAGCTCTAATTTATCATTGGGCTGATGGTTCAGACTCGGTTGTTGGCTGGAATTCATTTATTTTTGTATTATGTGGACAGGTCACATGTAATTTTACATTTAATTGTGTAAATGCTTGTGTTGGAGCAAAACAAAAATAGTTCTATAGTGAAGGACTTCAGCACCTCAACTAAGGTGCTGAAGTTTGTTGGGGTTGCACTCATTTTAATGATAGGAGAATATTCTAACTTACGACTGATGTGCCTTTGTACATGACGAAGTATTCTGGAAACAAGTTTTTGGTGTATCCAGCATGATGAGTTGTTCAATATAATCATATGGAATAAAATTTATTAGTTGAAAATTGGTGTCTGCTAAAGAATGCCGAGATGGATGATCCACTTGTCACCAACTGAAGATGGTTTCAAACGTGTCAGTATGGCTTTTAATCTTTAGTGCTATGTCCCATCATTGTTGAAGAAAAGGGTGTACAGCCTTCACAATTGGATGTGGCAGGACTGCAGAGGTTTATTCTGATGTATTGGTTGAGGGATTCCTTGTCTTTTTATTTCATGAGGCTTCAGGAATTACCGTGCATGAAATATTCTACTGTAATTTCACCAGATTGGTACTACATTTTTAGTGTGATATACTGCTCATGACATCCAATTCAACCATCACAGTCCTACCACTCAAAGCATGTTGTAACTCTCAAAATGACAAAATGTACTGGAACAACTCAGCAGGTCAGGCAGCATCTTTGAAGAACATGTTTAGCTGACGTTTCGGATCAAGACTCTTATTTGGACTGATTTTCGGAGGAGAGAAAAATGCTAGAAAAAGGGAGCAGCAGGACAAAGTGTAACAGGTAATTGGTAGACATAGGCAAGGGGGGTTTAATGGGCAGATGGTAGGAACAAAGGCCAGAGATCAGAAAGGAAATCCGAAGAAGGGTCTCAACGCGAAATGTCACCCATTCCTTCTCTGCAGAGATGCTGCCTGTCCCGCTGAGTTACTCCAGCTTTTTGTGTCTATCTTCGGTTTAAACCAGCATCTGCAGTTCCTTCTTACACATAAGAAAGGAAGATGTGAGACAGGTTTAGAGTTGCGAATTATGAAGCCAGAAGGTAGCAAAGGGAATGGACAGAAATAGTCCAGGTGAATTTGAGGGCAGGGTCGAGAGGTGGTGAAGTTAATAAAATCCATGAATTCTGCACAGGTGCAGGAGGTAGCCCCAATGTGGTTGTTGATGTAGTGGAGATAGAGTTGTAGGATAGGGCCAGTGTACGCCTGAAACAAAGACTGTTTGACATTACCAACAAAAAGGCAGGCATTGCTGGAACCCATATGAGTGCCCATGGTTAAATCTTTCTACGTTTCTCTGTTTTAACCCTTCTATCCTTGCAAATAGTTGTCCAATTCCCGATGTCTCTTGCTGCTTCAAACTCACTGAACATTTTCTTTGAATAAAGTTTAACCTTTGCACAAAACTGAAATAATTTTTATCAATCAACATCACCTCTTTTTGCTCGAAGGAACTACACTGAACGAATTTGTTCAGGGAATGACCTGAAATGATTCTCTTCCAGCTTTTCGATCGTTACATTTGTTGGCCTCCAAGGAATTCCTTGATATCCACATACTTATTCTTGACAACATAGTGAAAAAATACAGTATCAGTTTCCACCTGTATCTGGATGACATCCAGCTCAATTGCACTAAGGAATCCTGAACTCATTACAATGGTGGGGACAGGAGAGGGTGTTTTAATTGGATTTGAATGATATGGATATTTATTGAGTCTTAAATTGAGTTATTGTCATGAGATCCTAGTACTTATTAAGCACAAACATGATTTTTCCATGTTTAAAAAATATCAATCAGCCTATCTAGCAATAAAAAAAATCACTTTAAAAACAAAACCAATATTTGCAAGTACGGATAAAATTAGGGGAGCAATGTGGTACAACGGTAAAGTTGCTGTCTTATGGGCCTGTCTGACTTAGGCGAGTTTTTAGATGACTGCAGGAGGCTATGCAGTCGCCACATGTTCGTGGGTGGTTGCCGAGGAGTCGCCTTCATGGTCGTGAGACTTCCTGCCAGTGATGGAAATGGGTTTTAGGAACTAGGGGTACGCTAACGTCCATGAGGCTGAGGTTGGGATGGGGAGGAGGGGGGAGGGGGGTGTTAGACGCTATAAGCCCCCCGTGAGAAATGTTTTGTGATATGGTCAATTTCAGGGCCATTTTGAGCCTATATGCACTGGATATGATGATTACATATACATTGTATCTGTAACTCAGTCAAATAAAGATAGGTATAACAAATACCTACTTTTACCATTTGGGTAAAAAAAATTTGTTTCAGATTATTCATACATTTATTGAGAATAATAATAGTGGACAGTTTACAATTTCACAAATCTTGCCATATGTACTATATACATACAATGATCAGCCAATAATAATAGTGTACAGTTTACAACTTTACAATCTAGCTATATGTAGTATATACGTACGATGATCAGCCAATATATAAATGTAAGTACAATCTACATTTCTGAAATTTATACTTATTTATTAATGAACAAACGCAATAATTAAGTGAATTACACTCCAGTTTATATTACAAAATGTTCCATAATGGTATATAATCTCCATTTTCTTCTGTCACCTCCACTTTCTTTCTGCATGCCGCTTCTTCAGCACGCCTTCTGCCACTAAGAAGCCATTCTTTGGGGTTGAATTTTGACAGAGGAGGTCCTACCAACTTAATAAATAGAAGAGTTGAGAGATATTCAGTTTGAAGTCTTGCACGTTGTGGTGACGTGCAGAAATTCATGCCACTGAAACTTCTTTCACATTCTGCTGTTGCTACCGGAATTATATTTACAGCCTTTAGCTGCTGCTGAAACTCTGCAGAAACTACCTTCCCTTTAGATTCCTTGAATTCTCTGAAGGCTCTGATACACAGCTGACCATTTAAGCCAAATTATTCTACCATTTCTTCTACATCATTATCCCCAAAGATAAAACGTGAATCTTCTGGAACATTGTTAATATCTAAATATTTCGACGTTAATTAACTTTTTACATTTATCATTGGAAGTTGTTATAGATTCAAGCAGCCTGGATTTCATATTATTGGCCAAACTCCTCAAAAACTGTTGTCTATGTATAGTAGGTACTTTATCAGCTCTCAAATTGATTCCATTAAATATCATCTGACTTGTTGCTTTCTCCACTTGAGTATAACATTTTCCTGGCTTCTTTATTTGACATTCAAGAACCTTGATAGTTTGTTTAATCTCCTCATGAGCTTTACTAAGTGTACAATTTTGGTTCTGCAGTTCAAGTGACAGTTCAGACAACTCCAGCAAACTGTCCATCAACAAGCCCAAATTATTTACGAAAGCTGATGATTCTAATACTCTTTTTCAGCCCCTCGTACTTTGCTCTCTCTGCACTAGATCTTGAAGCATCACAGCTTGCTTTTCCAAAATGCTCCCAAATAGCTTTATAAGTGCCACATTGCCTTTACAGTTCGGTAAGATGAAGCAACCCATCTCACACTGAAAACACAACCAATTTTCAACAGCTGACTGTGAAGAGCCTCAGCGCATGCAGTTAACTCATCCTGATTCTTAGGAGACCTATGATATAAGGAATACAATTTATCACAAAATATCTGAAAATGATTCAAACCTGCAAATTCATTTATAGCATCAACTACACTGCTGTGACTGGCACAGTGCCAAACAGTTGCATTAAGGAAATCATCAAGAAATAGTTTTGCAACCCCTGCCTTTTGTCCTAATATTACTGATGCACCAACATGATGCACAAGTGATATCACATTTTCTTTTCGGTACTGTATTGAAAAAACACCTCTTTGTAAGCAACTTAGAAGCCCATCATATATAGATTTTGCATTTGCACCATGTTTCATATGTTCTAAGTCAAAATAGAATTATATATGTTGGGAAGATTCACCAACTGCTGCTCTCAAGCAGGCTACTAGAACAATTTTGCCATTAATAATAGTAGATTCATCAATCATAATAGATATTTTAGATTGTTTTTAAATTATATTTTTCATCACTGTCTTTCGCATCTGGTTCCCTATGTGGTGAGAAACATCTGTACATATAACCATATAATGTTACATGTACATGTACATGTACAACCATGTACAATGTACATGTACAATGTACAACCTGTACAACCATGTACATGACCTACGAAAGTGTAGAACGTACCCTAAGTCAATGCCATTTCTTTCTTGCAGTTCAATATCAGAAGACATATCTGTGTATGGCCTACCTTTGTGTACAATATTATATACAGTTCTAAAAACTCAACCTGTTTTTGCTTCGTCCTTTTCAGTGACATATACACTGCATTTTGATTGCTTTTTTTTCAGCTGTTTCATTGATTTTTTGGTATCTGATATGAGCTTCACTATTTTTGTGCTTAAAAATCTATTTTCTTAAACTCGTTAACTGTTTTGCTTTGTCATCACTCACTCCTACTACATTAACACTGCACCACTCATGAGACAAATTAATTCCTTGTGTTCGTTCAAGTCCAAGATTTCCACACTTGCTGCATACACTACATCCTAGTTTTCTGTTTTTTAATAATTAGCCAGGGATATTCTTTCTTTTTGTTTAAGTACCTTTCTTGTGTCCAACAGTCTGAAAGATCACATTTTTCAATATCTTTTGAAATGTCTTCACATGCAGCATCAGGCGAAACAGCCAGGTAATCTGAAGCAAGTGGCCTATGTAGCATAACTGCTGGTGTGAGTTAACTCATTTATAAACCATTGTGGCTATTAAAATACATAGCGCAGTTTTTGGTGTGAGACGGCCTCCTGATCTCTTAATTCAACCTTAAATACGCACATTCATCCCTAAGAGTACTATAAGATACAGTACATACCCAAGACCTTAAAAAAGTCAATATATGAATCAAATATTCATAACATCTCATACTTTTGACGAAGATACAAGTCAAAGGCTTCACCACATTATCTGCAAGCAACCCTACGTGTTCACAACCTCACAATCTGTACTCACAAGGATCTATAAATACTGCAGTAATACAATGTTGTAGTACTGCTGGGATAGAAATCATTTAATTGTAAGGAAGGGCCATGGTTCAATGGTATCACTATCATGCTGTGGAAAATATACAAAATAATACTAGCAGCCGAGGTATGATGATTGAAGAATATGTAGAAGAGCAGTGTACCATTTCACCGTGTCTGCTGTACTGCAGCGTGCACATCCTCGTGTAAAGCTATTAATTCAGTAAAAAAAGATTGTGTTTTTGGATTTTCTATAACATAACTTAATATATGATGGTTATGAGAGCTGAGTGAAATATGCAAGCATAATTATAGCAAATAAACAAGTTAATTTTAATTGCTAGAAACTTGATAAAGGATACAGAGCTGCCAAGTTTTGTCAGAGCATTTCAGTATTGCAGTTTTTAAAAATCAGTATTTTAATGAGGAAATCAGTATTTTTACGCTGTGCCATTTTGCTGAAAATGTTTTTTAAATTTACGGTCATACCGATGTAAGAGTACATGAATGCATAACTTGTTTATTGTGTATTTGTAATACAGTTTATTGTGTATTATATGTCTTTGCTGTTTTCTTGCATCTCTCTCTCTCTCTCCTCCTCTCTCTCTCTCTCTCTCTCTCTCTCTCTCTCTCTCTCTCTCTCTCTCTCTCTCTCTCTCTCTCTCTCTCTCTGCAGCCATCGTCTGCTTCGGTGAGGGAAGCAGGTCAGTGATTTGTCACAACGCCCCTCGGAAACTGTGTCTGATTGGACGCCGAGTGACCAGCGCATTATGTGATTGGACACAATGCCCTTGGAGACAGCGGCTGATTGGACGGGAGGAGACCGATTTGTTGATTGGACGGGAAATTTAAGGGAAGCTGGTCGGTGATTGGATGCAACCCCCTGAGAAACAACAGTTGATTGGCTGCCAAATAATCGGGCACACAAAATAGACAAATAGGAAAACAATAAAATCGGAATTCCAATTTAAATCGGAAGAATATCGTGCCTGATCTGCAGCAAAGATACTAGTATCCGCTCTAGTATCTTTGATCTGCAGTTTCTTCCTATTGAAGAAGAACCCTGGCCTGAAACAACTCGTAATCCATTCCCTCCACAGATGCCACCTAGCCCGCTGAGTTCCTCCAGCACTCTGCGTTTTTATTTAACTCCGAAATTGAAAATAGACATAAAGCTGCAGTAACTCAGTGGGACAGACAGCGACTTTGGAGAGTAGACCCTCTCCCCAGAGCCGCCGCCCGTCCCGCTGAGCCACCCCAGCCCCCCGTGTACACCTTCAACTCCAGAGCCAAACAAAAAAACACAGAGTGCTGGAGGAACTCAGTGGGCCAGGTGGTACCCGCGGAGGGAACGGACCAGGAGCCGCCACGGGCCAGGGCTCCCCCCCCCCCCCCAACAGGAAGGAACCACAGATGCAGCCGTCACTGCAAAACGCCAAATGATTCCGGGAATGCCGAGGAGAGAGGGTGAGAGAGAGGGAGTGAGAGAGCGAGAGAGAGACAAGATCAAAATAACGTGGGTAAATGACTTTACCTGCACACCGGGAAGAAGCCCGTGCTCGCGATCCGGAGCCCTCAATGACTGAGTTTTAGGAAATTCTCCCGTGAATTTTATTCAGAGGAACACAGCGTCATTAATACTTGGTCAAAACACAATTACATTTACTGAGGAATGTGAATTGATGTATTGAAGACACATTGTATAACTACGTGTTAACTACTGGCAGTTAACAAATGCTAACAGTGCTAGTTAACAAATCGTTTTCGTCTCATGGCCGGTGCAGCGGTGACTCGTTGCAACGATAATCCATGGTAATTTTCTAAAAAAAAATCCATGTTTAACAACGCAAATAGTTTTTTTTTTAAATCCGTATTTAACAACGCAAATTCGTAATTCCGCATTCGTATTGCATTTCCGTACGAAATACGGAAAATCTGTACTACTTGGCAGCTATGAGGATAGCTAATAAACGTCTCTAGCTCACTTCTAGTACAGAAATTGGACATAAACTGGAAACTGAAAAGTAGGGGAACGCCGTCCCCCTGCGTACCCCCCCCCCCCCCCCCCCCCATTTCCATCACTGGTTCCCGCATTCTGGGAACTAATCGCGGTCTCATTATGGTTGCCGTGAAATTTTTCAACATGCTGAAAAATTAGCAGCGACTAGAATGAAGCCGCCATAGAGAGTAGGGGGGCCAATTAGAGTGCCATTGACCCGGATTTGATCCTGACTATGGATGCCATCTGTAAGTTCTCTCTGTGACAATGTGGTTTTCTCCACATGCTCAGGTTTCCCACCACATTCTAAGGATGTGTAGGTTTGTAGGTTAATTGGCTTCTGTAAGTTGTCTCAAGTGTGTCGGATAGAACGAGTGCACGGGTGATCATTTGTGGGCGCAGACGGTGGCCAAAGGGCCTGTTTCCCTGAACTTAACTAAACTGACCTCTCCTAATGTACTTTTGTTCACTATACACTCTTGAATTCTGCGTATGCAATAAACTGAGTGGCATGAATATGGAGCTTTGTTGCTCTTAACTCCTGTGTCATGGAATAGAGGGATACAGTGTCACACTATATTTCCTCACACTATGACTGAGAACAGCAGCAAACAATTGCCTGTGCCAAATTTAAAAAAACACATTGCTTTATGTGGGTGTATTGGAATAGCTCAATGTATAAGCTTGGTTCTTGTTATCATTAAAATGACTGCGAATTAGTACAATTACCAAAGTGAGAACCAAATTCAATAATTTGAAAAACAAAGATCTGTTGCAGATTCAGCTTTTTGACAATGCTAATATGATTGTATTACCGCTAGTGCTATTGGAAGTCATGTTATACATAGTACATTTAGAACAGGCAGAAAATGGTGCTTATGACATACAATGTGACTGAAGTATGTCGATCCCATTAATTCCGAATAAACACCTTGTTATTTGTCACATTCAATTGATTAAATTAAATATATAGCCAATATTAATCAGATTACAATTTTATAGAAGAACATATTCACAAGTTTTGTTTGCTTTGTATTTGTTCTATTTAATTTAGTGTCTTTCTGTATACTTTTAATATCTAGATATGGTACAAAATAAGCCATTTAGGAATGTAAAATGACCTATTTTATTCAACTATTTTCAATATTTAAAGCGAGCATGGTGCTCAGATGATACAAACCTTTAAAAATATTCTTCAAATACACCAAAATGGAGTCTGTCATGACTTTTGTAACTTAGCATTATTTTGGGTAACTTAGCAATGTTTTATTGCCCTAGTGATGATCCATTATTTTATGACACCAGGCAAGCGTTTAATGCTGTTAGACATGTTGTTAATGTAGTAATTTTATCAAGCAAAATAGATTGGAAGAAAAATGTATAAATTCCTTTCTCAACAGCTGCTATCGTACTAATTATCTATTAAGGCTTGTCACAAGACTTTGACCATTTAATTTCACTCCCAAGATGATACGAAGTATAGAGCTTACTTTTGTTAAATGCCACATACAATACAATACACAGTAGTCTCTTCTACCTTTTATTTCTGTCTGATTTACGTTTTTTCAGGACTTTCATGTTTGCAATTAATTGATGAATTGAAATCCTCTTCTGTGATTGGGGGCAAAAATGAAAACTAAGCCTTGTTTTAGTTTATAAGACTTTTAATTTCTTGATACTTTATTGGTTTTCAGATTGTGAATTATTTCCCTCAGTGATTCAAAGTATTTACATTTAATGTCGCAGAATGAGTTTTTAAGATGGATTGCAGCACAGACTCTACCAATTTGATATTGGTACCATGGTTTAACCTTTGTCAAATCTCCATGTCTTGAGATTAATCAACACGTCCCTTAACTTTAATTCAAAGTATGCATTTCCATATTCTTTGCGTGAACTTTACTTCCTCAAAAACAACCAGGTAATTGAAAATATTTGCTTCATTGCATTCTGGTTACGATGTGAAGTATCAATAGACTGAAATTTGACTTTAATAAAGAAGACGTTTCATCCCATTTGATCTCCTCCTTGGTAGATGCTGACCTCGACATTCAACATGTTATTTAATGTCAATTATCTTAATTTAATATCCCTTCCAAAGGGAATTCAATGCTAATGATTTCAAATTCCTTGACCATTGTAGCACTCATGGGAGTGTCAGCCAAGATTTTTGTGCTTTGATGTGATTTGAGACTTGAATTCCTAACCTTGAGATTATCTTTGATAGTTATCAGTTTTTTTGTTTTGGTGGTTGTGATTGATGGCCTGAAATAGTAATCATTGTGATTGAAACAAAGCAACTTTAACAGGGTATGCACGTTTTGGGAGAAATGGGATAAGTTCTTATGAAACATTGGAGCTGCCATTTACACTTAAACACTGGGAATTCACAGTTAAATATTGAACTGAATTTTGTTGAATCCAGCCTACCATCCAGCCAGGTAATCTATAGACTCCTTTATCTTCACATTTTTCATGATCTGGACTGAAAATGTTGTTAATCCACTACAACTAACAAACAGAATGGATACCACACTGTGACTCGGACAAACCATCCCAAGGATCGCTCCCAGTCACCTTAAACAGCTCTCTAGCTGTCAAAATCTTATTTACCATTTCAATGTCCTTGAGCCTGGCAAATAATTGAAAACATCAAAGTAATATAAGTAGAAAGTAGATAAAAATGTAGTAGAGAAACTCAGTGGGTGAGGCAGCATCTATACCTGAGCAAGGACTACCTGAAATTGGATAAGTCAATGTTCATACCGCTGGGGTGTAAACTACCCAAGCGAAATATGAGGTGCTGCTCCTCCAATTTACGGTGGGACTCACTCTGGCCATGGAGGAGGCCCAGGACAAAAAGGTCGGATTCGGAATGGGAGGGGGAGTTGAAGTGCTGAGCCATCGGGAGATCAGGTTGGTTATTGCAAACTGAGCGAAGGTGTTGGGCGAAGCGATCGCCAAGCCTACGCTTGGTCTCACCGATGTAAAGCAGCTGACACCTAGAGCAGCGGATGCGATATATGAGGTTGGAGGAGGTAGAGGTTCACCTGCATTTTTTATCTACCTTCAATTTTTCCAGCATCTGCAGTTCCTTCTTAAAGTAAAATAAGTAAATCACTTATTTTCTCCAATGGTCCAGTGACTTCCTTCAAACAAATGAGGTTGCAGATCCTATGCCAGTGTTCTCCGATGTAACAATAGACAATAGGTGCAGGAGTAGGCCATTCGGCCCTTCGAGCCAGCACCGCCATTCAATGTGATCATGGCTGATCACCCACAATCAGTACACCATTCCTGCCTTCTCCCCATATCCCCTGACTGCTATCTTTAAGAGCCCTATCAAGCTCTCTCTTGAAAGTATCCAGAGAACTGGCCTCCTCCTGAGGCAGAGAATTCCACAGACTCACAACTCTCTGTGTGAAAAGGTGTTTCTTCATCTCCATTCTAAATGCATTACCCCTTAAACTGTGGCCCCTGGTTCTGGACTCCCCCGACATCGGGAACATGTTTCCTGCCTCTAGCATGTCCAAACCCTTAATAATTTTATATGTTTCAATAAGATACCCTTTCATCCTTCTAAATTCCAGAGTATACAAGCCCAGCCGCTCCATTCTCTCAGCATATGACAGTCCCGCCATCCCGGGAATTAACCTTGTAAACCTATGCTGTACTCCCTCAATAGCAAGAATGTCCTTCCTCAAATTAGGGGACCAAAACTGCACACAATACTCCAGGTGTGGTCTCACTAGGGCCCTGTACAACTGCAGAAGGACCTCTTTGATCCTATACTCAACCTCTTTTTATGAAGGTCAACATGCCATTCGCTTTCTTCACTGCCTGCTGTACCTACATGCTTACTTTCATTGACTGATGAACAAAGATGCCCAGATCCCTTTGTACTTCACTTTTTCCTTACTTGACACCATTTAGATAATAATCTGCCTTCCTGTTTTTGCTACCAAAGTGGATAACCTCACATTTATCCACATTAAACTGCATCTGCCATGCATCAATGCTGGGGGCCTGATTTAAAATATATAAAGTCCCTCCTTTCAGAGGGTCCGGATATGTTCAGTCATCTTGATTCAAAGGAATGGGTCCAGCAACAGAGTAGATAGTCTGATGTGTCATCAGCTGACCTTGAAGTCTTGGACTTCAAAGACTTCCAATGATGTAAACAGCATTTTTCTTTCGGACAGTCAGCTATTTGTAAAAAAAAATTGTCCTTGTTGAGGATGTTTCTGAGACTTAATTAGAATTAATTTTGACATATATAAAATAAGTTAACAACAAACCTCCCCTAAGTTTCCTTGAAGTGACTAATATTTTGACAGGCTCTTCGACCCACTGAATCCACATGCACCAATATAATGGATTGTTCGAGCTGATGGATTTGATCTCAGAATGTGAATTGGAATGAGTCTCCCCCAAACCCTCTATCCATCTCACCCCCGCTCCCTCTTCTACAATGCACTAAAAACATGATTTTACTTCGGAGTCACGTGAGTGATTCCATGAAGAACCCGCTCAGCACGCATGCGCGGCATTACGTTCAGCAGAGCAACAGCGGCGCAGCGGGAGTCAGGCGCTCCCGCTACGGAGGTGAAAGAACGGACCGTCAGGTAAGCTCTGAGGTCGGGGTTTTCTTTCACAGGGAGCCTTCTGCTTTCAGGCAGAGAAGAAAGGCTCTTAGACAATGGGAGTGTTCAGCACTGAGAACCTAAGCAGGTAAGCAGCTATGACCAGGGTGGAATAGGGGGACAGGTGTAAGGCTGGACTCAGGGTCAGGAATGAGAGAAGGTATGCAACTGGAGTCAGGGCCAGGAGTAGTACCAGATGTGCAGTGAGACCCAAGTTGGTCAACATGGGCCAAATGTTTGATTATAATCTGATTTTCATACATGAATATACTAGGATCATTCATGTGCTGCATGTGTTGATCAGAGCCTGGGCTCTACTGTGGAATGTAATTAGGAATGTAATTTAGTCTAACTTTATTCACAGCTAATCCAATTTAAAGCATAAATATTGCATTCAAGTGTAAGACTCGCTACAGTATGCACCATATTGCACAATTTCAATCTGAAAAATGCAAAAGCTCCGTACCAATGGGAGGGGGGATACCCTCCCACTCACTCCATCACCCCCCCCCCACCGGTCGCTACGCTCCTTCGGGCTTGGTCTCTTGCAATTTCTCACTCCCAACTCCCACCCAATGTTGGCAGCCCTGATGACGAGTTAATTAATTTGATATTTTGTTTTAGAGATGTAATATTCCTTGAAATGTTACTGGGTACCTTCAGGTAATTTATTTCTTCCATTAGTTCTTGGTAAAGGATGCAAATTACATGATCTATATGGAATGGTTACAATGATCAGACCAAGTGGATGACATGACAATTCAATGTGGGCCTCATTTATTTTTACCGACTTCACATTCTTGGGTACCTTAAATGCATCTTACTTCATTTAGTCCTTAGTTCAGTATAGTTCTTTTCTTAATGACATAATTAGTTAGTATTGTTTCTTTTGAGAATGAGGATTCTTTGAGAAAGATTTACACTAAGAATAATCCATAATAAGCCTTTAAACACAGGTCAGCTTCAGCAGTTGTGCTAAAGGTTTTTAATAAGAAAACTGAGATGAGCAAAACACCTTTGCAGCCCAGAGAATGGGCATACATCCCACTTGCAGGTGCTGATTAGTGTGCAAGCCCTCCGCAACTGTTGACCATCCGTCTGTGATTCCAACTTAATTAAGAATTGTCTCTGTGCTTGCGGTCCTGATAACACCTGAACTTTTAACACGGTAACACCTGAACTTTTTGTATGATGGAGTCATCTGCATATGCCAGCTCAAGTAAAAATGCAGAAAACTTTTCCACGCACTTGCCATTTTGACCTTGATTTAAACAAGCAAGAACGTTTGTGGAGCATCCTTCTCAATTTGTTGGCCTGCATGTTGAATCTCAGCTTTATCTTGTGTCTGATCATGGCTCATGCCAGCCATTTATGTTCAAGCCATGATCCTAGCCAGTATGTTCACAATGGAGCCAATCTCATTAGAAACTGGCATCAATGCAAGGTTGCATCATTACCCAATATCATTTAGATGCCTGACACTAGATTCCCAAAACACACATTCTATTCCAAGCTCTATCGTGATGAGAGTAGCAGATGGAGAGAGGAAAAATAACAACAATATTCATAAAGACTCATTGAAAAATGCTTTGTCCTTACCAACTAGCCCTACAAGTGTTTAAGGTAGAGAATGAGCTTTTGGGATAATATCAAGAACCTTGAATATATGTGTCAGAAATACATAGAACCCCAGTAAAAAAAAGGCTTTGCGGACTCTCTCCCTGCCTGTCATGCTAAGCATCCCTTGCCCACCTGCAGCTGAGTCTGTGGATGTCTCATTAGCCTTGGCTCTGCAAAATGTTGCACATTCACTGGAAGGATAGCAAATTAACGTCTGAGTCATCTTTCCGGCCAACAGTTATATTTTTGAAGACTTTCTCAGAATCTTTTGTATATCAGCATCCCTACCTCAAAAAAAAGCACAGAATGATATTCGTTATTTGATATTAAATTTATAATTATTTCGAAAATGCAAATCACTGACCAAAAATAATATACAGGCTCCTTGCATACAGTTGTATAGGTAAGAACTGCAGATGCTGGTTTAAATCGAAGGTAGACACTAAATGCTGGAGTAACTCAGCGGGACGGGCAGCATCTCTGGCGAGAAGGAATGGGTGACGTTTTGGGTCGAGAGTCTGGAGCAGGGATGGGGAACCTTTTCATGTTGGAATGCCGCATTAAGTTAGCTGTAATCTAATAAGGCCGCATCCAAGAAACTTAAATTAGATATACTTAAAAATGTACATTATTTTGTAAAAATCGAACTACTATGTACTAACTTCAAGAAAATGAAAAAAAAAATGTTAATTCTAAAGTTAACTAACCCTTTCATGACTTTGTTGTGACTGCTTTTTGTGGGAAAGCATTTGAATATTTGGTCGCAACATGGAGGTACGCAGTTTCAGCTGATCTTCTAGATGGGTATCCATCATTTGTGACCTTAAGAGTGTATTGATTTGGGTAAGGTAGGAGAACGTAGATTTGCAACAATAAGTGGTTGAAAAGCAAGAAAGCATTTTTCGTGCATGTTGCCGTAGACATGGGTATTCTATTGCATATATCCATATTTCAATCGGATCTTTCTTAGCGTCAAATAAGGACTTTAAAATGTAATCTTCTGAGAGATCAATCAATTCCATCTGTAGTTCTTTAGGAGCCTCGGAGACATCAACAAGGAGGTTGAAATGCTAATTTGAATGCTAACTAATGCTAATTTTGTCGAATCTTCTTTTACATTTTGGTATTTTAAATACGTTCATTTTAAGATTAAAATAAAAATAATAAAAGACGAACAAAAATATATTAATAAAAATAAAAGGATTTGTTCTACAAAATTTGGATTAATTCAAAAGGCTTAGAAGGCATGCGGCCTTAAGGCCGCAGGTGCCCCACCCCAGGTCTGGAGCCTGAAAAAGGGTCTTGACCTGAAATGTTGCCAATTCCTTCTCTCCAGAGATGCTTCCTGTCCAGCTGAGTTACTCCAGCATTTTGTGTTTACCTCGCATACAGTTGTTCAGGGAATGGAAATTCGTCGCTATAGAATTCACAAAAAAATTTGATATATGTAATTAAAGTAAATACCACAATCTTTATTTTTCAAATCTCTTTTCTTGATGTATGTGCAGATGATGTGGCTTCACATTCTGAAAATTCATGATTCTCCAGCATTTTCTGCAAACGCAAACGCCAACCTGGTGGCACGGGATCGCACATATACCACAGTCGTTATTGAAAAGATCACAGGCAACTGTCTTAAAACGCTAACAACAAATATCCGGTGTAGCAATGTATTATGAGTTAAACTGGATGTTAAAATGCTACATACATCCGTGTATGTTAGGAATGCCCCATACTTGTAAAACTGTGTAGCTAAGTCACAGCACGGAAATAGGCCCTTTGGCGCAACGTCCATATGAATCAAAATGCCTCATCTAAGCTAGTTCCACTTGCCTGCATTTGATCCATATCCTCTAAGCTTTTCCTATTTATGTCACTGCCAAAATGTCTTGTACATGTTTTTTATTCTATCTGTTTCAACTACTTCCACTGGCAGCTTGTTCCAAATACCCAATAACCTCAGTGTGAAAGAATTGACCCTCGGGTTCCTATTAAATCTTTCCCCTCACATTTCAAATCAATGCCCACTAATTATTGATTCTCCAACCCTGGGGAAAAATCTGTGCAAGAGATATTGAGATTATTTTGAGATAATGATTTTAAATGGAGTAGCATAATATTGTTCATAGATTTGCACTATGTGTTATTCTGGTGTGTGCGCGTAGCTATGCAGTGTGGACAAATCGCTGCTAAATACAATTGCTGAATACAATTCAAGTTTTTACTGGAATAATTTTTTAATTCAAACTAAGTATAGGGTCTTTGCTTTCAGTAGAGTTATATTATGTCAGAATATGCAGAAGAACTGGACAGGGCATTCATCATTCTTTATCAGAATAATATCATATGCAAGTATTTAGATAATGCATTTCAACATGATTTATTGCACTGTATTGTGTGGTTGCAAATAAAAAAGGTGGATTTTAAATCATCTTTCCCTGAAGACATTACCCGCTTAAATATTTAGTAGCTGTAATATCATAAATGGTTATGTGCATTTTTGACATTTGAAGTGAAGCATGTGTACAGAGCAAGCTATTTTTAGCATGTTCTTGTGCCAGAATCAATACCAGCCTGTGCAAAATCCCTGAAGACCAGGCACTGCAGAACTGGTTGATTGTTATAAGTAATGTGATAAAAAAACATGGGCACAGCAATCACATATAGCAGAGTTCACCACACAGATGAAGCAGAAAAAAAATCATTTTACAAAAATGTGAGTTCAAAATTATTTTTCTTTTTTTTAAATAAATCAGTAAAAGATACTGAATCGGTTTTGCAAAAAGAATCAATTTGTATTCTGCTGCTTCTTTCGATACACTGGGAAGAAAACTCATTTAATTTGTGTGACATGTTCATATAGCTTTGTTTTATTAAGAGTAGCTCTTTACTTAAAACTTCTATATGATTTATTTTTTGCTATTTATATCTTGGCTATTTGGAAATAATTAATTGGATCACGTTAACGGGAATCTTTGTTTTATTTGTGCATGCTCTTTGATGATTTGACTGGATAGCAACCAATGCCAATATCTACATCAGCAAACTCGCTCTATATAAACTCTCTTAAAATTTCACTCATCCATGGCAAGATGCAAAACAAAATATATAGCTGCAAAGCGACAGCTTTAAATAATGCCACAACAATATTAAGTAGCCACCAATCAGACTATGATGTATTCAGAAACAATTTTGGGGGGAATATGATATTAAATTATTGTTGATCTGTCTAAAGGAGAATTCTTTGACTGCGTTACTTCATCTTTCAAAAAAACAATTCTTATGCTTGTGAATTAATAATACTTGAATTAAAATTGAATATTGACAAAAGGTTGATTCTTTTCTCAGCATAATAATATAACAGTGTTTTAAGATTTTGGAATTTGTAGGTTGTTAAAGTTAAGAGCATTTTGCTACCATGTGAATGTGAAACTATCACAATACACACCTTGAAAATGTAAACTAAAAATTCATCTGATTACTTTATAATATTTTAATTGTGTTTTGCACTACCAACCATAAACACAGTATCTTGCAGCATAGAGTGGAGCTTCCTCAATGGGCATGATTGATGATCCGGGGCAAATTGCAGATAAAATTGTGCCAACCTTTGTTTTTAAAAACAAATTTTCTTGCACAAAGTTATTTTAACATCACCAAAATGAAAGCCTGCCTGAAACTACTGTTTCAGAGTGTATTTTTTGTAAAATATGTTATTTTCAGAACTATTGCTTAGTAAAATAAGGAGTTGAAATTTGCCATGTTTTGAACATGGTATTTTAAGATGTGCTTTTCATAAATCAGAAACTTTTTAACAGGTCCATTGCAAGTGAGTAACCAAACTTTTAAGGTCCATAAAAAAACTCAGCAGAACCAACTGCTAACTATTTTGATATAAACTTCTACATTTTAAAACATTTTCTTAAAAATCAGGAGCTTAGAAAAACTGCTTATTAGCAGTATGCCAAACGAAACGTATTTACGTGCCATCTTCATGGCTTGGAAACATTCACCATTGGTTGAAACTTGCAATGGTGAATGAGTAGTTCGGGATAGTTGCCAGTCCAGTGGACAAGGCAAGCTTCAAGTGTAATATTTCTTAAACAAGCACAAAAGACTCTGGCCACATAATTTATGCTTGAAAATAGCAGCCTCATGCAGTGATTGACTGCTTCCAGATGAGGTGCACTCATTTCATCTCAGTAGGAACATCAGGTCTGGTTATTTTGTTTTAATTTGCCTGCATTTGATTGCACTTTAAGAAAATTAGATCTGTAAATGGATTCCATATCAATAAATCTGGCAGAAATTGAGAAAAAAAAATAATTGACCAGTTGTTTATTTTCATGATCTTCCCTGGATCCATAAGATACAAAAGCCTTGAATGCCAGGAAAAAAAGAATGGAGTTGTTGTTCAAATGGTCTTTTTCTTTGCTGTAATTATTTGTCTTTGTGAGCACTTGGTACATAAAGATTTATTTTCCACTGCAATTCACTAATTTAATTAGAGCCTACATGGTTCACAGCAGTACTGGCTTTCCCTGGAAACATCTCTAACGAGAAGAACACAATCCCAGCCCAGCTGCAAGCACATTTCATGCAGAGCCAGTAAGACCTTCTGAGTCAAAAGCTTGCTGAAAACAGACAATGAGATTAGCCAAAAAACTGGAAAGCCAAGGGCTAAGGAGTATGCATCAAAAAACATTGTCTTGCCTCCAAGCAGTATTACACCAGACCTGACTATTTATTTGATGTAGGAATTATAAATTGGTGAAGCTAAATTGATTTAAAATTATCTTTCCCAGAGAGAATGAAGGACTTGCATAATACCCTTCACATCCTTGTCAGGATGTTCCAAGTACATTGCTGCTGTGAGTGCATTTGGAATTGTATTGTAGAAAACTGAACATGAGTTTACATGCAGGGAACAGGAATGGGATAATGGTCTAATTTATATTTAGTAATGTTGATTGAGGAATAAATATTAGCCATTGCTTTCCTGCCACCACTTTTTGAAATTCAGCAATGTCCACTTAAGGGATCTTTTATGAGAATGATCCTGGCAATTATTGCATTAATGTATGATGAGCGTTTGATGGTTCTGGGTATGTACTCGCAGGAGATTAGAAGGGTGCGGGGGAATCTCGTTGAAACCTACCAAATAATGAAAAGCCTTCGTTGACGTGGAAAAAATGTTTCCAGTAATGGGAGAGTCTAGAACCAGAGGGCACAGCCTCAGAATAAAAGGACATATTTTTAGAATGGAGATGAGGAGCAAGTTCTTTATGCAGAGATTGGTGAATCTATGAAATTCATTGCCACAGATGGCTGTTGAGGCCAAGACATTGGGTATTTTCAAAGCGGAGATTGATAGGTTCTTAATAGTAGGGGCATCAAAAGTTACGGAAAGGAGGAGAATGGGGTTGAGAGGGAAAAATAGATCAGCCATGATCCAATGATAGAGTAGACAGACCAAATGGTCTAATTTTGCTCCTATGTCTTATGGTCATGGTCTAAGGGAGCAGTATTGCATGTCATTCAAGAGGCATCATATTTGAGTGCAAGACTCCCTCAGTATCAGCCCATATTGTCAGTCTAGTTTTTGATGCTCAGGTCCTGAGTGTGGGACTTGAACTGCAGCCTCATGACTCAGAGGTGTGAATACTAAAAAATAAGCTGCAGCTTAAATTAATATAAAATAAATACATGAAAATAATATGTAGGAAGGAACTGCAGATGCTGGTTTAAACCGAAGATAGACACAAAATGCTGGAGTAACTCTCTTGAGGAGACTGAAGAAGGGTCTCGACCAGAAACGTCACTCATTCCTTCTCTCCATGAAAATAATAGGTGGGTTTCCGAACCAGTTGCATGCTGCTGTTATGTCGAAGTAATAAAATACATTCAGTAAAAGGGATTTGGTGGAGTCTGCTAAATGAAAATTTGAATTTTGCATTAATTTTGGTATGAGTGCAGGCAGGTGGGACTAAGGGGAAAAAAAGTTGTTCGGCACGGACTTGTAGGGCCGAGATGGCCTGTTTCCGTGCTGTAATTGTTATATGGTTATATAATTTATGTGATGTATGCAAAATAGTGTGATCTTAGTGTTTTGATCAATAACTGCCATCTTCCAGTTGATTGACTGAACTGCAAAGTACCATTATACCTGTTTGGAAGGCATCATCTTGGAACCTGCCAGATATTGAGACATGTATCAAACACAATAAAATAAATATATTTTAATTTTATTAAATTTCTAATGCTAAAAAAGCAGAATGTGAGAAAAGACAAAAAAAAATCCTGCAAAGCCAAGGGCTAAAGTGCTTGTTCAAATCTGTGAAATTTATACACCTAAAGTTAGATTAACACCTTTTGTTAATATTTGGATGCTAGAAATTATGGAAGCACAAGACTGTTTAACAGATTGTCAATTAATTTTGCAGCTCTCATCCAACTTCCTCCAAGCATTTTACTGCTTGTTTTTCACACAGAGAGTGGTGAATCTCTGGAACTCTCTGCCACAGAGGGTAGTTGAGGCCAGTTCATTGGCTATATTTAAGAGGGAGTTAGATGTGGCCCTTGTGGCTAAGGGGATCAGAGGGTATGGAGAGAAGGCAGGTACGGGATACTGAGTTGGATGATCAGCCATGATCATATTGAATGGCGGTGCAGGCTCGAAGGACCGAATGGCCAACTCCTGCACCTAATTTCTATGTTTCTATGTCTTAAGTGTATTTACCTTCGAATTTTCTTTGTTTCGTTTCCTTGGTACCCAAAAGAATGGCTGTAGTTGAAAATAAAAGAACGAGGAAGATGGAAGACTATGTACAAAAGGGCATTTGGGTACAGACTTCATTAAAGCCTCAAAAGTTCAAATATGTGCTGAAAATCTGAAATAAATGAAAAGGCTGTAAATACACAGCAGATCAGGCAGCAATTGTGGAATGAAGAAAATAATTCCAAGTCAAGTGGAGTTTATTGTCATATGCACAAATGCGGTGAGGTGCAGATGTAATGGAAAATCTTGTTGACAGCATCACGACAGGCATATAGTCTCAGACAAAGATTAAAAAACAAATAATACATCAATTATATATACATTTCTAAAAGTTGGAATGTGGAAAAACAAGACTCTAGTGCAAAATCATAATGAAATGGGGTGGGAGATTGCAACCTTCACGTGGTTCACCCTGTTTCCATGAATGCAATCAATCTGGCGTGCACAAACAGAAGATCAAACAGAACAAGATGTCTTACAACTTTAGGCTGTGTAAACCATACGCAGGTAGAAGATAATAGGAAATAAATTAAGTCCATGGGTGTGAAAGAGGTGGATCTCAGTGTTCAATGTGTGAGGTAGGATTAGGGTTATGCAGGTTGATTCAAGACCCTTATGGTTGAAGGAAATTAGCTGATCATGAGGCTTCTGTCCTCCTGTCGGCAAGATTTTCCTTTACACCTGTATCTCACCGCATTTGTGCATATGACAATAAACTGAGCCACTCGTGGAGCGGGCTGAGTCAGCAACTTTCTGCGGCCTCTTGCATTCCTGTGTGTTGAAATTGCCATAACAGGTTACGATGTAATCAGTCAGGATACTTTCTCCAGTACATCTGTGGATATTTGTTAGAGAATTCAGAAACATGCAGAATCTCTTTAAACTTCTAAGAAGTTAGAATGTAGGTGCACGCACAACGGGTCATCCAAGATGTTAATGCCCAGGAATTTTAAACTGTTAATTATCTTCACCAATAAAAACTAGCACATAGTCTTCCATCTTCCTCGTTCTGAAATCAAAGATTAGTTCTTTGGTCTTGTTGAAAATGTGCAAGAAGTTGTTCTTGTTGCACCATTCAACCAGGTATTCAATCTCTCTCCTGTACGCTGACTCCCCATCAGCAAAGTGGTGTTGTCAGCAAATTTACAAATGGCTTTGTAGTTATGCTCAGCTAGGTCATGTTTCAGGTCAAAGACCATTGACCAGAATAGTTAAATCAGCCTTCTGTTAATCATCATCAAATTGTCATCAACAATACTATTAATCAGCACTTACCAGTAACCTGTACAAAAGGGCATCTGGGTACAGACTTCATTAAAGCCTTGGTTCAAATATGTGCTGAAAGCTGAATTTCCTAGATAAGGTGAGAGTGGATGCCCTTAACATCAAGGCACGATTTGTCAGAGTGTGGCATAAGAAAACTTGATAAAATTAGTTAATAGGCTCAAGGAAAAGTGTCTCCAATGCCGGAGGCATACAAAATGTCTCCAATGCCGGAGGCATGCTAAATTGTATGTATGCACTGAGTACGAGCAGCTTTCAGTTTCACTGTACACGTATAGTGACAATAAATGGCATATCATATCATACCTTGCATAAAGATGGTAACATTGTTGTTGAAGCTCAAATATCCCAGCCCCAAGACATCACTGCTGAAGTTGCATAGGACTTCTACCAATGAGCTTTCATCGATCTTATTGTCGGAAGTGAGGGTGTTTACTGCTGATTGCATAATGTTCAATTCCGTGTGCAGCTCATCCCTGAATGCAGCAAAACCCAGACAGCATTCAAGCTGATATGTGGCAAGCAGCATTTGTGCCATGATAACCACATCAAGCATGAGAGAGTCTTGCCACCCAGATTTAACATTCATGATTGTTGCTGAATCTTTCACTATCTACATCCTATTGTTCACATTGACCAGTAACTCAGCTGATAAATACTGTGGCTTTAAGAGAAAGATCAGATGCAAATTATTCCATCGGGAGTGACTCACTTCTGACAACCCCGAGGCCACTCACTCAACACCATGTACAAGGCACAATTCGAGAGTGTAATGAAATTCTCTCCACTTGCTCAAGAAACTAATTCACGCAGAACAAAACAACCCCTTTCACACTGTTTAGTTTAGAGTGCGGTAAGATAAGGCCCTTTCGACCCACCGGGTCCGTGCCGACCAGCGATCCCCGCACATTAACACTATCCTCTACCCACCAGGGACAATTTTTACATTTACCAGGCCAATTAACCTACATACCTGTACGTCTTTGGAGTGTGGGAGGAAACCAAAGGTCTCGGAGAAAACCCATGCAGGTCATGGGGAGAACGTACAAACTCCGTACAGACAGCACCCGTAGTCAGGATCGAACCTGGGTCTCCGGCGCTGCATTCGCTGTAAGGTAGCAACTCTACCGCTGCCACACCGTGAATTTCTTTCATGAACACTGGTGCACATTGACTGCAATGTGTACAACAATATCTCACTTGGCTAATCTGACATAGAAACATAGAAAATAGGTGCAGGAGTAGGCCATTTGGCCGTTCGTGCCAGCAATGCCATTCAATTTGATCATGGCTGAATCAGTACCCCATTCTGGCTTTTTCTCCATAATCCCTTGATTCCCTAAGCCCTAAGAGCTAAATCTATTTTTCTCTTGAAAATATCACCACTTGGAGGCTCTCCTCCAATTCATATACTATCCTGACTTGAAATATATCACTATTTCTTCATTGGCGCTAGTCTAAATCTTGGCACAGTTGAAGAAAGTTCACCAGAAGTTTAGGGTGACACAGTGGCGCTGCTGTCTTACGGACCCGCAGATCCGGGTTCGAGCTCTCTCTGCTAGTGTAGAATAACATAGACTGCGTGTGAATGAGTGCTCAATGGTTGATGTGGGCTCGGTGGGCCGAAGAACCTGTTTCAATGCTGCGTATTTCAATCAATCAAAAAGTACTGCAGAGGTTTAGGAAGAAGTTCAATATCAGCTTCTCAAAGAATTTTACGGGTGGGTAATCAATGTTAGTTTTGCTAGTGATCTCCAAAATGCAGACATAAATGCACTAATATTTGGGAAATAGTTTCATTTGTGTTTTTCTTAGGTTAAGATATCTCTTATATTGAGATAAATATTGTAAGTGATTTCATTGAAGTATAAATACATTCACTTTGTTGCTGCAGCCATTTATTTGCATTGCGTGTATCTGTAAGAAAATTGATGGATTATTTTCAGAGTTGAAATTCAGTCGAGAGTTGCAGCATTTTGAAATTTATTAGTTTTCTATGCACTCTAAGATTACCACATAAAATGATCTTGGGAAGTTCAATATCCCTTCGGTTTAGTTAAGTCTTTATAGATGGATTGGTTGTATGTTTAAATACCAAAGATGCAGCCCCATATGGATAAACTCTGTTTGCGTCCTGCATATCCAAACCAGCGATATAATCCAGTGCTATTCATTTATTCACCATAAAATCTACTGCATTATGTATATGTGGATCAAAAAATAGCCGCGTTTTCACATACTGTTGCTATGTCACTTTATTATATGCCGCTACTGCAACTTAAAGATTGATGGATCCAAATTGCATTCCTATTCAGTGGCATTGGGACAGTATTTCTTCAGCTGATTGATAGAGCGGCTCAGGATTTATTTTCCATTGTATTTTTTTCCTAAAGGTAGTCAAGCTTAACAAGTGACAGTTATGTCTCTAAAAGAATCATCTCTGCCATATACTAAAGTAAATCAAGTGTTTTTATACAAAACACCTCAATTATACTTCAGTCTCTCTATTAACATGTGATCGTGGTTGTTATGTTTCACCTATTCAAGTGAGTGCCGATGTTATTTCCTACTGTGAATATTTATTTTTAGAATACTATTTTGTACATGCAGCTGAATTTTTTAACAGTCTTTGTCAAAATGCTCACACATTCAGTGGATTACTTGTAAAGCACATCTGAGTTGTGGATGTTATATAATTAGCAGTAATCTCACAACATTTATGTATTTCTTGGCTGATATATTTAGAAATTATATTAAAGTTACATGAGGTTATTAAAGTTCCTTTATCTTTCTTTTGGAAGTGGAAAGTTACTGGTTGGATTAGCTATAATCTTTGTTATACAGACAGAAGATAACAGATTAGTGAGGTGGAAGAAAGACACAAATGAAACTAAATTAATATCATTAATATAGAAAAGGAATGTTTGAGAAAGAGAGACTTTTTATGGTGAGAATACATAAAGCAATAGAGTATTGAACTGTACTATAATCTATCTGCCCCTATTGAGAATAGTGAGTAAGATCAACATCTCTGGGATATACAGTAGATTACCAAAAAACAGAATGAGATGTGATAGAATAAATCTCACAATAAATTAAGTATGTATTTAATGGCTAAAGAATGATGCAGCAGTTATAGGATGAATGAATAAGCCTGAAACGCTGGAAACAGAACTAGGTAATAATAACCTTTCGAGAATTACTGATTAGCTATACATGGCATAAGGAGTGCATTTTGGGCTGATAAGGAGAGAGGGAATATTGTGACACTGATTACTAAACATTCAACATCTTGAGAGATGTTACTAAATTGATCGGGCCATGCAAAATCTTAAGGGACCCATCTGAAAATAGAAAAATTACTCACATTCCACAGACGAGCACCATGCCATTATCTCAAGCACCATCACTGGCTTCACTTCTTCACACCCTGCTTCCTGTAAGGACTCTATCCCCTACTCCCAATTCCTCCGTCTATGCCACATCTGCACCCAGGATGAGGTGTTCCAAATCCAGGGCATCAGAGATGTTCTCATTTTTTAGGGAACAGGGGTTCCCCTCTTTGATTATAGATGGGGCTCTCACCAGGGTCTCCTCTCTATCCCGTAGCTCCGCTCCCACTCCCCATCCCCCCACTCGTAACAAGGATAGAGTCCCCCTTGTCCACACCTTCCACCATACCAGCCGTCTCATATAACATATAATCCTCCGACATTTTCGCCACCTCCAACGGGATCCCACCACTGGCCACATCTTCCCATCTCTTCCCCTTTCTGATTTCCATGGAGACCATTCCCTTCGTAATTCTCTGGTCAATTCGTCCCTTCCCACCCTAACCACCCCCTCCCCTGGTACTTTCCCTCGCAACCACAGGAAATCATACACTTGTCGTTTTACCTTCCCCCTCGACTCCATCGAAGGACCCAAGCCGTCTTTCCAGGTGAGGCAGAGGTTACCTGCACTTCCTCCAACCTCATCTATTGCAACTGCTGTTCCAGGTGTCAACTGCTCTACATCGGTGAGACTAAGCGCAGGCTTGGCGATCGCTTCACCCAACACCTCCACTCAGTTCACAATAACTAACCTGATCTTCCGGTAGCTCAGCACTTCAACTGCCCCTCCCATTCCGAACCTGACCTTTCTGTCCTGGGCCTCCTCCATGGCCAGAGTGAGTTCCACCGCAAATTGGAGGAGCAGCACCTCATATTTTGCTTGGGTAGTTTACACCCCAGCGGTATGAACATTGACTTCTCCAATTTCAGGTAGCCCGTGCTTTTTCCCTCCTTCCCCTCACCCTCCCCTTCCCAGCTCTCGCACAGCCTACTGTCTCCGCCTCTTCCTTTCTTTTCTCACCCCCCCCCCCCCCCCCCCCCGACATTAGTCTAAAGGATCTCGACCCGAAATGTCGCCTATTCCTTCGCTCTACAGATTGCTGCCTCACCTGTTGAGTTTCTCCAGCATTTTTGTCTACCTTTGATTTTTCCAGTATCTGCAGTTTTTTCTTAAACAACTCCTATTTGAGATTTCTCTTTCACAAATGCAAACTATAAGGATATTATTATTATAAGAAATAATAGTAATATATAAATCAGTCTAATTGTGCATTCAATGTGCATTGAAATCCCATGTACTTGGTAGCATTTTGAATTTCTGTTTATTTTAAGTCACATCATTTTAGATGCCCAACACTAGAAAACGTTTAAAGTTGAGATACAAGAAACTGCAGATGCTGGAATCTTTAACAAAATCTCCTTAAGGGCCTGTCCTACTTACGTGTCCTTGGCACGCAAATTACGCAACCTCGTGGTCGCGTTGAGCCGCGATGGTCCCGCCCGATTTCATGCGTACGCACAGCCGTCTGGAGCGTGTGACGTCATTTGAAGATGGACACAAAGCTGGAGTAACTCAGCAGGACCAGCAGCATCTCTGGAGAGAAGGAATGGATGATGTTTCGTGTCGAGACTCTTCTTCAGTCTGAAAAGAAGGGTCTTGACCCGAAACATCACCCATTGCTTCTCTCCAGAGATGCTGCTGGTCCCGCTGAGTTACTCCAAAATTTTGTGTCCATCTTCAATTTGTTTGGCCCCACTCTGTGAGTAGAAGTGGGGGCGGATCGGGATCCACAACGGCCGTGAGCCCCAGGCCGAGCTCAGCGATCGTTTGCCCGCTTCTGCTGCTGTTGGAGGTGAGACGTTGCGTCGCGCCAAGGTCTTGGGCCTGTCCCACTTTGGCCGTCAGTTACGCGACAGGCCGTTGGCGCGCGAAGATTTTGTTTGCTACAACTCCATACCCCTCCCCTCCGCGCTTCTCAGTGGGACCGGCCCCGCGTGACAATACGATGCCTATGCACCTCAACGCGACCACGAGGTCACGCAATTTCCGTGCCAAGGGCACGTAAGTGGGACAGGCCCTTTAAAGTTGTTTATTTGTTGATGTTCATGAAAGCCTGTTTAAACGAGTAATGATTAACAAAACTGATGATTAGCAATTTCTGAAATGAAAGTGTTTTTGGACCTTTAAATTTTTTTTTGCTGTAATCTGTCCTTTGTGAAATGGGTAAGAAATAATTTGTATTTATTTAAAATCTTCCATGAAGACAGCATTACATAAATACATTCTTCCAGTAAAGTATTGTTGATGTTTAACTACTGATATAAGGAAATAACAGCTAAGTTTGTGATTATCATATAATCTGTATTTATTGATGCTGATTGTGGAATAAATATTAAAACACATGTGCTTAATTGAAATAGTGCCCTGGGAATATCCAAACAAAAAGAGCTAAAACAAAAAGAAATACAGTGCGCTCCATAATGTTTGGGACAAAAACCCATCATTTATTTATTTGCCTCTGCACTCCACAGTTGGAGATTTGTAATAGAAAAGTGCACATTGTCAGATTTTATTTAAAGCCAATTTTATACATTTTGGTTTCACCATGTAGAAATTACAGCTGTGTTTATACATAGTCCCCCCTTTTCAGGGCACCATAATGTTTGGAACACAAAGCTTCACAGGCATTTGTAATTGCTTAGGTGTGTTTAATTGCCTCCTTAATGCACGTATAAGAGAGCCCTCAGCACCTAATCTTTCCTCCAGTCTTTCCATCACCTTTGGAAACTTTTATTGCTGTTCAACAACATGAGGACCAAAGTTGCGCTAATGAAAATCAAATAAGCCATTATGAGACTGAGAAACACGAATAAAACTGTTAGAGACATCAGCCAAACCTTAGGCTTACCAAAATCAACTGTTTGGAACATCATTAAGAAGAAAGAGAGCACTGGTGAGCTGACTAATCGCAAAGGGATTGGCAGGCCAAGGAAGACCTCCAGAGCTGATGACTTAAGAATTCTCCCTATAATGAAGAAAAATCCCCAAACACCTGTCTGACAGATCGGAAAAACGCTTCAGGAGTCAGGTGTGGATTTGTCAATGATCACTGTCCACAGAAGAACTTGTGAGCAGAAACACAGAGGCTACGCTGCAAGATGCAAACCACTGGTTAGCCGCAAAAATCGGATGTTCAGGTTACAGTTTGCCAAGCGTGACTACATTTCTGGAAAAAGGACCTGTGGACAGATGAGATGAAGATTAACTTATATCAGAGTGATGGCAAGAGCAAAGTATGGAGGAGTGAAGGAACTGCCCAAGATCCAAAGTATACCACCTCATCTGTGGAACACGGTGGTGGGGGTGTTATGGTTTGGCCTGGACATAAGGTACTGACTCACTTATCTTCATTGATGATACAACTGCTGATAGTAGTAGCATAATGAATTCTGCAGTGTGTAGACACATCCTATCTGCTCAAGTTCAAACAAATGCCTCAAAACTCATTGGCCAGCGGTTCACTCTACAGCAAGACAATAATCCGAAACATACTGCTAAAGCAACAAAAGAGTTTTTCAAAGCTAAAAAATTGTCAATTCTTGAGTGGCCAAGTCAGTCACCCGATCTGAACCCAATTGAGCATGTCTTTTATATGCTGAAGAGAAAACTGAAGGGGAATAGCCCCCAAAAACAAGCATAAGGTAAAGATGGCTGCAATACAGACCCGGCAGAGCATCACCAGAGAAGACACCCAGCAACTGGTGATGCCCATGAATCCCAGACTTCAAGCAGTCATTGCATGCAAAGGATTTGCAACAAACTACTAAACATGACTACTTTCAATTACATGACATTGCTGTGTCCCAAACATTATGGTGTCCAGAAATTGGAGGACTATGTATAAACACTGCTGTAATTTCTGCATGGTGAAACCAAAATGTATAAAAATGGCCTTTATTAAAATCTGACAATGTGCACTTTAACCACATGTGATTTTTTTCTATTACAAATCTCAAATTGTGGAGTACAGGGGCAAATAAATAAATGATGGGTCTTTGGCCCAAACATTATGGAGAGGGAAAGGGAGAAGAGAGAAGGAGAATGAGGAGAGGGAGAGAGGGGGCAAATGGGTAAGACGAGGGGAGAAAGGGGAGAGAAGAAAGGTCTCTACCCGAAACGTCACCCATCCCTTCTCTCCAGAGATGCTGCCTGAGTTACTCCAGCTTTTTGTGTCTATTTTGGGTTTAAACAAACTTCTGCAGTTCCCTTCGACATGTTTTGTTTGCAAAAGTAATAATTTTGGTAACATAAAAGAAAGAATTGAAGGTCCTCAAATATATAATGGCAGTAATCCTTCAAGATGAGTGAGACTAAGGTACTTCATCAGAGCCATCAGTAATACAAGTGACTTAAATAAACATTGAAAGTGGGACAGTATTATAAGCAGTGTCTGAACAATTTATTGTAATTCAATTGGAGAAAAGAGTAGATTTATGATGTCAACATAAAGAGGTAAAAGATCAGGTTTTTTCCTGCGTTTGAAGTTGAGTTTGATTCATGGCTCAGTGCCACCTTCTCTCCAAAACTACGTAAGAAGCACAGTTAATACATGCCATCTTGATATTTGTAACAAAGTCTTTGATTTTCAGTTTTTATTTTGGAATTGTTTTTGAGAACAGGAGAGCGACAAGGCAACCTTTGTGCCATTTCAGGAAAATAACATTGATAACTGTTTGAGATAAACACGATTGCTAGGAAAATTAATCAATTTTGATTTTTAATATGACTGGAAGCTGAGTACTATCTGTTCTTTTTATTGTGGGTAGTTATTGAGAATTATTTGTGTGGTAGAGAGAACTAACTGGCTAAACTAGCCCTATTGTTTGCAGATTTTAGTCTCGATAAATATCAGTGAAGCAGATTGTCTTAATTCATAAGGGCTTTCTGAGCAAAAGACAGACTATCTCATTAAGAAGTATCATGTTGATCATAATATTATAAATTAAACATGTGTAGCTTTGCATCTTTAGAACTATCACAGTGAAATTCTGCCTCATTATCAAGCAAAGAGAAATTCTCACTATCGGTTCCCCTGCCATATAAAACAAAAATGGCTAAATAGTTTTAATTATCTGTAAGGCAATTTGTGTTCCACTTATTTCTGTTGAGTTTTTAGCTGTTTTATTTAAAGCTGTTAATTCTAACATTAGGAGAGTAATTTGCAAGCTCCAGAAAATGTGCTATCTAAATAAAAATAGCTAATGCCCCCTGATGTATGTATGTAAAGGTAAAATTGTGCTAGTACAGGTGCACAACCTTTTATCCGAAAGCCTTGGGACCAGACACTTGTCGGATTTCGGACATTTTCGGATTTCCGAATGGAACATTTTTAGCGTAGATTAGGTAGGTAGCGCGGGCGGCTTGAAAAGTCTGGAGCAGCTGCCTCCTCCCCGGAGACCGGGAGAATCATTGTATAAATGTTAGTCAGTTAGTTTGGAGGGATTTTATGTGGTGGTGGTGGAGTAGGGGTGAAGGGGGAAACTTTAATTCTTAGTCCCCTACCTGGTCGGCGACTCCCAACCTCGCGGAGCTGGGGGCTCCGTCCGGCCTCAGGCGGCGCCGGTTGGAGCTCCGACCCCGGCAACTCTACCCCTGGCTGCGCGGCTCCAAATCCAGCGACGCTCCGCGAACGTTGGGAGTCGGCGGCCACAGCGCTCCGGAGCTTGCCGCACGGCGACCCGGTAAGGCATTGCCCGCTCCCCGCTAGTATCCCAGCGCTGCGACGCCGCCGACTCCCGACATTCGCGGAGCTGGGGCGTCCGGCCGCGGGCCGCGCTGGATTTGGAGCGCCTCGCAGCCAGGGGTAGAGTTGCCGGGGTCAGAGCTACAACCAGCGCCGCCCGCAGCCCCACCGGCCACAGCACTGCGGAGCTTACTGCACGGCGACCCGGTTAGGCATTGACCGCTCCCCGCCTCTCCGACCAGGTAGGGGACTAAGAATTAAAGTTTACCCCTTCACCCCCCCTTCACATAAAAGCCCTCCAAACTAACTGACTAACATTTAAGCAATGATTTACAGATGTTTAAGCGTCTCCCGGTCTCCGGGGAGGAGGCAGCCGCTACAGTAGTACAGACCTGGGTTGACCGTGGGTCGTTTCGGTTCAAGTTTGGCGCCAAACGCGAGCTTTGGTGCGCAGACGACATCTGGAAAAAATGGCCGGTTTTCGGAGTTTTTCGGTTTCCGGAACACCGGATAAAAGGTTGTGCACCTGTACATATCAGCTACATATTAACCATGTGCTGAAACAAGTGCATTTGCCAATTAAAGAATCTTTGAAGCTGATCGGTTTGTTTGTTGGATGTTCCAATGCTAGACTCCGCACAACAGTGGATGATGAAAGTGACACAAAAGTAGGTGATATCGTAGCTGGTTATCAAAAATTACAGCAGGATGTTGATCAGCTGGGCAAATGAGCTGAAGAGTGGCTAATGGTGTATAATGCAGATAAGTGTGAAGTGCTGAATTTTGGGAAGTCAAACCAAGGAAGGACCTTCACAGTGAATGGTAGGGCCCTAAGGAGGGTGTTGTGAGCAGCGGGATCTGGTGGAGTACAGGTACACAGTTCTCTGAAAATTGTGTTATAGGTAGATAGGGTGGGAATGAAGGCTTTTGGCACATGGCCCTCATCAATCAGGGTATTGAGTTTTACAGTTAGCACGTTATGGTACAATTGTTGGTGAGGCCACATTTGGAGTGTTGTATTCAGTTTTGGTCAACCTGCTCTACGAAAGTTGTCATTAAGTGAAAAAGACTGCTCAGAAGGCCTGAGCGATATGATGAGATTGGGCAAACTACTACTTTATTCCTTCGAGCTTAGGAGACTAAAGGGTGATCTTATAGAGTTGTATAAAATCTTGGAGGGAATTGATTGGATGAATGCAGAGTCTTTTACACAGAGTAGGGGAATCAAGACGCAGAGGACATAGGTTTATGGTGAGTGGGGAAAGATTTAATAGAAAGCTTTTTCACTCAGAGAGTGGTAAGTATAAGGAATGAGCTGCCAGAGCTTGTGGTTGAGGCAGATACAACAACAAGGTGGCATGGTGCAGCGGTAGAGTTGCTGCCTTACAGTGCTTGCAGCACCGGAGACCCAGGTTTGATCCTGACTACTGCTGCTGTCTGTATGGAGTTTGTACGTTCTCCCTGTGACCGTGTGTGTTTTCTTCGAGATCTTTCCTTGCCTCCCACACTTCAAAGACCTACAGGAATGTAGGTAAATTGGCTTGGTACAAATGTAAAATTGTCCCTACTGTGTAAAGGATAATGTTAATGTGCGGGGATCGCTGGTCGGCGCGGACTGGTGCGCCTATCTCTAAACTAAACTAAACTTTAAAGGACACTTGGACAGATACATGGATAGGAAAGGTTTAGAGAGATATGGGCCAAACGGCAGCAAATGGGGCTTGGTTAGACAGGGCATTTTGGTCGGTGTTGGTGGGTTGGGCTGAGGGGTCTGGGTTTGTGCTATGTGATTCAATTAACTTACTGAGATTCTCCAGCACTTAAAACTGTTGAATGAACTCATGGATCCTAAGTTGCTTATAAGGGGATATGGGGAGAAGGCAGGCACGGGTTATTGATAGGGGATGATCAGCCATGATCACAATGAATGGCGGTGCTGGCTCGAAGGGCCGAATGGCCTCCTCCTGCACCTATTTTCTATGTAAGGAGTGGGATCCCTGCCAAGACTGGAGGGTGTGAGCTATAGGGAGAGGTTGAGTAGGCTGGGTCTCTATTCCATGGGGCCCAGGAGGATGAGGAGTGATCTTATAGAGGAGTACAAAATCATGAGAGGAATAGATCAGGTACAGTCTCTTGCCCAGTGTAGGGGAATCGAGGACCAGAGACATAGGTTCAAGGTGAAGGGGAAAAGATTTAAAGGGAATTCGAGGGGTAACTTTTTCATACAAAGGTGTGGTGCATGTATGGAACAAGCTACCAGAGGAGGTAGTTGAGGGTGGGACTATCTCATATTTTAACAAACAGTTGGACAGGTACATAGATAGGACAGGTTTGGATGGACCAAGCATAGGCAAGTGGGACTTGTGTAGCTGGGATATTGTTGGCCAGTGTGGGCAAGTTGAGCCGAAGGACCTGTTTCCACGCTGTATCACTCTATGACTCTGAGCTCATCCATTTCAATTGGGGATTTTACAGTTGCAAGGAAGAAAGTAAGGTACAGTTTTTTGTAATATGTTTTTAATGCATTCTGCACATTCCTTGATTTACCAAAAGGTTACAATCTTGGAACATATTTCGTGAAGTGAAATTTCATAATAAAAGGCTGGGTGAAATTCAACATCAGTATTTTGGTACTATGTTGTTCTGTACATGGAGAGTGGTGCAAATCTAAGACACCAGCCCCAAATGTTAATGGAGGTACAGTGAAAATTTGTAAATTGAGGAATACCTCTCAGTATTTAATTATTCAGAAGTATTTTTAAGCATGTTGATTTTGTATTTTTGCTTTTTTTTAAGTTACATTTCTAATTTTACTTGTTATATTTAATTTGCAGTAGTTTTTTTAATGTTTCTGCAATTCACATCCAGAAGCTTTCCAAATTACTTACTTACCAACTTACTGACTGGCGATAGTTTCTTCAGCAATTTTATGGGTGTGTTGATTCCTGTCCCAACTTAGTGACCCGATTACACTGCACAAGTATATTACATTACTCCTTGCAAAACCCTCATGTCTGGTTTCTGGATTCAACCAGGGAATGCAGTATCTGTGTGGCAGGTGGTCGTGCTCCCTACTTCGCACAATCCAGGGACTCTCATGCTGATGATGATTTGGTGCCAAATGCTGTACATATTTTAAATATATTTCAAGATGTTTGTTGACATTTTACAGGAGAAATCTAGATTTATGATTCTATTTGCAGTTTCTAATGTTTTTCAGTGTCATGAGATGAAAGTGTGGAATCTAGATATATTTGTAATCGCTAATCGCCTTAGGCATGGAATTGGTATTGCTCCTTCTAGAGATTTTTTAATGAAAATAATAGTTAACATTTGAGGAACCAGGAAGGATCACATAGTAAGTAAAGTACTCTGCACTATTGAAGAAAGCTAACTTGCAGGTGCAGCTATGCCGTGTTGGTTGTTGACTGTCAATTCAGGACGACAAATGTATTTACTCAAAGCAGGTGTCTCATTTATCAGACTGTTCTGAATCAAAAACTAGAGAGTGATATAGGTAATGAATATTCAAAATCTTTCTCTGTTTGTTCTACTTGATTAAATCTGTTTGTTTCAAATTCTGTTTTCAAACATTTCCCTTCTAATTACCACAGGTTACAAATATAATGAAGATTGTATCTTGGAGAAATTGCAAGCCCATTTATTGATATCTGCTTAAAATTTGTCCCTCATATTTTTCTAAATTGCTTAGATGTAATATTCTGACATTTAAGTCCTTAATGTATTTTTATTAATTCTAGTTCATTGAATATCTATCCTGAATAGTTTGTCTTTGGTTCACGTACTGTTTACACAAGAAGTACACTGCATCGGGGTAGCACATCTGTTTAACAATGTCATATAAAAATCAAAGCTTTTCACAGGAAAAGGTTGGTGGTAGCTTTTGACTGTCATCGTAGTTTTCATGAATCAATAGGATTAATGTACCCATAACTTACTTTGAATTAGTTTATTTTGAAATAACAGAATTTGCTATTATCTGACCCAAGTTTATTTCTGTAGATTTAATATCTTTACAACTTATCAGTATCTTTGGGATTTTTTTCTAAGTAGTCGCTCTGGGAGAAAGTGAGGTAGATAGGAAACAATTTTAGATATTTCCATTTTGATATGTGTGCAAAGAACTTGTTGAGGCATCAAGGTGAGGGATACAGTCTGAAGTGCAGCGAAAAGAAATCAGCAAGCAATTATTAAATGGCCATTAACTTTGTCCTGAAATTTGATCTGCAATCAATTTGAATTTTACCTTTTCCAAATGAGGAATTTTTGGAACACTAATGTCAAAGGTACTGTGAAACCCTTCCATTTAGTTTGTTTTTATAAATAATTTTGGAATCTTTGTACAACCATCAAATGACCCTGAGTTGCTGATACTTAAGAATTCTGTTTGAGTTTGAGGATGACTTGCATTCACTCCGGTTCCACGAGTTCTCAGATGGCTAATGTGCAACTGACAACAGACTATTTGAAACCTCTGCAGCTGAAACTGACAGACATTTAAATCTGGAGAAACTCAGCGGGTGCAGCAGCATCTATGGAGCGAAGGAAATAGGCAACGTTTCGGGCCGAAACCCTTCTTCAGACCTCCTGCCCTCCAAAAAGTCTGAAGAAGGGTTTCGGCCCGAAACGTTGCCTATTTCCTTCGCTCCATAGATGCTGCTGCACCCGCTGAGTTTCTCCAGCTTTTTTGTGTAACCTTCGATTCTCCAGCATCTGCAGTTCCCTCTTAAACACTTAGACATTTAAATCTATTATGTAGATTTAATTGTTTGCAAGTTTGAAGTTGCTTTGAGTAATGCAGCACTGAACTTTTGGAAACCTTTAAAGTATAAAGCTCCTGTCTGATGACATCTCAATTTCCCAATTGTGTGAAATTGAAATCTATTCAGCTGTACTTTGAGTCAAAGTGACCAACCAACTGTGAACAATACCAAATGTGGGAATGATTCCTTTTGGTAAAGTGTGGAGGCATTTACAGGCTGCAGAAGGATCTGCTTGCTGCCTCTCATTTATTTTGGAATGAAATCAGACATGAGATTTATTGGTAAAATTACCTTTCAGGCATGCCCTTTATATTATGCAGATTAATAGTTTTTGCTGAAAATGTTCAATATTTTCTTAATCATTTCAAATAATATTCACAGAGTCTGCAGTATCATTCATCTATTCAAATACTCTCCCTGTTTCTTTCCTTTTTACTGCAGTCCTGTTTTATGCCCACTGAAAATTCTCATGCTATATTCTGTGATTAACATCCTTCCCCACAAACTGGTGGACAAACTGGGGGACTTCCACACTCCACCTGCATGTGGATAAATAGCTTCCTGCTGGGTCGCAGCCAGAGAGTCAGAGTGGGCCATCACACATCCACGGCCCTCAGCCTCAGTACCGGCTCTCCACAGGGCTGCGTACTGAGCCCCCTGCTCTACACCATCTACACACATGACTGCACCCCCGCCCACCACAGCAACACCATTGTCAAATTTGCAGATGACACTTCGGTGGTGGGATTCATCTCCGGGGGGGACGAGTATGCCTACCCGGATAAGGCGGAGCAGCTGACAGTGTGGTGTTGAGAAAATAACCTGCTCCTCAACACCTTAAAGACAAAGGAAATAATAATAGACTTCAGGAAGAATAAAACGGACATGGTACCATTGATTATCAGAGGGGACTGTGTGGAGAGGGTGGCGGATTTCCGCTTTCTGGGAATCCATATTGAGGAGGACCTGATGTGGAGCGTGAACACCACTGCGCTGCTGAAAAAAGTCCAGCAGAGACTGCACTTCCTGAGGGTGCTGAGGAAGAATAACATCACTCAGAGACTGCTGCTGTCCTTTTATCGGTGCTCCATTGAGAGCATCCTAACATACTGTGTATGCGTGTGGTACACCAGCTGCACAGCGGCTCAGAGGAAAGTGCTCCAGAGGGCCATTGACAACGGCCAGAGGATTGTCGGCTGCCCTCTCCTTACCTTGGAGGACTTACACAGTTCCCGTTGCATCAAAAAATCCCAGAGTATTATAAAGGACATTTCCCACCCCGGACACTCCCTGTTTGAACTGTTGCCGTCAGGCAGACGGTACAGATCTACAAGGACAAGGACAAACAGACTTAAAAACAGTTTTTACCCCACTGCTATAAAGGCATTAAATGTAGCCGCCAAGGAACGCAGGGGCGATACATACTAAGGGACTGTGGTACACTGTGACATCGACAGAAGGATGGAGGGTTGGGTGTTTATGCGTGCTATTTTCATGATATTTATTTTAGTTGTTTTTAATATTTTACCTTGTATGTATCGTTAGCTTTTAGAAATGTTTGAATTGTATTCTATTCTATTCTAACTATAGCCATCTAAAGTTCTACAGATTTTGGACTTCAATTAAAGAACTATCTGCAGAATATCGAAATGCCCCTAAAAATAGAGCACACACTATATAGTCCACATTTTGGCTGTCTCCATGTAATTGCCCTCCTCAAACCCTGCTGACTTGAATCGTCCAATTGCTGTCTTCTTTGGCTTTCAATACATCAATGCCTCAATTTTATAATTTTCCCTTTTTGTTCAAATCCCTCCAAGGTCCTCCCTCCCTCCTCTTTTCAGCTGACAGCACTCGAGAATTTATAGATTCCTCAAATTTGGGTCTTCTATACTTCCCAAAATTTGTTAATACTTCGAACGGTGCAAATAGCTTCAGGCACTAGTCAAATTCACTCCATAAATCTGCCTGACTCTAACACTCATGCTTCCTTTAAGATAACCCTTGAAATCTACAATAAAAATAGAATATTCAGCAGAGACTATTTATTTGTTCAAACGATGTGGGCATTGCTGCAAAGGCTAATGTTTATTGTCAATCTCTAATTGTCCGTAAACTGAAGAAGCAGTTACGAGTAACCCAGTTTTGTGAGTCAGGAGTCATATAGACCAGACCCAGTAAGGATGGAAGATTTATTTCTCTGACGAGTGCATCAAATTGGTTGCTGCAACAGCGTGCTAGTTTTTTGTTGCCTTCACTGATATCATAATTTTATTCCAATATAATTTATTTGTAATTCCCCAGCTGCTTTCATGGGGTTTAAACAACTATCCAAAAATAGATTGAAGATCTATATTTAATAATATCTGGTTTTAATTAAGTAATATGATACATACAGTTCAAAATGAAACATTTTGATAGACAAGTCCAATTTTTAAAATCTTACAAGTGTTGAAATAATGGCACAACCGTTATTCTTACGTGGTGATATAATTCAGAATCATAAATTTAAATCACCAATATTAATGGTTGGCTACATTATTATTTAAAGATCATTTCAGAAGTTATGTTTCTTCGCAACTTATAGTATGGTTCTAACGTATTCTTTACACAATTGCCTTGTAATTTTATTTCAGTCATGTGAGTGACTACGTGAAGTGCCCGCCAGCCTGCATGCGCGTCAATACGCGGACCGCATGGGGCATGAGTCGGAGCAGTTCGCAACTGCTCTGACAGGTAAGTTATTTTATTTTCAGCGGGCCGCTACGGCAGCGGGCTCGGAGTAGCTGATGGAGGCGGCGGGTCATGGGCCGCCGTGGAGGCTTCATTAGGAGCCAGATTCCATTTTGCGACTGCCGGTTTTGGAGCCCCGAACGGGAACAGGCGGGTGGATTTTAGGCCACCGTGGAAGCTCCATAGGAGCTCGGTTCCGTTGTGCGACTGACGGTTTTGGAGCCCCGAACGGGAACAGGCGGGTGGATTTTAGGCCACCGTGGAAGCTCCATTAGGAGTTGGGGCTGCCGGCGTGGCTAGGGAGCTCGCTGCTAAAATTAGCAGCAGACGGTTTTAAAGTAGCTAGGTTTTGATCACTGTCAAAAATAACAGCAGCAGGCGCTTTTGAAAATTAGCTGCGGCCAGGGCAGCGTACGCTAGGTAAGCTCAGCTGCCATACCACCAAAAAACTTTTAAAACTTAAATGCTGCTAAGGCAGCATATGCAGTGGACTATATAGTGTGTGCTCTATTTTTAGGGGCATTTCGATATTCTGCAGAGTTCTTTAATTGAAGTCCCAAATCTGTAGAACTGATTAAGGCAGTTTTTTAATAGCAGTTGCTGTTCGGTCACATTTGTGACTATCGCAGCAGATAGGACATTTATTATCATACACCATATGGTGTAGTAAAATTTGACTTGCCATTACGGCACAGTATGGGGCTCCACTGGAGTGGGCGGGTGTTCTTAGGAACTCCATTGAGGCTCCAGAAAGGAGCTCCTAGCTTGGGAAGCCTTTTTCCAGCTGTGTCTATCAGACACCTGTGGAGCAATACCTGGTGCAGGGTAGCGTCATGATAATTTCCGCTCAGTAGAGGGGACTGTTGGAGATCCTTCATAAGAAACCCCAACCATGTGGATATCGACAAAGCAGTCAAATCTTTGATCCAATGGAACTATGCTTCTGTTTAATCATATGAACTAACTATGTTCCGTATACCGGACGCATTACAGACGGCTCCAGTAATTTGCCTGTGACAACACCTGGCAAGGTTGCAGAATTTTGCTCCCACTCTGTTTATTGGACTATCGGGAAGAGGTGACTGCGATTATAATGCCGGCTCATCCGAGCCATATGGGGGCAGAGGCCTGACGAAACAACACGTGGTGCAGGGTTGCGCTCTATTTCCTCCTTGAAATACCCCGTTGAGGCTCCAGAAGGGAGAAAGGACTCGGAGTCACTAGCAGGTGCAACCTGTCTGGTAAGTATAATAAATAATAATGATTTATACCGACAGAGCGCCAATCTGCAAAGCTAGTCCCGATTCGGCTCCTAGAGGAAGCAGCTTGGCAACCCGTCAGGGCAAAGTCAAAGCCAAGTCTGTGGGATAAGTCCTGTAGGATGATTTGGATCAAGGGAATTCTGTCCCCACAGCTATGGAAGATGTGATTGGCCGTTTGGCTCAATTGGAACATCTGATGAATCACATGGTGGCACAAAAATGCTCCATGTTACGGAGGCATGTCAAGCAGCTGCTCCTGGTTCAGGGTTGCAATATTCCTCCCACTCGGATGAAAGGAATGTCGGAGATGGTGCCAAATAAGATGCACTTATGCCTGAGGCAGCTCCTGGTTCAAGGTTGCAATATTTCTCCCACTCGGATGAAAGGAGCATTGGAGATGGTGCCAAATAATATGCTCCGTGTTAGGAGACATGCACAGGCAGTTCAAGTCATATGCCTGCAGCAACTCCTGGTTCAGGTTTGCACTATTCATCCCACTCTTAGGGAATGTTCAGAATATGGAGATGACACCGAACATGATTCCGAACATGACTTATGCCTGAATCCCATGCTTTAATGCATGATGTACAAGAGGTGCATAGGAAGAGCTGCCTGCTCTTGCCTCTAATTTGCTATTCCCTCTGGGACGGGCAAGCCACTACAAGAGGAGTTGGCCAGCGGCATCAGCTATCTAACATCACACCAGCTGAAGAAATGGCAAGCATGGCAGACAGAGTCTGCAAATGGAACTTCGCTGTAGCTCCAACAAGCAAATCGACCCGTGTTCAGAGACGCTGGCAGGTAAGGTCTCTTTATTTATCTCCGTAAAACTCCAAAATGGAGCAGTCTGAATGAAGTAGAATGAAGTAGTTGGAGTCTTCCTCAACACATGTTTAAATTTCTGCTCAGTTAGCAGAGTTTGCCGGTTCATTGGAATCATCATTGCCATCCTCTCTGGGATAGGGAGCTACCAGCAGGAAGCTGGTCTGGCATATAATATTTTTTATCCGACCTGCAGGTTCATGTTGTGAACCAACAATGTATTTATAATAATCCGTAGGCTCTCAATACCAATATTCCTGATTGAGTGGCGGATCGAGGAGATTCGGTTGTGCACTCTGGCGACTCAAACAAGTAGCTTCAGTCAGAGGACTGTGAAGCAATTCCTGATTCAGGTTTGCATTATGCTAAATTCCACTCTGAGGTAGAATGCTGAGAATTCATGGTCCACTTATAGTCAAGAGTTGACAGGGTACTTGTCTTCCCACATCATGGGGAGACTGTGTTTCAGCTAGTCATAAGGTTCTGATTATATGTTATCAGCGAAATGTATCAATCACTAGATAATGCATTTTCTGCGGCAAGAGAAGCCAGAAATGTTTCCGTCCGTATGGTCAATAGACGAACAGTGGTTCAGAGGGGAATCAGTGTCATCTCATCGGAGGATGAGTGGTCTGGCCTAGAACTAGAGGGGTATATTTCTGATACTTCTCAAGGTTACAAAAACATGGGGCATGCCGAATCAGGTTAGTAGGTACACAAAATTGCTGGAGAAACTCAGCGGGTGCAGCAGCATCTATGGAGCGAAGGAAATAGGTGACGTTTCGGGCCGAAACCCTTCTTCAGACTGATGGGGGGTGGGGGGGAAGAAGGAAGGAAAAGGGGAGGAGCCCGAGGGCGGGCGGATAGGAGGGTGGGAGGAGACAGCTAGAGGGTTAAGGAAGGGGAGGAGACAGCAAGGGCTAGCAAAATTGGGAGAAGTCAATGTTAATGCCATCCGGACGCAAGGTCCCCAGGCGGAATATGAGGTGCTGTTCCTCCAATTTCCACTGTTGCTCACTCTGGCAATGGAGGAGACCCAGGACAGAGAGGTCGGATTGGGAATGGGAAGGGGAGTTGAAGTGCTGAGCCACCGGGAGGTCAGGTTGGTTATTGCGGACTGAGCGGAGGTGTTCGGCGAAACGATCGCCCAACCTGCGCTTGGTCTCCCCGATGTAAATCAGCTGACACCTAGAGCAGCGGATGCAGTAGATGAGGTTGGAGGAGATGCAGGTGAACCTTTGTCGCACCTGGAACGATTGCTTGGGTCCTTGAATGGAGTCGAGGGGGGAGGTGAAGGGACAGGTGTTGCATTTCTTGCGGTTGCAACGGAAAGTACCCGGGGAGGGGGTGGTGCGGGAGGGAAGGGAAGAATTGACAAGGGAGTTGCGGAGGGAGCGGTCTTTGCGGAAGGCAGACATGGGGGAGATGGGAAGATGTGGCGAGTGGTGGGGTCACGTTGGAGGTGGCGGAAATGGCGGAGGATTATGTGTTGTATTTGCCGGCTGGTGGGGTGAAAGGTGAGGACCAGAGGGACTCTGCCCTTGTTGCGAGTGCGGGGATGGGGAGAGAGAGCAGTGTTACGGGGTATGGATGAGACCCTGTTGTGAGCTTCATCTATGGTGGCGGAGGGGAATCCCCGTTCCCTGAAGAACGAGGACATTTCTGATGCCCTGGTATGGAATCCTCATCCAGGGAACAGATGCGGCGTAGGCGGAGGAATTGGGAGTAGGGGATGGAGTCTTTACAGGGGGCAGGGTGGGAAGACGTGTAGTCCAGATAGCCATGTGAGTCAGTAGGTTTGTAATGTATGTCGGTCAGGAGTCTGTCCCCTGCGATGGAGATGGTGAGGTCAAGGAATGGTAGGGAAGTGTCGGAAATGGTCCAGGTGTATTGGAGTGCCGGGTGGAAGTTGGTGGTGAAGTGGATGAAGTCAGTCAGTTGTGTGTAGGTGCAGGAGGTGGCCCCAAAGCAGTCATCAATGTAACGGAGATAGAGGTCGGGGATGGGGCCCTGGTACGTATTGAACAAGGATTGTTCAACGTACCCGACAAAAAGGCAGGCGTAGCTGGGGCCCATGCGTGTGCCCATAGCTACGCCTTGTGTTTGGAGGAAATGGGAGGAGTCAAATGTAAAGTTGTTGAGGGTGAGGACCTAAGCGGAGTCAGGTTAGTAATTGGCTAATCTGATCATGTGTTTAGTTACCCAATAATGGATGATTGGGTTTCTGCAATATAACTGATTCAGAGAATCGATCTTGAAGATGCATATTTTACCATATCTATACACAAGAGACACAGATTATCTGGTGGTTGATAACAAAGCCAGTGGTGGGAGCCAATGCTGCCCTACTCAGATCTAAGGGCATTGTGGCATCGAGTTTTAGATAATATGCAAAATTTGGCAGCTGATAAAACTTGAGGGTTATCAGTAGATACCTCTTGCGATATTAAGTATGAGGCAACATGAAATTTAATAGTGCCAATTTTGACTATTCATTCAGGCCATGGTAAGGCGGCTGAAGCAACTCCTATTTACTCGCTCACGAGTAATGGCTGGGGCAGCCTGTTTTCTCGGGCAGCTAGCTCTGCACAATTGGATGGTAAATTTGTGAACAAAATATGGGAGTTTATTTTCACTGAGCTTGCTAGTACCTATGAGATGCAAGATAGTTTTCTTTATTGTTATTCAATAGTCTCAAGATATTGCTGATGGCTCATTAGCAGCCAATAGAATGGATAGTTCCCTTGTCGTCATACAGCAAGAGGCTTGCATAGTGCACGTTAATCTTATATTACTAAATCGCTGTTCTTGACCGCTTTTGGCTGTCTGTGCTGCGATTTCCGAGAGAACGCCGCCACCTACGGCCGTCATTTTTGGCCACCTCGCTCAGAGCCCCCCTCCGCCGCATGTGTGCCGAGGATTTTGCCCGTCGATGAAAAATGACAGAGATATTAATGTTTTTACAAAATTCACCATTCTCTCTGCTGCCCCTGCTGGAGGGAGGGGGAGGGATTATAATACCAGGAAGTGGTGTGCTTCAATTAGTCTCTGCAAAATGGAGCTCTGTAAAATAGTCTCTGTCACTCTGAGCTCCGAATGACACTGAACAAATGTACATCACTGTGAGTACCCTTAATGTGGTTTGAAAATGAATATATGGTTAGTTTGAAATAAAAAAGCACTGCCTGCAAATGGTTGTTTGGGTTTGGGTTGAAGTAAAAAGGCACTCTCTCCCCTCCTCTCTCTCTCTCCCCTATCCCTCTCTCTTTCTCTCTCTCTCCCCCCTGTCTCTCTCCCATTCTCTCTCCTCTCCCCTCCCCCTCTCTCTCCCCCTTCCTCTCCCCCTTCCTCTCCCCCTTCATCTCCCCTCTTTCCTCTCCCCCCTTCCTCTCCCCCCTTCCTCTCCCCCCCCCTCCTCTCCTCCCCCCCCCTCTCCCCTCCTCCCCCTCCTCCCTCCTCCCTCCTCCCTCTCCCCCCCTCTCTCTCCCCCCTCTCTCTCTCCCCCTCCTCATTCTCTCTCTCCCTCTTCTCTCTCTCTCTATCCCCCTCCTCATCCCCCCCCTTCCCCTCTCCCCCTTCCTCTCCCCCTCTCTCTCCCCCTCTCTCTTCTCACGCCTCTCTTTCTCTCCCTTCCCTCCCCCCCCCCCCCTCTCTCTTTCTCTCTCCCTCCCCCCCTCTCCCCCCCTCTCTCTCCTCTCCCTCTCTCCTCTCCCCCCCCTCCCCCTCTCCTCTCCCCCCCCTCCTCTCCCCCCTCTCCTCTCCCCCCCTCTCCCCCCCTCCCCCCCTCTCCTCTCCCCCCTCTCCTCCCCCCTCTCCTCTCCCCCCCTCCTCTCCCCCTCTCCTCTCCCCCCTCTTTCCCCCCCCCCCTCCTCCCCCCCTCTCCTCCCCCCCCCCTCCCCCCTCTCCTCCCCTCCCCTCCCCTCGCCCCCCCTCTCCTCTCCTCTCCCCCCCCCTCCTCCTCCCCCCCTCTCCTCCCCCCCTCTCCTCTCCCCCCTCTCTCCCCCCTCTCCCCCCCTCCTCTCTATCTCCCCTCTCCTCTCCCCCCCTCCTCCCCCCCCTCTTTTCCTCTCCTCTGCCCCTCCCCCACCGTCTCTCTCCCCTCTTTACCCCCCTCTTCCCCTGCACACATCCCCCCTACCCCCCCTCCCCCACACCCTCCCCCCCTCCCTTCTCCCCCCCCTCCCTCTCCCCACCTCTCCCCTCACCTCCCCCCCCTCTCCCCCTCCACACCCCCTACCCTCTTCCCTCCACCTTTCCCCCTCCCTGCTCCCCACCTCTCCCCCTCACCCCCCTCTCAGCATCCCCTCTCTCTCCCCCTCACTCTCACCCTCTCTCGCTCCTCCCCCACCGTTCCACCCTCACCCACTCTCCCTCTTGTCCTCCTCTCCAACCCCCCTATCCCTCTTGCCCCTCTCTCTGTGTCTCTGTCTCTCTCTCTGTCTCTGCCCCTTCTCTCTCTGCCCTCACTCTCTACCCCCGCCCCCCCCTCTCTCTAGATGTGACTGCAAGTTGGGGGTTATGCGTCAGTAGATAGGGTGGTTATTGGGTAAAAGGAGCAAATTAATAATATTAATATAATATCAAGGGGGGTAATTAGCGTGAGTGCAGGGGGGGGGAAGTTAATGTGTGTGACTCTGCATGCCCCCTCCCCCCCCCCCCCCACAATCGCACATTGGGGGAACAGACCCAACGGGTCTGCACTTGGTCTAGTACATTATAAAATTTGGTGAATATGTCTGAATATTTGCAGATAGAACTCTGCACAGTGTTGCATGAGTTATTGTCCAACTCAAATTCAATTGGGACTACGGACCGGTTAAGAACAATGGCGATGCATCATGATATTAAGAACCCATGTTTTTTCTACCATTGGTACACAAAAATGCTGGAGAAACTCAGCAGGTGCAGCAGCATCTATGGAGCGAAGGAAATAGGCGACATTTCGGGCTGAAACCCTTCTTCAGACTTTTTTCTACCATTAATGGTTTATCTGTTGAAGTGTTTCACACACAGATTGGGTTACGGCATGAAACCACAGAGCTTTGAAGTCTTTCACGTAGTCACTCACGTGACTTCGAAATAAAATAGAAAGATTAAACGAGAACTTACCGCTTGAAGTTTGATCTTTATTTTATGAGAAGTTGAAGTGAGGGAATACGTGCCCTGCACTCCCAACCCTACTTCTCATAAAGATCATTCGGTAGTTCTAAGGTCGTTCATCTTTCTATAGTTTAAGTTCAGCAACTAGTCTGTGGTTTCATACAGCAGCTCTAAAGATTGACACGCATGGGGGCTGGCGGGCTCTTCACGTATTCCCTCACTTCAACTTCTCATAAAATAAAGATCAAACTTCAAACGGTAAGTTCTCGTTTAATCTTTCTATTATTTTCTAGTCTTCCTTTCCCTTCAAATATTAGGCTTCAATGGACATTATCTTTTAATTAACTCCAACATAGATTGCATTTGAAACCATTGAGGAAACCATCAGAAATGTTCAATCAAAACAATTGCTCAACACGTATTTTGTATCTTAAATGATAAAGTTGCCTTGATTGAAAATATTCCAGTATCCTTTGCAGGTCTTCCTTGGAGCCAAGCATAGCTCAAACTCGTTGTGCTTATTTTCATTTCTAATGGAAACATCTTGCTACAGCTTTAACATGCAGCGAAACACACAAAGTGCTGGAGGAACTCTGTGGATTAGGCAGCATCACTGGAGAGAATGGACAGACGATGCTTCGGGACAAACGACACAAACCATTGTCTGTCCATTACCTCCACAGATGGTGCCTGACTCACTGACCTCCTACTTCACTTTATTTTTTGATCAAAATTCCAGTATCTTCAGTTTCTCGTGTGTCAGCTCTCATGTCAAAGTGGACAATGTGCATTCATAAGCAAAAAATTGATTCATGTTGCTCATAATGTCAGTAATAAGATAGTTATCACTTTAAATACATATTTATTACTTTGAGTTGAGATACTAAAAATGTGATGGTTACTGGTTGATCTCTGGCAAGTATGAAAATTCTGATTTCCATTCTACACAATATTTTGAAGCAGTCATTTCAAACAGAGAGTAATGCAGTACCCAAATTGTGCCAACCTGCTCCTTATTTGATATTGGTGATTTTTGTATCAGATTTTCTAAAAATTGCATTATTATTGACTGAAATATTCCACCACTATACTGAGGCAATATATGAATGTAAAATATTGTGGATATTGGAAATCAGAAATTTAAATTGGAAATACTCAGCAGATCAGTTAGATTGCTGAATCTTTCCACCGTGTTCTGTTTTATTGAGAGAACATGTACAGGTAATACGTCCTGAAATGTAATCTCTGGAACTCTCTGCCACAGAGGGTAGTTGAGGCCAGTTCATTGGCTATATTTAAGAGGGAGTTAGATGTGGCCCTTGTGGCTAAGGGGATCAGGGGGTATGGAGAGAAGGCAGGTACAGGATACTGAGTTGGATGATCAGCCATGATCATATTGAATGGCGAATGGTGCAGGCTCTAAGGGCCGAATGGCCTCTACTCCTGCACCTAATTTCTATGTTTCTATGTAATTAGAAAGTTGTTGCCTCTAAATTAATCAACAAGTTATCATGTGTATACATTTTGTATTTTGTTTTCATTTTTTTTTTCATATCTCTATTCAATGTAAAGGGCATCAATGCGTGAGATGAAAATGCTTTTTAACTTTGGTACCTGATGTAAAGATGAAGCACTACTGTTGGGAAATAGATAAGGATGAGGAATAAACAACAAACAATAGACAATAGGTGCAGGAGTAGGCCATTTGGCCCTTCGAGCCAGCACCGCCATTCAATGTGATCATGGCTGATCATCCACAATCAGTACCCTGTTCCTGCCTTCTCCCCATATCCTCTGACTCCGCTATTTTTAAGAGCCCTATCTAGCTCTCCCTTGAAAGCATCCAGAGAACCTGCTTCCACCGCCCTCTGAAGCAGAGAATTCCACAGACTCACCACTCTCTGTGAGAAAAAGTGTTTCCTCGTCTCCGTTCTTAATGGCTTACTCCTTATTCTTAAACTGTGGCCCCTGGTTCTGGACTCTCCCAACATCGGGAACATGTTTCCTGCCTCTAGCTGGTCCAAACCCTTAACAATCTTATATGTTTCAATGAGATATCCTCTCATCCTTCTAAACTCCATAGTGTACAAGCCCAGCTGCTCCATTCTCTCATGACAGTCCCGCCATCCTGAGAATTAACCTTGTAAAGAGAGAATAGTTCTCTCCACCCTACCTGAAAAGTAAGCTGTAGCGGAACACCCAAAAGCTCTCTGGGTACCTGTTACGCAGTTTTTTTGGGTTTTTTTTGTTTTGTTACGCTTTAATTAACAGCTTTGATGACATACACGAGATATTCCCAGTCGATAGTCACTGATCCTTTAATTCCCGGAGGCGATGGATGGCAGACTTCACTGTCACAGCCGAGGTGGTGTTGTAGGCCCAGGCTCCTCCAGCCACAGTCTTCATGCACGATCCACAATGCCAAATGCCAACAGCTCTCCTCTTCATCTTAGTCTTCCCACAGAAGGAGCAGGTGTACTTGGCATGCTGATTGATCTCGAGCTTCTTCACCATTTTACGGAGCGACGCTCCATACCAAGTGCTGTACTTGTCCACAATCCCCACTTTCTTTGTGCGTTTCGCCATGGTCGTGGCTCCGGCAGAGAGCACACTGCATTGTTCCTGTCAGCTTACTTGATGACCTCGGTGATATAGCAAGTTCGTAATGTATTTTGTCAATTTACCATTCAGCCATTATGAGACAATTGAACTTTACTTTCCAAAGGATGCACATCTGTAGAGAATGTAATTATTTCACTCTCTGCTTGTTTCAAACACAGGTCCTGAAGATGAAAGAGATAATTCCCTGAGCAATATTTTTGCCACATCCCTAATTATGTAAAAATGCTACTTTTCTTGCAGGATAGTACTTTCTTTTTCTAAATATGCTGTGTTATTTGTCATTTGACATATATCACCATCATCTGTTTGAGGCATGACATTTTTCAAGGAAAGATTTTACATTAATATCACACACCACATCAAGCAATGAGTCTACATCTGCTGGAAAAGAGTCCTTTTAAAACCCAAACAATTAGTTAATATTTTCTGTTTCTAATTTGCGATGTGGCATTCTTTTTTATCGTCCAAATTGTAAATGTGTAGTTTTATGCCATTCTGGCCTCATAATCAGATAATGAACTGAGATTAATCTGATAGGTTTCATAGTAATTTTATCTCGGTTATATGGTTTTGATTTGATTTCTTTCCTGGAACATGGTCTTCAAATTAGGAGTCAAGTTCATTTGACAGAAGGACTGTGGGTGTATTTATATATTAAGTTTATTTTCATTTAGCATTAAATATTGATTCTTTTTTTGTGATTCACCCCCTCTGCAGCAAACTAAGATTGTCATTTGACTTTAGATAATGTGGGAATACGTTGTGCAGCACTCTCCTTGCCCCGATAAGTTAATAGATTTTATGATTACAGAAATATTGTGTGGGAGAGGTACCAGCTTTACCCAGGAAACCCTTCCACCACCAATGAAACTGCTTTCACATGGGACTTCAGAGGGTAAAACAAATGAGTATTATGTAATAGAGATTATCTAGCAGGTTTTACATCTTAACCTTTCCTTTATTCCCCCACACAGATGTACTGGTATCTGGGAAACCATGTGACTGTGATGTTGCAGTTGAATGCCAGGCTGGTGAGCCAACCTCTCTAGAAGTAAAGCTCACAAATCAGAGCAAGCGTACCGTGGGCCCATTTGCCCTCACTGTCATTCCATACCAGGACTATCAAAATGGGGTTCACAACAATGATCTTGGGCAAGCTGTTACTTCAATTGGATCCAATACATTCTACATAGATGCAGTAAGTAGAGCATGTAATGTACTTACTGCATAACACACAAAGTATTTTGAAGTCAGTCACTGTGAAGAGTATTGTTGATTAATTTCTCAATGATTATCAGTACATTTTAATGTATTATAAAAATCAAAGAAATAGATTTGTCCTGAAGGCATCTCACTCTCCCTCTTCAGTCCCCTATTCCCCTTCTCCATTATCCTCTCTCTCCCCACCCTCCACCAACCCTCCTCTGCTTCCTCCCCTCACCCCCTCCCGCCCCTCCTCTCTCTTTTCCGTCCCCTCCTCCATTACCTTGCCATCCCTCTTCCTACCCCTATTTTCCTTCATTCCCCCTAATCCCCCAGCACTCCCTCCCCCTCCTCTTCACCCTCCCTCTTCTTTCCCCTCTCCTCCTCCCATCTCCATCCCTTTCCTTTCCCCTACCCGCAGTCATTCCTTCCCTCCCTCCCTCCCTCCCTCCATAACCCGTCTCCCTCCGCCACTCCTCCCACTCCCTCCCCCTCCCTCCCTCTGATTTTATTTTTTTCCCTCCCTCCCTCCATCATTGTGACGCGAAGACAGGCAGGCAGCAAGTGGAAACATGGTTTTAAATGTATTTTTATCAAGTCCATAACCCGTCTCCCTCAATCTGAACAAAACTTGCGAACGGACTCCGCCACTCCTCACCAAAAATCCCGGTGCTATCCCACCCCCCACAATGATGTCATTGTGAATGAAAACGGAAGAGTTTGAATAAAACTGATTTTATTTTTTTATTTTATGTAAATGTGATTTGGGATCCCATTGTGACATCATCCTTTTGCTATTGTGAGTCGACGCGTCATTGCAATTAGACAGGCAGCCATTTGGCATTATATTTCTTTGCAGAGAGTAGATTTTTCAGTGGAAAATTCCAATCCCATGGTTTTTCCCAAAAATGTGTTTTGCTGATCAAGTTTAAAACATAAAACTGCTGTAATCCCTTGTTCATATAAGTTAATAACTTGTAAAATATAACATCAATCTGAACAAAACTTGGGCGAACGGACTTCCCGGGACAATGGTGAGTAAGGTGGGCCAAAAATTGCGGTGCTATCGTGTACCGTTTTGGAGGAGTTTTGGAATCAAGGGTTTTATAAAGCAAATTATTGATGCTTTTTTTTACATGAAATGGGGCGTGTATATAACCCTGTATATAAAGGGCGAGAACTTTTGGGCTTTTTATATCCCGCAGTGTGCCGAATGGGGCACTAATCCAGCGCAATGTGAACGTTCTAAACCAGCGCGTTCACATTATTATCTATTTATTTAAGCAATTTTTTTCCAGTATAATTAATTAAATTAGATATCATGTTAATTGTGAATCCTTTGGACTATTGGAGAGAGATCGAAATTTTGTTAAACATGATTTTCTTTTTTAGTATCATTGCAATTATAACATGGAAGGGTTACCATTTGGCATTATATGATTGCTGATTGCAGCCAGTACCAGCTAGCAGCTGATTTCTCCATAAAGACTTTCTTTTGCTAGAATTTATTTACCAATCCCATGCCCCTTTATACAATATCCTTTTCAAATACACATCAAGTACTTTGCCGATGACAATATGTAATTAGCTACTTTCTTATTTTCATGTGATTTGTTTGAAAGAATGCTTCATTATGATAAAAATTTCATGTTCTCTTAATTCTTAAGAAAGTTATTTTGACTATCCCACAGCTTTTTTGTAATGTCCATGTCAATAGGGATATTCCTTCAAAATGGCCATAACGTATGTCCTTGTATGAAAGTGAATTTTGTCAAATTATTTTGCACCTTGTTGACAAAACTGCTATTTTTAAAATCTCAAATATTTTGCATTAAATTCATTGCTTTCGTGCATTACTTTAATCAGTATAATCTATGGTTTCGCAAAACTCCTTGTAAAGCCAATAAATATTTGCTTCCCTTCATACTTCAGTGTAGTTTCTATCTGTCATGATTTTTCAAAAGAATCTGCTTTGTTCTAAAGTTTTCTCTTTTTCCACCCTCCTCAGCAATGTGGGGGTACATGCATTCTGCACTTGTAATCTTTTTACACTGGGGCTTGTTGACATTTTGAACACTGCATGCTCTCTACAACTGTGATTTTTCATATTTTTAGATAGTAAAACAATCATATTTCTTATTCCTCTATGAAAACCCAGCTTGAAATATTGATGCATTTCCATCACATCTTATTCAAGATTTTAGTGGGAATTTAGTAATTGTTACGCCTCTGCTTGTGTATCTTAGTTATCCTCTTCATTTGAGGAATCAATCTTCTTTCCCATTTTATACTGATAATTGCTGTTGTTACTTCCTACTATTTTCTTAGTTAATTACTCCTCAACCTGATCTTCTATTTGATTTTATGAAATTGTCTTTTTATTTCAATATTTCAGTTCAGCTATGGAACACTTATCTTGTCAAAATACTTTTTTTTTCTCCTTGCTGTTTTGTTGTTTGATCGGACAGTTTTTGAACCAGGTATTTGACCAGTTTTTGAATCGGCCATTGAATAATTAGTAGGAAGGAACTGCAGATATGCAAAAAAGTAACGATGATAAAGGAAGCAGGCCATCTTTTTTTTGCATATCTTTATTCATTGTTCTTTATCTCTCCATATCATCGCCTATATCTCTCGTTGCCCTTATCCCTGACCAGCCTGAAGAAGGATCTCGACCTGTAACGTCACCCATTCCTTCTCTCTAGAGATGCTCCTTGTCCCGCTGAGTTCCTCCAGCTTTTTGTGTCTATCGAATAATTGGGTTCATTTCATCCAACTCAAATGAGAAAATGCTAATCTTTATGTTGATTTTTCTGATTTTCTTCAATTCACATCAGTAATCTATTTCTAATCTATTTCTCATCAGACCAAAATTAGTTTGAAATGCATCATCATTTTACATGCACATGGCATAATTGCTACCAAACCAATGATAAATACTTGTTTCACTATTTAAAGAACCTAGATGTGATCTTATTATATTATCAAAACAGCTTGGCTGAGCCATGGCACAATTATTTTGCGATCACATATTTACTAGTTACATACCTCCATTTACTATATGTTTTTTAAAGTGGTGGTAAATGGATGTGCACTATTATTTTCCTGTTGCATCAATAGTACTTTAGTGGTGGACATAGTTTTCATCATGTATCATCTTGACATAATTTTCTGGCAAAATATCAAAGAGATTAATGGTACCCAACATTGTTTATACACAAATACTGCAGCAACCTCAGACAAGGAAGATAGCCAGTTAATCACAAACATACAACATTTGCTGTGGCTGTATAGGGTGAAACGGTGACAGCTAGTAGAATCACTGCCTCACAGCACCGCTGGGCCAAGTTCAGACCTGACATTAGAAACTGTTTGGTGGAGTTTGCAAATGTTCCCAGTGATTGGATGATTTTCTCTAGGTCACCTGATTTCCTCCCACATGCAAAAGGTATGCAGACTGATAGATTAATTAGCGACTGTAAATCGCTCTTCGGGTGTAGATGAGTGCACAAAGCTGGAGGGAGTTAAAGAGATGCGATGAGAATATTTTTTAAAAAGGGATTAACATAGAATTAGTGTAAATGGATAGGTGTTTATTTGGTAGGCTAAAGAGCTGATTCAAATGGTGTATCTCTCCAGAACACTGATTCTGATATGTTATTAGCTTCATGAAAAGTACATTGCACTAATCAGATTGAGACCCTGTGAAGGAGCACAATTGACTTTGCAGTTGCTGAAATCAAGAAGGAAGAATCAACCAGAAACACCCTTCATGAAAATATATATATATATATAGATAACTGAACAAATAAAATAAGGTGTTGCTGTTGGCCTGCCACGGTGCAATAGTCTTCAGCAGTTGCGAGACTTGTTATTTATAATTGTTCTCGACCAATATAGTTGAGTTGGGCCAATACCCACTGGACACAAATATTTGGAGGAACAATCAATTTTACCATGGGCAGGACAAAAAGGGAAACTGAATATAAATTTGTAGAATAATAGAAAAAAAATCAAACAAAGAAAAGCAATTTGCTATTAGTTTCTGCTCTATGAAGCAAGGGAAATATTTCATTGTTCTGTAAAGTATTTAATGACACCAATAGTATATCTTAAACAAGCAATTGGATCTAAGTAGATATAAATGCACAGTGGTATTTAAGCTAAACAGAATTATTAAAAATTATAGATAATATATTACAGTGCACAGTCTGTACACAGGAGATATAAATCTTTGATAATAAGTGAAAATTATGCTCTTGGTCAATAGTACTACAGTAATGGATGTGGTGCTTTATTTGGCTCAAAGTATATTTTTTAAAAAACAGTTTATGAGGAAATCTTTGCTTCAGAACGTCTAAGATTTCATCCAGATTTTTCAAAGTCCACAAGGCTTTGGCCACTTGAAGTATTGTGTTCAGTATTCATATGGTTATAGGAAAGATGACATTAAGCAGGAATGAGTGCAGAGAAAATGTGTGAAAATGTTTCCAGAGCTCTTGGGCCTAAGCTATAGGGAGAGCTTGGGCAGGCTAGGACTTTATTCCTTGGAGCACAAGAAACTGAGGGGTGATCTTATAGAGGTGTGTAAAATCGTGAGGGAAATGGATAGGGGAATTAAGAGCTGGAGGGTATAAGTCTAAAGTGAGAGAGGATAGATTTAAGAACACCCGAGTTTTGCACTTAGACGGTGGTGGGTATAGGGGACAGGCTGCTAGAGGAAGCAGTTGAGGCAGGTGCGATAGTAACGTTTAAAAGACATTGGTGCAGGTACATGGTTAGGAAAAGATGAGTATGAGCCAAACTTGAGCAAATGGACTAGCTTAGATGGGGCGTCTTGGTTGGCTTGGATGAGTTGGGCTGAGGGGCCTGTTTCCTGCAGTATGACTGGCTCTATGACAATTAGAGATGAGCAATGACCTCACCAGCAACATCCACATGCTGAAAAATTATTCAAAAAAAGTTTGACTCTCCCATTTTGCACTCTCTTCACCCAAGTTTGACATTTATTTATGACATTTTCTTCAAGAAAGTATATGTCTATATTTGAACCAGATAAACTTTGATTTGTGTAAGAAAGAACTGCAGATGCTGGTTTAAATCCAAGGTAGATACAAAATAACTCAGCGGGTGAGGCACCATCTCTGGAGAAAAGGAATGGGAGACGTTTTGCGTCGAGACCCTTCAATCTGAAGAAGGGTCTCGACCCGAAACGTCGCCCATTCCTAAACTTTGATTTGGTTGATTTAAAAACCGTAACTGTTACGTTGTCAATTTAACTTCTGCTAAGACACCACATGATCAAATGTTACCAGGTAGATTTGAAGAAAATCATCAGCTTTGAATCAGCTATACGTGAAATGATAGACCACCTTTTTCTTCTGAACAAATTAAATCATCTGAAAAGTAGCTTCACCGGTAAAATTGTATTTTTAAAATAACTGTCCGTGCCATATTGCGAGTCCTTTTATGTTATTTTGAAGGAAAGTAAAATCATGGTACTATCAGAGCTGGATATTTGAAAAATTATTGACTCAAGATTAAAATTTGAGACGTGATTTCAAATCCATCAGAAATACTCTGACAAATACTCTGAATGTACCCAACACCTGACAGATTCATGCTCAGCTCACAGCCCCTAAGACATTAACCTCTTTCATACCATGTGATTTTTTTTTTAAATTATGTGAAATACATAACCAGTGGGAATCCTCATATCAAAGAAATCAACGTTGGTCATTGATTTTGTGCCTTTGAGGTAAACCAGGTGTCTTCTCCCTGTGTGTATTGTTTGACATTGTAAGGATGTTATTTCAGCTCACAGCGCTATCTGTGGTAGGTCTACCCATGTATACTTGTGTGATGATAAATGGTTCCTGGTTTGTCCTGTGGGGTTTCCTACTAAATGTTTTTATTTTCTTGTTACAGGTGAAATCCAGTGAAGATTTTGTTTGCAGTGGAGCTTTGCTATTCCTTTATGCTGGTGATTATTACTTGAATATAAAATTTCACGATGACAACTCAAGCAGGGAGTTGCCCCTTTCTTGGTTCTGTTTGCCAAGTGTTCATGTGCGTGCCATGGATCCAGCTCAGCACACAATGTTTTAAATTTATTGTACACGGTACGGATTATAAGACCCAGTGAGTTCGATCTTTGTAAATAATGACTCACTGGATATACTTGCCAACAGTATCTCCTTGAATATTCTGGTTTAGTACTGCAAAGACACCCTTCCAAAATAAAACATTGCTGGATATTTGTGTAAAGCTTATTTGGCCAAATTTTTAAATATCCAAGGAGCTGATAGCTTCAATCATTAAAATTACACAAAGTTAGAACTAAACCTGGATTACAGAGGAGATGGAAGGGATCTCTGGATGAAAGGAAGCACTTGATCAGTTGCTTAGTGTGCTCTTTGATCTCTCGTTGAAATTTTGTTAAAATCTAAAAGGTGAATGTATATTTCTTCGTATGGTTATGTGAACTCAGATGCACAATGGAAAATGGATGTTAAAAGTTTTTCTGAAATTTTGACCCATTTGAAAAAATAATGGGGAGCCGCATAACAAAAATATCAGTGTTGTGATAATGAAGGCATGTATCGATTACAAGTCGGATATGACAATGCTGTAAAGCTCAGTCTTAATGTTTCGTTAATACGTTACGTGTCCCTCTTTTAAAATCTTCTGCATAGTTTTCAGATATATGGGACACAATGTATTCTTGCTCTGTATCATAGCTGTAAGGTATCTGCTATTATTTGTGAGTCAGCAATATGCCTCATTCACACTGCATTGATCTGGCTGCAATCCTTTGAAGAGGTTATTTATTAGTTTGTCCCCAAGCAGTTAAAATAAAAAAATAAACTGGAAAGCCAGCTACAAAACTCAGGGTTTTTTTACAATTAAATTTACCATGGTTAGGTTTACCTGAACCATATGAATAATTCATGTTAACAGTTAATTTGCAGTTGAACTTCTGCAATGATTATAAAATAAATAAAATGATAAATATTCCCGGGATTATGCCTCTCTTTCAGCTGCAGTGTGAAGAAGGCTATTGTATGACTGTTTCAAACAAAGATCAGGAGCTACTGTAACAAGCATCACTGTACACAATCAAACTGCTGTTCTAAAGATACTTTTCTTTCCTGTACCTACAAAATGGAAATAAATTTGAATTGCATGTTCAGCAGTAATCAAAAATGGTCTCTTCCATGCTAATTATATTTGTAAGTGAGCATTTTGTTGACCAACCCTATCAGCCCTACAGAACTCAATTTTTAAATTCTGTCAACATTCAAGAATGGGTGGATTAACATGAAAAAGCACAATTTGCCAGTGCGAAAGATAAATCATTGTGAACTGATTAATGCGAATTATCCCGTTGCCTATTTTTATGTATTTAGACAATAGGTGCAGGAGGAGGCCATTTGGCCCTTAGAGCCAGCACCGCCATTCAATGTGATCATGGCTGATTATCCATAATCAGTATCCCGTTCCTCCCTTCTCCCCATATCCCCTGACTCCGCTATCTTTAAGAGCCCTATCTAGCTCTCCCTTGAAAGTATCCAGAGAACCGACCTCCACCTCTGAGGCAGAGAATTCCACAGACTCACAACTGTGTGAAAAAGTTTTTCTTTTTCTCTGTTCTAAATGGCTTACCCCTTATTCTTAAACTTTGGCCCCTAGTTCTTGACTCCCCCTACATCGGGAACCTGCCTCTAGCATGCCTCTAGCACGTCCATAATCTTATAATCTTATATGTTTCAATAAAATACCCTCTCATCCCTCCTAAATTCCAGGGTATTTCTCCACCTATTGTCAATGTTTCTAAAAGAAAGGCTCATTCTAAGTTTGAAGAGAATGCCCCAGGTTATGGGGTGCAGCACAAGTACCTTCTTTAGTCAGAGGTTGATGAATTCATCATTCATTCACCATCTGTGGAATTCATTGCCTCAGAACCCATGTCATTTGATATTTATAAGGCAGAAATCGACAGATTTTTAATTAGGAAAGATGTCCAGGGTTATGGGGAGAAGGCAAGAGAATAGGATTGAGAGGGAAAGATAGATCAGCCATGATTGAATAGTAGAGTACACTCAATGGGCCAAATGGCCTACTTCTGCTCCTATGACATGAATTGCAAAAGATTTTTTTTTAAGTCATAGAATCAGGCAGCATTGAAGCATACCACCTGACCACCAAGTCTAGGCCAACCATCAAGCCACCCATTTATACTAATTCTATTTCATTCTCACAATTCCCCCATAAATTCTGTTACTTACATAAACATGGGGGTTAATTTACAGCAGAACCAATCGGTTCTGATGCTTTTGGGGTGTGGGAGGAAACCAGAGCACTCTGAGAAAACCCACAGTGTCACAGGGAGAATCCACACAGCCAGCACCAAGGATCAGCATGGGCAATGGCACTAGAGTAGTGAAGATGCAGCTATGTCACTAGCTGCATTTTAGAATTTTCTTTGCTACTCCAAAAGTGTGAGGTATTGTGAACCTAGTTAAGCAGTTCTCTCTCTCAGATATGGTAAGGCAGTGATATAACATAGAACAGCAGAGCACATAATGCCAGATTTAACTAATCTCTTGCTGCATATGATGCATGTACCTCCATTCCCTACCTACCCATGTGCCTAAACAAAAGCCTTTCAAATGCCCGTATCGTATCTGCCTCCACCACCACCCCTGGAAGTGTTTTCCCAGGCACCCACCACTCTCTGTGTTTAAAAAAATATTTAAAAAATTGCCCCGCACATCTCCTTTCCTCACCTCACCTTGAAGCTATGCCCTCTCATATTTGATTTTTCCACCCTGAGGAAATGATTCTGACTGTCTATCCTATCCATGCCTGTCATAATATTATATACTTCTATCAGCTCTCCCCGCAACCTCTGGCATTCCACAGTATATAACCTACGTCTGTCCAACCTCTCCATGGAACCAATACCCTCAATCCAGGCAACATTCCAGTAAACCTCTACACCCTTTTCAAAACCTCCACATCCTTCCTGTAATGGGGCGACCAGAACTGCAGGCAAAGCTCCAAATACGGCCTGGTCAAAGTCATGTAAGCTGCATCATGATTCCCTGCCTCTTATACCCACGCCTCAAACTGTGAAAGCAAGCATACCATATGCCTTCTTTCCCACATGTGGAATTTTCATTTTCAGCATCAGTGTTTTATAGTTCTTTCCTGAATTAAATGATTTTTTCAAGTAAAATTATTAGCAACCTGTTCTAACTTATCCTATCAGGAAAGGAGGTCCATGGGGAGGAGCGAATGCCATCTGAACACAAGTCGTGGTCTGATCAACCCCGGCTGGGTCGCCTGGGTGAGGGTATCTGATGTTGAAAGACCCGAAACACCCAATGACCCCAGGTTACATCACTGATGATGTGATCAGGAGCATCTAACGATGTATTTGTATCAATATTGAGCTTTTCATAGCCGATTCTACTGAGATTATGATGTCATAGGTCTTGTCGAAAGCAAAACCTTTGTACTCACCAATATTTGACTGATTCTAGTCATTGTGCAGTATATCTTCAAGTCTGTCTCACAATGACCAATTCAAAAATGTGTTCTTAAAAGTAAATTGTGTAACGGTTATTGGCAGTTTCGCACAATTTCTTCTTACTTGCAACAAATTTGTGACTTCTGACAATTTTTGAAAAGATTGGCCATCGTATGCTCCCAATTCTGATTTGTTTTTTTTCTGTCAAAGGAACATTTTGAACCATTTGCAGGTCAGGGAGATTTGACGGCATGTGTGATATGTCTTGGGCTCATCTCAATGAGTTGAATGGTTATTTATTTTTCCCAAAGCTGACAGTTTAAAACCCTGAGTGTTTCCTAGTGTTTCTTCAATGGCTGCAATATGATTTACTTTGAGGAATATCTCCCAACATTTAATAGACACTACAAATGACACTACAAATGACTGGCATTACTGTGGACATTTTATCCCCAAAAATCCACTATTAACCTTTATTTTCACCCTAATTAGTGCTTTTAAATATGCTAGGTAGTTCAATTTACAGCCTGAGTAATTTCTGCAGTTTTAATACTGTTTCCACATGTTCCCATCCCATCTTTCTGTTTCTTGTATTCCAAAGGGGATTTAGGGAGGTGTTAAAAGGCATGTGACAGAGAGTAGTTTGTAGGAAGATTGAGGGGAATAGAACTGATGGTTACGCGTTGAAAGCCAGCATAAACACAATGAGCCATTTAGCCTCCTTAGGTTTATATTTATTATTGACACATGTATTGAGGTACAGTGAAAAGCTTTGTTTTGCATGTTTAGTTTAGGTTAGTTAGAGATACAGCACGGAAACAGGCCCCTCGGCCCACCAACTCTGCACCTTCCAGCGATTCCCACCTATTAACACTGTCCTACCCACACTAGGGACAATTCACATTTATATCAAGCCAATTAACAAACAAACCTGTACGTCTTTGGAGTGTGGGAAGAAACCAGAGCAACCAGAGAAAACCCATGCAGTCACAGGGAGAACGTACAACTTCCGTACAGACAGCACCCGTAGTTGGGATCGAACCCAAGTCTTAGGTGCTGTAAGGCACCAACTCTAACCCTGCGTCCCCGTACACGCTATCCAATCAGATCAGATGATGCAATGCCTAAATACAATCGTCAAACTCAAGTACAATGGACAAAGTGCAAGATACCTATTGCACAATGTAGTTCTCAGTCTTCTCTGTCTTGATAGATTCTGAAAAATAACAGGGCACTGGAATAGCCCGTTTTGGTAATTCACTGAAACATGGAGATCACAGTCAGGGAACTATGCCATCATTGCAAGTTGATTCATATGATTAATCGGGCTGAGGTATGCATTATATTCTCTGGTCCAGTCATCACACTTGTTTTTAAATAATGGATTGTTCAATTTGGAACGGGAGAATATTATGTGAAGCAGGCTAATTGCAACTACAGTATATGCAGTAAGGCAAATACTCATCATGGAGTCCTATAATTGCATGTAAGGTATCGAAATGATGGATACAATATATATAGTTAGTGACATCAAATTACATCATGAATTCCTAAGTTATGGGCATAAATATATAAATAATAATGGATTTTTAATTACCCATAAAAGTTATTTACAAATTTTACAAAGAATATTTTGAACCCCAGGTAGGCTTGAATTGTAATGGGATTGCCTGCAAAGTTGTTCAGTACTTGCAGAAATGTTTTCGATGAGCTACTGTTCCAAGACAAACAGAGTTCCACAGGGAAATTATCTAATTTTTCTGGTGCATTTGTATTGAATCAAATTTCCTAAATAACCATAGTAACAAATGTGAGTTGTGCAGAAGGGTAATGTATTTCTTTCTGCAAGATCCTACTGCTGCAAAATGTTGGTATGCATGAAGCAAAAGGCAACGTACAGGCAAAGCCTACTCTCCACTTGTCCAGCTTTAAAAGCCTGATTAAGTAAAGCAGGTAGGTTGTTTGGGTGGTACTGGAGGTTCTGGGTAGAAGGAAGCCAGGTTAGGATGTAGGGTTGATCATGTTTGTGAGGTGAAGTGCAGATTGATGTAGAGGCCAATTGAAAGATTAATTGAATGATTGAAAGATACAGCATGGGTACAGGCCCTTCGGCCCCCAGAGTCCACACTGGCCTTCAATCACCCCTTCACACTAGTTCTATGTTATTGCACTTTTGCATCCACTCGCTACATACTAGGGGCAATTTATAACATCCAAGTAACCTATAAACTCACACTTTGTTTGGGATGGGGTAGATCCGGAGCATCCAAAGGTAACCCACGCGGTCACAGGGAGAATACGCAGTGTCCACACGTACAGCACTTGAGGTCAGGATCGAAGCAGGGTCTCTAACACTGAAGCAGCGACTGTACCAGCAGCACCACTGAGCCATCCAAATTGTCTTCTGATTAATGGGAATTACATTGAAATTATATGGAGGGGTTGTTGGGTTTGTGATCCGATGAGTGGGGAATTTGCCATTGAAAGCCTCAAGTGTGGGATTAACATAGCAAGTTTTTCCATGCAGTTTGTTTTGATAACCCAACTTCACTGCTATTTCTCTTTCATTTTTACCAAAGCAGCCTCACATTTGTAGTTGATATATGCTCCTGTATGGTTGACCTGTGCCGTTCATGGGCCACATCTGCACAAAGTAGTATTCAGACCATTGGGCAACGCAGCACATAAACAGGCCCTTCGGCCCACCGGGTCCGCACCGACCAGCGATCCCCGCATATCAACACTATCACACAGTAGGGACAATTTTTACATTCATCAAGCCAATTAGCCTACAAACCTGTATGCCTTTGGCGTGTGGGAGGAAACCGAAGATCTCGGAGAAAACCCATGCAGTCACGGGGAGAACGTAAAACTCCGTACAGACAGCACCCGTAGTCAGGATCGAACCCGGGTCTCCGGCGCTGCATTCCTTAAAAGGCAACAACTCTACCACTGCACTACTGTGACTGCAGTGGGAGCACGTAATATTGATAGAAGAACTGGAAACAAGGTAATAAATTTGAATTGATATAATAAATACACGATTGATTTTCCAATAGAATTCTAACAGCGCACTAAACATTATGTTGCATCATGATATTTTATGTCAGTGTTCTTTAACTGAAGTTGTAGTTTGTGGAAAGTAGACAAAAATGCTGGAGAAACTTAGCGGGTGAGGCAGCATCTATGGAGCGAAGGAAATAGGCAATGTTTCGGGTTGAGAACAGTGGGCTGAGGGAGACAGTGGGCTGAGGGAGATCTGAGAAGGGGAGGAGAAACCAGGGACTACCTGAAATTAGAGAGGTCAATGTTCATACCGCTGGGGTATAAACTGCCCAAGGGAAATGAGGTGCTGCTCCTCCAATTTACGGTGGTCCTCTCCCTGGCCATGGAGGAGGCCCAGGACAGAAAGGTCGAATTTGGAATGGGAGGGGGAGCTGAAGTGCTGATCCACCGGGAGATCAGGGAGGTTAATGCGAACCGAGGGGAGGTGGTGGGCGAAGCGATCGCCAAGCCTACGCTTGGTCTCACCAATGTAGTTTGTGGAGGGAGGTAGACTGGAGGGTTTGAATTACATGGGAAGAATGGTGGCCGAGTGGTGATCTTATGGAGATATATTTCATCATGAGGGGCATAAATAGAATAAATTGTCAATGTCTTTTTCCAAGGATAGCGAAGTTAAATGTGAATAAGCGAGTTTGGTATTTCAACTGCGCATGTCCAGGTCATAGGTCACTTGAGATAAACATTCTCGGCAGCTGCGGTGTTGCATGTATACAGACCTGCGTTTCATCTGTAGTCAGAATGGAACCCAGGTCTCCAACGCTCTAGGCGCTGTTGAATTGTTACTGTAACGAACCCGCCCGAGTGTCCCATCCCTGTCCGAGAATGGCCGGAGATGTGCAGGATGACCCTGGACTGATGGGACACCGGCCCAGAGCAGTGGCGGCCCCAGGCTTACATGTTCAACACAGACAATGTGAGGCTGCATTGTGCTGTACTGTGTTATGTTCTAAATACGGAGGCATAGTGGCAGATGAGAAACACAGAGGGAGGGGAAGGATGAGCAAAGGGGGGAAGAAGGCATAGAGTGTGAAGAGTGTGGTAGGTGATGGAAGAATAAACGGGGTGATAGGGATGTGGGAGTATTGTGTGGAAAGGGGGTATGTGAACGGACAAGAGGGACATGAGAGAAATGGACAGAAGGAAAGTGGGTTATCTGAAATTGTAGAATTCAATATTTATGCCATTAGCTGATGTGATGAAGAGGAAGACTCGTGAGGAGAAAGCAAAATAAAGACTTCCCTGCAGGAGTGCAGAAGAACCATGGATGGATTCCATTCACTCGGAGTAAACTACTTAGCTACTTCTGAAGTGACATACGGGCTGAAGCAACTATTTTACCAAAGGTATGGTTAAGTTCCTCAACATTCTATGTAATTGAGGTCAATGGGCCAAAGAGAGAGGAAAAAGGTTTTCGCCCAGAGAGTTGTGAATCTGTGGAATTCTCCGCCACAGAAGGCAGTGGAGGTCAATTCACTGGATGATTTCAAGAGATAGTTAGATTTAGCTCTTAGGGCTAACGGAACCAAGGGATATGGGGAAATAGCAAGAACATGGTACTGATTTTGGGTGATCAGCCATGATCATATTGACTCAAAGGGCCGAATGGCCTGGTCCTGCACCTATTTTCTATGTTTCTATAGCTACCCCATTCAGAAAATATACAGCATATACATTCTCACTAAATTTGAAGTGGCCATGATTTGTTTACATTTCTCCGGTGATTTTTCTGAGATCGGGCACAATCAGGGATATTTAAGATCACTGGGATGTCGGTTGCAAATAAGCCAATTAGTTAAGTATGCCCATTTGGCCAAAATGTGAAAATGCAATTCAGCCATACGAAGGACTTTAAAATGAACATGTGATAGATAGCCTGCCTTTTGGAGAACCAGGTTCTGGGCTTGCAGTACCGACCTCTTGCTTTAATGGGTCAAAATGCAAACTCTATGAAGATGAATTGCTGTCAATAAAGAAAATGGCAGCAGTCCAAATCGATGCTTGGCAACTTTGCATCAATATCTGGAGTCAAAATTCATTACCATAAGATGTAGAAGCAGAATTAGGACATTCTGCCCATTGAGTCTGCTCTACCATTTGATCATGACTGATCTATCTTTCCCTCTCAACCCCATTCTCCTGCCTTCTTACCCTAATCATTGGCGCCCTTACTAATCACGAAGCTTACAATTTCTGATTTGAAAATACACAGTGACTTGACCTCCACTGCCATCTGTGGCAATGAGTTCTACAGATTCAGAGAAATCAATATTCATACCACTGGGCTGTAAGCTGCCCAAGCAAAATATGAGATGCTGCTCCTCCACTTTGCATTTGGCCTCACTCTAACAATGGAGGAGACCTTGGACAGAAAGGTCTGTGTAGCAATGGGAAGGGGATTATTGATGTCTCTCACTTCAGATCAGGTAGCCCCGGCTTCCCTCTCTCTCTATCCCTCCCCCACCCAGGTTGCACTAACTTCTCATTTTCACCCTACGAACAGCTAACAATGGCCAGTTTCCTTTATCATCGTTAACTTTTTGCACATCTTTTATTCATTCTTCTTTATCTCTCCACGTCATCATCTATATCTCTCATTTCCCTTATCCCTAACCAGTCTGAAGAAGGGTCTCGACTCAAAACGTTTCCCATTCCATCTCTCCAGAGATGCAGCCTATCCTGCTGTTACTCCAGCTTTTTGTGTATCTTTGGTTTAAACCAACATCTGCAGTTCCTTCCTACACATTGAATCTTATCTCCTTCAAACAGCAAACAAACTTCCCAAAGGCTCTATACATGGGCCATTCATTTGCTATTCCTAGAAAATGGTTAACCACATCACAATAAGGCCAAGTAAACAATTAACATCACAACATACTCCCTTTCAAGGATAATATAGGCTGCGGCCAATAAAGGCTACCGTGATATTTGGCTTTTGTTGGAATCTTATTCTCTAGAATAAAACATACAATTGTCCTCCCGTCCCAGGGAATGAAGGTAACTAGAAACAAGGAACTGCAGATGCCAGTTTACAAAAAAACCCCACTAAGTTCTGGAGTAACTGAATGGGCCAGGCAGCATCTCTGGAGAACATGAATAGATGACATTTTGGATCAGGAACCTTCTTCAAACTGATTGTAAAGGGAGGGGAAGAAAGCTGGAAAAGAAGAGGGGCTGGGCAAAGCCTGGCAGGTAATATCTTTAAACGGGTGAGGAGGGATTTTTGATAGGCAGCTGGTTCGACAAAAGTCGGAGATGAAAAGATAGGAGATGTGAGACAAAAGGACTGAAGAGTTGTGAATTGTGAAGCTAGAGGAAGGAATGGGAGGAGGAGGGGAGAAACAGGTGCGAGTCCATGTGGGGCACAGGGCAGTGGTGGGGAGGGGCTAGTGGGGCGGGGGGGAGTGGCTTATATAGGGGATGAAGGGATGGGGAGGGGGGTTATGTAGTTACCAAAAATAGGAGAATTCAATTAGGATGAAGTGTATGTGAACCTCTGTCTCACCTGGAAGGACTTCTGAGGTCCCTGGATGAAGATGAGGGAGGAGGTATTGGGACAAGGGTTACATCTCCTGCGCTTGCAAGAGAAAGCCCCTTGGGAGGGGATGGTTTGGGTGGGAAGGGAGCAGTGAACCAATGAGTTGTGGAGGGAATAATCTCTATGGAAAGGGGTGGGGATGGGAAGATGTGACTGGTGGTGGGATCACGTTGGAGGTGAGGAATCACGTTGGATGCGGACAGCAGTGGTGCGAAAGCTGAGGACCAGGGAATCTCTAGATTTGGGTCCCTTCTGTTGGGATGGGGAGAGAGAACGGAACTATGGATCACAGAGCAGATGTGAGTGAGGGATCCATCAATGACAGCAGGAGGGGATCACATTTAATAAAGACCAAGGACATTTTGGATGTCCGAGAATGGAAAGCCTCATCTTGGGGGCAGATGTGGCAAAGACGTATCTTTCACCCTTCATGCTCCTACATAAGGTTCTTTTGAAGGAAAGAATTAGAAAAACTGAAATAAACAAATTATTTATAGTTGTTTTAAACAAGTAATTTAGAAAGGGGTATGATCTTAACAGAGGTATGATCTTATTGAGCTGTATAAAACCATGAGAGGAATAGATCAGGTAGATGCACAGTCTCTTGCCCAGAGTAGGGGAATCAAGGATCAGAGGACATAAGGTGAAGGGGGAAAGATTTAATAGGAACCTGAGGGTAACTTTTTTACACAAAGTGTGGTGGGTGTATGGAATAAGCCTCCAGAGGAGTTAGTTGAGGCAGGGATGATTCCAACATTTAAGAAACAGTTAGACAGGTACATGGATAGGACAGGTTTGGAGGGATATGGACCAAACATGGGCAGGTGGGACTAGTGCAGCTGGGACATGTTGGCTAGTGTGGACAAGTTGGGCCGCAGGGCCTGTTTCCACACTGTATTACTCTATGACTATGACTTAAGTTTCATTTATTAAAGAAACCAAATGTTGGAAGTTCAATAATTTGGTAGAATAAACCAACCCAAAATATTAAGATAAACTAAAATGATCCTTAACCTTCTAAATTAAGATCTGATGAAGATGCCACTGTGGTTTAATGTTGCACTAAACTAGGAATACAGATTTTAAATTGCATTCAAAAGTGAAAATTGACTGTTATAAATATCAGAAAACCTTTTGTGTTCAACTTCCTGTGGATTCTGGATGAGAGAAGTAATTTTATCGGACCAGCAATTTCAAGACCTCACTCCTTCGCTCTCATCTCACTCACTTTAATATTGGTCGGACGGCTATTTTGGTCACCAACCTGTCATCTCAGCAGAATTATTTTTTCAGTGTGGCGCCTAACGTGAAATTCCATCTCTTTAAATGTCTGATTCAGGTTAATACCGCGAAAGTAAACATTTTGGTCTCAAAGAAATGTACCAACTTGCTGCGAACTAGTTAACCTTAATTTACTATTTCTATTAATTACAACTTTTATGTTGGTGAAATGTTCGAAAGATAAACATTCACATAGAAATCTGCTCCATGTAACTCGGAATTGTATCCTTCAGAGGAAAGCTGCAAAGCGTCTTTGTTCATAGAAACATAGAAACATAGAAATTAGGTGCAGGAGTAGGCCATTCGGCCCTTCGAGCCTGCACCGCCATTCAATATGATCATGGCTGATCATCCAACTCAGTATCCCGTACCTGCCTTCTCTCCATACCCCCTGATCCCCTTAGCCACAAGGGCCACATCGAACTCCCTCTTAAATATAGCCAATGAACTGGCCTCAACTACCCTCTGTGGCAGAGAGTTCCAGAGATTCACCACTCTCTGTGTGAAAAAAGTTATTCTCATCTCGGTTTTAAAGGATTTCCCCCTTATCCTTAAGCTGTGACCCCTTGTCCTGGACTTCCCCAACATCGGGAACAATCTTCCTGCATCTAGCCTGTCCAATCCCTTAAGAATTTTGTAAGTTTCTATAAGATCCCCTCTCAATCTCCTAAATTCTAGAGAGTATAAACCAAGTCTATCACCAGGAATCAGTCTGATGAACCGTCTCTGCACTCTATGGCAATAATGTCCTTCCTCAGATTTGGAGACCAAAACTGTACGCAATACTAGTGCAGGTGTGGTCTCACCAAGACCCTGTACAACTGCAGTAGAACCTCCCTGCTCCTATACTCAAATCCTTTTGCAATGAAAGCTAACATACCATTCGCTTTCTTTACTGCCTGCTGCACCTGCATGCCTACCTTCAATGACTGGTGTACCATGACACCCAGGTCTCGCTGCATCTCCCCCTTTCCCAATCGGCCACCATTTAGATAATAGTCTGCTTTCCCGTTTTTGCCACCAAAATGGATAACCTCACATTTATCCACATTATACTGCATCTGCCAAACATTTGCCCACTCACCCAGCCTATCCAAGTCACCTTGCAGTCTCCTAGCATCCTTCTCACAGCTAACACTGCCCCCCAGCTTATTGTCATCCCCAAACTTGGAGATATTGCCTTCAATTCCCTCATCCAGATCATTAATATATATATATAAATAGCTGGGGTCCCAGCACTGAGCCTTGCGGTACCCCACTAGTCACTGCCTGCCATTGTGCTTTAAGTTTGTATACTAATCTCTTATGTGGGACCTTGTCGAAAGCCTTCTGGAAGTCCAGATACACCACATCCACTGGTTCTCCCCTATCCACGCTACTAGTTACATCCTCGAAATGAGATAGAATAGGACTCCTTAGTCACATCAAGAAGACTTGTCCCACCAAACTAAATGCAACAGATTGTTTCCATGATGTCACGGGGACTAAAGGAGATTGACATTCCTTGATGGACATAGTCTCTTCGCTGCCACCTGCCTTTATCTTTCTACTACCCGATAAGCACGAAACAGTAAAACGTGGAAATATTCATCAGATAGTGTCTGTCCATGGTCTGGTAGGGTTGGCACACTCATTTGCACGGAATAATGTTCTCTGTAAACGCAGCACACAAAATAAAGGAAGACATAAATAATCTGCTGGAAATAGCAGGGGACCGGGGGTCAAATGAGATGGAGGAAATGAGTGAAATCCAGGTTAGCCGGGAAGTGGTGTTTGGTAAATTGAATGGATTAAAGGCCGATAAATCCACAAGGCCAGATAGGCTGCATCCCAGAGTACTTAAGGAAGTAGCCCCAGAAATAGTGGATGCATTAGTGATAATTTTTCAAAACTCTTTAGATTCTGGAGTAGTTCCTGAGGATTGGAGGGTAGCTAATGTAACACCACTTTTTAAAAAGGGAGGGAGAGAGAAAACAGGGAATTACAGACCAGTTAGTCTAACATCGGTAATGGGGAAACTGCTAGAATCAGTAATTAAAGATGGGATAGCAGCACATTTGGAAAGTGGTGATATCATTGGACAAAGTCAGCATGGATTTATGAAGGGTAAATCATGTCTGACGAATCTTATAGAATTTTTCGAGGATGTAACTAGTAGAGTGGATAAGGGAGAACCAGTGGATGTGTTATATCTGGACTTTCAGAAGGCTTTCGACAAGGTCCCACATAAGAGATTAGTATACAAACTTAAAGCACACGGTATTCGGGGTTCAGTATTGATGTGGATAGAGAACTGGCTGGCAGACAGGAAGCAAAGAGTAGGAGTAAACGGGTCCTTTTCACAATGGCAGGCAGTGACTAGTGGGGTACCGCAAGGCTCAGTTCTGGGACCCCAGCTATTTACGATATATATTAATGATTTGGACGAGGGAATTGAATGCAACATCTCCAAGTTTGCGGATGACACGAAACTGGGGGGCAGTGTTAGCTGTGAGGAGGATGCTAGGAGGCTGCAAGGTGACTTGGATAGGCTGGGTGAGTGGGCAAATGAAAGGCAGATGCAGTATAATGTGGATAAATGTGAGGTTATCCACTTTGGTGGCAAAAACAGGAAAGTAGATTATTATCTGAATGGTGGCCGATTAGGAAAGGGGGAGATGCAACGAGACCTGGGTGTCATGGTACACCTGTCATTAAAAGTAGGCATGCAGGTGCAGCAGGCAGTGAAGAAGACGAATGGTATGTTAGCATTCATAGCAAAATGATTTAAGTATAGGAGCAGGGAGGTTCTACTGCAGTTGTACAGGGTCTTGGTGAGACCACACTTGGAGTATTGCGTACAGTTTTGGTCTCCTAATCAAAGGAAAGAAATTCTTGCCACAGAGGGAGTACAGAGAAGGTTCACCAGACTGATTCCTGGGATGTCAGGACTTTCATATGAAGGAAGACTGGATAGACTCGGCTTGTACTCGCTAGAATTTAGAAGATTGAGGGGGGATCTTATAGAAATTTACAAAATTCTTAAGGTGTTGGACAGGCTAGATGCAGGAAGATTGTTCCCGATGTTGGGAAAGTACAGAACAAGGGGTCACAGTTTAAGGATAAGGGGGAAATCTTTTAGGACCGAGATGAGGAAAACATTTTTCACACAGAGAGTGGTGAATCTCTGGAATTCTCTCCCGCAGAAGGTAGTTGAGGCCAGTTCATTGGCTATATTTAAGAGGGAGTTAGATGTGGCCCTTGTGGCTAAAGGGATCAGGGGGTATGGAGAGAAGGCGGGTACAGGATACTGAGTTGGATGATCAGCCATGATCATATTGAATGGCGGTGCAGGCTCGAAGGGCCGAATGGCCTACTCCTGCACCTATTTTCTATGTTTCTATGTTTCTAAATCTGCGTGTATAATCTTATTCAAAACGACATGTTGAGCTTCTCCAGATAGCCTGCTGGTGGACTCCTGAGGTATAGAGGCCAGATTGGGACTTGGTTCTCTGCGCTCACGCGTATTTACCAGCACAGCACGGGAGCACAGGCTTGGCCTTAACATCAAGTGGGTAGGAAGGAAATGCAGATGCTGGTTTAAACCGAAGACTGTCACAAAAAAGCTGGAGTAACTCAGCAGGTCAGACAGCATCTCGGGAGAAAAGGAATAGGTGACGTTCGGGTCGAGACCCTTCTTCAAGCTTTAATATCATATAATAATAATAAGTATGAAGAAGGGTCTCGACCCGAAACGTCACCTATTCCTTCTCTCCAGAGATGTAGCCGTTCCCGCTGAGTTACTCCAGCATCTTGTGTCTACCTTAATAATCCTTGGACCCGATTCCAATCCAGCGACCCCTGTTGGAGACGCGTGACTGTCTCGGAGCCGTGATTTCAATGACCAACCTCCCTTTCGTCAAAGATCACACAATAACAATGGCCATGCCATTTGATCCTTCAGTGTGGGGCGGATCCCTCAGAAAGAAGGAAATTGATCGGAACAGAATTGTTCGTCTAATTGAAATGAACACTCAGCGGCACAATTTTTATTCAGCTACAAATGGGTTCTCAATGTCATGAAAATGAAAGACCTAACAATGATGTTTATCTATATGTGAAGGAAGTACCTCGTCAATCTGTCAAAATTAGTTGTTATAAGGCCCGAATGTTGTTTTTGAGAATAGTTATAAGAACAATATTTTTTAATGGTACGACATATCTTCATTTCACCTTTTCACCTTTTTTTCTTCAGAGATGCTGCCTGGCTCGCTGAGTAAGTCCAGCACTTTGTGTCTATCTTTGCTATCAACCACCATCTGCAGTTCTTTGTTTCTTCATTTCATTATAGTTCTTAACAAATGATTCCATAATTTATTAAGGCCACTATCACCAATTATTAAAACAGGTGAGGTTTTTGTCTTTAAGCTAGGCGTGAAAAATGTTAAGGGGAGAGAGAGAGAATGGTTGGAAAACAAAATCATACACAATCAGCGAGTGTGAGGAGTCAGGAAAGGTTGGAAAGAAGATAAGTAGAGAGCCAAGAAAATAATGGGAACTGGCAAAATCCAGTGAGTGATCAGCTAAGATGGAGGAAGGTAGGGCTGGGATAGATACCACAAGATAGATGACAAAACCAAATGGAAGGACAGGCAGCTGAGAAAATCAGGAGATAAATGACCAGAATCCAAGAGACAGGGGCTGGGGGGTTGTTCGCGAAGATGAAGATAGACCATAACCAGAAAATGGGAAATGTCAGACTTGGCTTTCCATAGTTCACCTCATCCAAACCGACTTTACAACAAGCGTTGAGAGGAGGATTCATTGTTTGTGTAAAATGACAGATGGGACAAGACAGGTCAAACAAAGAATATGTTATATGTTTCCATCACTTCAATACTTTGGACTATTACTTTCCCCGGTAGCTTGTCACATTCTAAAATACAAAACAAATACACAGAGAGAATGAAGTTTAGAATGAATTTTCGACATTTTGATATTTCATGACCCTGGACTGTATTTGTGACATTTAATGCTCACCTTAAACCATTTTATTCCCTCAACTAACCGGTCCCTTGTGTAGAAACAAGGAACTGCAGCTGCTGGTTTACAAATAAAAGGTACAAAGTGCTGGAGTGCTCAGCGGGTCAGGCAGCAGTCTTGGAGAACATGGATAGGCGACGTTACTGTCTAAAGAAGGGTCCCGACCCGAAACTCATTTAACCATGTTCTCCGGGCAGCTGCTTGACTCCCCATTACTTCAGCACTTCACGCCTCTTTATTTGCTTATTTGAGACACTGCCCGAACCAAATTCCCCAGGTTCAAAAATTTGCCTGGAGTTTGGTTCGGGCAGTAATCCGGGATAACATCGTTCTCAGATACATATATTTACCCTAAAATAGACATTACATGTCTATATATTTAGCCCAAAATACTGGATTAGCGGGACATAACTATTCTCAGATACGTTTCGGGTCGAGACCCTTACCCCTAAAATGAATAATGACTTCATTACATGTCTGACAAGTCTCATATATTCTTTGTTTTGCCCAAAATACTGGAGTAACTTAAAGGGGGACAGTTAGCTGAGTTTTACTCCCTGTCCCGCATTTTCCGGGGTCTAACTTCGGTGTAAACCAGCATCTGCAGTTCCTTCCTACACAAATATTCCTTCCCTTAGTAATTTTGATTGAAGCAAAGTGCGGAGCTGGTCTGAAGTCATGGAGTAGCCGAAGATGGAACCACCTCTAAAGATTTACACACACCCTCAGTTAATCTCCCCAAGTACATCTGAGACGTGAGCGAGAAAGTTTATGGGGTGCGACTGACGTGATCAGGTACATCCACCCCCTCAATTAATCCTTTCCCCAAACAAGGATGAGATATTTCTGATGGGAAATGGGGAAATATGTGCTCAGGATATGCGTGTGTTTGGAAACATCACGTCAAACGCAGCACTGGTAATTGAACATCTCACAACTGATTACTGATGATCACAATAACATTAGCACATCAATCGCAGCGCACTGCACCATGGAAATCTAATAAAGCATGCAATCAGACTTTGTACTTTGAAAATTATAAACAGTAATACGCAAACTAAAAATACCGCTTATTCGTTTCCACGCAAGCTGTCCGTATTTGAAAATAATTTGCCGGTCATGTTAAAGATCAGGAACTGTTAATCCTATCGCAGTGTACACATCGCATATATTTTGACAAGTTTATTGGTTTACTTATGCTCCAGTATGGCGTGTTCCGCTTCAGTTCTGAGGCATTTTGTTCAGAGGTGTCGTTTCTAAAACTGAGAATCGGTGACATTTCCTAAAAGTGAGTTTAGTTTAGTTTATTGTCGCCTGTACCGAGGTACATTGAAACGCTTTTGTTGCGGGCTGTCCAGTCAGCAGAAATACATTTCTGGCCATTTACTTTCAACGGGAACAAAACTAAGTGAACTATTTACCAGTTGATCCCGTTCACCCCTCCCCAGCACCCATCAAATTCTTCTTGCAATCAGTTTTTTCTCATCCTAGAACCTTTCCATCATTATTTCCCTCACGCGTTGGAAGGAATTGCAGGTACTGGTTTATACCGGAGATAGACACAACATGCTGGAGTAACTCTCTGTCTGAAGAAGGGTTCCGACCCGAAATGTCACCCATTCCTTTGCTCCATAGATGCTGCCCGACCCGCTGAGTTACTCCAGCATGTTGTGTCTGTCTTCTTATTTCCCGCACGGGCGGCTGGTTTTGCTTTAGGGAGCCGCACACAAGGTTTGCTCCAAGACTCAGGGCCGCTTGTTACATTGCAACTTTCCACCGACGAGAATATTCCCCGTCCTTTTTGTTTTAACGTGAAACGCAATACCCGTTCAAACTTCTGCCAGAAAACAAAACACTGATAAACGAACTTCAAGCCATCCCTCTCCTCAAGTGCCATATAAATCTGTTCAAGAGAACGGGTGGCCTGTCTGCCTCTCCCCAATGCCGGGTTCCCGTTAGAAATTTAGCGAGGCAGAGCTGCCAGCGACACCTCCCAGCGAATAATATCAGACTCTGAGCAGCCAGTGAGATCCCCAGGACGCGAAGGTCGCGAGGACTTCTTTCGGGTAAAAGTGATCTATTGGCAAGACAGCAGCAGCGTGGAGTCGCGGTTCACTTTGAACCGAGTTACTCGAGAGTTTGGCAAATCAGTATAAGCGATCCGCCCGAGAATAGCGTTCTGAACGCACTCAGAGTCTGAAAACTATACACAAGATTAGAGCAGTCAATAGTATTTAATCCTCCGGGTGGAGTGTTCCTAATGTCCTGGACATTAAGTTTATTATATGGATTCTATGTTTAGTATTGTAATGGTGTCGATCACATCTGTTAATGTCAGTGCTTTGATGTATTCTTCACTGAAGTTCGCTGATATTAATCTGAAAAGGGAATTTAGCACGACATTGCCTGTTGTTGCCGGGAGGGGTGGTTCAAGTCGTGAAGCACACAGGGGGGGGGGGGGGGGGGGGGGGGATCAACAGAACTTAACAATTGATTCAACTGAAAGCTTTTCAATTGATTTCACGAAAGCTTTTCAAGGTACAATGAAGGTACAGTGATATTGGAATTAGACGTTGAAACGACAGCGGGGTTGCGTTGCATAAGTGGTTGGTGACATGTTTAAATTGTACACTTTGAATCGTGGTGCCGCCGCTATTTCAATCGTCGCTAAGTGGTTCCAACGCTAAAGACACTGGTAAATCAGGACGAGATTTCACGGGCCACCAAGATTCACCCTCTGCTGACTCAGCGAAGGGGAGGCTGACACTCCGGCCGAGTACCGTACGCCCTTTCTCCGCTATATTTTCATTTCCACGTAACTTATCCACGATGTCAGGATTTTTTTTCTTTCCCTTCTGCCAATGACGCGAGGAATTCAAACCCCGCCCCGGAGCCCGGGCTGGCGCTGCTGTGAAGGACCATGGACAGCTCAGGAACAACAAAAAGAAAACGTGGCTGCTCTTCGTGTGATTGTGCTGTTGAATATTATTAAAAACAAAGCCATCTCTTCATAACTGTGCAATCACATAACCCACGCCATTTTGTGCCACATTGTGTGATTCACGACTGCTCTAATATAAAAATAGATCCTTATTTACATCTGGTGTATTTCCTCAAATTCGCGAATCTTTTAATCCTAATAGCGGAATAATTAAACTGCAAATGAATATTTAGCTCGTACCAAGATTTCCCATGACTCATTTATATGCATGGTGGATAATATGGGCAAACTGCAAATCTTTATTTGCCTTTTATATCAAAGGAATTTGCATTTTTCTCAGTCACGATATTTTGTTCATTAGTTTACGTCGACTACAATCGCTTCCTTATATGTTTATATTTGAAGCAAGGTGTCGAGTTCATTATTGGCATCTGAAGTTTGTTTTTGCATTATTTTGTATAATATCTTGAAAGCCATTCCAAGCGCCTGTAGGTGCTTTGTTGCACCCGCTGGTTTCTATATGCTTTACAACACTGTGTTTATGGATTATTTGGACTGGTGCTTACTCAGTAGATGATGTTAGGTTGAATTTATTTCCAATTATTTATTGAAAAGGTTTACATTACTTGGTCCTAGAGTTCGGTTTTAGGAGTCCTTCAGATGAATTAATCAGATTGAAGATGGAAATCACACTGATCAACGAGATAGCAGATGGAAGGAACTACCGAAAATCACACCGGTTTCCACGAAGTTAGATTCAAACCGGTGCAATAGCGCCGGTCGTGTAGAAAGGGCATCATCAGATTGTACCTGGTAATCAAAATAACAACGAACTGTGTGTAATAGTCGACTATATGTCAAGGGAGATCTCTCCGCAGTATAGGAGAAAAGTCAGAAAGAGACGGGACACTAAGTGCGGATTAAATATAGTGACAGCGAAATGGACAGAACCCCTATGTATACCTTGTTAGACACAAAATGCTGGAGTAACTCAGCGGGACAGGCATCACCTCTGGAGAGGAGGAATGGGTGACGTTTCAGAATGGTCTGTCTACCTTCGATTTAAGCCAGCATCTGCAGTTCTTTCCTACCTACTTATTCCTAGCTGTGATTAAAATGTAGACGTTGCGGGATTGAGCTGGCCCGGGTGATACTGAAACCGAGCTGGGTCTGCAGGAGTCAGTGTGGGACCGGGGAGAGGGAGGTTGAGGAAGGGATGGGGAATAGATTGTACCCGGGCAGGGGAGGGTACAGAAGTTTGGCGCTACACGATATGGCATGTCTTTAAGTGAAGCCTTCACAGGTGGTCTTACACTCGCCACATCCCCGCCTCTTTCTCCCGTCTTCATCCGCCTTAATCCCCCGCTGGCAAGTTACTTCATTCCCGCCTTTCGTGCATCACGGTACAGATATGGAGATGACATCAGCCCGGCTCTCAAGTCCACCCATTAACAACACAATCAAAATACCTGTCCTTAAGATTAATAACTAGACAAGGGCACCCTGGTGGGGCGATGGCTAAGAGGCCACAGGGTGTGGTTAGGGAGGAGGGGGACTCGGGGAGAGGGAGGTAACACTCTCCAGTAATCACATCCAGTACAACTTGGTGGGCATCCCAGTCTGATCCATCAGGAATCCGCCAAACTCACTCGCTCTATCACCCACCCGGCAAACCCGCCCGTCTCCTCACTGTCACCAGCGGGCTTTGACGCAGATCACACGACTCTGGAGCCCCGACCGTATCCTTTGTGAACAGATCGCTCAGCGAAAAGCATTTTCCCCCCACCCAGAACGTGTTGTTTTGATGGCCCTGCGCACTGGGACGACTTGGTTTGGTCAGGTCTTGCGCAGAGTTAGGCTGCAGGGATCCTGGTCCCGGCGATCGAGCAGCTTGCTCTGCCTGTCCGCCTCCGAGAAAGACATCGAAGAGGACCAGTACGTCTCGGATAACTTGAGCAGTCGCTGCCGGGATCCTGGCTGCTGTACCCGGGCTTTCTCGGTGGACCTCAGTCGTTTGGAGAATAGAAGGGAGAGCGGACATGAGCCGTTCAAACGCCGTTTTTTGGAGGCCATGAAGCGGCAGAACGTGCGAACTCTATCCTTGATCATCTGCACGTTCACTTATCTGCTGGTTGGAGCCGCTGTCTTCGATGCCCTCGAGTCCGAGTTCGAAATGGAGCAGGGTGGGAAGCTGAAGGAACAGCAGATCGGACTCAAGGGCAAGTACAACATCAGCGATGAAGATTACAAGCAATTAGAGGTGATCATCATGCAAGCGGAGCCGCACAGAGCCGGGGTTCAGTGGAAATTCGCCGGCTCCTTTTATTTTGCTATCACGGTGATCACAACTATAGGTAAGTGCTGACATGATCCACTTCAAACACACACGCCACACGCACACACTCGGGCAAGCTATTTCTATGGTGACTGGGTGCTGAAGGGACAGCGACAGACGGGAAATAAAGCCTTCAAAACCTATGTACCTTGCTGGGTAACTAACTAACCTCTTTGAGGGGGACAAGGTCTACTAATAGGAATATATGTCTTTGTTGAATGCCAGTTTGATAGTGGATAAAAAAACAATGAAAGTCTGTCTTGCTAGCGGAAGTTTATAAACTCATTATTCCATATCTAAACTGAAAAAATAGTTTATTAACCTTCTCCCCGGATGACAGTGCGCCGATCGCAATTATAAAATTACATCTTCGTGCGTGTTTTACTATCAGTAACTTGCTGTCGTTGAATCCAGTCTCAACGAAAAACGCCAGCGCTACTCGCTACTCCATTTATCCAGCCAAGCACTCTGACTTTCAGCTCCCTAAATACTGTACGTGGACTGCTTGAAATGAGATCATGTCTATTCCCCATCATTGGAAGTGTAAGCGCACTTAGACCACGGCCACTCTCTGTGTGAGAGAGATCCGTGCTGTGCCCAGGAAATCTGTTCAAAACGCAGCGGGCACGAGTACGTTTCAGCCTATCGCCGAACTTATACCCTGTTGCATGTACAAACCACCTTGTAGGACCGAACGCAACAGGAGACTTTGGAAAATGTAAATGTTAAAGATCCCCTAAGTGTGTACGAAGTGTGCGGAGGGGAAAGCACATGGAGTGAGGGTCGTGTAAAAGAACGGGACAGTCATTTCTAGTCACCCCCCCCCCCCGCCCCCTCACTGACAGGCAGGAACCGAATCGAAATGCTTAAAAAAATACCCGCACTGTTTACAAAACCGATGCAATAAAATAAGACTGCTTCCCGCCCGAGTGCAGTGCAGCAAACGCGGAAGATGACGTGCTGTGTTAAGGGAGGGTTGGGGGGTAAACTTACAAAATGGGAGGATATTCAATGAGGTGCGCAACATAGTTTTGAACTAATACGAACGTGGCAGTTTGTAGGAAACGACTGAGACTTAAAAAACTTCCATCACTTGCCGATAGGCATGCCTGATAATGATATTAAGCATGAAGGATTGTGTTTTCAGTTAAACTGGGGTTTTTTTTTGGGGGGGGGGGGGGGGAGAAGATAACTGTTATTGGCGACGTTTTCCAATACGTTGTCCTGCAATGGGGAAACAAGTGGTACCACTGCACCAAAAGAGGTAGATGTGCTTGGCGCTGCAGTAAAGTGGCACCAGCCGCCGAGGTTCATCAACTCTTCATTTCCTTGCGAAATGAAGAGAACCAAACAATAATGATGTAATTTTGCTAAAACTGCGCAACAGTGGGAAAGGGAGAGATACATCATCCAGGTTCTCATGCTAAGCACGAAGGGGGTCCTAACTTCTGCGAGCCAAGAGTCAGCTGATTTGCAACATAAATCCGTAAACTCGCCCGGGAGTGGAGTGAATTTGACCACGTGCCAATGCCAACCACACCTTGCACTGCACTCACTGCCGGCTGCTTTACTTCACACACGCCCTTGGCCACCAAGAACATCCATATCAATGTCTCCCCTCCTATATATTTCAGACAACAGTTCTGAAAGCGCCGTGACATTTTTTGCCTTCGAGCTACAACTTGTTGTCTTAAATATTTATAACTCCTAGAATGTTTTGGGGGTGACATTTAAAGGTGAAATCACTATGTGATTTCCAGCTGACAAAGTCCCGCTGCAATCTGTTAAAAAACAAAAACGGTGCCGGCTGCAGTTTGTGAGCTTCTTCTCATTTCAAAGTGTCAGCGTTGACATTTCCAATACGCCTTCCCGTCACTCGATCCAGGGCACTTTTCCTGATTTAACCGCTTTAAATGTTTCCACCAACGCTGCTTATCTAATTACCGACAAGTGCGGGATCAGAAGCGCGTTTGAGGTAGGATCACAATAGAGTGAGGATCAGAACTCGCTGTGGGACACCCACGTATACTCAAGAGGAGATATGTTACAAGAGGTTCCCCAGTCGCGAGTCAACGCAGCCGGGAATACACCCACCCTGAGGATTAGATGCCTGTAATAGCCATACATCATTGCCCCCTATTTGTATATCAAAAATACAATGCAGTCGATATTTTTCAAATCTATTATACACCTACATGCCAGCACTATGTGCGATGCAGAGCTCGCTCTCTCTCACATTCAACGTCAAGAAGCGAGTCCGTTTCAGAAATCGGTTTCATAGAGTTTTAAAAGTCCCATCCCGACAAAAAAAAGTCGGGACACCATAAGAAGGATTGTCATCACCTAGATTAGGGTCGTTAACTCAAGTGGTTGAGTTAAATGATTACAGGAAAATCTTTTGGTTTCAAAGTTAATGGAAGTGAACGGTAGCGCCCCCGTTAGGGAACATTCACAATATCACACTCACTGCTCTTTTTAATTGAACTTTGGTTACATATGAAGTTAACTAAAGTTAAAGATACTTTGATTTCCATGTGTGTGACACGCCTCCCTCTTAAAGTAAAACCTTGTAACTGTCGGGGTTTTGTTATTCATCTCTAATCTCAGATTCATAGCTAATTCGACATATCTCGTCCTCTACACGATATACTAACATTGGAGAAGACGAAGAAATGGAGATAAGGGGAGTTCTATTAAAAGACGAGCACATTATGCATCCGCGAAAACACGCATTGCAGTATTAAACTCGGTTGGCAAATGTAGATGTCTGCTCCTCTTTATGGAAGAAACGGGCAGCAAAATAAAAGACGGGACAGCGGCCTTGTTTTGCAGAAAGATAATTGTACTTCCTCTAAAGCAATGTACTGCATTCGCTGTTCAACATGCGGTCTCCTCTGCATTGGAGAAAACAACAGTACATTGGCTGACTACTCTGTAGCACGCCTCTGTTCGGTCCGCAACTGTGAGACTGAACCTGCCTCTTCAGCTACATAGCATGCTGACTTCACTGGCTTTGAAGCCTACACTAGTCCAAAGAAGACCATCATAAGAAAACGGAAGAAAATCTCATCCCTTGACTATCACAGCTCTCTTTCGACTCAATATTGAATTGCTCAGATTCCGATAACTTACCTTTCCAATTTATATCAGAATTGGCCATTGCCAATGAAGGGTCCTCAACGTGTAACATCACCCTTCCCCCCACAGACGACCATGCTACATTTTCTGTTTCATTTCGGTTTTCCAGCATCGGCATTAATGCATCTCTCATAGATCCAGATCAGATCTTCTTTTCCCCTTCTTTTACTCGCCCGATTCTAGATACTCTTGCCCAGAGTAGGATCGTGAACCAGAGGACATGGGTTTAAGGTGAGGGGGGAAAGACTTAATGTGAAACCGAGGGGTAACATTTTCTTGCAAAGGTAGTAGGTGCGTGGAACAAGCTGCCAGAGGAGGTAGTTGAGACGTGGACTATTGCAACGTTTAAGAAACATTTAGACAGATGTATGGATAGGCAGGTTAGAGGGATAAGGGCCAAATGCAAGCAGGTGGGACGAGTGTAGACGGGACATATTAGCAGATGTGGGCAAGTTGGGCGAAGGACTCAATACATCTCCGGAGAGGTGGGCTGGGATTCACAAGCTTTCGCCATACTATCGCACTCAGTGGTACCACTAATTGCGTCACTCTGAACCAGGATTTTGAACCTGGTCCTCTCCCCATTCAATACACCAGATACAACTATCGAGTAAAATGGGCGCAAATAGCCAGTGACAATACACAGATCCAGGATAGCCATTCCGTTGCAGTTTTCTTACGGAGAGAGATACCTTTGCAAACAAGAAGGAAGAGAATGTATACAAGGATCATTAAGGCCATTGGAGGGGGGCACCACGTTTCATTAGTGTATAATGTGCGGAGTTACTTATTTTACACAGATCGCGTGAATGGATCGCGTTGCCATGGTTCGTGGTTGAAGCAGATACGGCATAGGCATTTAAGAGGCTTTGTGTAGGCATATGGATATGCAGGGAATAGAGGGATATGGATTGTTCGCAGGCAGATAAGAGATGTTTTTAGCATCATGTTCGGCAAGCACATAGTGGGCCGAAGGGCCTGCTCTTGTGCTATACCTGTACTATGTTCTACACACATACCTGTACTACGCACACACACACACACACACCGTCGTTGTAAGAAGCATCTCTGAAAATCTGTGTGAAGTAATCGGTGTAGTTCTTAATCGGGAGATTATTTGGAAGTTAGAGAATCATCTTGCATTCATTTTGTAATGAATATCTTACAAAGTCGTGGAATAAAGCGTTAGTGGGCGGCAATAAATATTAATTTGGTGAAATTCGCCATGGTGGCGATAAGGTGATAGCGACGTGCATCTCCTCATGGGGAGATCGCAGAGTACAGAGGGAGAAGCGAGCCTCTAATTGGTACAACCTTTGGCGCCTACATGGACAATACAGATTATATTATTCTTAATTCAGTTGTTAAAATGTTTTTGGGGGGGGTGGGGGGGGGGGCAGCAGAGTGTCGCAGCGGTAGAGTTGCTGCCTCACAATGCCAGAGACCCAGGTTCGATCCTGACTACGTGCTTTGTGTACGGAGTCTGCATGTTCTCCCTATGACCGCGTGGGTTTTCTCCGGATGCTCCTGTTTCCCCCCACACTCCAAAGCCGAACAAGTTTGCAGTTTGACGTCTGTAAACTGTAAATTGTCCATAATGCTAGGATAGTGCTAGTGTACGGGGTGATCGCTGGTCGGTGCGGACTCGGTGGTCCAACGGGCTTGTTTCCACGACGTATTATCTAAAGTCTACAAGCAAATACGACCCAGTATTTGGAATGCTGGTCTTGAACCTGTATCATCCGCAGTAAATGGCTTTAACAGGGGCTGGCAAACCAGAATCTGTGCCAAACTTGACGACTATAAACTTCTTGTCCTTTCCCGTATCTCTCAGCATCTTTACATTTTCCGGAAAAACAGGTTGAGTTTAAAAAGTGAACAAGCTTATAGATTGAGTTTATTTCCAAAACCGTGCCTCTGATAGATACAACGTGCTGGAGTAACTCAGCAGGTCAGGCAGCATCTGTGGAGAAAAAGGATATGTGATGGTCCGGACCTTTCTTCAGACTCGTGGCTCAGGAGAAGGGTCTCGACCTGCAGCATCAGTCATTCCTTCGCTCCAGTGATGCTGCCTGTCCCCCCTGAGTTACTCCAGCACTTTGATAAACCTACACCTGCAGTTCTTTGTTTGTAGTACCCACTGCCGGTGTTGTACACATAACTTGCAGATAAGGCAAAGTTTACCGTAACTTATCACAGTATAGCAACATAAGTTATTTATTTAAAGACAAACTAGTAAGAGTCCTGCATGGCTTGACTAAAAGACTCAGGTCCAGGTATGTGGAATATGGTTTTCAGTCGATGCCACTGAAATATAGTGGTTTAAGTCGATGCCACTGAAATATAGTGGTTTAAGAGCCTAATCCTTGACAGTGCCTTCAGAAGACTCTGGTTGTCGTTACACCTTGGGGCAGATCTTCCATTCCCTTATTGTTGATTAGCTTCTTGTGGTAAAACACGAAGTGCTGGGAGAACTCAGTTGAGTCGGTCAACATGTGTGGAGGAAATGGACAGGCGATAAGTAACCTGGATAAGTTACGGCAAAGATGGGCACCAAATGCTGAAGTAACTTAGCCGGACAGGCAGCATCTCTGGGGAGAAGGAATGGGTGACGTTTCAGGCTGGGACCATTCCTCACATTCAGTCTGGTCCCTCTCCAGGTTGTTTCCCTCGGGAACGGTGCGAGGGAAATCCTGCAACTAAATCATAAAACACACAGCGGTCAAGTAGAACTCCCGCAGTCAGTCAAGAACTTCACATTCCAGAACCACGAATGTGTAGGATCTCCCACTTGATAAGTGAACCATGTCTCTCTCAAAAGTCGCTGCCCGACCCGCTGAGCATTTTCCAATACTTTGGTTTTGATTTCCACCATCTACAGCCTTCCATCACCATTTTGCAACCCCTTTGCCGTTTCCCCTATCCTTTCATTCCCCTTCCCCTACACTTCCTCAGTTCAGTTCAGTTTAGTTTATTGTCACTTATACCGAGATACAGTGAAAAACTTTTTGTTGCATGCTAACCAGTCAGCAGAAAGACATTACATTAGCAAGTAGGTTTCGCAACATACGAGGAATTTGATTTGCCACACAGTCATACCAATAAAGAGCAACAAGACACCCAAATATATTTTTGAACATGAACATCCACCACAGCTACTTCACCACTGTGATGGAATGTAAAACAAGTTCAATCTCTTCCCTTCTTTATTCTCCCACGGCCCTGCGGTGAGTCGCAAAGTCAATCTCGAGCAAGGCCGCCAACTCCATGATGTTAGGCCGCAGGGCGACCGGAGATACGACCCGGAAAACAATTTATTCGCTGCAAAAATGTTTCTCCCGCCCACCCCCTCCTTCCCCCACATAAAACAAACCAGTGAACATTAACACATACTTTTAAAACACACTAAAAATAACAACAAAGAAGAACAGACAGACAGACCGTTGGCGAGGCTGCCATGCTCATGGCGCTACCCGGTGGATTATTGAGCCATGTACAGTGTATAAATACATGATAAGGGGATAATGTTTAATGTAAGGTTAAGCCAGCAAAATCCGGTCAAGGAAAGTCCGAGGGACATGGAAGAGGTAGATAGTAGTTCAGCACTGCTGTCTGGTCGTGGTATCAGCTGCCTGATAACATCTGGTTCATCTTCTTTGCATCTTTTTTTATACAATTTTAGTTACAATCGTCTTCTCAAATGTATGGTCCCACTCAGCCTGCTCGCCTCTCCCCCTTGCTCCGTTTTACTCTCGCCCTCTCTCCAAATCGAGTCACAACCCCGGTGATTTTTTTCTGCTGCGTCTTGTTTGTTCGGCACTACTTGCTTTAAATGCAGATTAAAAATCAATGTATTTACATTCTGCAACCCCCACTCCCCCCCCCCCCCCCCCCCCCCCCCACCCCCCCCCCCCCCCCCCCTCCTTAACGACCTCTCGTCCACCCCTCACGCTGCTCATTTAAGACGTTTCATCGCCGCGCAGGTAACAGTGAGGTTGTTTGATCTCAAGACCTGGAAGCCCATTCTCACAAGCCCTGGAGAAAGCATTCTCCACAAAGCGTCAAATCGCACAAAGATCTGCTGGAGCTTGGAAGTTTTCCCATTTTTTGCGGTCTGAAAGTTTAAATATTAACTAGTTGAAAGCATCCTCTGCACCGCAGCTTTACTTACCTTAGCTCATAGTTCAAAGCGGGAGACGGCCAAGTGTTCCCATCGAAGGCTCGGTGTTAATTTATTTACTTTTATACATTGGGAACGGCAAATGCAAGCATAAACACACACACACAGCTGCGTCACATTTAACACACCAATGCACAGTTGTTCCTTAGGTGAGAAACCCGACTGGAGTGGACTTCATCCACACGTACTCACTCAAAGCCCTTTGCTTTTCTCCACCCCTCCCCTTTCCTTTCCCCCTATCCCTTCCCCTTCATCATCCCTCCCCCCCCCCCTCCCTTCTTCCCATTCCCCCTCTCCCAACTCCCCTCCCATTCCCCCCCTCCGGTTCCTCCCTTCTGATTCCCCCTCCCTTCCCCCTCCACCCTCCCCTTTCGCCCCTTTCCTCACTCTTCCCCTCTCCCTCTCCCCCTCCCCCCTTTCCTCCCTCCCTTCCTCCTTCCCTCTCCCCCTTCCTCCTTCCACTTCTCCCTCAGTCATCACCCATGACTTCCATACATATAAACATTATTCTTCAATTTACTATGTAATTGTGTGGCTGGTTGCCAGATTTTGCTGATAACATCCTTCTCAATAAACAAAAGTCTTATTTTAGATCAGAGAGGATGGGCATAACTGGGAAGCTTTATTGTTGAGCGCCAATTGGCCTATTTGCTACGTCACTACAGAGGACAGTTAATAATCAAGCTCTTCAATGCGTTTGGAGTCACAGGCTGGCCTGACATGTTGTGAATGGTAGATTTCCTTCCCTGGAGCTTATCAGTGAGCCTATTTTTTTTATAGACAGCGTCTATCCTGGCTGTTTAATGTCTCGCATTACTGAAAGTGCCATTTCACTCTGAAGCTGTTGAATATTTGGATTTGAATTCTCATTTGAAACTCAAATCTCCAGGTAAATAACCCCCTGGACATTGGTTCAGTAACTTAACTGTTATGCTACCATACTGACGATGGATCAGAAGAAGGATCTCATTCCAAAATGTTACCTAACCATGTTCTGCAGAGATGCTGCCAGACCTACTGAGTTACTCCAGCACTCTGTCCCCCTTGTGTATTAATCATCATTTACCTACTGAATGCATTTCTTATATCAACTTGTCTTTGTAATGAGTTCATTCAGAATGTTTATTTCAATGATTATTCAAGCATTCTTCATAGTTAAGTGATAGGAGCAGAATTAGGCCATTCGGCCCATCACGTCTATTCAAACATGGCTGATCTATCTTTCTCTCTCAGCCCCATTCTTCTGCATTCTCCCCATAACCGCTGACACCCTTATTAATCAAGAATTCTATCTATATTAATTGCACTTTACATTAAAATACCACCAAGACAAACCATGGTGGTTCTCTTAGAGATGGAAGATCTGCAGTGGTTCCAATTGTTGACTCAATCATGTGCAGGATGAGGAAGACTGATTGATTTCTGTCACCTTTAGAAATGGGTGGATATTGAGGAAATATGAACAATCCCTTTTCTCAAAAAGATTATTGTCTTAATGTTACAGTTTTATTAGTATAAGTATTGGTATTAGCATTAGCATTAGTATTAGTATTTATTGGCATTTTTCATGCAACATCTTCTAATATCCTTGCTTTGAATTGAGGCAACCTCAGTGTGTATGATTGTTTATTCGGTATGTGAGAATTGCTGGGAATCCATGCTCCTTCCTCACACCAGGGAATCCTGATATTTGCCACCATTCCCTTTCTCCAGTACATTGAAAACTGGTCCTGTTTCCTGCACATGCAGAACTCATTGATTTTTATCACCTTTGCTAATAACGTCCACCCCATTCTCAAATTTAGTTGGACCATTTATGACTCTTCTCTTTCTAGTTTTATTTTGCCTCCATCTCATGAGACAAACTATCCACCAACATTCACTATTAACCCTCTGACTCACAGCTACCGAGATGATACTTTTTCTGGGCCCATTAACTCATTTTTCTGGGTCCCATTCACCCACTACCAATATATTTCCTACCAACACACTTCACCTCCTGACTTTCCCCATCTGATTCTGGTTCCATCTGCCCTTCACCTCTCCTCTAATAGTTCCCATTAGATTCCTGCACTGGTAGCCTTGGCATTTCTGTTGATCACCCACCTAGCTGTCTTCAACTTCAGCCTTCACCCCTTCCCCTGACCTGGCTTCATCAGCCTTTCTTTAGCCTGCCTTCATCTACTTACTCCTGTCTTCTGCCCCTTCCCCTTTCCATTTGACCTGCTTATCATCATCCACCCTTCCTCAGTCCCTCAGTCCACCCACTGGCCCTGGTGTCACCACCTCCCCTCTCCTCTTTATACTGGTTATCCTCCCTCTCCACCTGTGGTTTTGATACAAGGTTTGAATCACAAATTCCTCCCTTCACTCCCCCCTCCAAAGATGCTGCTTGACCCAAAATGGAAAAACAAGAGACTGCAGATAATAGATAATAGACAATAGAAAATAGGTGCAGGAGTAGGCCATTTGGCCCTTTGAGCCAGCACCGCCATTCAATGTGATCATGGCTGATCATCCCCAATCAGTACCCGGCTCCTGCCTTCTCCCCATATCCCCTGACTCTGCTATCTTTAAGAGCCCTATCGACCTCTCTCTAGAAAGTATCCAGAGAACTGCCCTCTGAGGCAGAGAATTCCACAGACTCACAAATCTCTGCGAGAATAAGTGTTTCCTCATCTCCATTCTAAATGGCTTACCCCTTATTCTTAAACAGTGGCACCTGGTTCTGGACTCCCCCAACATCGGGAACATGTTTCCTGCCTCTCGCGTGTCCAAACCCATAATAATCTTATATGTTTCAATAAGATGCCCTCTCATCCTTCTAAATTCCAGTGTATACAAGCCCAGCCGCTTCAATCTCTCAGCATATGAGAGTCCCGCCATCGTGGGAATTAACCTTGTAAACCTACGCTGCACTCCCGCAATAGCAAGAATGTCCTTCCTCAAATTAGGGGACAAAAACTGCACACAATACTCCAGGTGTGGTCTCACTAGGGCCCTGTACAATTGCAGAAGGACCTCTTTGCTCCTATACTCAATTCCTCTTGTTATGAAACCCAACATGCCATTCGCTTTCTTTACTGCCTTCTGTACCTGCATGCTTACTTTAATTGACTGATGAACAAGGACCCCCCCAAATCCCATTGTACTCTCCCTTTTTCCAATTTGACACCATTTAGATAATAATCTGCCGTCCTGTTTTTGCGACCTTGCTGGAGTCTGGATTTTTTTTTTAAAACAGCTTCTCTGACCTAAACCTTTGCACCTAGAAACACATTGGCAGCAGGTGCTTGGAAAGTCCATCATCTGCAATTTATTCTTCAAGTTACCCACCATTCAGTCTTGCAATTATATTGCCATTGATTTATCACTACTGGGTCTGAATCCTGGAACTCCCTGCAGAATAATGTTGTTGGGTTGCCCTTAGCAGCAGGATTATGAAGCTTCAGGATGGAAACTCATGACTACTTTTACCTGGGCATTTAAAGATGGGCAATAAGTGGCAGTGGAGATGTAACAATAAAAACAACTGCTCTATGACAAAACACAGTATTCCCCTTAAAATTGGCAATTAGGAGTTACCTTTGGCATTGCAGTAAAGCCAAATGAAATTGTCGCAGGAGCATTCACTGCCAAGTTTTCCCCTGCTCTCTGTGACTGCATCCTCACATGTTCAGAAGGATAGGCTATTAAAAAAGAAAACATATCATGATTTTTATCTAAGTGTGCACAAGCAATGTTAACACTAAATTATGGTCAATTAAATTGTGCCAAGTGTAATTTTGTTTTGGAATGAAGGTATATCTTATGCATGAGCAGAAAATGATAATGGGTAATATCTGTTTAGCAAAGCTTTCACTTTCACTGGGGAAAATGATGATCATCTCCTTCACTGCAGGCTTTTGCCACGATAGCTCAACGCTCATGCCAAAAGGAACACTTCTTAAAACCAAGAGTACAAACTATTTATCAATTAACAAATTCAATGAAGAAAATGTATTATCATTCATGATTTGCAACATTTAACACATTGCTCTTTGCATTTAAATGAAAACATAATACTTACTGCAAATTTGTATTTTAATTTTATTTGGTATTTGAAATAGAATGAATTTAGAAAGCTGAACTCTTTACATAACAGATGAGTGTATGTGTGTTTTGACTTATGCATGCATAAAGTGAGAATGCAAATATTACATTTTTCTTTTCCATATTATTTATTTTACAAGTTATGTTGAATTTGGACAATTCCATAAATGCTGTTTACTACTTGTACAGAAATAGCATATCAGAACAGATGAGAATGGCTGCAAAGCCAAAAGATCATTATAATGTGGCCCTTTTTTTTAGTTTAGTTTAGTTTCGAGATACAGGGCGGAAACAGGTCCCACTGGCCCACCGAGTCCACGCCGACCAGCGATCCCCGCACACTAACACTATCCTACACACACTAAGGACAATTTACATTTATAGCAAGCCAATTAACCTACAAACCTGTACGTCTTTGGAGTGTTGAAGGAAACCAGAGCACCCGGAGAAAACCCAAGCTGGTCACGGGGAGAACGTACGAACTCCATACAGACAGCATCCGTTGTTGGGATCGAACTTGGTTCTCCGGCGCTGCAAGTGCTGTAAGGCAGCAGCTCTACTGCTGCGCCACCGTACCGCCCGTATTGCAGCCCTTTTGTATTTGAAAATATTACAGTATTATAATGAAGTACACACATACAGTATTTACATGGTGGAGTATGAAAAGAAACACAAAACAACAGCACAGTATTGAAACTGAAGGAAATCCACATTAGGCAGGAAATGGTGTTGGGTAGACTGATGCGACTGAAGGATGATAAATCCCCAGGGCCTGATGGTTTGCATCCCAGGGTACTTAAGGAAGTGGCTCTAGAAATCGTGGACGCATTGGTGATCATTTTCCAATGATTTATAGATTCAGGATCAGTTCCTGTGGATTGGAGGGTAACTAATGTTATCCCACTTTTTAAGATGGGAGAGAGAAAACAGGGAATTATAGACCAGGTAGCCTGACATCGATGGTGGGGAAGATGCTGCAGTCAATCATAAAAGATGAAATAGCGGCACATTTGGATAGCAGTAACAGGATCGGTCCGAGTCATCATGGATTTACGAAGTGGAAATCATGCTTGATTAATCTTCTGGAATTATTTGAGGATGTAACTAGGAAAACAGACAAGGGAGAGCCAGTGGATGTAGTGTATCTGGACTTTCAGACAGCATTTGATAAGGTTTCACATTGGAGATTAGTGGGCAAAATTAAGGCACATGGTATTGGGTGTGGAGTGCTGACATGGATAGAAAATTGGTTGGCAGACAGGAAACAAAGAGTAGGGATTAACGGGTCCCTTTCAGAATGGTAGGCTTGGTACCGCAAGGGGTGCTGGGACCGCAGCTATTTACAATATCCACCAATGATTTAGATGAAGGGATTACAAGTAACATTAACATATTTGCAGATGACACAAAGCTGGATGGCAGTGTGAACTGTGAGGAGGATGCTATGAGAATGCAGGGTGACTTGGACAGGTTGGGTGAGTGGGCAGATGCATGGCAGATGCAGTTTAATGTGGATAAATGTGAGGTTATCCACTTTGGTAGCAAAAACAGGAAGGCAGATTATTATCTAAATGGTGTCAAGTTGGGAAAAGGGGAAGTACAATGGGATCTGGGGGTCCTTGTCAACAGTCAATGAAAGTAAGCATGCAGGTGCAGCAGGCAGTGAAGAAAGCGAATAGCATTTGGCCTTCATTACAAGAGGATTTGAGTATAGGATCAAAGAGGTCCTTCTGCAGTTGTACAGGGCCCTAGTGAGACCACACCTGGAGTATTGTGTGCAGTTTTGGTCCCCTAATTTGGGGAAGGACATTCTTGCTATTGAGGGAGTGCAGCGTAGGTTCACAAGGTTAATTCCCAGGATGGCGGGACTTACATATGCTGAGAGAATGGAGTGGCTGGGCTTGTATACCCTGGAGTTTAGAAGGATGAGAGAGAAGGAGGGAGACATATAAGATTATTAAGGGTTGGACACATTAGAGGCAGGAAACATGTTCCCGATGTTGGAGGGGGTCCAGAACCAGGAGCCACATTTTAAGAATAAGGAGTAAGCCATTTAGAACGAGGATGATGAAACTCTTTTTCACACAGAGAGTTGTGAGTCTGTGGATTTCTCTGCCGGGCGGTGGAGGCCAGAGGGCGGTGGAGGCCAGTTCTCTGGTTACTTTCAAGAGAGAGCTAGATAGAGTTCTTAAAGATAGCAGAGTCAGGGGAAATGGGGAGAAGGCAGAACGGGATACTGATTGGGGATGATCAGCCATGATCAAATTGAATGGCGGTGCTGGCTCGAAAGGCCGAATGGACTACTCCTGCACCTATTGTCTATTGTATATTGTCTATTGAGGATCTCCACCCAAAACGTCACCCATTCCTTTCCCCCAGAGATGCTGCCTGTCCCGCTGAGTCACTTCAGCATTTTGTATCTACCTTCGAGCCAGTATTGAAGTTGGTGTAAATTTGTCTTTAATCCCAATGCTGGGTTTGCACCTGAAATGTCGCATATCCTTTCAGGCACAGTTGCTGCTCAATCCACTGAATTCCTCCATCAGTTTGATTTTTCCTCCAGCATCTGCAGTCTATTGTGTCTGGCGACTGCCGCAACATTTTCAACATGTTGAAACATTTTCGGCGACAGTGGTGACAAAATTTGCTGTCATAGGTTGTCGTAGGTTGCTGTAGGTATTTGTAGGTGTTGTCGTAGGTTGTCGTAGGTGCTGTCGTAGGTGAATTCCATTAAAACTAGTCCCTGGCAGTCGCCTAAGTGGGACAGGCCCTGTCTTGTGAACCCGTTTCACCTATAAGTTTGCTTTTTCTCCCTCTGACTGAGTGGCTTTTATTCCTGGTAATTTAATTTCCTTCCACACCCCAAATATGCACTGGTTGTCAGGTTAGTTGGCTATTGCAAATTGCCCTTAATGTAGATGGGTGGGAGGAGGTGGGTGACCCTAATGTAGGTGGCTGTGAGCCTGTGAGAGAGAATAGGTTGCAGGGAGATAAATGGGGAGTGGGATTTAGTTTTTAGAGATATTATGGAAACATGCCCTTTGGCCAACCGAGACCATGCCGCCCAGCGATCACCCCAAACACTAACACTATCCTACACACACTAGGGACAATTTACAATTATACTAAGCCAATTAACCAACAAACCTGTACATCTTTGGTATAGGAAGGAATTGCAGATGCTAGTTTAAACCGAAGATAGACACAAAAAGCTGGAGTAACTCAGCGGAATAGGTAGCATCTCTGGAGAGAAGGAATGGATGATGTTTCGGGTCAAAAACCTTCTTCAGAAGAACGGTCTTGACCCAAAACGTCCCATTCCTTCTCTCCAGACATAATCACCCCAGGATTGCTGGGGTTACTCTGTGAACCAGCACTGACTTCCAGTTGGAATATGAATACATAAAATAAATGGTGAAACAAATCTGTCAACCTGCTCGCCTTGTATTCAGAATGTATCGCCTGCCAAACCTGTCAAGAAATATTAATTCAAAAACTAGTAACATCGATAAATTATTTTAAACATTTAACAATCATTTAAAAAAATAAAATGAAAACAAAAATGACGAAAACATTTAAAATGCAACTACAGCTATATAATTAAACTATATTAAAAAAGTAGACAACAAATGCTGGAGAAACTCAGCGGGTGAGGCAGCCTCAATGGAGAAAAGGAATAGCGGACTTTTCGGGTCGAAACCCTTTCTACATAGATGCTGCCTCACCCGCTGACTTAATCCAACATTTTGTTGTCGACTTTTGATTTTTCCAGCATTTGCAGTTCCTTCTTAAACATATATTTAAAAAGTTGTAAGTTAACTAATATGTGTGATGGGCGCTTCATTGCTCTGGGCCTGTACTCGCTGGAGTTTACAAAGATGGGGAGGGGAGGATCTCATTAAAATTTACCGAATAGTGAAAGGCCTGAGGATAGAATGGATATGGAGAGGATGTTTCCACGAGTGGAAAAGTCTAGGACAAGAGCGCACAGCCTCAGAATAAAAGGATGTATTTTTAGCATGGAGATGAGGAAGAATTTCTTAAAGGGCCTGTCCCACTGCGGCAACCAAATACGCAAGTTTAGAAGAGTTTGCCCTCGACTCATTCTCACAGCATGGTTGACATGAGGTCCTAGGAGGTCTTTGTAACTCTCCTTCATGCTCGAGAGTAGTCTCCGTGTATTCGAGGCCTCAGCTAGGTCGCGGCTTTTTTTTCCAACATGCTGAAAAATGCCAGCCAGTAAAAAAAGGTTCGTCGAGGAATATCCTAGTAGGCTGTAATGCTATTTGTAGGTAATCAAAGGCAATCAAAGGTAATCGAGGGTAGTCGAAGGGAAAGCTCGTTGAGAAAAAAAAGGTAAGTAAACCCACCGGTAGTGTTAAATGCCCGCAAAACGTCATTAAATGTTGTCTGGCTTCTTAAAAGTGTCTCCATTCCCTCTCCCCCTTCTCCCCCCTTCTCTCCCCATCTCTCCTCATCTCCCTCCTTCTCTCTCCCATCCCCATCTCTCCGCGTTCTCTAAAGGACTTACCGTAACAGTGGCAGCCGTCCTTTACCTTCCTATTCATCGTGGGTGCGAATTTCAGACAGCGCTTTCCCATGCCCCCGCCTTTGCGATGTGTTTGTGTGTGCGGTCGGTCGATCCAGCTCGAGGTTTTCCAGGCGAGTGCCCTCGAGCTTCAAGGTGGAAGCTTCTGAACTCGTGGATTAGGTCGCCACAGTGGGACAGCCCCTTAAGGTTATGGGGAGAAGGCAGGAGAATGGGGTTAACAGGGATCGATCAGCCATTATTGAATGGTGGAATAGACTAGACTTGATCTGTTCCTATGAATTATGAACCTATGAATACTTACCTTTCAATTGAGCATGGACACACTTAATGTTCTTCAGGTACTGAAAGAGGGAAAGAGAGAGAGAGAGAGAGATGTGTAGGGAGATTGGTGAGGGGGATGTGTGAGTCAGAGGGAGCGATAGAGATGGAGAGATGGTCAGAGAGATGGAGAAAGAGAGAGAGAGAGAGAGAGAGAATGGAAGATCCAGATAGAAGAGAGAGAGAAAGATAGCAGAGAAGGGAGAGAGAAAGAGAGGCAGGGGGAGGGAGCACTGAGGGAGAGAGGTGCAGGGGAGAGAGGGGGAGAGCAGGTAGAGAGGGAGATAAAGAGTAGAGGGAAAATGGAAGAGTGATGGGGAAAAAGACAGAGATAATGTGTGTGTGTGTGTGTGTGTGTGAGAGGGAGAGAGAGAGAGAGAGAGAGGGGGGGGGGGGGGGGGGGGGGAGAGAGGGAGAGGAGAGGGAGAGAGAGAGGGAGAGAGAGAGAGAGAGAGGGAGAGAGAGAGGAGAGAGAGAGAGAGGAGAGAGAGAGAGAGAGAGAGAGAGATAGAGAAAGAGAAAGAGAAAGAGAGAGAGAGAAAGAGAGAGAGAGAGAAGGGAGAGAGAGAGTTGTGCAGTGAAGGAACTGCAGATGCTGGTTTAAAACTGAAGATATTCACGAAATGCTGGAGTAACTCAGCAGGACAGGCAGCATCTGTGGACAGAATGAATGGGTGACGTTGTGGGTCGAGATATTTGCAAAAAGTAATGCTGCAGACATAATTCATCTACATTTTATCTATATTTTATAAGATCTATTTAAGGTAGCCAAGAGCCAAGTAATAAATAAGATCAGAGAATGCATAGTCAGGAGTAAATAGATAAATTAATTGCACTTAGTATAGAAAATCAGGGCAGAGAGTGGAGAAAGTGAGTGAAAGAGCCACTCACAATGGAAGCAGGTGGGTAGTGCTGTACCTGCTGGTATTCACAATGTACTTTGGTGATTTAGATTCAGAAATCAAAGGCACAACTCAAAAAAATTGTAGAAGGCATGGGTGTGGATAGAAACATGGAAACATAGAGAATAGGTGCAGGGTAGGTCATTCGGCCCTTTGAGCCAGCACTGCCATTCAATATGATCATAGCTAATCATCCAGAATCAGTACCCCGTTCCCATGTTCTCCCCATATCCCTTGATTCCATTAGCCATAAGAGCTATATTTAACATTGATTGTGGGGAATAGTAAGTACAGAGGAAGACTGCTAGGAACATAGAGCAGTAGAGTACAGGAACTGGCCCTTAGGCCCACAATTTATGTGCCAAGCATGATGCTAAGTTAAACTCATCTAAAAATATGAAAGACTTCACAAATTTGTGTGTCATCTTTGCAGACAGGCCATGCCAATCTGTATTGTTCCAATTACAGGAAGGCTTTAACAAACATGTTAAACATGTTAGTTAAAATGAGAACATAATTAGCAAATGAATTAGCAAATGAAGTTCCACACAGATAAATGTGGATTTGTACATCTTGGTAGATATAGTACAGAGGTCACTTCCTACATAGATGGCAAGTATCAAGTTGGCAGAGTGGGGCCTCAAGAGTAGAAATTCACTAATAACTGATAGTTGTATTAAAGGTTTCCAAAGGGATAAATTAAAAGGAACCCATGCAGAGAGAGAATTCTCTTGAGGTATGAAGGATGAGGAGTGATCTAGACAAAACCTGTATAATTATAATGAGTAGACAAATATTGCATGCAGAGAAAATGTTTGAAATTGTTGGGGAGTGCATATATTGTTGGGGAGGGGTGGCACAGTATTGGAGCAGTAGAGTTGTTGCCTTATAGCGCCAGAGACCCGGGTTCGATCCTGACTATGGGTACTGTCTGTACGAAGTTGGTAGGGTCTCCCTGTGACCGCATGGGTTGCCTCCCACATTCCAAAGATGTGCAGGTTTGTAGGTAAATTGACTTCTGTAAAGTGCCTCTTGTGTGTAGGATGCGAAACTGGGATAACATAGACCTAGTGTACAGGTCGGCGTAGACTCGATGGACTGAAGGGCCTTGTTCCAGGCTGTATCTCTAAACCAGAGGCTACCATTATACGGTAGAAGAAATCCAATTGGGAATACAGAAAATTAACGTCACTTCGGTGGGGGTTACGGGTTGTGTGCAGCACCTAGGGGTGGTGGTAGGGGGACAGGGAGACCTTTTTACCTGAAAGGCTGGAGTTCGGGGGGGACAGAAGGTTGCGTGTGTTTTTTGCCCACAGGGCTGTTTGTTTCAGCGCCAGGAGGCAGAGGGTGTGTTAGGGAAGAGGGGTTGACGTGTCCTCTGGTGGGCTTGTCGGTGGGTCCAATGCACGATTCACGGGCGCGGAAGTAGAGGGCCGGTTGAGGGAGTTGGCCTTTGTAACTGTGTGTGTGAGCCATTATCAAAAAACCCCCTTGGGGTTGTCGGTGAACCTGTTTGTCGAGCGTGTGGGATCGGTCGGCATCTGTTGGGGGTGGGGGGCGGGGCTAAATATTGGGAGGAGTTGTCGGCAGGGCGGTCCAATGTTTAGTAGGGGACTAGGTTCTGTTTGTCATGTTGTGCATCCAGCGTGTGACAAGATCGCCGGACCCTCAGGAGAATGTTGGCAAGCTGCCAGAGGGGTTTGGGGGTTCGTATTGTTGGGGCAACGGATCGGGTGTATCGGATCAGGGCTGGAGTCTTTTGTCAGAGAAGGTGTGTGTGGAAGAAGGGGGTGTCTGTTTTGGCGTGTTTGTTGCTTGGGCGAAAGCTGAGGCAATGGGAGTGTGGGGGAAGGGGGTGGAGGGCCGGATGGGGGTGGTAAGGAAGCCCCAATGTCACCTGGGTTTTGGGTTTTTGGTCAGGTGAGCGGGGGGGCAGAGCGCCACCGGGGCAACGTTTGTTGCCCACGAACGGACAGATCCCTATCCACCCCTGGCCGCCGGCCAGAAAAGGGGGCCCGCGGGAACTCCCGGGGTCCTCCGTCCCTGCCCACGCTCAAACCAACCTCCAGCCCCAGTAACGGCCTCCCCGCAACCGACGCGCACAGTCTCAGGCCAGCCAGGGACCCGTAGCATGCCGGGCGTGGGGGGGCACCCAGGGCTAGTCCGCCGCAGGACCGCGCGGGTCGCGGGGCTAGGGAGTGCGCGGAGTGGATCGCCGCACTCCGGGCAGGTTGGGAGCGCCCACTCTGTTTGGCGGTGCCGGGCGGCTTAATCTTGGTGAGGGCAAACGCTCAGGCTGTCGGGGTGGGGGGGGGTCTACCTACGGCGGTCGTCTGGGGGTCGTCGTGGTTTAAGAGTCGGGTGTTTATACCATTGGTATTGACCCTGGCCGTCCCATTGTTGGTGCCGCGTTGTTGTGGTGGGGGCGCGGGCTTTCTGTCCTGGGGTGTGTGGTTCGGTCCCTCATTTAGTGTTGGCGTGTGGCCTTTTGGGGACTGGTGTGGGCCGGGCGAGTTCGCAGATGGTCACAGCACTCCCGTTTGTTTTATTCTGGACGATGGGACGGAAGGAGGAGGTGCCATTGGAGTGATCCACCAGGAGTGCTGGTAGCATGAAGTTCAGAAGGGGAGGGACAACTCACCTTTAACAACAACACCCCGGCGCGGCTGGCTTATGCCACACGTCGGCCCATGGCCTCATCCGGTCGACCGACCCAGCGCCTGCCGCGGGGCACACGTTGCTCGCCGGCACATCGCCGGCCACCGTACATTCCTGGCTACTGGGGGCGTGCTTTGGTCGAATGCTGTGGGGGCCTTGTCTATCTATACGCCGTCTCTGCGGACTGTTGTTGGTGGTGGTGCTGGGAGGCCGGGCCGTGGCCAAGGTGGGGGGCCACGTTTTCCGGGGCGCGAGGGTTACAAGGCCCCTGGCAATCCGGGAGCCACCTATGGCCTGTTCAGCCGTGGGGGTCCGCGGGTTTCCCACGCACCCCGGCCTGCCGCGGCCCCCCGGCGGCTCGCCCGGACGTACCGGGGGAAGGCTCGGTCTGATGTCGCTGGTGAGGGCTTGTACGGGGCCAAACGCCACGGGAGGTTCCGGGCCGTGCCAATCTGTCCCAGCGTGGCCTGGTCTGGGAGGGTTTTGATCTTTGGGGGGCCATGTCGCGTTTGGTGTCGTATGGGGTCTGGGTGTCAAGATACCGGCAGGGGCAGGATTCTGGGTTTGTGGGGACCGTGGTGGGTTCTGTATAGTGTTGGGAGGGTGTTTGATTGATTTTGGTGGGGTGGTGAGGGGGTGGCTCAGGTGCGTGGGGGGGTCGGGCGCCGTTGTCGCAGGGTATTTTACGGCATGTCGTTCTCGGAGGAGCGAGTAGTGGGGGTACGCCCTATTGACTTTAGTGTTTGCGCTGGGTCTTCGGTGTCTGTTTTGGTGTGGTGTGTTGCGGGAGTGTGGGTGTTTGGGGTAGCCGCTACGTTTCGTTGTGGCTTCTTTTCTCCACGGGGTCCGGGGAAGGCATAGGGTGCCGGGGCGGGGGGGGGGGAACAGAAGTAAGCAAAGGAAAGGCGTGTGGCGGGTGTCACAGATGGCGGGGGCGACACGGCTACCTTTTTTAGATGGGCACCGGGTTGGCGCAGTGAGAACCTCTCACATGGCGACTCGGGTGAGTTTCGACTTTGGGGCAAAGCGAAGAGAGGCGTGTACAGACTCGCTTTGTGGTCGTGTAGTCCTGAAGGTTTGTGCGCTGTTGTGTGGGTGACATTTCGGCCACATCTACGCATGCTGAAAAGTCTCGTGTTTTACCGTCCTGAATGTTTCCCCCTTTTTTGAGTAATGCGATTTTGCGCTTTTTGCAAGCTGGGCACCTTTTGTGCAGCGTTCGTGTGCGAAATTTCGCCAGCTTTTCCATACGAAAAATCTCCTTTATGTGTCCTAATGTTTCGGCGCTTTTTGCATGCTGAATTTTCGTCACTTGTTGTATGCTGAAATTTCGGTGGTTTTCGTGTGCTGGACTTTCGTTGCTTTTCATGTCCTGTAATTTTGTCGCTTTTCGCATGCTAAAATGTCGTCACTTTTTGCGTGTTAAATTTTCATCGCTTTTCATGTGCTGATATTTTGTCACTTTTCATGTGCTGATATTTGTTGCTTTAATGTCCTGAATTTCGTCTGACTTTCCATGCCCTAAATAAGCCAGAACCCCCCCGGAGAGAAGGCGCCAAGGGACGGAGAGGCAGCCACAAGATAAGACACAAAGGGACGGAGGGGGGGTTTCCTGAGGGTTTCCTCTTGGTTGCAGAAAAGAGATTGCTTTCGCACATTCGAATGCTCAATGTCTTCGGCGCACAGGGAAGGGGGAATGGCGGAAGCGGACTGAACCCTAGAGAAGTATGTCGCCTTAAGCCATCTGGGAATTCGTATCTTTATGAGGAACGAAATAGGCGGGGCGGCGCCGGGGAAGCTGAGTTTTTTGTTGGGGGGGCGGACAGCAGCCAAGGAGCCTAATTCCGGCTGGGCAGGAAGTTTGGGCGGGCGAACGATCTGGAGACGGAAAGGCGGAACTTTTTGCAAACAGGAACTTTCCGGCACTTTTTGCGACCTCCAGGTTTTGGAGCAGAAGGAGTTCAAAGACTTTCGTCCAAGTTAGCATGATTAATTTCGAAACTTAAACGAGGGCTGAGAGGCACTTGGTTTTAATTTCCTGGAATGTTCTCTGTGGGGAGATCAGTGCTTAATTTCTGTCTGCTGTTGTTCACTGCAGACATTAAATTGGTTTTTTTTTTTTTTTGGTTCGGCTCTTTCAGGTGCTGAATTTCCGTCCACTTACTTGTTCTGAGAGGCGTGTTGAATAAAAGAACTTTTCGTGGGCTTGACTTTCGTCTTTTTTCCCCTTGGCGGTGCCAGGGAGGTCGACCATATCTGCACGATCCCTGCTGAGTCAACACTAGGGGAAGTTTGAGTGAAATTGGTGGTCCTGGGATGCATGCAACAGTTGCGGTCTCTTTTAGCCAATGGGGATATTAGGAGGGTTCGCTTTTCACTTCTTGAGGGACATGTCTCTTTTATGTACAGAAGCTGAGTCCGTCGTTCGGGTTTGAAGGACAGTAAATGTTAAAGCACCCGGTGGTGCTGAATTTTTGGTGGCATATTGCGGAAAGGAAACGGTCTTGTCGCTAACCACAGCTGAAATTTCGCCCCATTTCTAGGTTGTCTGGAATTTCGTTTCGCTTCTAGAGTCCTGATAAAAGCTAAGTTCCGGAGGCGCAATTTTCGTTCCTAAGAAATCTTGAAAGGTTGGCGCTTTTCGCTATCGGATAGCAAAGCTTTCATGGCTTTGACATTGGGTGTCGCTTTATGCAGCCGGTCAGTTCGTCACTTCTTTGCATGCTGCATGTTCGTTGCTACTGCTCTGTGCAATCTATTTTGTTGGTTTTAACTTTCCTAAGTGTTCCTACCATTTTCCGCGTGCTGAAGTGTTGTTCCCCTTTTGCAAGATGAATTATATGTAGCTTTCTTCGTGGCTGAAATTTGCCACTTTTTACGCCCTGAAATCTCAGTCACTTTTTCGCGTTCAGAACATTCCGTCGCTTTTTCGCGTGCTGAAGGCTTTGTCGCGAAAATTTCACATGTCTGACTGTTTTGTCACTTTACATCGCCCCGAGGATGGGCTCACTTTACATCGTGCTGATTATTAGACGGTTCTCACATGTAAGCCTAGCACTGATCCTCCGTTTTGCGCGTGCTAATTTTTTGTCGCAATTTAATGTCAAGCTGAATGTTTGTCGCTTTTCATGTGCTGAACTTTCGCGCACTTTTCCGTCTCAAAATGTCGTTGCTTATTGTTGTCCATGATGTCTCGGCGCTTTTTCACACGCTGAATTTTCGTTGCGTTTTCATTGTTGGAATGGCTTTCGGGTCTATTTTTCATGCTCCTGAATTTAGTCGCTTATGGATCCTTATAATTAGTGTCGCTTTTCGTCACTACTGGAACTGTCGTCACTTTTTGCTGTTCAAAATTTTCGGTCCTATCCGTGTGCTGAATATTACAGGGCATCTTTTTTCATCGTCCTTGTAATGTTCCTCCCTTTTTAGCTTGCTGAATTTTTGTCGCTTGTTGCACGCTGATTTTCGTTGGTCGTTTTCGGGTGCTGCAAATTTCGCATCCTTTCTTGCCTCTGAAGTTTTGTCGCTTTATGCGTCCTGATGTTTCATCACTTTACGCATGCAGATGTTTCGTTGATTTTAGTGTGCTGAAATTTCGCCACTTTTCGCAATCTGAATATCGTTGCTTTTTTTGTGCTGAAATTTTGATGCTTTTTGTGTACTGGAATTTCGTCGCTTTTCATGTCCTCAAATTTCGTCGTCGCTTAATATGGATCCGGTAATTTCAATCTAGTTTCGCTAAGCTGAAATTATCATTTTTTTGCATGCGATATTTCTCCTTCTGAAGTGTCCCCCCCCCCCCCCCCGCCCCCCCCCCCCCGTTCACTATCTGTAGGCCCTGGTGGTAAGAAGCTTTATAACCATCTAGCCTTAAAATCCGAGCTTGAGTATAGGCCTCTCGGCCCTATGGATGTTAAAATTGGACCAGCCTTGGTAGAGCAAGGTCTGAGTCCCATGTGCCTACAATTATTGGATCACCCATCCCATTCCCTTCTCAGAGGATGTGCCTATCCAATTTATTTTAACTGATGACAATGAACCTGCTGCTCCACGCACTTTTTTCCACTGGGAGCTCATTCCACACCGCCACCACTCTCTGAGTAAAGAAGTTCGCCCCTCCATATTACCCCTAAACTTCTGTCCCTTAATTCTGAAGTCATGTCCTCTTGTTTGAATCTTCCCTATTCTCAAAGGGAAAAGCTTGTCCACCTCAACTCTGTCTATCCCTCTCATCATTTTCAAGACCTCTATCAGGTCCCCCCTTAACCTTCTGCGCTCCAGAGAATAAAGACCTAACTTATTCAACCTATCTCTGTAACTTAGTTGTTGAAACCCAGGCAACATTCTAGTAAATCTCCGCTGTACTCTCTCTATTTTGTTGACATCCTACCTATAATTTGGCGACCAAAATTGTACACCATACTCCAGATTTGGCCTCACCAATGCCTTGTACAATTTTAACATTACAGCCCAGCTTCTATACTCCAATGCTTTGAGTTGCATAAAGGCTAGGACTAACCAAAAGCTTTCTTTAAACCCACCCTATCTTATATGATCAATCCACCTTCCAAGCATACTTGCCACGGGTTATAACCCCATATCCCTCTGTTCTGTATTCCTTGTATTTCCCTACCATTTTAACCACCAATACGTACGTCCTAGTTTGGATTTGTCCTGACAAGGTTTACATTCAGATATAGCAGCATTAACTTCTAACACTGCCATCTATTAAATTTTCTGTTCCACGCTGTAATTAACGCACACCTCTGTATGCTTTCCAAAATAACCTTCATTGATAAATAATAAGGGTGCACTGATACTCTATGGTATCTCTGCCTATACTCCATTATCCAAATTTATGAGTACCTTCTGTGTTGATCCATTGATGCATTTAACATCTTTACAAAGTACCGCAACACAGGACTCCCTGAGGCCACCCACTAGTCACCTGCCTCCAAAACAAATAGCAGAAAGCCACCATTACCTCTGGCTCTCCCCTTCAGCCACTGTTTGGCCGAAACTTTTGCAAGACTGAATCGGGGGCGGGGACAAAACAGGGAAAAGGAGGAGGAGCCTAGGCAGCTGGGGGATGGGAGGGGATATGTTGTGCCACATTTCCTTCGCCCATAGATGCTGCTGCACCCGCTGAGTTCTCCAGTTTTTGTGAACTTCGATCTCCAGAATCTGCAGTTCCCTCTTATATTGTTCCGTTGAACGTTATCTGAACCACATTCATAAGAGGAAACCTTGTCAAAGGCATACGAAGTCGATAAGATCAACATAAAATGCTAGTACCCTCGTCATTTCCCTAGTAGGCCTCTTCAAAAATCAAGAAGATTAGTCAACCGAGACATCCAGGCATTCAGTATCATGTTGACTGTTCATCCAACTCAGACAATGTTTACTCTAGATGCATTTATATATATACCTAAGTCTCTGATCCCCTTAGCATTTGGTCCACCACTGAAGTCAAAAAAGCTCATCTACAGATTGCTGTAGGTTTCTCGTCTGAACCCTTTTTAAAACAATGGAAACAACATGAGCAAGTTACGCAATCCTCGGGACTATTTCCTCGAGAGGTAATGACGATTTATGGTCCTGAGTTTCGTCGGTGTTGTCGACATGCTGAATTTTTCTGTGCTTTGTGTGCGAAAGATATCCCGTATCCACCTTCATGCATTAAGCTGAACCTCGTCGATTTCAGTTCCATATTTTTTGGTCGCTTCTATGCATAGTCAGTTTCGTCACTTGAGCATGCCTGAATTTTCCATTGTAACTTGTGTGATGAGATTTCGCCACTTTGCATGCGAATTTCGGCTTTTTGTATGCTGAAATTCGCATTTTCGGTGCTGGATTTCGTCGCTTTATGCATCCTGTATCTCGGCGCTTTTCGCTAGCATTGAAAGTCGTACCCCTTTATGACATCTACATTGTTTGTCGCTGTTAGTCACAAAGTGAAATCATTTTCGCTGCAAAAAGATGTTCTGTAATTTCGTTGCTTTATGCCACTATGAAACCTACGTCCTCACGTTTGCCTGCTGAATTTCCGTTGCTTACTGTGTGCTGAAATGTATGAGCGACTTTTCGTGGTGCTGGAATTTCGTCGCTTTCATGTCCTGACATTTTGTGCTTTATGCCATCTGAGAGTCTAATACAACCTCTCGTCCCATGATAGATTTGGTATAACCCTTGCTTTATATGTGTCTCCAGTCCCTTGCACATGTGGTATGTACAAGATGCACAGATTGATCGCGTGCCAGGTCGGGCTCATAAACAGGATACAATATCTCTTTCAGAAAATCACTACCACCAGTGAGGCCGCACGCCATAGAATACTTTAAATGCCATTCTGTATCGGTCCCCTACGAGTCGGACACAGTCGGTCAGGTACAAGTCAGGTAGTGAGTCACATTGGGGGGTAATCTGTCAGCCTCGTGAAAATGCTTGCAACGGATGACAGGACAGTATAGCATTAATATCTGAATAGGGAACAAATCGCAGATTTTAATGTGAAGACCGAAAGAAAGAGGACTACTTAAGTTAATTCTATCAAGTCCAACGGTCATACTACACGGACCCATTTTATACTTCTCTACCTCATACGTTTCTACATAGGTCTATTAGTGCTCGGCTATTTATATCTGCATGAACCCTCTGCAGCACTATATGAAGTATCCATCTTATTCTATCATATTTCCAATATGATTGATCTGCATTTTCTTTTTCATACATCATCCCAGAGGACTGTTTTCAAATACTAAACCAACTAAATACCCTGTGATTTGTAAGCACGCTGTACCCAAAAACAAAACGTACACATCACATTTACTACACGAACTGACAGCACTGTGAGAGTGACCAGTATTAACCTTCGTGCTTTAAGTCATCGTCCATAAAACACAAGTTGCTTCACAACCAAGTGACTTTAAGCTTTAAAATTGTGGCGGGTGTGTGGTTAGTGCTTGAAACCTTGACTTCCTATTGCCACCATCAATGCAGTTCTGTAATCTGTCTGTGGACTGGGGAGATTCATGAGGTGTGAAAACTAGAGAAGGAGAGAAAAATATGCAGATGGTTTTACAGTTGCACAATTAGTTGAAGGGCTGCCTCCTGACCAAGTGACCTGGGTTCACTCCTGAACTCCAGTACTTTCTGTGTGGAGTTTGCACGTTCTTCTTGACAGCAACGTGTGGTCCCGGCTCCAGCACTCTGGTTTCCATCGCAACCTTCTGACAGTGTGGGTGAGCGTGTAGGTAATGACGCGTCCCACTCGTGTGTCTAGCTCGGATTGGCTGTTGATCTGCTGTCGGGAGAACAACCTTCTACAGTACTAACTATATCATCTTATTATGCGAGGACGCCTCAAGAGAGTCTCACGTGAGACGAACCGCGCTAGTTCGCCTTACGAATTTTAGCGACTAGAGTAAAAAAATGGTAATCCCTTCAGGACATACTGAAATAAGACCAGTATCAACCGACCATCAACCACGTTTGCTAATGGCAAGATTAAGACACCCAATATCAGAACAAATGTCCCTGCAAAAAGTTCAACAACAACGCCACATACTAGTGGCAGCATAGAGGACATCGGCCGCGTACAAGCGGCTCGCGCTTCCGGCAGCACACAAAATAAAAATATCCGGACCACTCGAAATCCCACAAAAAACATCGCCCCACAATGTGTTCCACTGTGCGGAAGGATACCATGTCCATGCCCATCTCCATTCGCAACATAGTCATGCCTCTTTAGGCCTCCACAGTTGCCGTCGTACGGGAGGCCTGACTGTCTCCTCGCCCTGCTTCTGCGCAACGGACTGGTGTTGCTCCACGCTTCAGTACCGAGTCCTCACAGTCGGTCGCTGGGATGGCTGGAACGGCCGATCCCTACCGTACGTCCCTTGTGCATTCCGAAGCCCTGACCTGTATTTGTTCATAACCATTCACATGCCGTGCCTCCCTACTGCTTCATAAAGTCTTAATCGGCCAGCGCCTCCTGATCTATACTGAAAACCGACTTATGGCCCCGCAATGGTGGGCTGGGCCCTTGCGCACGCCTCCATTAGCAGTCTCGACGTGTAATGATACACGGCGGTCTCATGCATACCGGAGGTCCAGCGCGGTGGACACCCAATCGATCAGCTGGTTCGAACCCATAGCAGTGCATTCGCTCCTCCTTCTCGCTCCGCGTAGCGCTCCACTGTCCTTCTCTGTTTCGACCATCGCTCCACGGGTCTCAGGCGGTGCTGGGGGGGGCGCGCGGGGGATCTGAAACTGAAAGAACTTGCTCTGGTCCCTTATCTGCCTGCGCATGAGCACACCCCCTAGGAACGACCCTTCTCGTTCAACTGGCGCGGGGTCCTCGCGTGCACCTACATTAACGTGCTGTCCCTTCATAAACTACCGAACCTCGCCAGGTACCAAGGACGGGGCGCGGCGTCACGCACACACGTTAAGCTCACGGGCACTGACAGTACAGGAGTTGTCTCCGCAGGACCAGCATCCCACATACACAACATAGTATGCACTCTCCAACCTAGAAAACGAGGTCAAACTTAATTCCTCCGCCATACAACTTCTACCTTCTAAGCAAATGGTGGTCGCTCACCGGGGATCATCTTTCTGCCTGGTGGTCAGCCTCCCAGCCAGTGCTATGGCTGCACTCCGCCTCTGTGCAGATATTCAGTGACACTAGACCAGTAACAAGACTTAGCATCCGTAATATTGCCTACTGTCAAGCGGATGCTGCTCAGAAGTGCTGTTGACCACAGTCTCTCATTGGTTGTTTCCATCCTGTACTAACTATGAACAAGTTTGTTCACTCAAAATGATTTTCCTGGCGCAGAAATAGCGGCAGATGGCACTCTGAAAAGCAGATTATTTTTATTATCTCAGAGACGACACATAGCTTGACTTCCAAACTTCCTCTACTCACCTGACACGGTAGCGGAGTCTTGGCTAGTGCTGCGCTCTCTACAGCGCTTCGCTCTCTCGCAGTGACCTACATCATATCACATAACTCCTCTAAGTAAAACATGCAATCCCTTTCTGCTCTTCGCAGTTGATTTCGCAAGTTTAATAAGAAAAACTTGGCCTGTATGCATTCAACCTGCTATTAACAATTATAAATTCCTTTTATTCTGATTTTTAAAAAAAATGCATGCTGTGTGAAAATGAACTCAGGCAATTTGTGCAACATATCAATTAGAATACTAATATTAAAATGTCAAACCACTAACTGAGTCAATGTAGCGTTAAAATTAGATTTTTTGCATTTAGCATTTGCTAATTTTAGATGTTTTTGTACTGTACTGTTTCCTTAATTTTAAAAAAATGGATGAATCACAAAATATAGAGCCTCATATATATAAAACATTCAGTAAATATAAGTTGGATGTAATTATGTCAAACCGGGAAGCTGCGTACCTTTGCACTACATTACCATGACCACAATTGCCCCAGGATTTCATGAAATTCTTATCTGGTTAGATAAGAGAAGCAAAACATTTTTCAAAACAAAATAATGCATTACAATCGTATAGATTGTCCAAAAATAACTATCGTATTCTTCACCGCAAAATGACAAGGCGTTTAAAAGAATATATTTTCACTTTTCTGAAAGGACACCCTTTGTCTTTTTCAAATATAGGACAAAAAATAAGCCACAGAAGCATCAATCCATTCTCAAACATTGATACACATTTACTGATACACACAACACAGATTCATAGTTACCAATTATGTGCATTCACAGGCCCATAATAATATTATTCATGTACACGTCCATCAAAATGTTTCACACACACACACACACACGCCACACACTCACACACCCACACACACACACACCAAGACACACACCCTAAGCACATCCGACAACACACCACACACACACACACACACACCACACAACCGACACACATCACACACACAACTACATCCACACACTCCACACACACACACACCACACCCAACCCACAGGGGGGGAGCAGGGGGGGCACACCACTACACACACCACACACACACACAAGGGAGGCACACGCTTCACACATTTCACACACACACACACCCTCTGCTCACACACCACCACACGACACACTCACGCGCACACACAACAACCACACACACACCACACACACGGAGCACACACACACACCACACACAACACAGACCACAACACCACACACACACACACCACACACCACACCACGCCACACACACACACCGAGGTCACACACACACCACACACATCACACACACAGCACACACACCACACACCACACACACACACACACACACACACACACACACACACGCACACACACAGCAACACACCCACACACACAACACACACTTCCAACATGCCAACAGACAAATACATTCAATGATCCTGATATAGAGGCACATGTCGCCATACAATCATTCTGGATGTACATGCACAATCATACACACATTTTCACATTTATTGATATGTGTGCGCACTTATAAATAAAAATGCATATTAGTTGTTAATATATATGAATACATACAGGCATACATTCATGTTCACTGATGTATGTGCAGACACATGATCATTGACACAGAAACATGATCAATCTCTGAGATACATGTAAAGAGGTACAAACACATTCAGAGTTATTTATATACATACACATAAACAGGCAAACACATTGTATTTATTTTCCTTGATAAAAACACAATCACAAGCACACAAACCCATTCAGAATTACTTACACACACGGGCACACAGATGTTTAAATAAATGCATATTCACTGACCTTCACAGCAAGACAAACAATTTAATCGTTACTGATAAACACAGGCAGAGGCTTACAGACACATTCATTGTTACTGGTAAGTAATTATATTCACGGACATAAAAATACATTCAGAGTTATTGACGTGGATTTATTTACATGCCTCCTTTAATTTGCTGTTGACCAGAAAATCTGAGCTTTAGGAGCGACAATTTAAAAAAAAAACACAATCTAAACTGTAAACAGAAAATTCTGGAAATGCTCAGCAGATTAGGTGCGGGAGGGGAAACCTGTGGGAGGGGAAACAGAGTTCTTTTTTGCTTTAAGGAGCGATTTGTTAGTTTACATTTATGCATCTGTCTTGAGTTTTGGTGAAACCTTGAAAAAATACTTTTATATCACGGAAAGAAAATGACAAATTACCCATATGCTGGGACTCTTAACAGGTTGGTTGGCATCTGTCCATCTGCGAGAGGTGATGGTGCAACATTAACATGGGCCTACTTGGTGAGGGAATTGTTTCATCTGTGTTTGCATTTCCTTCAGTGGCTGACTAGGTCTATTCATGACAGATAGACCCTTCTATAGTTTCCACGGGTGAAGTTGTCTCTGGATTGGCGAGGATGCTGCTGTTGACGTTGCCCAATATGCAGTGCTGGTGCTGGGCCTCCAGAGTCTTGAACCACATGCTGTTGTGATGCTTCATACCTGCCTGGAGGTCCCCAACAAGGTCATAGCCTCAGAATTAAAGGACGTTCTTTTAAGATGAGGAGGAATTTCTTTAGTCAGAGGGTGGTATATCTGTGGAATTCTTTGCCACAGAAGGCTGTGGAGGCAAAGTCAGTGGATATATTTAAGGGAGAGATAGATAGATTCTTGAATAGTACAGATGTCAGAGGTTATGGTGAGAAAGCAGGAGGATGGGGTTAGAAGGGAGAAATAGATCAGCATTGATTGATGGTGGAATAGACTTGATGGGCCAAATGGCCTAATCCTGCTCCCATCTCTTACGATCTTATGAACTACACACAGCAAATTATAATACAGCACTAATTTGAGTAAAATAACTCCTTTATTTAGTTTTACTGATGATATAAATATTAAAACAGGAGACAGGCAATTCCATGCTTACTTTGAAAACGACCAAGGGTTGTTTACAAGTGCCAGATAACTTTTCTTCAATATTACTTGAAAGATGACACTCTTATGATAGAGAGCATGCTCCTAGGGCCAAAGTTGATTTTGTTATCAAATTTTTTAAATTTGTTTGTTTAATTTATTAGAAGTTAATACAGTACAAAACAATACAGTGGTACATAGGTGCCAACTATGTCATAACGTAATACATTCTATGTACAACCTCTAGTTTTATGTTTTTGAAGTAAAAAAAAACAAAAACAAAAAAAAAATAGAGAGAAGAAAAAGAGGAAAAATAGATAGTAGAAAATTGAAAAACGTGAAGTGTGTATATAAGAAAATAAAAAGTAGAAAGTAGAAATAGGAGAAAAAGACCCTTAAAAAAGAAATTTTCAAATCTTTGTTCGGAGATGTAAATCTATCCACGACCTGATTTGAAATCAGTAATCTTTACGGTACTGCTGCATCACATGATTCCAAAAAGTCGATGAAAGGGGACCAACTGCTTTAGAATTGGTCATATTTATCTATTTGCATCTCTTTGCATGAACTTTATGTAGTAAGTCAATTTCAAATATTATTTAAGAACTCAATAATTCCTATTATTTGATAGCGATCTAATTTCTGCTAATATATGACTGCATTGCCCATAAAATAACACTGGGCTATATTTATAATTCAGTATTATTTTAATCAATTATGCAGGAAAATTGAAAATTAAAAAGCATTATTCTTCTAATATTCAAATTGGTTTACTTGCATCTCTTATGACTAATTATTATACTTGATAAATCTTTCCATTCTTCAAACACATCACATGAAAACTGCTGGCAACATTTAGAGATATAAAGTAATTTCAACAAATGACGATTTAGAAATATTTATAGATGTTCTGAAAGATATTTAGTAAATATACAGTGTGTTTTTTCCCCATTTTCTAACAAGGTACCCATTAGGATCGTAATCTTGCCACTGTCAACAGCCTTGTCCAGAAGGGATGTAGAAATTAATTGTGAAAATATTCCAAATCTCTATAATCTTCTACCCTATTATGGTGCCAGAGTTTCAGACAAGGACTTCAATTATTAAATATATCCAACTTGTCATTGAAAACCCTTATTAAATATTCCATCTTGGTTCTGGAACGAGGGACAATTCAGTCATAAATATATTCATCTCCAAATGAAAATCATACATTATTCTATAAGCAAATGCACAAACCGACCATTTCGGTGATATATTAAACCAGTGCAAGAAGCCCAGACACTGGCCTAGACGTTCAATTACACAAATACGTTTTCTCCCCACGCTGTCAGGCAATTGAGAATTTACTTTCTGCAGGATGAAATGTGGTAATGATCATTTCCAAGTCATTTTAGCTCCCTGGAAATTTAAGCAGGCACTTACTGGGGTGAATCACACTTGTACATGACATGTTTTAGGTGCAGGATATGCATCTAATGGGGAGCAGTTCTCACTTGCCACCTTCTAGTATTGGCAGGTGAAATTTGGTGACATTATTCCAGTTTCTAGTCATTGGCTAATGACAAATCTATTCGGATTTCATAAACAAAAAAAAGCAAACTGCTGGAGGAGCTCAGCGGGTCAGGCTGCTGTGTTCCTCTTGCCGTTTGCTCTTTGTTCAAGATTCCAGTTAATGCAGTCTATAATGTCTCTAGGGTTTCTTAACACAGTTTGCTCTGAATCTGAGCAATTTAAGGGAATGTTCACTTTCTCATTAGCAGCTTCCGTAGTGTGCAGGCAAGAAGTGTTTGCTCATTCCCACTAAAGACGTACAGGTATGTAGATTAATTGGCTTGGTAAATGTAAACATTTTTTTTTATGCCCCTAGTGGGTGTAGGATAGTGTTCAAATGCAGGGATTGCTGGTCGGCGCAGACCCGGTGGGCCTAAGGGCCTGTTTCCTCACTGCATCTCTAAACTAAAAAACTAAACTAAACTAAATTAATCCCACTCACGCATAGACTTCTATTGGCCCCCTAATGCTACTTTAGAACTGGGATTCCAGTTACAATAGCCACCAGTGTGGTGATCCTACAGATCTTGCCTGAAGATCTGTAACTTGTGCAAATGTGTCAGAGGGCAACAGGCATGAATGGAAACAAGGGACACAACTTATAGAAAGGCTATCATTCCTTACCTGGCTTTTGCATTTCTACCAGAGCAATTGAGCTTCACTGTTCTGAAAGCCACAGCAGCGGAAGAAGCTCCTTAAAGATTATATTTGGCCCAACTATTGTCATTGATTGCTGCTTAATGTACCACTAGCCATCAGATCAGTAGAGACCTTGCATGCAGCAGCAGGAGGAGCAGAAGGAAACAAGAAGAGGAAGATTAATTAATTTAGTTTGGAGATACAGCATTGAAACAGACCCTTTGGCCCATTGAACCAACGCTGTTCATTGAACATCCATTCACACTCACTCTATATTATCCCACTTTCTCACATGACAGGGGCCTAGTAATCTACATCTAAGACATTCTGCACATCTTTGGGATGTGGGAGGAAACCAGAGCACCTGGCAGAGTACTCACGTGGTCACAAGGAGATCAATCAAACTCCACATGGACAGCACCCAAGGTCAGGATCGAACCTGGGTCTCTGGCGCTGTGAGGCAGCAGTTCTACCAGCTGTACCACTATGCCACAGATAGTGAAGGAGAAGAGAGAGAAGGAGAAAGAGGAGGAGAAAGAGAAAGAGGTGCTGAATCATCATCCTGATTTAGACGTTAACGATACAGGGCGGAAACATACCTGCCGGTCCACTGAGTCCACGCCGACCAGCGATCACTCATATACACTAACACTGTCTTACACATGAGGGACAATTTATAATTTTAATGAAGCTAATTAACCTACAAACCTGTATGTCTTTGGAGTGTGGGAGGAAACGGAACACCTGGAGAAAATCCATGCGGTCACAGGGAGAACTTACAAACTCCATACAGACAGCACCCATAGACAGGATGGAACATGGGTGTCTGCTTCTGTAAGGCAGCAACTCTATTGCTGCGCCCCTGTGCTGCCCAAAACATCACCAGCAGCATATGTCAGGTGCAGAACAGAGCAGCAGGCAGCACAGACGGGAAGCCCTATCCTAAACCGCAGCCTGCGTGTTTTATATTGAGTATATGCTATGTGCTATATTAATAATAGCACACATCTCATGAGGTACACAGATAAATAGTTCCCAGCCCGCTCATAAACATTTGTCACCACGATAGACACTTTTTAGCTTTGGCTGTATGACAAAGGATCTCTAGTCTACTTCCATTTTTACCATAGTCATAGTTAGAGTCGTAAAGTGATCCAGTGTGAAAACAGGCCCTTCGGCCCAACTTACCCACACCGGCCAACAATGTCCCAGCTACACTAGTCCCACTTGCCTGCGTTTGGTCCATATCCCTCAAAAGCTGTCCTATCCATGTACCTGTCTAACTGTCTCTTGAATGATGGGATAGTCCCAGCCTCAACGACTTCCTCTGGCAGCTTGTTCCATACACTCACCACCCTTTGTCTGAAAAAGATACCTCTAGGATTCCTATTAAATCTTTTCCCCATCACTTTGAACCTATGTCCTCTGGTTCTCGATTCTCCTACTCTGGGCAAGAGACTCTGTGCATCTACCCAATCTATTCCTCTCATGATTTTGTACACCTCCATAAGATCGCCCCTCATCCTCCTGTGCTCCATGGAATAGACCCACCCTACTCAACCTCTCCCTATAGCTCATACCCTCTAGTCCTTTCAACATCCTCGTAATTCTTTTCTGAACCCTTTTGGCCAGAAAAACACAAACAACTGAAAGGTATTCTTAAAATTCCAGAAGTACTTATTACAGTTGCAAGTTTTACATTTTCTATTGTATTGAACCTCAGCAGCTGTCGTATTTTGCCAGGCTTGTAATGATAGATCCAAATATAGGAAAAATAAGCAGAATGATCTACCTGCCTGATTAATATGTCATTCTATTATGTTTCCTCAGAGATATGTGAAGGTCAGGTAACATTCACAATAGTCCAGATGCATCACATCTAGTGGTCTTGATATCACTGTTTAATAGCCACCACTCTCAAATAACATTATTTCATTCAGCATCTTTCAATATAATTAAATTATTATACTTGGCATTGACTCTGAGCGTGAAAAATACAGAGTGTGGTTTGTATGATCAGCCCTGTTGAATAAATTGACCTTCATAGAGTCATAGAATCATTCAGTATGGAATGACTTCAGTTTCAGAATTGTGGCAAGCAAAAGAGGGCAAGAAGAAGTAAACAAAAGCTGAACCTGTATTTCATCAAAGCTGCATTAAAAAAAATCTCTTAATGGGTCCACTGCTATGGGTGCACAGCTGACATTTACATCTGAGTGTGGCCACCTACTCACGATGCAAGTCCTAATAATTGGAACTGCTTTGGGTGTGAAGTCACTGTGGTGAATCGTGCATCATTGACCTTGAAGGTTTAGTTTCTATAAATGTATGTTTTCACAGGAGAGGTGTCTCTAAAAGGACATGGCTTGCATTATCTCTTTATGGATAACATGGCAAGGTCATGCTTCCAGTAATCATTAATGAGGCCCAGGGCTAATTCAGCGTTAATGAATCTAATTATTCATGGTTAATTTGAATGACCATGCTTGACAAGGTCCTATGTGTCTCTCAAAGATAGGCAGCATGGAATATTGCACATGAATAAAACTTAGCATCGCCTGAGAGTTTACCTCCTGTAGCCTCTTAAAATGGGAGGAAATTGTCCTTTTACCCTCATCAGATGGACCAGGGGACTTGCCACAATGCTGCATTCCAAACTGAGAAGGGATCTTGCCTTTTGCCATTATGGAAACAACTCATCATATGCAGTTCATTGATCTTTCATTTTGCATCATTTTGTAAGTGCTGAGGTTGGAACGTTGGATGGCAACAGCATGTTGTAGAATGCAATCACCCCTCCCAATGCACTTGTTGCAGCGCCCCTTCAATGGTTCAATGGTGCTTGATTGTCACATATACCGTGGTACAGTGAAATTTATTTTTGCATACAGCTCAGTAACAGTTACTATACAAAAGCACATCTTAGTTTATTATTTTTATTTTAGAGATGTAGCTCGGAAACAGGCCCTTCAGTCCACCGAGTCCACACCGACTGCGATCCCAGCACATTAACATTATTTTACACACACTCGGGACCAATTTACATTTATATCAAGCCAATTAACCTCCAAACCTGTACGTCTTTGGAGTGTGGGAGAAAACCGAAGATCTCGGAGAAGACCCACGCAGTCATGGGGAGAACGTACTCCTATATACAGACAGCATCCGTACTCGGGATCAAACCCAGGTCTATGGTGCTGCAAGCACTGTAAGGCAGAAACTCCAGCGCTGCACCACCATGCCACCCTGAAGTGTACTAAACCTACCATGAGCTATCCCTATGGCCCCACTGACCTCCAGGTCCAGGCATGTTGGAGGGATCACTGCTACAGCTGTCCTAGGAGGCAATCAGGTGGCTGATAATTGGAGAAAAAAGAAACTGCAGTTGCTGATTTATTTTAAAAAAACACATAAAGTGTTGTAGTAACTCCGCGAGTTAGGCAGCATTTCTGGAAAACATGGATAGTTGACATTTCGGGTCTGGACCCTTCTTCTGACTGATTGTAGTTGGGGATAGAAAGCTGGAAGATGGGGGGGGGGGAGGGGGGGGGGGAGGGAGAGGCTAGGACAAAGCCTGGCAGGCCGTAGGTGGATACAGATGAGGGTTTTCTTTGATAGACAGATGGTTGGACACAGACCAGAGTTGACAAGATAGAAGGTGTGAGACAAAAAGGCTGAAGCATCCCGTTTTGGCAGCTTACAATCCAAAGGTATGAATATTGAATTCTCCAATTTTAGATATCAACGCTCCCCCTCTTTCCCCTACTGCCCCTCTTCTTTCCTCTTCCCTCTTTGCCACGGTGCCCCACCTGGACACACCTATTCCCCCCCACCAACCTACTTTCCTTCCTCCAGCATCACAATTTGCAATTCTTCAATCCTTTTGTCTCACACAATATTCTAGATGACTTCATGACTCTTACACACAATGTCCCAACTAATAACGACAAACATACCATATGTCTTCTTTACCACACTATCTACTGTATTTCCCGGCAATGAAGACGCACCTGCATCGAAGACACACCCTCATTTTGAGTTGCTAAATTTTGAAAAAAGGCTGGCGGGACAGAATTTCTCACGCTTAAAAAAAAATAAAAATAAAGAAAGTGACTATTCAAGTTGCCCAAGGCTTCCAGATCTCCTCCATTCTGAGTGACTGAATGCGTGGGGGGTGGAGGGTGATGGCAGGTGGAGAGATGGTGGGAAAAACAGGAGTGCTAAGGAGCTAGGAAATTCAAACATAAGGATCAGTAGTGCTAAAACAGGAGCGGCCACAGGGATCGGACATCATTCCCGGGCGGTAGAAGGCGCTGATGTGGTGGCCGGTTTCGTTGTTCCCTCCCCGGCGGAATTTAAGGATTTGCGGGAAGCAGCTGACATGGGCGAGGCCGGCGAGTGGCAGGAAAGAGGTGTTCAGACGGAGAGCACCGCCAGAGGTGAGCGGGCCGGCATAAGGCGCTGAGGTGGTGGCCGGTTCCGCTGTTCAGTCCCAGCGGCCGCTCACAGCCACCCGAGCTATTGTATATGAATGCGCGAAGTATAAGAAGTAAAGTAGATGAGCTTGAGGCTCAGTTAGAGGTTGGTAGATATGACATTGTGGGGATTACTGAGATGTGGCTGCAGGAGGATCGGGCCTGGGAACTTAATATTCAGGGTTATACATCCTATAGAAAGGACAGGCAGGTGGGCAGAGGAGGGGGGGTAGCTCTGCTGGTGAGGGATGGAATTCAGTCCCTTGCGAGGGAAGACATAGGGACTGACGAGGTAGATTCACTGTGGATTGAGTTGAGGAATTGTAAAGGCAAGAAGACACTAATTGGTGTTATCTACAGACCCCCAAATAGTAGCCTGGATGTAGGGTGTAAGTTGCAGCAGGAGTTAAAACTGGCATGTAACAAAGGTAATGCCACTGTGGTGATGGGGGATTTCAATATGCAGGTAGACTGGGAAAATCAGGTTGGTTCAGGACCCCAAGAAAGAGAGTTTGTAGAATGCCTCCGAGATGGATTCTTAGAGCAGCTTGTAATGGAGCCGACCAGAGAAAAGGCAATTCTGGATTTAGTGTTGTCCAATGAACCAGATTTGAAAAGAGAACTAGAGGTAAAGGAACCGCTTGGAGGTAGTGATCATAATATGATTAGTTTTAATCTGCAATTTGAGAAGGAGAAGGTTAAATTGGAAGTGTCAGTGATGCAGTTGAACAAAGGGAACTATGAAGGCATGAGAGGGGAGCTGGCCAAGGTAGACTGGAAAGGGATCCTAGCAGGAATGATGGGGGAACAGCAATAGCAGGAATTTCTGGGCATAATCCGGAAGATGCAGGATCATTTCATTCCAAAAAGGAAGAAAGATTCTAAGGGGAGTAGGAGGCAACTGTGGCTGACAAGAGAAATTAGGAATAGAATAAAACTATAAGAAAAGATGTATAACACAGCAAAGAGTAGCCGGAAGCCAGAGGATTGGGAAACTTTCATAGGACAACAAAAGGATACAAAACGGGCAATACGGGCTGAAAAGATGAAGTACGAGGGGAAGCTGGCCAGGAATATAGAGAAGGACAGTAAAAGCTTATTTAGATATGTTATGGGAGCAAGAATAGCAAAGTCAAATGTGGGTCCCTTGAAGGCAGACACGAGTGAAATTATTATGGGGAACAAGGAAATGGCAGAAGAGTTGAACAAGTACTTCAGATCTGTCTTCACTAAGGAAGACACAAACTATCTCACTATCTCACAGAAGTACTGGAGGATAGAGGATCTAAGGGGGTAGAGGAACTGAAAGAAATTTTCATTAGGCGAGAAATAGTATTGGGTAGGCTATTGGGACTGAAGGATGATAAATCCCCGGGGCCTGATGGTCTGCATCCCACGGTCCTCAGGGAGATGGCTCTAGAAATAGTGGATGAATTGGTGATAATTTTCCAATGTTCAATAGATTCAGGATCAGTTCCTGTGGATTGGAGGATAGTTAATGTTATCCCACTTTTCAACAAAGGAGCGGGAGAGACAGTGGGGAAATACAGACCATTTAGCCTGACTTCAGTGGTGGGAAAGATGCTGGAGTCAATTATTAAAGATGTAATAATGGGGCATTTGGATAGCAGTAAAAGGATTAGTCCAAGTCAGCATGGATTTATGAAAGGAAAATCATGCTTGACTAATCTTCTGGAATTTTCTGAGGATGTGACAAGTAAAATGGATGAAGTGGATGTTGTGCATCTAGACTTTCAGAAAGCCATTGATAAGGTCCCGCACGGGAGACTGGTGACTAAAATTAGAGCACATGGTATTGAGGGTAGGGTGTTGATGTGGATAGAGAATTGATTGGCAGGCAGGAAGCAAAGAGTAGGAGTGAACGGGTCCTTTTCAGAATGGAATTGGGGCCGCAACTGTATACCATATATATTAATGATTTGGAAGAGGAAATTAGGAGCAACTCTAGCAAGTTTGTGGATGACACAAAGCTGGGTGGCAGTGTGAACTGTGAAGAGGATGTTAGGAGGTTGCAGGGTGACCTGGACAGGTTGAGTGAGTGGGCAGATGTGTGGCAGATGCAGTATAATATAGATAAATGTGAGATTATCCATTCTGGAGTAAAAATCAAGGGGGCAGATTATTATCTCAATGGGGTTAGGTTAGATAAGGGGGAGGTACAGAGATACCTGGGTGTCCTTGTACAAGCCACTGAAAGTTGGCGTGCAGATACAGCAGGCAGTGAAGAAAGCAAATGGAATGTTGGCCTTCGTAACAAGAGGATTTCAGTATGGGAGTAAAGAGGTTCTTCTGCAGTTGTATAGGGCTCTGGTGAGACCACCATTGTGTACAGTTTTGGTCTAATTTGAGGAAGGACATCCTTGTGATTGAGGCATTGCACCGTAGGTTCATGAGATTGATCCCTGGGATGGCGGGACTGTCATATGAGGAAAGATTGAAAAGACTAAGTTTGTATTCACTGGAGTTTAGAAGGAAGAGGGGGAGTCTTATAAAATCATATAAAATTATAAAAGGACTGGACAAGCTAGATGCAGGAAAAATGTTCCCATTGTTGGGCGAGTCCAGAACCAGGGGCCACAGTCTTAGAATAAAGGGGGGGCCATTTAAGACCTCATTTGAGGTGAGAAAAAACATTTTCATCCAGAGAGTTGTGAATTTGTGGAATTCCCTGCCACAGAGGGCAGTGGAGGCAAAATCACTGGATGGATTTAAGATAGATAGAGCTCTAGTGAAATCAAGGGATATGGGGAGAAGGCAGGCACGGGTTATCAATTGGGGACGACCAGCCATGATCATAATGAATGGCGGTGCTGGCTCGAATGGCTGAATGGCCTCCTCCTGCATCTATTTTTTATGTTTCTATGATTCCTTCCCTGGCCACAACGCGGTGGCTCCGCACCCGAAGCGCCGCGGCAGCTGTGAGTGAGTGAGTTGTTGGCATGATCCCCGACCCCCTCCTTCTCAATGCTCCTGCCCGTGTGACCTGGGCTAGACTCCCTACACGCTGTGGAAGGAACTCATCCCCCCCCCCCAGCTGCACTATCCTTTTACAGCTTCCCATCAGCTGCCAGCAATGAGGGATAGACTTGGCTATCGTTCTTGATGTTGCTGTACTGAGGGATAGCCAAGTCTATCTATCTTGGCTAACAACCTAACCTTCGGCCTCCAAGACGCAGGTAAATTTTTGTGGCATATTTTTGGGTAAGAAATAGCGTCTTCATTGCCGGGAAATACATTACTTATTTTATCCCTTTTAGGGAGCAGTGGACTTGGAACCCAAGACCCCTCTGTATATCAATGCTGTTAAAGGTCTTGCCGTTAAATGTTATTCTCCCCTTACATTTGGCATCATGAATTGCGACACCTCATACTTCCTTGGATTAAACGCCATCTGCCATTTTTTCACCACCATCTGCATCCTGCTGTAATCTTTGACTTCCTCACTGTCCGCATCTCACCCAATTTCGTGTTGTCCGCAAACCTACTAACCAACCCATCTACATTTTTGTCTAAGTCATTTATACAGTATATATAGTACAAACGACAGAGGCCTCAGCACAGATCCCCAAGGAACATGCATAGAATATCACCCTTACAGACATAGACCTATACAGGTGTCAGAGGTTATGGGGAAAAGGCAGGAGAATAGGGTTAGGAGGGAGAGATAGATCAGCCATGATGGAATGTCGGTGTAGACTTGATTGGCCGAATGGCGTAATTCTACTCCTCTTCCTTATTACCTCCAGCCAGAATATCACCCTTCCATTGCTACCCTGTGTTTCTATGTGGAAGCCAGCTGATTGTAAGCATCAATATAGTAAACCTTGGTGCTATTCCAATGTGCTAGCTTCACAATACCTGCATACATCCCAGTGCTCCCACTGTGGTTGCCGCAGAGATGCTGGAAGGTTTCTCCCTTTCCACAGAGGGCATCTCTGAGTGTTGATGTTGGCTGACACAGAAGTGCACATCACCTCTGGCATAAAGGTGATGCCCTCCTGGCTCCCTACATCTTCCAGTGAGATGTGTGAGATGGATTTCTTGACTAGTACGGGTGTCAGCGGTTATGAGAAGGCAGGAGAATGGGGTTAGGAAGGAGTGATAGATCAGCCATGATTGAATGGCGGAGTAGACTTGATGGGCCGAATTGCCTGATTCTACTCTTATTCCTGATAACCTTATGACCCCTTCCGCTTTCTTGTCAAGTCATGCATTGGATTTGAAAGATTGGACAAATCGCTAAACCTTTCATTGTGCATCCGATTAGAATACCGCTTTCCAAACCCAATTCAGATTTAACATTTTAGTTTAGTTAACATTTTAGTTTAGTTTAGAGATACAGTGCGGAATCAGGTCCTTCAGCCCACCGAGTCGGCATCGACCAGTGATCCCCACACATTTACACTATCCTACACACACTAGGGAGAATTTACATTTATACCAAGCCAGTTAACCTACTAACCTCTACGTCTTTGGAATGTGGGAGGAAAACCAGAAATCCCGGAGAAAGCCCACACAGGTCACGGGGGGATCATACAAACTCCGTACAGGCAAGCATCTGCAGTCAGGATCGAACCCGGGTCCTGATGATATAAGGCAGCAACTCTACCGCTGAGCCACCGTATCACCCTAATTTGGAAGGAAATGAATATTCCTTCATTTACAAGATCATATCCTTCTAGTGGCATGCACTTCCAATGAAATAAAGACCAAAAATGCTGGAACCATGCAGTAGGTCAGACTTGAAACATTAGCTTTGTTTATAGTCATAGAGTAATACAGCATGGAAACAGGCCCTTTGACCCAACTTGTCCATGCTGACCAACATGCTCCATCTATACTCGTCCAACCTGCCTGTGTTTGGCCCATCTCCCTCTACCCCTATCCTATCCATGTACCTGTCGACATGTTTCTTAAACATTGCATTTCTCTTCCCATAGATGTGGCCTGATCTGTTGTGCGTTTCCAGTTTTTTTCTGTTTTTATTTTGGAGATATGGCTTCTGCAGTTCTTTTTATTTGCACTTCTAATAAATACTCTTTAGGTTATATTGGGACAGGGTTATAACCCTATCAATTAATGAAATCTCACACTGATGTGGCATCTTTATTGTAAACAGTGTTCCATTCCCCCAGGCAATAGGAACACTGCAAGAGACAATTAGAGAAGGTAACAATAGGAATTGAAAAATAAAATCACATTTTTGAACCCAGTGAGGTGATCCTGTGGTGCAGTAAAGAGAAGAGATACAATTGCAAGAAGTCAACCATGTTGAACGCTGCAGAATAGTTGAGATGAACACGTAGAAATGGCATGTTGCAGTTATTGAATAGCATTCATGTTCACTGCATGAAACAAGAAGAAAATCGTTCACAAGAAAGAGATTCATTTATCAAATGCTTGAAATGGCTGCAAAAGCAAACCTAATAGGTAAACCAAGCATCTAATCTTTCCAGGAGGGACGTGTGCCCATTCTCTGACAGACTTGGCTTGCAAACCCATTGCTTTCTAAGTTGTAGGTAGACAAAAATGCTGGAGAAACTCAGCGGGTGAGGCAGCGTCTATGGAGCGAAGGAATAGGTGATGTTTCGGGTCGAGACCCTTCTTCAGACTGATGTGGGTGTGGGGGGGAGGGGCGGGAAGAAGAAAGGAAGAGGCGGAGACAGTAGACTGTGGGAGAGCTGGGAAGGGGAGGGGAAGGAGAGAGAAAGCAAGGATGTAGGCCAAAGCTCGCTATAGGATCTTTGATGTAGGCTGTGGGAGAGCTGGGAAGGAGAGGGGAAGGAGGGAGAAAGCAAGGATAGGCTCTGGGAGATTTTTGTCTTCCTTTGATTTCTCCAGCATCTGCAGTTCTTTCTTAAATGTTTTCCAAGTTGTGATCCCTGAAACTATTTTGTCCATGACCATTTTAATTTTGTTTATGTGCATGTGATGCCATTTTGTATAATCAAACAGACTTCCTTCTCCTTGTTCAGCAGGAGAACAGGTGGGCAGTCAATTACATTCATTTCCAGCAAATGGGCGTTCTTAGTTTTCCTCATTCCTTGTCTTGGATTGAGGCAGTTTTCACATTTTGTTTGCAAGGAATGAAAAATCTATTTACATTGTCCCTTTCATAACTTCTAATTTCTGATCCTGCATTAAATATACAACCTAGTCCTATAGCATCTAGCTGTAGGATGCTGTAGATATGTACCTGTCGATATTTAGATCATAGAACTTAGAACAGTACACACTGGAACAGATCTATCGGTCCACAATGTCTGTGTTGAAAACAACGGCAAGATAAACTAACCTCATTTACCTGCATATGCTCTGTATCCCTCCATTCTTTGCCTATGAACTCAAGTCAAGAGTCAAGAGCATTTAATTGCTGTATACACCAGGTCTAGAGCAATGAATTTCTCACATGCTGCAGCTTTACAGGCACATTAATACTAGAAATAAATGTACAACAAACAAAGATAGAATAAATGATCAGTTACACGAGGTAACAGGGCAGTAATACTATTGTTGCATATACTGAAGTACAGTGAAAAGCTTGCTGTCAAAACTGATCAGATATACCATACATAAATACAATCAAGTCAAACTCAAGTAAAATAAATAGAGCAAAGGGGAAGGTACAGAGCACATACTATAGTTCTCAGTGCTGTAACATATGTGTAGGAATTTAATATAGAAACATGTGAGGTGTTGGATTTTGGGAGCACTATCACAGGCAGAACCTACAAAGTGAATGGTAGGAATCTGGGAAGTGTTGTAGAGCAGAGGCATCTAGGAGTACAGGTACATAGTTTGTTGAAAGTGGCATCACAGGTCGATAGGGTGATCAAAAAGGCTTTTGGCACATTGGCCTTCATCAGTCAGAGCATTGAGTATAGACATTTGGAGGTCTTGTTGCAGTTGAATAAGTTATTGATGAGGCCACATTTAGAGTATTGACTTCAATTTTGGGCACCATGTTAAAGGAAAGATGTTGTCTAGCTGGAAAGGGTGCAGAGACAATTTACGAAAATGTTGCCAGGACTTGAGGGTGTGAGCTATAGGGAGAGGTTGAGCAGGCTAGACAGGAGCGCAGGATGAGGAGTGATATTATAGAGGTGTACAAAATCACAAGAGGAATAGAATGGGTAGGCGCAGAGTCTCTTACCCAGAATAGGGGAATCAAGAACCAGAGGACATAGGTTTAAGGTAGACAAAAATGCTGGAGAAACTCAGCGGGTGTGACAGCATCTATGGAGTAAAGGAAATAGGCAACGTTTCGGACAGAAACCCTTCTTCAGACCAGCTACTCCTGCACCTATTTTCTGTGTTTCATTATTTACATATCAATCACTTGAGTGATCATTCATTATGATATCTCTGTTGGTTTCTTGCACCACTAAGGTGGTGATGGTAGAGTAATGGTTAGAACTACCAAGATTGTGGTATAAATAATGTAACAGATCCATAAACTGCTATTGGTAGATTCTAGAATCACTCATCTCATGGCATTTTGCTTTGTACTAATAAGCCTCCTGCAACAATCAAGATGAAAATTCATGAAAGTTAACCGTATGCATGTAGGGTAAATCTGTAGCTTTGAGAAAGATTTCTGCTGGATTTTGTTTCAGTTTCAAAAAACAGGCTCGCATGTCAACAAATGACTTTTGGCGAATCGAGCATTAAATTCAACTAACACTTTAGTTTTAGTTTTTAGTTTTAGAGATGCAACGAGGAAACTGTCCTTTCGGCCCACCGAGGCCGCACCAACCAGCGATCCCCACACATTAACACGATCCTCATACACTAGGGACAATTTATAGATATACCAAGCCAATTAACCTACAAACCTGCACGTCTTTTGGGTGTGGGAGGAAACAGAAGATCTCGGAGAAAACCCACTTGGTCACGGGGAGAAACTGTACAAACTACGTACAGACAGCACCTGTAGTTGGGTTCGAACCCAGGTCTCAGCTCTGTAAGGCAGCAACTCTACCGCTGCTCCACCAAGCTGTGCCACCGTGCCGCACCACTTCAAATCACGCTAAAGCTGGAATTTGCTTCTTATTACAAATCCTCCTTTCTTATTATTTAGTTTAGTTTAATTTAATTTAGAGATACAGCGTGGAAACAGGCCCTTTAGCCCGACAATTCCACACAGACCAGCGATCCCAGCAGATTTGTGGGCCTGTCTCACAAGCGATTTTTCAGCGGTCTGCTGGCAATAATAAACTCAGGGAACAAAATCATAAGAGGAATAGATCAGGTAGATGCACAGAGTCTCTTGCCCAGAGTGGTTGAATCGAGGACAAGAGGACATAGGTTCAAGGTGAAGGGGAAAAGATTTAATAGGAATCCGAGAGGGTAACCTTTTCACACAAAGGGTGGTGGGTGTATGGAACATGCTGCCAGGGGATGTAGTCAGGCTGAGCCTATCCCATCGGTTAAGAAACAGTTAGACAGGTACATGCATCAGTCAATTATCCCTGTCCTGCCTGCAATTGGTCCGCAGCAAGTCTTCTGACGGGTACCCGTAAAAGGGACCTCTTCACCCCGATCCTGGCCTCTCTCCACTGGCTCCCAGTAAGGTACAGATCAACTTCAAGCTCCTCTTATACGTATACAAAGACCTTAACGGGCTTGCACCCCCCTATATCAAAAATCATCTAACCCACGATTCTAACTGCAGGTCCCTCAGGTTGGCCGACTTGGGGCTACTGACCATCCCGCGGTCTAGGTTTAAGCTCGGGGTGACTGCGCTTTTGTGGTTGCAGCACCTAGACTGTGGAATAACATAATAGCATCCCGCTCCTCATCAGAACTACCCCCACCATCGACTCCTTTAAGTCATGACTCAAAACCAATTTCTACTCCCTAGCGTTTTTGAGCCCCTCTGAGGGGGCATTGTAAACAGTTTATGTATGTATTGTTGGATCTGTCTGTCTGATGTTTTTATGTTTAAATTTCTATATTATTGTTATGTTTGTATTCTTTCTTTATGTGCTGCATTGGTGTATGTGACTAATAAAATAACCTTTGAACCTTTGTATGTATCAAATTAGTAGCTGCACTGATGTGAAGCACATTGCTTCTACGTGAGTTGTTTTTAAATGTGCTATAAAAATAAATGTATTATTATTATGGATAGGACAGGTTTGGAGGGATATGGACCAAGCGCAGGCAAGTGGGATGAGTGTAGCTGGGACATTGTTGACCAGTGTGGGCAAGTTGGGGTGAAGGGCCTGTTTCCACACTGTATCACTCCATGACTATGACCAGGGAGATTTCCTTCAGTGTCCAGCCACGAGAATATTGTTATTCTGTCTCGCCTCCACAGATGCTGTTTAATCAGATGAGTTATTCCAATGTTCTGTTTTTGTTGCAGGTTCCAGTATCTGCAGTTTCTCTTGTCTTTGACTTTCTAAGCAGCTTGCTTTGGTGCATTTTAATGCAGTGCATTTGCCTATTAAACCATGCAAGGTTGATATCAACATATAAATCAAATGTGAGGTTGCATCTTGGATTATGGACTCTCTGCAAGTGGCTTGTCTCTCGCCGTGCTAGTCTCTTGTATCAAAAACCTGCCATTTTACTGAAATCGCTTTGTTGCTAATGTTAAAAAAAGCTGATACCACCTAGATTCTAATCCATTGTTACCTAGCAACGATATCTTTTGAAGCTGCTACAGGTTTGTCTAGAAATAGGCACTCAACCATAATATGCAATTCCAATGTAAGTCATTGAAATCATTGTGGAACATAAAATACTTCCAGAAATGGTCTGAAATAGATACTCTGTTTTTACTTGTCACCGGTGTTATTTCCTTTAATCCATAATCATGGTACACAAACAAAGACTCAATCTGTGTTTATTTAGAAACATAATTGAAGTCAGTTAAATGGGCAACTGGGGTCAGAGCATATCTGTATCAAACATCAGGTTAACCCTGAGGAAGTAAATTTTACCTGTAATGAACAAGATAGCTTATTCTATTGAGGATTTGCCTCAAAGTACAGGTACATGAATGCTTTCAAGTTTGTGTAAAAGCTTTCAATATATAACAAACAAGCTTTTTCGAAAATAGCTTTCCAGTTTATTAATAGTACACTATATAAAATGAGTTCAATTTGGCTACTGAGTTTATTATCTGTTGACACGCCCGGTCATGTTAGCATCCAATGGACTGATAGGAACAATAGCTACTAATTGTACACTTCAGCAGAGAGAGCCTCCTATACAACTACTCCATTTAATTGTATGGTTGTGCTTGTTTTAAAACCAAACCTTGTCCCCTATTCTATTTTTATGTAACTTGGTTGTTAGAAGTGTGTGTGGTAATGTAAGTGCTTTATTTTATCGCAATCTGGGCTATGTCATTTTAAGTGTAGAATAATAAGGGTAATTTCACTTTAAGTGTATGGTAATGTTTGTGTCATTTTAAATGTATGGCACTACAAGTTAAATGTAAAATGATAAGAATTATGTGGAGCAAATTTCAACCACCCCCTCCTTGCTTAGTTTCTCTAGAGTTGGAATAAAATTGGAGCATTCATATCAATGTTACTGATCAAAGGGACAGAGGAGTACAAGTAAATAGTTCCCTGAAAGTGGCATCATAGTAAACGTGGTGGTGAAGGAGGCATATGGTATGCTGGCTTTGATTAATAGGGTAATTGAGTATAGAAATTGGATAGTGATGTTATAGTTTTGAAGAATCACTATCAAAACATGGGGGGGGGGGACACATGGTGGCCGCGCGCACATGCACATACACGCGCGAGGCTTCGGAGGCTTCGTCCGTGGGCCCTGTGGATGGTAACATCGGGAGCTGACCTGGTTGGTGACCGACTCCGAACTCCAGCCACAGCAGTTTCGTCCGCCCCGAATCGTGGGGCTTGAATCAGCCCATTTGCGGGGCCTTTCATCATCCGGCATGGCTTAAAATCAGCCAGCAGGGGCTTCAATACTGGGAGCCTCGATTGCCTCGATGCAGCAGTTTGTCTGCCTGACTGCAGGGCGATGGAAGATTCTGTGGCGCCGGACGATGAAAGGCCCCGCGAACGGGCCGATTCAGCCCTTAGAAAGCGTATGATACCCGCGTGAATCTTTCAAAAGCTCCAATGTGATAAATAACACAAGAACAAATAAAACTGAAGCAAATAAAGTCAAACAGAAGAACCAACCTTGGAGGGGAGAGAGAGAGAGAGAGAGATGGGAAAAAAATACTAAATAATGTGAGTGACCATGAATGAGGGACTCACCTGCAAGCCAGCCAGGAAACTCGTTCGACCAGAGCCATTAATGACCTGACCCGTTGAATTCCGTTGCCCGTTTAAATCTTTCCCATCCACCAATACATCCAATTGGTTCAAATGGTAATGGTACCCACATCTGACACCTTTAAGAAATTCTCCGTGAATACCTTGAGTAATACTTGAAGGTCAAAACGCAATTGGTGACACATTGTGTTAATACGATGTTAATAGAGTCATTCAACATCAAACTGTCTTGTGGAAAGCGGAGATTTTAATAGATTTTTTTTTACACCGAATTTCAAAATCCGGATTAGCAAACATGGGGGGGGGGATTGTCCCCCACCTCTCAAAACATGTGGCCCACCCATCCCACTTGGGATTTCCGCCCATGGTTGTGCAAGATGTTGGTGTACACTTTTGGTTACCCTGCTGTAGAAAATAAGCTGTTAAGCTGGAAGGAGTTCAAAGATTTACAAGAATGTATCCAAGACGTGAGTTAAAGGCAGAGGTTAGATAGGCAACTATTTTATTTCTAGTGTAGGAGACTTTATATCTTAAGTGTAGGAGACTAAGGGTGATTTGATAGGGTGTTTTAAATCATGAGGGGCATAAATAAGGTAAATGCATAATCATTTTCCTGGGGAAGAGGGGGCATAGGTTTAATGTGAGAGGAGAAACATTTAAAAGGGACCTGAGGGGCAACCTCTTGACACAGAGGGCGAGTGTGTATATTGTATGCGTTACCTGGGAAAGTATTTGGCCAAAAGGAACTAGATGGATTTTTTGTTGGCACGGAGGGTTGGGCTGAAGGGCTTGTTTTTGTGCTGTCTTTCTCTGTGATGTATGACTCACTAACTTTAGCTTTAACAGATCATGTCGGCTTCAATTTAAATTTTAAATGCTAAGAGCATTTCAACTGAAATTGATGGGGCCCCTGTTTAAAATGGAGATTGGGCTCCACTGACATACACATTGACTCTAGGCCTCCAAGGGGAAACCCTCATGGTTCTTCTGCTAAACATGTAGCATTGTGGTTCATTTACAGGACCCTTGTAATGCTAAGGCTTCGACTAATGATCCAGAAAGGATTTCAAGACCTGCGATTGTCAGCAAGGGAATGTAACCAGTTTATTAAATATATCATTAATATAACACAGAAATTATTAGATGATCATAAACAGCTAATTACCTCACAGTGTTACCTCACTACTTGTCACTTCACATTTAGGAAAGGGAATCTGTTCTTCCCCTGCGGGCATTCCATGCCCAGAGCAATGTTGTTGACTTTTAACTGCCCTCACAAATGGTCCAACAAACTACCTAATACGCTCTCAAGCGCAAATCTGGACATTCAATTAATGTTGGCACCCATATCCGGGGAATTATTAAAAACAATTTGCCAGGAATGAGGTGTGGTTGGAAGGGACTCAGAAGGGTGTTTTCTTTGGAAACAGTATTGATCCTTTTTTGGATGAGCAGAAATATTCTGATCCAGAAAATTAAACTATTGGCCTTCTTTCCCCTATGTTCCAGGATCTCCAAACATAAATTCATAAGTCGTAGGAGCAGAATTATGCCATTTGGCCCATCAAGACTAAGTACAATCACGGCTGCTCTATCTTCCCCTCTCAACCCCATTCTCCTGCCTTCTACCCATAATCCCTGACACCCGTACTAATCATAGTGTGCACTCCTCCATAAATTCTTCCCCAATACAATGAACCATTCATTTCATCCCCAGCATTTAACATCGTTTACCAATCCACCTCATCGCTTACCATTATCACCTCATGATTTCTTCTGGTTTGGGTGAGAGACTACGCAGGGGCACCGCACGATTGGCAGCCCTGCCAACAGTCTCTCTGTTTTTTCATCTTTTAAAAAAAATTGTTAGTGCATTTTAAAAGTCTGCATAAATGTTCTCTGTTTTATGTGGGGAGAGGGGGAGGGGGTCAGGGGAATTTCAGTTTCTTATGTTGCCGCAGATGCGATTGTTTTTCCGGGTCGTGTCTCCAGTCACCTATAGACAATAGGCAATAGGTGCAGGAGTAGGCCATTCGGCCCTTCGAGCCAACACTGCCATTCAATGTGATCATGGCTGATCATCCCCAATCAGTACCCCGATCCGGCCTTCTTCCCATTTCCCCATGACTCTGCTATTTTTAAGAGCCCTATCTAGCTCTCTCTTGAAAACATCCAGAGAACCTGCTTCCACCCGCCATCTGAGGCAGAGAATTCCACAGACTCACCACTCTCTGTGAGAAAAAGTGTTTCCTCGTCTCTGTTCTAAATGGCTTACTCCTTATTCTTAAACTGTGGCCCCTGGTTCTGGACTCCCCCAACATCGGGAACATGTTTCCTGCCTCTAACATGTCCAAACCCTTAACAATCTTATATGTTTCAATGAGATCTCTTCTCATCCTTCTAAACTCCAGATTGTACAAGCCTAGCTGCTCCATTCTCTCAGCATATGAAAGTCCCGCCATCCCGGGAATTAACCTTGTAAACCTATGCTGCACTCCCTCAATAGCAAGAATGTCCTTCCTCAAATTAGGGGATCAAAACTGCACACAATACTCCAGGTGTGGTCTCACTAGGGCTCTGTACAACTGCAGAAGGACCTAACATCTATGGAGCTGGATGCCTCCTTGGACTGACTTTGAGCCCCACCGCGGGGCGTGGATCCCTTACCTGGGATCGCTCCAACCGTGGCCTGCGGACTTTACAGCAAGAGCTCGCAGTCTCGGGAGAGGCCGTGGATGTTGGGAGCTCCAATGATGCAGAGGCTCGACCAGCCCCAACACGGGGTTTGCTTGCCCGGCGCAGGAGAGCTGACATCCCCCGATGCAGGAGCTGATCCCCCCGAAGCGGAGGGCCAAACCATCATCGGCTAGGGGAGTCAAGATCTTCCCATCAACAGAGGGCTCGAGGCCCCCGACCGCTGCAGAGCAAAGAAGGGAAGAGATTTTAACTTTTCCACAGTGAGGAATATGGATGATTCACTGTGGATGTTTATGTTAAAATGTATTTTGTGTGTTCCGTTGCTTTTTATTTGTATGACTGACTTGGCAAATGAAATTCCTCGTATGTTGCCATACTTGCCACAAGTATTATTGTGATTATGATTGATTGTGAGTGTGCAGGGATTAGGGACTTGAAAAATTAAGAAAAAAAGATCATTATTATTTGTGAGATTAAAAAATGTTAATTGGAATTTAGTGGTTGCATTAATTGTATTATTAAATAATAATAGAACACCAATATTTTAATTCATGGAGTGGAATACATTGTGGCTAAGAGGATCAGGGGGTATGGAGAGAAGGCAGGTACGGGATACTGAGTTGGATGATCAGTCATGATCATATTGAATGGCGGTGCAGGCTCGAAGGGCCGAATGGCCTACTCCTGCACCTAATTTCTATGTTTCTAATACCTCAGAAGTCTTATATAACTCTTTATTGCATCAGTATTAACCCCCATGCAGTCTGCCCCATTCAATGGTTCAATGGTTCTTTTATTATAGCCTGTACCAAGGTACAGTGAGATTCTTTTTTTGGACACAGTTCATTAAGACTATTGCCATACATCAGTACAGTATCAGTACAACCCCCCCCCCCCCCCCCCCCCCCCCCCCCCCCCCCCTTCTGTTTCCTTTTCCAGCATCTGCCGCCATTGCCGACTCCCTCCACCTCCTCCCCGGTTCCTGATCTCTGGGATGAGCAGGGGGCTGGGCTGGGAGAATTCCCTCTCCCTATTCCGTGGTGGGCGAACCAGGGCCTTCAACATCCTGATTTTGTCAAGTCTTTATCAGAGAATATGTTTTATTTTAAACTGTAATTTATTTTGCCCTGTGTTTGAAGGAAACATTAATTTGAGAATGGATTTGTTGCATTCACTTTAATCACAACCATTATTGGCAATTAGTCGACAGCGCTATTTTTTAATTAAAAAAAAACATCCTAGAGGTTTTCACAGGAGCACTGTCAAATAAAAATTAATACTGTGCCACATAAAGGTATATAAGACCGATGCACAATAATAGAATTGTGCACAATGAGAGGTTTTAAGATTATTCTTAAGAAGAAAAGAAAGGTAAAACAGCAAAGTGCTGTAGGAAGTGAAATTCTGAGCCAGTTGAACTTGGAGACGAGTGTCAACCCAGATATCATAGCAGGTTAAAGGGCTTGAGGATATTACACTTGGACAATGTAAGCATTTACAAATAGAGCTGCAGTACGTTTTCACAGTGTGTGGACTAATGCCATACATCAGTACAATACCCAGTTGAGCACCTTGAGTTGAGTAGGTTTGCGTAATGTGCTGCCAGATTAAGTCTTTGAGGTTGGTACCATAACATTTAAATGGCATTTGAGTGGTTTTTAGATGGGCACATGGATTAGTTTAGTTTCGTTTTTGGTTTAGTTTAGTTTAGTTTATTCTCATGTTATTGTGAACAGCTTTTGTAGCGTGCTAACCAGTCAGCAGAAAGACAATACACGATTACAATTGAGCCGCCCATAGTGTAAGGGACACAATAAAGGGAATGAAGTGAATAACATCTGGTGCAAGTTAAAGCCAGTAAAGTCCAACCAAAGATAGTCCAAGAGTCTCCAATGAGCTAGATAGTAGTTCAGGACTGCTCTCTAGTTGTTGGTAAGATGGTTCAGTTGCTTGATAACAGCTGAGTTAAACTGTCCCTGAATTTGGAGGTGAGCCTTTTCACACATTTATCTTTGTCCGATGGGAGGGGGGAGAAGGAGTGGCCAGGGTGTGACTCGTCCTTGATTATGCTGGTGGCCTTGCCAAGGCAGCATGGGGTGTAAATGGAGTCAAAGGAAGGAAGGCAGATTTGTGCGATGGCCTGGGTTATGCCCAGGGAATGGAGATGGATCATGTGCAGGCAGAGGAGATTAGTTTAACCTGGCATCCACTTCAGCACAGACATTGTCAGCCAAAGGGGTGTTCCTATGCTGTACTGTTCCATGTTCTACGTAGAAGACATTTAGACAGGTGTATGGATAGTAAAGGGTTAGAAGGATATAGGTCAGGCACAGGTAAATGGGATTCGCTTGGATGGGGCATCTTGGTCGGCATGGATGAGTTGGGATGTGCCTGTGTGACTAGACTGTAGGATTCTATGACTCTACATAGACAAAGAAGGTGGTGGTGAGGAGTTTAAAATCAAGGTTTGCCTAATTGGAGTCAGTGCAATCTTGTTGATTGTTATCCACATATTCCAGGTACCATTCATCTGGTCGATTTAGAAGGTCAGTTTTAGTAACAGCCTTTCAATCAGTCAGCTCTAGCAATGTAGAAGAATCATTATGTTAAAAATGGATAGAGGATACTAATCATCTCCTAGTGAATAACAAGACAAATGATCCAATTGAGCCCATTATGATGAAAAATCTCTACGTCATCCAACTCATTCAAATAGATTGGTTTATTTAATTAATTTAATTCATTGACAACCACCTGATCATACTTATAATATGAGCATGATATTGGATTGGCAATAGGTGATCTAGCTTCATTAAAATCTGCATGTAATAAGCTAACTCAATGCAGTAGCATTGAACAAAATCATTTATTTACTGCAAAGCCCTTTGAGAGAGAATAGAATGCGCAGAAGGCAGGGTAAGGTGGAATAGATGCATGTTTAGAATAGATGTTGTGGGGATTAAAGAGTTTGTTGATATTTGTATGAAACAGATCAGATAGTTAAGAGTTCACGTCCGTTGCTTTCTTTTGAAAATGCATGCATCAATAAGTAGGTTACAATTTAGAACTATGAGATACATAATTATTAATATTACCTTGCTATTTTATAAATTCCCGATAAATTATACAAACTTTAACAAATAATTTGGGACAAACTATACTGAGAGAGGTGGGAAAATAGAATGCACTGCAACATAGAATGATCAGGGTATATAACATATTTAAGAAGAAGTTAGATTAATGTATGAGGAGTCAAGTCAAGTCAAGTCAAGTCAAATCACTTTTATTTCTATAGCACATTTAAAAAACAACTCTCGTTGACCAAAGTGCTTTACATTGGTGGAGGTACTAACGTTATACAACAGTGGTTCATAGATTAAGTACATACATAAATACATACATATAGTCCTCCCTCAGAGGACGTCAAGAAAGGTTTGAGAGTAAAGATGACTTAAGTTTCGACTTAAAAGAGTCGATGGAGGGGGCAGTTCTGATGGGAAGGGGGATGCTGTTCCACAGTCTAGGAGCTGCAACTGCAAAGGCGCGGTCGCCCCTGAGCTTATGCCTAGACCGCGGGTTGTTCAGTAACCCCAAGTCAGCGATCTGAGAGACCTGGAGGTGGTGTAGTGGGTAAGCAGACTTTTGATGTAGGTGGGGGCAAGCCCGTTATGGGCTTTGTAAACATAAAGAAGGATCTTTAAATTTATTTGGAACCGCACAGGGAGCCAGTGGAGAAAGGCCAGGATCGGGGTGATGTGGTCCCTTTTTCGGGTCAGGAGTCTCGCTGCGGCATTTTGGACCAGTTGTAGGCGGGACAGGGAAGATTGACTGATGCCAATGTGGAGGGAGTTGCAGTAGTCGAGGCAGGAGGAGATAAATGTGTGGATGATCTTTTCGAGGTCGTCAAACTGGAAGAATTGTTTTATTTTAACTATCGCCGAAGCTGGAAGAAGCTAGCTTTTACCACGGCATTGACTTGTTTGTCAAATTTCAACGCTGAGTCAAATATCACACCAACGTTTTTGACGTGAGGTTTGAGTAATGGGGTAAGACTTCCAAAGCTGCCTGCTATCATTTTGATTGAGTCCGAGGGCCGAGAAGGATAACCTCAGCCTTACTCTCGTTTAGTTGAAGGAAGTTCTGGGCCATCCAACACTTTATATCCTCGAGGCAGTGGATAAGGTTAAGTAGATTTGATCAGTTGTTGGGCTTCAGGGGGAGATAGAGTTGTGTATCGTCTGCAGGAAGAGGGGAATATAATATTATAATGATTGAATAAGATGAGGACACTCGTGTGGAGAATGAACAGCGGTGAAGATCAATTGGTTTGAATTGTCTGTTTTTGTGTGACAGGTTCTTCTGAAATAAGCTAAATGCATTACAAAGGGATCAGAATTATGTGTGAAGGTCAAGATTTATCAAGAAGTACTCTAGCTTGCATCATGCACAAAGTGAACTGCATATTTATATAAGCATTTGAAAAGAGCTTTTAAAATTAAACATTTATTTCTGCTTTTGAAAAGAATATTTAAAAAATATATACATTTCTACCAAAACAATGAAGTTTGTCTTAAAGATCTTTACTTTCTATAAAATGGCTTGTAAAATTTAATTTAATCTTCAGCTTTTATTACGTGGGTATTTTGTACGCTATTCAGATTTAGCTTTGCTTTTGTCACTTCTGTTGAAAAGGTAATTTATGTCCGTTGGTTTTGCTCATGGCGCTCACAAATTCAAATTAGAAGGGGACATCAAATGTTTGAATTGGTTCCAATTTGAGGACTGCAATTGTCAGGCAAATTTCCTGCATTAGCTAGCAACTCTTTATTCTGGTTGCCAAATCCTCAGCAAATGCGATGAGATTGTTAATGTAATGAGATTTTATTTTCGGCAGAGAAGACAGATCTAAAGGGGTGTCGACCCGAAACGTCACCCATTCCTTCTCTCCAGATATGCTGCCTGTCCTGCTGAGTTACTCCAGCATTTTGTGTCTACCTTCGATTTAAACCAGCATCTACAGTTCTTTCCTACATACCTAGATATTATTCATTCAGACACAGAATCACAGACCCGTAGAACACAGACACCAACCATTCAGCCACTGAGGAACATCAGGTACCCATCTATACTAATCCCACATGTCAGCAATTGGTCTGCAGCCTTCAAAGCCTCGATAATTTAATTCCTTGCCAAAATAATTAAATGTAGTAAAAGCACCTGCCTCAACTACCATTCAAATTCCATTCAAATATGTTCTTCCTCCAACCCCTCCTCTGAAATGTTTGTCTCTTCCTCTGCCCTTTTGTTTTAGGTACAATTATATGGACAGGTTTCCTATCTACATCTCCAAGTCTCTATAATTTTGGAAACCTCTTTCAGATCTGAATTTTGCTTGGTATATTCCAAGGAAAACAAATCCAGTCTATTCAATCTTTCTTCATTATAGAAATGCCCAATCCCAGGGAATATCCAGTACAATTATGTACTTCCTTTGATGTAGCAACTGGAAGTGCATATAGAACTCCAGTCGTGGCCTAACTAACATTTCATAAAGTTGTATCTTGACCTCCCTGCTCTTATATTCTATGTGTTACCTAAAGGAGGCAAATATCCCCTATTCTTTCTTTACCACTTTATCCACTTGTGCTACTACTTTCAGGGCACCTTAGACTTACACACTGGGATCACTCTTTTCCTCAATACTCTGGTTCTGTCTTTCATTACGCACAACTTACTGTTATTATTCTCCACAAATGGCATCATCTTACCAACTGACCAAATATTGGCTTGCCGCTTGGGATTATCTTCCTTGCCATCAACGACTCCACCAATTTCCAGATAACAAGCTAATTTTGTGTCCAATTTATGTTCATAAGTTCACAAGTTCTTGGAAAAGAATTAAGCCATTTCACTCATCAGGTCTACTCTGCCATTCAATCACGGCTGATCTATCTTTCCCCCTCAACCCCATTCTCCTGCCTTCACCCCATAACTGCTGACACCCTTACTAATCAAGTATCTATCAATCTCTTCATTAAAAATATCCATTGACTGCCTCCACAGCTTTCTATCGCAACTAATTCCACACATTCACCACTCTCTGACTAAGGGAATTACACATCTTCTCTCTAAAGGTGGGTCATTTTATTCTGAAGCTATGGTTTCTAATCCTAAACCTTCCCACTAGTGGAAACATCCTCTCCACGTTCTCTATCCAGGCCCCCCCCAATCCTTCTAAACTCCAGCGACTACAGGTCCAGTGCCATCAAATGTTCATCAAATGTTAACCCAATCATACCTAGGATCATTCTTGTAAACATCCTCTGGACCCTCTCCAATGCCAGCATATCCTTCCACAGATACGGGGCCCAAAACTGCACACAATACATCAAATGCAGTCTGACCACTGCCTTATAAAGCATCGGCATTACATTTCTGTTTTTATATAATAGACTTCTTGAAATAAATGCCTCTTGCAATTTGCCAATTGGCCTTGAATCCTTTGGGCTATAACCTTGTGTACCTCGAACATTTTCCTCATCATCCTCCTTTTCCACTTTAGCCAGTTTTATTTTAAGTAGTTGTCTTTGTCATTGTTACTTATATATATTAAAGTTAATGAGCCTAGATCTGCTATTTCATTTTACTTCACTAATTTTTAGCTTCATTACATTTGTCAAGACATTGCATTTCTTAATCTGCTGGTCATGGAGAGTGGAAAGGTTCACAGGAGGTTGCAGACTTAGAGTGTTAGCTCTACAGCAAACAATTCACACTAAATACCAGATCGTAAAGTGAGGCCATCTATTCTGATTACAATTCCAAATTGAAAATGTTCACTTTATGACAACTCTGTTGATGCTTGCTTATGGGTGATTTACTGCAACCTGAGGCAAAGGGGCAGTCTCCTTATATAAAACAAGGCTGCTAAATCTAGACAGTCGGCAAAAGTGCTCAACCTGATTTTCACTGAGTGAAAATCTTAATGTTCGGTCCCAATGTCAGCACTAAGAGCAATCACTGGCAGAAACAACACCTTGTTTATCAAGAAGCGATGAATGTCTATTTCCAATTATCCGAACAGCAGCAAATGGTTTTGCTCTTGCATTTTTTGTTAGTGTGTTCAGCCCCATTTGATAATATTAAAACCTGGCAATTTTCCTTTGCTGCTATCTATGTATAAAATCATGGGCAGAATAGATCGGATAGATGCACAGAGTTTCCTGCCCAGGGTAGGTGAATCCGAGGGCATATGTTTAAGGTGGCCGGGAAAAGATTTCATAGGAATTTGAGGGTGAGGCAGCATCTATGGAGCGAAGGAATAGGTGACGTTCGGGACGATACCCTTCTTCAGACTGAAGAAGAGTCTTGACCCGAAACGTCACCTATTCCTTCGCTCCATAGATGCTGCTTCACCCGCTGAGTTTCTCCAGCATTTTTGTCTATCTTTGATTTTTTTCGGCATAGAAATTTGAGGGGTAACATTTTCACACAAATGTGTCTGGTGGGTGTCTGGAAGAGGTTGCCAGGGGAGGTAGTTGAGGCATGAACTATCATAACAATTAAGAAACTGTTTGACAGGTATATGGATATGACAGGTTTGGAGGGATATGGACCAAATGCAAGCAGGTGGGACTAGTGTAGCAGGGACATGTTGGCCAGTGTGGGCAAGTTGGGCCGAATGGCCTGTTTCCTCACTGTATCACTCTATGACTTTAAATATTAATTTTGTCAGCTTTTACCAGTTCCAACTTTGGCCGTGGGCCAGGGAGAAAGCAGGGAAACAGGGAAGGTTCTAAAATTTGTCGAAAATTTATGTGTGTGATTTGCACAGATCACCTTCCTATTAAAATATGAAACAGTTTGATAAGCTGTCCATAAATTTTTTTTCCACATTTTATGATTTGTGTAAAGGACCTATATGACACCATGACTTTATAACTCTCCCCCTCACTGTTGTTTCACAGTTAGCTAGCATCTTATTGTACATCACAAAATATACTCTTCATTCTTTATGCATGATCTGAGATAACTATTATTCAGCTATTCAACTGTGAGGTCCTTCACAATCAATGTTTATTTAATTTGGCGCCCAACATATTTCTTATGGTTAGTTGTAAAAACCCTCACATTTTTTTCTACTTCATGCCTCACACAACCATTGTCCATTCTGACAAGTCATCAATGTCAGGGAACACACCCAGTATCCACAACACAAAGGACCTCAACTAATCCTGGACAGGCCTGGATAGAGTGGAAGTGGCAAGAATGTTTCCACTAGTGGGAGAGTAGGCCCAGAGGTCAAAGCCTCAGAATTAAAGGTCTTTCCTTTAGGAAGGAGATGAGGAGGAATTTCTTTAGTCAGAGGGTGGTGAATCTGTTGAATTTGTTGTGACAGTAGGCTGCGGAGGCCAAGTTCATGGATATTTTCAAGGCATAGTTAGATAGATTCTTGATTAGTACAGGTGTCATGAGTTTGGGAAGAAGGCAGGAAAATGGGGTTAGGAGGGAAGGATGGATTAGCCATGATTGAATGGCAAAGGAGACTTGAAGGGCCGGATGGCCTAATTCTGCTCCTAACGCATGAACATATGAACTTATGAATCTACCCTTGCTGATTGAAACTGCTTTTCAACATTAAGAGTGCACAATGTGATCCTGGTTGTGGTCAACTTTTCATAACATAGGAAATGCCTCTCCTCAAAGGCATTGATAATAAATTAACCATTGCGTTAGTTTGCTAACCCAGCTTTTGGCGAGTTTGAAGATTGACCTGAAACCCAGAACGAAGTTCTGACCAGGACACAAAGTGCTGAAGTAACTCAGTGGGTCAGGCAGCATATTTGGAGAATGTGGACAGGTGATGTTTCAGGTCGGGACCCTTCTTCAGATTCCCGTCCGAAGAAGGGTCCCAACCCAAGGAGTCACCTATCCATGCTCTCCAGGGATGCTGCCTGATCAGCTGAGTTTCTTCAGCACTTGTGTCCTCTTTTATAAACCAGCATCTGCAGTTCCCTGTTTCTACAAATCTTTGGCATACTGGGCAGCAGTGATTCCTGCATCCTATATGTTTGTGAAACTTGGACCAGCACAGTATGTATGAGAGTGTGGTATCACCAATCCTCCCTCTGTAAAATCCTCCATCCACCAGCATAAGTGAACCAACGTCAAGGTCCCTCTAGGCACAAATTGCTAGTCATTGAGAGCCCAATTGTATTCTACTGACCATTGGAAATGCCAATGTCTGAAGAAGGGTCTTGGCCCACAACGTCACCTATTCCTTCGCTCCATAGATGCTGCCTCACCCGCTGAGTTTCTCCAGCATTTTTGTCTACCATTGGCAATGCCATGTAAATCTGCAATCTTAACACAGACATAGGGTCACTAGGTCATGTGATAGGAGCAGAATTAGGCCATTTGGCCCTTCAAGTCTGCACCGCCATTCATTCATAGCTGCTCTATCTCCATCCTAACCCCATTCTCCTGCCTGCTCCCCATAACTCCTGACACCTGTACTAATCAAGAATCTGTCTCTCTCTGCCTTAAAAATATCCATTGACATGGCGTCCACAGCCTTCTGTGGCAAATAATTCCACAGATGCACCACCCTCTGACTAAAGAAATTCCTCTTCATCTCCTTCCTTGGGGAACATCCTTTAATTCTGAGGTTATGACCTAGATTCTCCCACTAGTGGAAACATCTTCTCCACAACCAATTTATCCAAGCTTTTGACTATTTGGTAAGTTAAAATGAGACTCCCAAAATGGGTACAATATTCTGAGATGCTAACAAATTTTAGATTCTCCCCTACCTCCCAGCTTTCAACCTGACTCACATCTAAATTTCAAACTAGTAAAAAGACGATTGCCTATAAAGTGGAAATAAAGAGGAAGTACCTGGGTTTAATCTCAATTAGAAAGAGATTATCAAATTGGCCACAGGACTTTAAATTCCCCTGTCCCAGTTAGGAAACCTGAACGGAAACCTTTGGAGGCTTTGCGCCCCACCCAAGGTTTCCGTGCGGTTCCCGGAGGTTGCAGATGGTTGTCGGTGGTTGCAGGTAGTGGAAGCACGTTGGGAGACTGACAAAAACCTCCAGGAACCTCTGGGAACCGCACGGAAACCTTGGGTGGGGCGCAAAGTCTCCAGAGGTTTCCATTCAGGTTTCCTAAGTGGGACAGGGCAAGGATGTTCTCAATGTCACACCAACTCCCCTAGATAATTCCACCTCTTAAACTACCCTCCTGCCCTGCCAAATATCTCTATGGCAGGATACATGAGCCCTATTATGGTCTCTTCCGTCACCTGAGAAGCAAATCCTCCCTGAAACCAAGGAACTGTCCAAGTGTAAAAATAATTGAATTTCCCAAACTCTGAGGCAATCAATAAAATGTCTGAAAATCCTATGTTTCAGCTATTTTTAGAGTTTAGTGATTGGCTAGCTGCTTAATTTTGTTCAGAAGGCTGGGATTAGGTTGAGGAAACTATTGACAAGATCGTACTCGAATCAAACATTTGTCACTGTGTATTCTGTTTAAATACTAATTTGATTTCTCTAAATGGTGGGATAGAGAAAAGTGTAGATCATGTATATTGTGGGCGGCATAGTGGCACAGCTGATAGAGCTGCTGCATCACAGTGTCAGAGACATGGGTTCGATCTTGACCTGGTGTGCTGTTTGTGTGGAGTTTGCACATTCCCCCTGCGACGAGGTAGGTTTCCTCCAGTTGCCCCAGTTTCTTTCCATATCCCAAAGACTTGTAGGTTAATTGGCCGCTGTAAAATTGTATTAGTGTGTAGGGAATGAATCCAAAAGTAAGATTACATATATCTAGTGTGAATTGGTTGATTTCGACTTGGTGGGCTGAAGGGTTTGTTTCCATTTTGTATCCCTAAACTAAACTCTCTAAACTAAAATCAGTAGCTCAGGTGTTAAAATATTTCTTACCTGGTATTTAAGATTGGAATGTGGTTGCAATTTGTAAGAAAATATTTTAGAATTATTGTTTTTGCTGCATGGCTGGAGAATTATATACCATTATGAAACTGGATATTTTCATCAATAAATCAAGAGTTTGGAGCATTTTAGATAAATATAACACAGTAGGTTTCCATATAAAAACACATATGTTCATTTTATATTTTTCCTTCTAAGACAATAAACATCATCCAGAGATAATACAAGATGTTCCCCTCGGGTAGATGCGGAAATCAAATTAGCAACAAACAATGTTATTTTTTATTCTCCTGGTGAAAACCACTCCTGGGAATATGGATCTCTAATCCTTGTTTGAATGGTCAGAGTGGAAGATGTTAGTGCTGGATGTAACATTAACCCTAAACCTAATGAAACATTGCATATTCAACATCTCATGCCCCTGATTATGTATTAAAGTAATTCAGAATTTTTGTCTAGTTCTGAGTTAGTTGCAATAGAAAGATATGGCCACAAATGAGGAATGATAAGCTCATGGAAATGCCATTTTTGGCATTTTGCATTCAATAATCCTGCAAACCATTATCAAAACATTTATTTATTTATTAAAAAAAAATTAATTAGCAGTACAGTAAATTACATTAATACATCACATATATCTTATTACATTATGTTGTACCACTTCATTTTTCGAGCTTTAAAAAAGATAGAAATAAAAGAAGTAAGGAAAGTAAGCAAGAATCGTGAAGGTGCAGGAAAGTGTTGGGAGAAGAAAGCCCCTTAGGGAAGGAATTAGAGAAGGAAAGAAAAGAAATAAGACCCTAGAAAGAAAAGAAAAAAAAGAAGAAAGGAAAATCAATCGCTCTATTGTAACACAAAACTCTGCAAAAATGGATATACCAACCGTGTTTTTATTAAAAATGTATTTTATACCCCCCATTACCAGGTCCTGGAGCCTTTATGTTTTAACTTATTATTGCACCTTATGCTTGTAATAGTTCCATAAATGCAGACCATGTCTTTTGGAAGTGATCTGCTTTGCCTGCTAGGAGGAGTCTCATCTCTTCCAAGTGTAGTGTTTCGAACATGTTTGAAATCCACATTTTTATTGTTGGTATTGGAGCATTTTTCCAAAATTTCAGTATAAGCTTTTTTCCCATTATTAGCCCATAATTAAGTAAGTTCTTTTGAAACATATTTAATTCTGGGTTACCTTCCGATATTCCAAAAATGATCCATTCTGCTTTGGGTAGTAGTTTTGTTTTAAATAATTTTGTGAAGATTTCAAATATTTAGTTCCAGAATTTTTGAATTTTTCTACAGAAAACAAAAGAGTGCGCTATGTTAGCTTCTTGTGACTGACATTTATCACAAATGGGTGGGACATTGGGGAAAAGTTTATTTATTTTAGTTTTTGAATAATATAGTCCAAGTAATGTTTTATATTGGATTAGAGTGTGTCGGACGTTGATCGAACATTTATGCACATATAGTAAGTGTTTATTCCAGCTCTCTTTTGAAATTTTTATAGCTAGTTCTTGTTCCCAGTCTCTTCTAATATTATAACCATATAACAATTACAGCACGGCAACAGGCCATCTCGGCCCTACAAGTCCGTGCCGAACACATTTTTTTCCCCCTTAGTCCCACCTGCCTGCACTCATACCATAACCCTCCATTCCCTTCTCATCCATATGCCTATCCAATTTATTTTTAAATGATACCAATGAACTTGCCTCCACCACTTCCACTGGAAGCTCATTCCACACTGCTACCACTCTCTGAGTAAAGAAGTTCCCCCTCATATTACCCCTAAACTTCTGTCCCTTAATTCTGAAGTCATGTCCTCTTGTTTGAATCTTCCCTATTCTCAAAGGGAAATAGGGAATTATCGGTTGTAGGTATTTCTATATTCAAAATAATATTATATAAGTATGATATTAGATTTGCTGATTCAGCCTTTATCTTCATGGCTTCATCTAATAAGTCTGGGGGCATGTTATAATAGTCTTTTGTATATTTTGTATATCAAAACATGTTATGTTATATTTCCTTTCACTCTCAAAGTGTCCTTTAAAACCTATTCTTTCATACGAGTCTTTTGTTCAAAATCTTCCACGGTAATTTTGTTTCATGAGCACCCCTTCCAGCCTCATGTATTACATTCAGTGCTCCCGATGTGACCTCCTTTACATCAGCAAGATCGAGCACAAACTAGGTGATTGTTTTGGCGATCAGTTGTTCTCTGTCTTTCGCCTGCTGGGCTCATGTTGTTGACCTCCCTGTGGTGAGCCCTGTCAACTGACCTCAGTTAGGCGAACAACAACAAACAGAGACAGCAGCAGAGCTGCAGCTTGGTGCCAACCCGGAGCATGTGCCCTTTTTAGGGCGGGCGCCTACGGATGTTGAACCGGATAGCATCATCCTGCTGCAGTCTTCTGCTGCCTCAAACGCAAGAAGAAGAAGAAGAAGAAGAAGCCTGCTGGATCTTTTTTAGTTTAGTTTAGAGATACAGCGCAGAAACAGACCCTTCGGCCCATCAAGTCCATGCTGACCAGCAATCCCCTCACACTAACACTATCCTACACACACTAGGTTCAATTTACAATTTTACCAAGCCAATTAACCTACAAACCTGTACATCTTTGGAATTCCGGTTGCTATCTCCCAGTTGCTAACCATTTTAATATTCCTTTTCAATGCCATTCTGACCTTATTGCCCTTATTTGCTGGAGTACACATCAATTGTACGAACAGCACCTATATTCCGCTTATGTAGCTAACAAACCAACCGTAAGAACACTGAATTCTCAATTTTCAAGTAATAATGCCTAACCCACCATTCTTTTTTTCCATACTTCCCCCACCCCACTATGCACACATTTTTTCCATCATCTCCCACCTCCCTAGACTGCTTCTCCAGATGCTTACGTCCCATATTTCCCTTTTTATCCCCCTTCTTTCTTTCCCTAAGTACCAATCTAGCCACATCCATTCCTCTGGCTTTACATTCTATTGCTACTTTTCTTTCCTTATCTGGCACCCTTTATTTGTCTTTTTACCTCCAGCCTTTGTCACTTCATCTATCTTCCAATCATATCCCCCCCCCCCCCCCTCACTTCACCTATGTATCCACCAATCACTTGCCAGACTTTGCCCCACACCGCCTCTCTTTTCCAGCTTTCTACCCCCCACTCCATCAGTCTGCAAAAGGCTCCCAATCTAAAATGTCACCCTTCCATTTCCTCCACAGATGGTGCCTAACCCGCTGAGTTCCTTCAGCAGTTTGTTGTTTTGCAGTCTCTCGTGTCTCTGATTTTGTTTGCTTGCCAGTTCCAATTTGTTAAGCTCTTTGAAGTATTTGTAATATTAAACATATTACATAACTGCAAGTTCCTTTGCAAACTTACTTCATTTCTGGACATACCCAGACATTTAAACGTTTAGTGAACCAGTTGATTTAATTTTGTTACATAATTAAATTTATATACTTTCAATGCAACCAATATATTTCTCTGTTTCTCTCATTTCCCATTTATAACCTTTTTCCATATTTAAGCCTTCTACTGAACCTTGAATGTAGCTCAGACCCTGTCCTAACCATGTTTATTATAATGGAAAGAGCATTTATTTTCACAGCCAGTCATCAGTACCAATGCCTCTCGTCTCTGGTACGATACTAAATCTTTGCTGTATCCTTTCCATATCCTTGGCAGAAATGTGAATGCTATATTTGGCAATCTGTTTCAGTTTAACATTATCTTCTGCTTTTTTTAGAATTGATGCCCACACTTTTTAAAAGCCAAGGATCCATTTTGCATTATTTTAACACATGTTTAAAAATCTGCATGTGTTTTGGAAATCTAGCTTCTATTTACCTGCCTTTTAAAGGTTCTACCTTTTAATGCACACTTATTCTTTTTATATCTCTGTGTTGAATTTAATTTAACACATTTATACTTAACTATTAAACAATTCATTGAATTTTACTCTCAGAATTGAGTAACTTTCCAGATATAAATGATTTTGCTATGATAGTTATCCCTGATGAACTCAAGTGTTTTTAAGTATCCGTTTTTATTTGCATTAATGCCGAGCACATGTAACTGCATGGTTTTAATTTGCCTCCTTCTCGAATAGCAACATTACATTGCTGATATGCAGTGTGACTTTAATATCCAAGTGTGACTTTAATATCCAATAATATGAGAAAGATTGCCTAGCAGTGTGTGACAATTCTTTTCTGAGTTCCACTACCATTCTCATATTCGCTTTATCTCACAGACACTTTATCCCACCATCAATAATACCTCAGCGTATCTGAGAACCCCCTTTCCAATATCAGATCCTCATTGCTTTCTTCCACCATCCTCATATTCACTTATCCCAGTCATTTTATTGCACTATCATTAACACCCTGGCCTCTCTGAGAACCCCTTTTCCATATCAGATCCTCATCATTCTTTCTTTCACTATTCCCTTATTTTCATGAATGGAATATAATCTCTCATTATCTCCAATGCTTAGAGAAACATGTACACATAGACATCGAAAATAGGCGCAGAAGGAGGCCCTTTGGCCCTTTGAGCCCGCACCGTCATTCATTGTGATCATCGCTGATCACCCACAATCTGTAACCCGTGTCTGCCTTCTCCCCATAATCCCTTGATTCCGCTAGCCCTTAGAGCTCTTTCTATTAAATGTATCCAGTGAATTGGCCTCCATTGCCTTCTGTGGCAGAGAATTACACAAATTCACAACTCTCTGGGTGAAAACATTTTTCCTCATCTCAGTTTTAAATGGCCTCCCCTTTATTCTTAGACTGTGACACCTGATTCTGGACTCCCCCAACATTGGGAACATTTTTTCCTGCATCTACCTTATCCAGTCCTTTTATAATTTTATACATTTCTATAAGATCTCCTCTCATCCTTCTAAATTCCAGTGAATACAAGCTCAGTCTTTCCAATCTTCCCTCTTATGATAGTCCCGCCATCCTGGGGATTAACCTCGTAACCTATGATGCACTGCCTCAATATCAAGGATGTACTTTCTTAAATTAGGAGACCAAAACAGCACACAATATTCCAGATCTGGTCTCACCAGGAGCCTGTACAAATGCAGATGGACCTCTTTACTCCTATACCTAAATCCTCTCATTACGAAGGCCAACATGCCATTAGCTTTCTTCACTGCCTGCATGTTTACTTTCAGTGACTGGTGTACAAGGACACCCAGGTCTCGTTGCACTTCCCTTTTTCTTTATCTGACACCATTGAGATAATAATCTACCTCCTTGTTCTTGCCACCAAAGTGGATAACCTCACATTTATTACATTATACTGCATCTGCTATGCATCTGCCCACTCACTCAACCTGTCCAAGTCATCCTGCAACCTCCTAGCATCCTCTTCACAGTTTACACTGCCACCCAGCTTTGTGTCAACTGCAAATTTGCTAGTGTTACTTTTAATCCCATCATCTAAATCATTAATATATATTGTAAATTGTTGCGGCCCCAGCACCGAGCCTTGCAGCATTCCACTCGCCACTGCCTGCCATTCTGAGAGGGACCCATTTATTCCGACTCTTTATTTCCTGTCTGCCAACCGATTATCTATCCATGTCCCCCCAATACCATGTGCTCTAATTTTGCCCACTAATCTCCTGTGTGGGACCTTATCAAAAGCTTTCTGAAAGTCCAGATACACTACATCCACTGGCTCTCCTTCATCCATTTTACTTGTGACATCTTCAAAAAATTCCAGAAGATTAAGGGCCTGTCCCACCAGCATGCGATTGCATGCGTCTAGCGCGACCAAACGTGGTCACTTTAGGCGTACGGCTGCACGGGGCCAGTCCCACTTCGAACCATGGAGGCGTATGGAGTTGTGCGGGGCTGGTCCCGACATTGCGCGGGGCTCCGAAAACAACTCCATACGCCTCTGTGCTAGACGCATGCAATCGCATGCTGGTGGCACAGGCCCCTTAGTCAAGCAGGATTTTTTCTTCATAAATCCATGCTGACGTGGACCAATCCTTTTACTGCTATCCAAATTATTACTTTGTTATTATTACGCCATTATTACTTCTTTAATAATTGACTCCAGCATGTTCCCCACTACTGGTGTCAGACTAACTGGTCTACAAATTCCTCATTTTCTCTCTCTCTCCTTTCTTGAAAAGTGGGATAACATTAGCTACCCTCCAATCCACAGGAACTGTTCCTGAATCTATAGAATATTGGAAAATGATTACCAATGCATCCACAATTTCTAGAGCCACCTTCTTGAATACCCTGGGATGCAGACCATCAGGCCCTGGGGATAAATCAGCCTTCAGTCCCATCAGTCTACCCAATATTATTTCTAATACTAATACTAATACTGGCCTCTCTAAAAGCCTCTTAAACATCACGACTAAAGCTGCCGTTTTAAATACTACTCCCTGCCTCCACCACCACCCCTGGATATGCATTCCAGATCTGTATGAAAAAGCATGCCCACACATCATTAAACTTTCCCCCTCTCATAACACGAGGAGTTGGGTATAGGAGCAAAGAGGTCCTACTGCAGTTGTATAGGGCTCGAGTGAGACCACACCTGGAGTATTGTGTGCAGTTTTGGTCTCCAAACTTGAGGAAGGATATTCTTGCTATTGAGGGAGTGCAGCTTAGGTTCACAAGGTTAATTCCCAAGGTGGCGGGACTGTCATTTGTTGATAGTTTGGAGTGGCTGGGCTTGTATACCCTGGAATATAGAAGGATGAGAGGTAATCTTGTTGAAACATATAAGATTATTGAAGCTTTGGACACACTAGATGCATGTTCCCAATGTTGAGGGAGTCCAGAACATAGTGGACACAGGGGACATAGTTTATGAATAAGTGGTAAGCCATTTAGAATGGAGATGAGGACATCTTTTTCACACAGAGAGTTGTGAGTGTGTGGAGGACAGTGGAGGGCAGTGGAGGCTGGTTCTCTGGATGCTTTCAAGAGAGAGTTAGATAGAGCTGTTAAGGATAGTGGAGTTAAGGGATATGGAGAGAAGGCAGGAACGGGGCACAAATTGTGGATAATCAGCCATGATCACATTGAATGGCGGTGCAGGCCCGAATGGCAAAATGGCCTACTCCTGCACCCATTGTTTATTTTCTATTGTATCTTACCTTATAGCTATGGCCTCTTGTGTTGGCAATTTCCACCCTGGGAAAATGTTTTGACTATCTACCTTAACCATTACTCTAATCATTTTATAGATTCCTATCAAGTCTCCCCTCAACCTCTGATGGTTGTTTTTCAGAGAAAACAATAAAAGTTTATCCTTGTAGCTGAAACCCTCTAACCCATGCAGCATTCTGGCAAAGCTGCTCTGCACCATTCCATATTAACAAGACATGTCACTGGGTTGTTTCTAGTTAGCTGCTAAGCAAATGTTCACTACTTTACAAACGAAGACAGAGCTTCCTGAAAAAAAATGCCTGCTTAGCATTTGGGTAGATGACTGCTGATGAACCTTGGGTGCAGTGAGATTTATTGGAGAGCAAATAGGAATCAAGGCCATCCTCTGAACATCCCAATTATCCTGCTACTGCCCAGCAACAACCTTGCTGCTGACTCTTGTTATTTGTACTTAACTCATGTAATAACGTATTTGTCGGACAATGTGCTGTCTTGTTAGAAAAGCAGAGTAAAACTTCAATCCTCGCAAATCATTCCACATCAAGTTTTATGATGTGCAGGATAATCTTATTCATGTATAGTCTTTTCTTTCATTGGATAAACATGCAAACTAGAGCTTTTCACTGTTCCTCAGTGCACATGACAATAATAAACTCAACAAAACTAACCAGTCTTTTGGGTTTTATAATTAACTTTTTAGCTGCACCAAAAAGGCACCAGACGCTGTATGTCTGAAAGTGTAAAGTATAAAGTATATAATTGTCTCTATTTTTTATGCAACTATATGACTTAGTTAATAAACACTGCACCTTCTGTCTAAATTAACGCAGAACTTAAAATGTTGTAATCAACAACTCTAAAATTGACATTAATATAAATATGTAATGATAATTGCCTTTAGATTACTACGGTGGATGCCTCACATAATGGAACTGCAGATACTTTTATGCCACCCACCATCTTTCTTACATTCTCTAAATTATTTTCAAATCTCTGTTTGATTACCATTTTAAAATAGTCTGTTGTTTTGGCTTCAGTGCTTTGCTTTCTGCACAAATATGTTCGGATCGTACTGAAGACATTTCTTATTTTAGAGTTTCCTGTGCTTTTCTCACCATCTTGTCAGACAATTCTTACTACTAACATCTGAATAGTTTGGCAATTTATCTTGTTGAAGTCGACCTTTCCTCTAAGTATCCTTCGGGTTTTTTTTTCAATTTACAGTCGACATTTGTTCCACTTAATTTCCTGGAATTTATGTCCAAAATGTTGAGGTAAAATCATACTAATCTGGAACACAGGTCTGTGCACACTGTGGAAACAATTCCACTTTTTCATCATTTATATTACCAACCTGTTCCCCAGTGTTACTATTATTGGTCTCACAGTTTGACAGTTTAATATTTGTTCAAAGATATAACAGTTTTCATGTGACAATATCTTAAATGTACGTCTTCTGTATAATACAGAGTGTACAGTACAGTCCTTTTATTGAAAACGCCATCAATCAGCAATAAATAAGATTAAAAAAGGGACTTTTTCATGAATAATACAGAAAATAATAAGAGGGGATAAAATAAAATGATCCAACTGTCTGTTTGAAATTGAAATGGAATAAAAACATTTCTCCTCAAGAGTAGCAGCTTACGAATGGTGGACTCTCAAACTCTGATTGGCTTAATAGATGTAAGGTGGAAAAAGAACCATTGTGAACATCTTTCAGAGAATAAAGAATAGATTGCATGTACTTACAAATCTAAAATATCTAAATGTTTAACACTGGATATTTTCCTTTGAAGCACAATTATGTCAACAACAACTTGCATTTATACAGAGCTATTAATATAGAAAAAATAGTATCCTGAGGCACTTAATTGTTATGTAAGCAAATACAGCAGCCATTTCACACTGAAGAATATCCCACAAATACAAATCAGATGACAAAATAATTAACGGGCCAGAATCTCCTTTATCTGACTCATGCAAAATTACACTGAGCAATGATGGCAACATATGTCACATTTAAAAAAACTGGTGTTAAACAAACAGCAATCAGTGTTAACAACTGCTGTGCAGTGAAAATCCATATTGCAGGTCCTTTTCATTCTGTAAGTCCTGGTACATGTTACTGTTGTACTGAAAAATCAATGTTGATTGCTGATGGACATTAAGCATTGCATGTTTAAGAAAATGCGATGGTGGAAGCTTTTCTCTTCCATATTTTACAAATCCTGATGCCATGGAAGACATATAATGATGTAGAAAACACAGTGCAACGTCAATGTAGTGGAAGATAAAATCATTATATAACATCAGCAATCATGATTTTTGATCCGATAAGACGAACGTGTGTCATTTGTGATCATTTACATCATGCATGTTAATGATCAGGGTTAGATTTTGCATGATGCAAATCATGGAAAGGATCAGATGAGCAAGAAAATGTACAGATAAATTGGAAAATTCGATCAATAATCTTTGTGAAATTTGCAAAATAAGCACAATGTAATTTCACAGTCATATCACCGTACCTCAAAACTTTCCAGGAAATTTCAGGCCAAAATTCCAAGTCAGTGGTTGACAAGATAGTTTTGCAGGATTGGGTGCAGATGTAATGAAATAAAAACGCATCAAATCTGTAAACGTGTTTTGCCTTCATTCAATCAATTGTCAATGTAATGATTTTTCTGCAGTCCTCTCGTTGCCTTAAAGACACTTTTTTCTCAGTCAGAGGACTAGCACAGAATTATCTGCCAATACTTGTCCAGCACCTGATAATGGTAATAATACAATTGTTGGAATTTGTACAACATTTCTTCAGGGGTTATGGGAAAAAGGTAGGAGAATGGGGTTAAGAGGGAAAGATAGTTCAGCCATAATTGAATGGCGGAGTAGAATTGATGGGCTGAATGGCCTAATCTGCTCCTATCACATGAATCTATGAACTTATATTGGAAGATCCAATTGTAATTTGTATACTGAAAGAAATCCACTTTCTTCTTCTTTGTTTATAATTCCACATCAGACAATGCAAGGAAATAAATTGCACATTAATAGGTTAGGGATGCTATATTCTTCTTCTACATACGTATGGCGTGCACGTCGGTTTGTGCACGCCGGGTTGATTGCATTAGTCGAAAAGGGGTGGACCATGTTAAGGTTGCAATCTCCCATCCCGGATGCTATATTTAATGTTTTAGAAGCCAAACTGTTTATTGAATTGTGTCTATGACTGACTAAATGATCAATTTAGTCAGTCATTGTCTGACTAAATCAAACAATGACTGAGCACTGGGGACTAGCCTTGTCTTGTATTTATGTTCTGCTTAAAAATATTGTCAATCTGAATCAGTATCTGTTGGGATCAAAGGGAACATAATTAGCAGATGAATAATTCTGTGATGTGAAACCTCTAAAAAATATGGGTGCAAGTGCATTCCAATAATGGATATCACCTTTAGCAGCGCTGCCCATGTATTAAATGAGTTTAGTTGATTTTGCTCAACACTCTAGTGTCTAATCCCCAAATCATCTTGAGTCTTGAGTATAATAATTCACAATTGTTCCTTTTTAAAAACGTGTCATTTGAGAATTGAGAGACCTTGGGTTCATTCTGCAGGGGTTTAATTGCCAAGCTTGCTTGAATTTATAGTCTAGCGTTCATTATTGATGTTGGCTGATGTCACCATTCAAATGATCTCAACTCCTTGTTAATCAGTTTTTAGTTGCTATTTCATACTTTGGTAAAAAACACGTCTGATAATTTTTCGCGCCCAGCTCTCTATGTAATGGCTACGTGCACATTCTAAGCATTTCAACGTGCTTTGCATTGTGAAAAAAGCACAATTTTGATGCTGGGTGTCAGAAGGTTATGAGTAGTGAAAGCACTATTTCTGAAACAGAAATTTTTCCAAAAGTAAGTGGGCGGCACAATGGCACAGCGGTAGAGTTTCTGCCTTACAGCACCAAAGACCCAGATTCAATCCTGACTATGGGTGCTGTCTGTATGGCGTTTGTATGTTCTCCCTATGACCGCATAGGTTTTCTTCGGGTGCTCCCACACTCCAAAGACGTGGAACTTTGTGAGTTAATTGGTTTCGGTAAATAAATGGTAAATTGTCCCTTGTGTGTGTGGGATAGTGCTAGTGTATGCGGATTTGATGTGCTGAAGAGCTTGTTTCAGTGCTGTATCTTTAAAGTCAAAAGTGGAAAATGTCCACTTATGATCCAGTTGTTTAAGAAATAACTGCAGATGCTGGAAAACTGCAGATGCTGAAAAAATCGAAGGTGGACAAAAATGCTGGAGAAACTCAGCGGGTTAGGCAGCATCTATGGAGCGAAGGAATAGGTGATGATTTGGGTCGAGACCCTTCTTCAGATTGATGTGGGGGTGGGCGGGAAGAAAAATGGAAGAGGCGGAGACAGTCGGCTGTGGGAGAGCTGGGAAGGGGAGGGGAAGGATGCAGAAAGCAAGGACTACCTGAAATTGGAGAAGCCAATGTTCATACTGCTGGGGTGTAAACTGCCTAAGCAAAATATCAGGTGCTGTTCCTACAATTTGCGTTGAGACTCACTCTGCCATGGAGGAGGCCCAGGACAGAAAGGTCGGATTCGGAATGGGAGGGGGAGTTGAAGTGCTGGGAAGATGTAGCCGGTGGTGAGATAATCTTCCGACATTTTCGCCACCACCAACGGGATCCCAAAACTCCCATCTCCTACCTTTTCTGGCAGACCGCTCCCTCTGCAACTCCCTGGTCAATTTTTCCCTTCCCACCCAAACCACCCCGTCCCCTGGGGCTTTCCCTTGCAACTGCAGGAAATACTACAATTGTTGCTTTACCTCCCCCCTTGACTCCATTCAAGGACCCAAGCAGTCTTTCCAGGTGACGCAGAGGTTCACCTGCACCTCCTCCAACCTCATCTATTGCATCCTCTGCTCTAGGTGTCAACTGCTCTACATCGGTGAGACCAAGCGTAGGCTTCGCATTCCGCTTCGCCCAACACCTCCCCACGGTTCGCATTAACCAACCTGATCTTCCGGTGGCTCAGCACTTCAACTCCCCCTCCCATTCCGAATCTGACCTTTCTGGCCTGGGCCTCCCTCCTCCATGGCCAGAGTGAGTCCCACCACAAATTGGAGGGGCAGCACCTCATATTTTGCTTGGGTAGTTTACACCCCAGTGGTATGAACATTGACGTCTCCAATTTCAGGTAGTCCTTGCTTTCTCCCTCCTTCTCCTCCCCTTCCCAGCTCTCCCACAGCCCACTGTCTCCACCTCTTCCTTTCTTCTTCCCCCCCCCCCCCCCCACCACCACCTCCACATCAGTCTGGAGAAGGGTCTTGACCCGAAACATCACCTATTTCTACGCTCCATAGATGCTGCCTCACCCACTGAGAATCTCCAGTATTTTTTATCTACCTTCACTTATGAACAAGGGTAATTTCTGCTTTCAGGGTTAAGTATACAAGTGTCTGAAAGATTCAAAAGTTCATAAGTTCTAGGAGCAGAATTAGCCAATTCAGCCCATCGAGTCTACTCCGCCATTCAATCATGTCTGATCTATCTTTCCCTCTCAATCCCATTTTCCTGCCTTCTCCCCATACCCTCCGACACCTATACTAATCAAGAATCTGTCAATCTCCAATGTCGGGTGCAATGTGATTAATGCTATATATGTTTTTGATTCATAGGGTATGGCCATGCAGCTCCAGACACAGATGCAGGTAAAGCTTTTTGCATGTTTTATGCTGTGCTGGGAATACCACTGACCCTAGTCATGTTCCAGAGTCTGGGAGAACGGATGAACACATTTGTCAAGTACCTTTTGAAACGGATAAAGAAATGCCTTGGCATGAAAAGCACTGATGTGTCCATGGAGAACATGGTGACTGTAGGTTTCTTCTCTTGCATGGGGACCCTGTGCATTGGAGCAGCTGCCTTTGCACACTACGAAGACTGGAACTTCTTCCATGCATACTATTACTGCTTCATTACATTGACTACAATAGGGTTCGGGGACTTTGTGGCCCTGCAGAAAGACAAGGCACTGCAAAAAAGGCCGCTCTATGTGGCCTTCAGCTTTATGTACATTTTAGTCGGTTTAACGGTTATTGGAGCCTTCCTCAACTTGGTGGTTCTCAGGTTTTTGACCATGAACAGTGAAGACGAGCGGCGGGATGCAGAAGAGCGAGCGTCTTTGGCAGGCAATAGGAACAGCATGATTATCCACATCCAGGAGGACGCCCAACAGGGCCGACAGCGATACAAAGCCGAAGTGACAGACCTGCAGTCTGTTTGCTCCTGCATGTGCTACAGGTCTCACGAGTACACCAATCAGGTGGTCTCGCACCAGAATTCCTTCAGCTCGCAGTTAAACCCTCAGTACTTTCACTCGGTATCTTACAAGATAGAAGAGATTTCACCGAGTACATTGAAAAACAGTCTGTTCCCCTCCCCTGTGAGCTCTGTGTCACCGGGTTTACACAGCTTCAACGAAAACCACAGGCTCATGAGAAGGAGGAAGTCCATTTGAGACCCTTTTTATTTTGATTTGTCATTGAGCGCGCTGGAGAAGAAGCAGCAAAAAAAAATAGAAGCCTTTCTCTGAGACTCAAAAACCAAGCATGAAGCATGGTTAGTAACAGCTCCAAAGCAGCGACAATATGCCTTACAGGAGGCAGCTGGAGTTTTAGGAACAAGCAACACATTGCGCATCCATCAAAACTACTTGCAAATGGACGTGTTTGATTGTTGTTAATCTGCTTTAAAGGAACATTAAATTGTTAGAATGAGGGAGTGTTCTGGATGAAAGTGGGAAATGTGAGGAAACAATGCATCAGGTACTAATTTTGTAAAACAGTTTAAATGCCGCATTTCAGAATTAATCGACAGAACAGAATAACCTAAATTGTGTTGCTGAAAAAAAGCATGCGCGTTAACACATGAAGCTGTCAGTATACCGGATGTGCCATTGTATTTTGAAAAGCTGGCTCTTTAATAATGGATTGTAAAGTGCGGAAAGATCATTTTAGCATGCCAGTTGAAATGCATGTGCTTTGTAAAACTGATATGCATTGTAACAAACCTGAAAAGACAACTTAACTAGCAATGAAATTAATAATGCAATTAATATTTATTAATTTAGGATGAGTATTTATGCCTTTGCAGCAATTCTGGCCATTTGCTATTTCTATGTGGAGGGAATAGGGATGGATGGCTAGAGTTGCATTTAGATCTTTAGTTCAGTTAAGACCTGCATGACCTGGAATTAGTTATTGAATGCCTGGATTGAATCTGTAAGAATAGAAAAAGAAGAACAACAACAACAAAAAGATTCCTCCCCAGAAAGTCGAACAGTTTTAATGATTTATCTGTTATTCCCAAAGCTGATTTATTTTTTGCTGTACTATGAAATAGTTTAAATGATAGGAAGCTGTAACAAAATGTTTACAACTCAAGCTAGATCTCAGACTCATGTATAAAATGTAATTATTGGGATTGCTTCTTTTTTGTAATGAATGCACTATTATGTATATATTTTACATTGTCTTTATGATTACTGCAATGTTGTAAAATAATGCACTTTTCTAATTTTTACATTAAAATATGGCACGTTTCAAAATGTACATTGTTGCTTTTATAACAAATGTACATGGTTAAGGAAAATCCTGTAAATTTGCACCACAGGAATTAACTTCAGTGGTAGTATTTTGTACAAAAACAGCCAACTATAGAGTTTTATCAATATATAATATATTCAAAATTTGAATGAAAATGTACAGAGAAAATTTAACTGCCGAATTTAAGTATAAAGAGATGTTATAAATGGCAAATATTTTGCATGCAATAAAAGGTACATTTTTGACAAGTATTGTGTGCAAAATGGCATTCACAAATATTCTTCTTTCAATCTCACAATTCATTGAAAAGTTGTCAACTTCATTATAACTGGATAAGAAAGCAATGTCCCTATCAACGTCATATCTTTAACATAACATATTAGTAGCACAATTATCAACAAGTGTACCAATCTAGAAAGTTTATTTTCAAAATTGGGCTATAGAATTGTTTAGGTTGAATTATGTTTGGTCATTGTATGAAATACGTTCGTTCATAAATTCATGTGATAGATGCAGAATTAGGCCGTTCGGCCCATCAAATCTACTTTGCCATTCAATCATGGCTGATCTATCTCTCTCTCTCAAACCCATTCTCCTGCCTTCTCCCCACAATCCCAGACTCCTACATTCATGAAGAATTTATCAAACTCTGTCTTAAAATGAGCATATCTTTAAAAGGGGACAAGAAATGCCTGGGCTCTTGTTCTCGTCTGACTGATGTTGCATCTTAGGTCATTTGATAAAGTCAATTTGAGCCTGTGTTGGATTTGCAAGGGTTGAGACTGATCAGAATGTGGGCTGGAGTACACTGCTCAGACTTATGCAATGGATATCTTACAGAGGCACAGAAAAGGCAAAATCTCTCTTCTGATGGTAAGAAACACATCTTTGAAGTAATACAATGACACAAAAAGACCACCTCTTAGACAGTACCATAAATCATACCCATTATTTATTGCTGTTCATGCCCAATTAGTTGTCTGATGTGCAGTTGAGGCTTGGCAGACCTGGACAATTAGATAACATCATGATTCATCAGACCACATTAGATGTTTGGAGAATAGTACATTTAACTTCAGGAGCCTAACCAATCGCTCACTTGTTTCATCAAATAATCACTCGGCTCTCTATAAAAGTACCCCTGTCATCTTGCACAATCTATTGTACGTCTTCCCTACTCAATGAGTAAAACATATTAGTATTATCATCTTGCACCTGAGCTGAAGTTTGTTCTACTTGCACAGTTGGTGATTTGGAATAATTTTTGATGTTTGAATGCTAAGCATGTTTTCAAGTCAGCGATTCTAATGTGGTATGAAGGGTAACTCCAGAAAAAATACATAGATTAATACCTTGGTTAAAATAAGGATGCTTTTCCATGTTCATCCCCTCACAATGATACAACATTTTATTTTCCAATAGCAATCTTATTATTTATCACAGTCGATCTTCTATTACTTTGCAAAAATGTCAGGGTGAGGGGGAAGGGGGTCAGTGTTGGGGATAATAGAAGGGTGGAATCGGTGATTAGATTGGGTCTGATGAAATATGGACATAAGGCTCTTTATTAAGGCATTCATCCAGACTTCATTCAGGTTTTCTACTGCTGCCATATCTTCCTGAGATATACATTTACGGATAATGAGCCTCCAGTAATGCCATTGCAGGAAGACTGTCAAAAGTCAGGAATGTAGCGTAAAATCTACAAATAATGATATAGTTTGGTGTAGAGAGGAATAATAGATTTATAGATAAATAGTTTATAGAATATTTATAGATAAATCTATTTATAGATAAATAGATAGAATAATAGATAAATCCAGCATGGATTTACGAAAGGTAAATCATGTCTGACGAATCTTATAGAATTTTTCGAGGATGTAACTAGTAGCGTGGATAGGGGAGAACCAGTGGATGTGGTGTATCTGGACTTCCAGAAGGCTTTTGACAAGGTCCCACATAAGAGATTAGTATACAAACTTAAAGCACATGGCATTGGGGGTTCAGTAATGATGTGGATAGAGAACTGGCTGGCAAACAGGAAGCAAAGAGTAGGAGTAAACGGGTCCTTTTCACAATGGCAGGCAGTGACTAGTGGGGTACCGCAAGGCTCAGTGCTGGGACCCCAGCTATTTACAATATATATTAATGATCTGGATGAGGGAATTGAAGGCAATATCTCCAAGTTTGCGGATGACACTAAGCTGGGGGGCAGAGTTAGCTGTGAGGAGGATGCTAGGAGACTGCAAGGTGACTTGGATAGGCTGGGTGAGTGGGCAAATGTTTGGCAGATGCAGTATAATGTGGATAAATGTGAGGTTATCCATTTTGGTGGCAAAAACGGGAAAGCAGACTATTATCTAAATGGTGGCCGATTGGGAAAGGGGGAGATGCAGCGAGACCTGGGTGTCATGGTACACCAGTCATTGAAGGTAGGCATGCAGGTGCAGCAGGCAGTAAAGAAAGCGAATGGTATGTTAGCTTTCATTGCAAAAGGATTTGAGTATAGGAGCAGGGAGGTTCTACTGCAATTGTACAGGGTCTTGGTGAGACCACACCTGGAGTATTGCGTACAGTTTTGGTCTCCAAATCTGAGGAAGGACATTATTGCCATAGAGGGAGTGCAGAGAAGGTTCACCAGACTGATTCCTGGGATGTCAGGACTGTCTTATGAAGAAAGACTGGATAGACTTGGTTTATACTCTCTAGAATTTAGGAGATTGAGAGGGGATCTTATAGAAACTTACAAAATTCTTAAGGGGTTGGACAGGCTAGATGCAGGAAGATTGTTCCCGATGTTGGAGAAGTCCAGGACAAGGGGTCACAGCTTAAGGATAAGGGGGAAATCCTTTAAAACCGAGATGAGGAGAACTTTTTTCACACAGAGAGTGGTGAATCTCTGGAACTCTCTGCCACAGAGGGTAGTTGAGGCCAGTTCATTGGCTATATTTAAGAGGGAGTTAGATGTGGCCCTTCTGGCTAAGGGGATCAAGGGGTATGGAGAGAAGGCAGGTACGGGATACTGAGTTGGATGATCAGCCATGATCATATTGAATGGCGGTGCAGGCTCGAAGGGCCAAATGGCCTACTCCTGCACCTAATTTCTATGTTTCTAATAGATCGGGTAGACACACAGTCCCTTGCTCAGAGTAGGGGAATGGACAACCAGAGGACCTAGGTTTACGGTGAGGGTAGGAAGTACTTAATAGAAACCCGAGGGACAACTTTCTCACACAAGGGGTGGTTGGTGGGTGTATTGAACAAGCTACTGGAGGAGGTAGTTGAGGCAGGTACAATCACAACGTTTAAGACAGGTACAGGTACACAACCTTTTATCCGAAATTACGGCAACCGAAAAGCTCCGAACACCAGACATTTTTTCCAGGATGTTGTCTGCACACCAAAGCTCGCGTTTGGCGCCAAACCTGACCCGAAACGACCCACGGTCAACCCAGGTCTGTACTACTGTAGAGGCTGCCTCCTCCCCGGAGACCGGGGAGACACTTAAATATCTGTAAATCATTGCTTAAATGTTAGTCAGTTAGTTTGGAGGGCTTTTATGTGGTGGGAGGAGAGGGTGAAGGGGGTGAAGGAGGGGGTGAAAGGGGGGGGGGGGGGGGGGGGTGAAGGGGGTGAAGGGGGGGGTGAAGGGGGGGGGGGGTGAAGGGGGAAACTTTAATTCTTAGTCCCCTACCTGGTCGGAGAGGCGGGGAGCGGGCAATGCCTTACCCGGTCGCCGGTGGCGGTAAGCTCCCGAGCGCTGTGGCCGCCGACTCCCAACATCGCGGAGCTGGGGCTGCGGGTGTCCGGCCGCGGGCGGCGCCGGTTGGAGCTCCGACCCCGGCAAACTCGATCCCTGGCTGCGCGGCGCTCCAAATCCAGTGCCGCCCGTAGCCGGACGCCCGCAGCCCCAGCTCCGCGATGTTGGGAGTCGACGGCCACAGCGCTCCGGAGCTTACCGCACAGCAACCTGGAAAGGCATTGCCCGCTCCCCGCCTCTCTGACCTAGTAGGGGACTAAGAATTAAAGTTTCCCCCTTCACCCCCTTCACCCTCCCCCCCCTTTCGCCTCCCCCCCCCCCCCCTCCCCCACCACATAAAAGCCCTCCAAACTAACGGACTAACATTTAAGCAATGATTTACAATGATTCCCCGGTCTCCGGGGAGGAGGCAGCCGCTCCAGACTTTTCAAGCCGCCCGCGCTACCTACCTAATCTACGATAAAAATCTTCCATTACGAAATCCGAAAAATTCCGAAATCCGAGAAGTGTCTGGTCCCAAAGCTTTCGGATAAAAGGTTGTGTACCTGTACATGGATTAGACAGGTACATGGATAGGAAAGGTTTCGTAGGATATGGGCCTAACGTAAGCAGGTGAGACTAGTGTAAATGGGACAAGTTGGCCGGTGCGGGCACGTTGGGCCGAAGGGCCTGTCTCACGCTGTAAGACTCTATGACTCTATCTATGATTCTATAGGTAGATTGGAAAATTTATGGCTGTTGGTGAAGGAAAGAGGCTATTAGTTTTGTTTACTTTACTTTAGAGATCTGTGAGTAAACGGGCCATTCAGCCCACTGAGTTCACGTTGATCATTGATCACCCATACACTGTTCTATGATATCTCACTAGGGGTATCATACATACTAGGGGCAAGTTACAGAAGCCAATTAACCTACAAACCCGCTCGTCTTTGTGAGACGTGGGAGGCAACTGGAGCACCTGGAGAAAACCTTTGTGGTCACGGGGAGACCTACTCTGCCGCCCTGAAACAGTGGCTTACGAAGTGGCTTTTAGATAGGCAGATCGATATGCAGGAAATGAAGGGAAAAGGATCACACGCAGATAGAGGAGATTACTTTAACTTGGCATCATGTTCGTCACAGACATTGTCGGGAGAAGGGCCTGTTCGTGTGCTGTACTGTTTTATGCTCTAACGCTCCAGGTTGCTTGGAGCTTTGGGTTTTACTTCGGTACAAGCTGTGACACAAAATTGATGCTCTACAGTACCACCCCCAATGGAAGGTTATAATTAAATAGTGACAAGTTTACACTGTCAGTTTCCTTTATAGAAACTTATAATTACCGAGAAATTGGATTTCACCCTCTTTTGGTGTGCTGAACCTGCACAGCATGTAGAGCTGGTGCCCAAATGGATCTCCCATAACACAAAACATAACATTAACTAAAAATACCCTAAGCACAGCATTGGTGTGGCTATAACAGTGACTACATGTTTCCCAAAAGGACTGGGAGCAATTGAATGTACTTTCTAATGATTTGCTGCATAGCTCTCTGAGAAGGGCAAAACAATTGAACTCAACCTCCCCACAGTGGCACCAATCATTATGACGGCAGTGAAGGAGAGAGAGAGGCTGCTGGCGAGAGGAAGACAGCCCTTGGATTAAAGTGAAAGAGAGCTGGCCTTTCATCAGTGAAATAAAAACCAGCCAGGAGGCAACGTGTGATTGGGAAACTTGGGGATACCTGCACAAGCCACCATAGGATGAGCCTGGCCAGAGGTACTTTCACCTGTCTCCTCCATAAGTCAGAAACCCCGGCCACATAACCAAATCTCATTGCCTTCATAAGATATGGCTACGTTTTGCACCATTGTAAATATTTGATGAAGGCTTTTTCAGCAAATGGATTAAGGAAATGACCTTAACATAGGGCGGCATGATGGCGCAGCACTAGAGTTGCTGCCTTACAGCGCCAGAGACCCGGGTTCGATCCTGACTATGGGTGCCGTCTATACCAGTGGTTCCCAACTATTTTTTGGCCATGCCCCACCTAATCCCCTCTAAAATCCTGATGCCCCCCCCCCCCCCCCCCCCCCTATGTGGTGATATATAATTCTTATCATTTAAAAAGTGACCTCCGTTTCAGCTGAAGAAGCTTAAAACGCCAATACCTTGGATCATGTAATAACTACACACTAAAGACCTTTTTTACCCCCAAAAAATTATTTACTCAAAATAACATCTGAAACATAAACTACATATGTTTACCTGATGGAAAATCCAAAAAAATAAAAATCGAAAATTTGGACCCAGACCTCCTCAGTCGCGCTCAATTGCCCCCCATAAAAATCAAATTGCCCCCCTGTGGGGCGTACGCCCCACGTTGGGAACCACTGGTCTATACAGAGTTTGTATGTTTTCCCCATGACCAAGTTGGGGTCTCCGGGAGCTCCTGTTTCCTCTCACACTCCAAAAACATACAGGTTTGTAGGTTAATTGGTTTCGGCCATAATTGTAAATTGTGTGTACGATAGTGCTAGTGAACGGGGATCTCTGGTTGGCGCGGACTCAGTGGCCCTAAGGGCCTGTTTCTGTGGTGTATCTCTAAGCTATACTAAACTAATGCAGGTGAACCAGTAAAGGAGCATGTGAAGGATTATTCCATGTTAGGCACAAGGAATTGCAGATGCTGGTTTACAAAGAAAGACACAAAGTTCTGGAGTAATAAAATGGATTAGGCACAGGGCCGGCCTTAGGAGGTGCGGGGCCCAATTGGAAACACTTTTGGTGAGCCCCTGGTTCCCAGCCAAGGTCTGTAGAATCATAGAAATACAAATAAAGTCTATTATAGACTTTATATATCTATGGTAGAATGGAAAGTAATCAAAATGTGCGCTTAAAAATTGCCTGCGAGTTAATGGACCAAACAGATCTAAGCTACATTTTAATATAAAATTGCATACATGTAAGCCTACAAGTAACAAACAAAATGTGTAGATCACCTCTGAAAAGTACATAGCTACAATACCACATGTTTTAGAGACTGTGAAATGAAAAAAAAAAAATTAACTAGATCCTGGAAAACCAATAACTATTGGCGAAAAACCAGTCCAGGCATTACATTTTGGGCTTCAGTCCCATCCTATCCTTTGGGCTTTACCCGATCCTAACTTAGTTGTGTGTGTACAGGTGTGTGTGTTAGTTGTCTGTGCGTGATGTGTGTGTGTGTTAGTTGTCTGTGTGTTATGTGAGTGTGTGTGTGTGTGTGGGATGGAAGGAGATAAGGGAGGAAGGAGAGAAGGGAGTGAGGGAAGTAGATAAAGAAGGGAGGGAGGGAAGGAGAGAAATAAGGGAGGGAGGGGAGAGAAGGGGAAAGAGAGAGAGGAAGGAGAGAAAGAAGGGGGGGAGGGAAGGAGAGAAGGGAAAAGAGAGAGAGGAAGGAGGGATGGAAGGAGGGAGGGAAGAAGGGAAGGGAGGGATAGAAGGGGAGGAGAGAAGGGAGGGAGAGGGCCGGCGGCAGGAGTGGATGCCGGGGTCCGGGTGGACGGGTGTGAGCTGAGGCCGAGGTTTGTAAACGTTGCTCCAATCCCCGGCCCAGCCCTCCCTGTATTGTTCACCGCATCTTCCCTAGGAGAGAGGGGGGTGGAGCCGGGGCTGTGTGCGTGAAGCACGGCGACTGGAGGGGCGGGAACGCTGCCCCGGGACCATGAGGGAACTACCCTCTCTCCCCCTTCTTCATTCCCCCTCCTCGTCTATCCCTTTCTTCCCCCTCAGATAAAGGAGAAACTAGGTTTGTTCTCCCTGGATCAGAGATAGTTAAAAAGGGATATAACTGATGTATATAAAATGATAATGGGTATAGATAGGGTAGAGGGCAGGAAACGTTACCTGTGGCAGATAAATTCTGATTCCATATATTTGGGGTATGGGGAAAGATAATCAATAGGAATATAAAGAAGACCTGTAATGTACTGCCGGAGCGAATGGTTGAGGCTGGTTCACTGACAGCATTTAAGATATGTTAAGATCAGCATTTGACTCTACTGGACATAAAATACTGTGTGACAAGTTTTGGGAGATGGGATTAATACAGAAGGGTGCCACTGGTTACCGTGTATACGCTAGGCCAATTAGCCTGTTTCCCTGATGTATGATTCTATGACTCGGTGATTTTACGATGTGAAACTAATCAGCTTCTACTTTAAAAAACGTCCAGTCTCTGAATCTATGCAAAGGTAAAACAATGCGACATAGATGTAAAGCTACTGACATGTCTAATACAGAAACTTAGTAGTTTAGTTTAGTTTCGAGATACAGCACGGAAACAGGCCGGCCCACCGAGTCAACACCGATCAGTGATCCCCGCACACTAATACTATCCTACACAGTAGGAACAATTTACAATTATACCAAGCCAAATAACCTACAAACCTGTATATCTTTGGAGTATGTGAGAAAACCAGAAATCCCTGAGAAAACCCACGCAGTCACGGGGAGAACGTATAAACTTCGTACAGACAAGCACCTGTAGTCAGGATCGAACCTGGGTCTCTGGCGCTGTAAGTAGAAGAAAATGATTTGCTTTATAATTGTTAGACTGTGTCAAGAGTTAGCACCACAGTCACGTAGATCTGTCTATTACTACTGGCACTCAATGAGAAAGAAAATAGTTTATCAAAGTTCTCTATAATTCTAAAGAAATTTCTCGTAATATGATTAGTACAGTCATAATTCCACTTTTATTGATTTTCCTCCTCTCAAGTGAGTAAGAGGAAGATATACAAACCTCTCTTCCATTAACTCCATTTATATCTCCCGCTGCCTTGGCAAGGCCAGCAGCATAAATCAAGGACGAGTCACACCGTGACCACTCCATCTTCTCCCCTCTCGCATCGGGTAAAAGGAATGTAAGTGTGAAAACGCATACCTCCAGATTCAGGGACAGTTTCTTCCCAACTGTTATCAGGCAACTGAATAATCCAACCACAACTAGAGAACAGTCCTGAACTATTATCTACCTCATTGTTGACCTTCAGACTATCTTTGATCGGACTTTGCCTTGCATTAAACGTTATTCCCTTATCATGTATCTATACACTGTAAATGGCTCAATTGTAATCATGTACTGTCTTTCCGCTGTCTGGTTAGCACGCAACAAAAGCTTTTCAATGCACCTTGGTACACGTGACAATAAACTAAATTGAATTGGCTGACTGAAGAATCTTCCCAATCGTACTTACAAGGTGATAAAATGTATAATGATAAGATTGAGAAATTGTTACATATCAGGATGGTTTATCTTTCTCTAATGGAGGACTCAAATCCTGGACTGTTACTTGCTCATGAATGGAAGCATAGTTATAAGAGAAAGACATATGGAAAAAGTGGATGGGTGCTTGCCTCTTTAATTTGATTTGTTTTTTCTCTGCAACTACCTGATTGCATCAGATATAAAGCAGAGCACGTTTTCAGAGATGCAAATAAATTTGGAGGCGCATAACTATCACTTGGCTCGTGTGCCTTCACATCATCCCATTGGGTGCCACATTAGGAATGCTTGAAAAAAGGCATCGGCTATGCATAGTGTCTCTACCTGCATGGATCAGCATATTTGTGAAATGTCATTAGAGCAGCCTGAGAGAAAAAGACGCAGTTTTATTTATTTATTGCACATCCCTGGTATAATTATCAGATTTCTGGCTGTTGCCCTCCAGCTCTTTGTTGCCCTACTTTATTTTTCTGTGCTAATGCTGAAAATAAAGCCACGTTGAAGACCAGGGACAAGACATAACAGGAACAGGTTGTTGGCAGTAAGGAGGAGGGGTTTACAAGAAAACAGAACCTATTAAGAAACTATTAAGAAACAGCAGAGATGGAAGTAATAGTCTTAGGAAACATAATATTGTATTTAATGACGGGGATCTTAATGGGCCAGTCCCACTTTTTAGGCGACTGCAGGAGACTATGCAGTCGCCACATGGTCGCCACATGTTCGCGGGTGGTTGCCAGGGAGTCACCTTCATGTTCGTGAGGAGTTCCCGCATTCTGGGAACTAGTCGTGGTCTCATTATGGTCACCGCTAATTTTTCAACATGTTGTAGAATTAATGGTGACTAGAATGAAGCCGCCAAGAAGAGTAGTGCAAATTCTCATGCCGTAGGTGGGTCGCCAGGAGGTCGATCGCCAGGAGGTCAAAAGTTCTCATAGGTTGTAGCCGGTGCTGACCGGTGAATTGGTTCATTGGAAATAAAAGGTAAGCAGTAGTTTTCAGAACCAAAGATAACCGACCGGTAATGTTAACATCCGCCGTACTTCACAGCCGTGCATCTCTGGCTTCTTAAAAGTTGTCTCCATTCCTTCTCCCCCCCTTCTCCCCCTCTCCTCCCCCTTCTGGAAACTTGACAGTCACCGGCAGTCGCCTGAAAAATCGCCTAAGTGGGATAAGCCCATTATTGTCTTGTTTTTGCATATTAGTCCCTGTTATATGGAAAACATTTTGAGAGTAGACGAATTTGCAATACAGATCTGTCACGATCTAACTGAATGTAGAAATATGTTTGCTGGACTAAAGGGCCTCTGTCCTTCACTCATGTTCAAAAATCACAATTACACATGTTTATTTCAGTACAGGTATTAGCTAAATTATAAAAATATCATTCAGGTTTTGTAATTGCAATGATTTAATGTTTTATTTCAATTTACTGCATTGAATCAACTTAGCAGAAACACTATTCTTGAATGCAAATATATTTAGTTTAGTTTAGTTTAATTTAGAGATACAGCACCGAAACAGACCCTTTGGCCCACCGACTCCGTGCCGACCAGTGAACTCCGCACATTAACAATATCCTACACACTAGGGACATTGTACAATTATACCAAGCCAATTAACCTACAAACCTGTACGTCTTTGGAGCATGGGAGGAAACTGGAGATGCCAGAGAAAACCCACGCAGGTCATGGGGAGAACGTACAAACTCCATACGGACAAACACCCTTAGGTCAGGATCGAACCCGGGTCTCTGGCGCTGTAAGGCAGCAACTCTACCGCGGCGCCATAATTTCTCTTTAACATCTCCTAATAAGAGAGATAATGTATTATTTCTCTTATAACACGTAATAAGATTATAATGATATCACCATAAAGGGCCGGTCCCACTTGGGCGACCTAATCTGCGAGTTCTGGCGAGTTTGCCTTCGACTCATACTCGCAGCATGGTCGACACGAGATTGTAAGAGGTCTTCGTAACTCTCCTTCATGCTCGATTGGTCTCGAGGCCTCAGCTAGGTCGCGGCGTTTTTTTCAATAAAAAATACCCGCGAGTAAAAAAAGGTCGCCATGGAAAAAATCGATACTTTTTTTACTCGTAGGTTTAGTCATAGTAGGTTGTAGTAGGTCGGCATGTTAGTTGTAGGTAATAATAATTATAATAATCTTTATTTATATAGCACTTTTCAACAAAACCAGTATTTGAACCAAAGTGCTTTACAGAGATTGATTAAATTAATTAAACAGATCAAATGTCAATAAATCCATAAAAACAAAAAAGAGAAAAAAGAAAAAAGACATCATTATGGTACACTATAGAAATCAACATGAAACGTCCCCCCACAGCAGAATTCACTGTGAGGGAAGGTACTAAAAATATCCAGTTCTCCCCCTCATAGTCCACCCGAGGTCGGGGTCTATATGTGGCCTCCTCAGCCAATTCGATGTTTACAGGCCCTCTGCCGTGAAGCTGGATCATCGGCGTCGGGTGAACATTCTTCAGCGGCCTGGACTGAAGCGGCCGCTTCCTCCCTGAAGACTGCAATGTCCAAAGTTCTCAGTCCGCGCTGGCCGGACCTCTGACACTGGCGAACTTTGACACCAGGCCCCGCGGTGTCGAAATCCAGTGCCGCCCGCCCGGGCTGGACGCTCTGCAGCCGCAGCTCAGCGATGTTGCAGTCGGCGTTCCCAGTGCCCCGGAGCTTACCCGAATGCGACCCGGTAAGGCATTGCCCGCTCCATGTTGGTGTTGGTGTCCCAGCATCTGCACCGCCGGCGAAGCTGTAGTCCCGGCAGGAAACGCCGCTCCAGCGCTGCTCCAGCTCGATGGTAGGCCGCACAGAGAGGACGAAGAAGCGGTTCGGAAGAAAACCGCATCTCGGACCAGGTAGGACTGGGATTAAAACAGTTTCCCCCTTCCCCTCCCCCCCCACCCACCACATAAAAGAAGACTTCCAATTAAAATCTCCCACGGACAGGACTAAAAATAAAAATAAAAAAGGGAGAAAGGACGGACTGCAGGAGGAGCAGCCATACACAACGGCGCATCACCCCCGCAGTCCGCCATCTAGAGGGTAGTCGAAGGTAGTCGTAGAAAGTCATCATTATAGTCGAAAGGGAGGTCGAAGGGAGGTCAAAGGAGATCGTCTTCACTCTCCACTATTCAGTGTCCAATTTTCCCGAAGTTAATCGTAGCTGGTCGTAGCTACTCGAAGCTGGTCTTCAACATAGTCGAAGGAGTTCGAAGGACGTCTTCCACATAGCCGAAGGAGGTCTTCAACATGTCATTTTTCAAACTCTTCTAAACTCGCCAATTAGGTCGCCCAAGTGGGACAGCCCCTTTAGACGATTGGTTTTGAAGGAGTTATTGACTGTAATTGCAAGGAAGCTAAATGAACCTTAGTACAGAGTCAGCTCCAAACTCAGTGATGACTCAGCTCCCAACTGCGTATGTGCCAAATTAAAAGCTACAATAATGTCATTATGTTTAACTGAAAATATTTTTCAAAAATAGAACAAGCTCTAATTGTTCATAACTGATCTCCTAAATGACTTCTGGTAATAAGATTCTCAGCGTTCTTATTAATGCCTTAATAATTTTAAATGTGTTGTGTATCTATTTCCTTTTATGTTATCGTTTTTACATTTTCATTTTAATTATGCTGGAAAAACACATTTCTCATCTAAACCAGCTTATCTTCAAATTCAGTTCTTCATAAATACCAACAAATTATTAATTTGCTTGAAAGTATAGACCAAATTCTGCCATCAATATCCTGCAGAAGTCAATAATGCTTATATGTGTATACATTTCCAAATGCTGCAGCATCCTTAGATAAAGGAGCAAATATGCAATTAAAAGTAAAAATCCAAAGGTTTCTTGCTTTTGAAATAGCTAAACCGCAGTTAGTTACTGCAATGCCTGCCTCTCTAATAATATATAATATATATCATGAAATCGCTATATTTGCATGGTACATGCAACTAAACCTGTCACAGATATTTTTGGGCTAATAATTACAAACACATATCCTTTTGACATCCTAGTAAGTGTTAATAACTACAGATAATCCTGCAAGGTTAGGAAAATAAACTATTTTAAAGCATGGAGACTTATTGCTTCAGCCTATAAATTGTTTGAAGGAAATTCAAGGTTATCATTGTGGATCGTCCAATTCTTAAACACAACAACCAGCATTCAATAGGCAATAGACAATAGGTGCAGTAGTCCATTCGGCCCCGAGCTAGCACCGCCATTCACTGTGATCATGGCTGATCATTCCCAATCAGTACCCCGTTATGCCTTCTCCCCATACCCCCTGACTCTGCTCACACTTTAAAGTATCCAGAGAACCGGCCTCCACCGCCCTCTGAGGCAGAGAATTCCACAGACTCACAGCTCTCTGTGAGAAAAAGTCTCTGTTCTAAATGGCTTACCCCTTATTATTCAGAGCTTATTGGGCTCAGCATTCATTGGTCATTCAGGCTAGGGGGAGGGAATTGTCCCTTTGATCTTTCTGATACTGAGAAAACATACTGGTTTTCTTCATTTCTTTAAATGACTTGAAATTCATTAAACAAAATTGCTTCTCTACTTGGATCGGTAGTTAATTTTATTATGCTTTTCCCGTGAGTTCAAAAAGGTGCGGCACTTAGTTGAATTATTTTAAAAGACAAAACTACATGAGCATGAAGTGGAAAAAAAGTCCATGGACCTGATCAATAATTCAGAGGCTGGAATGGTCAAAACATATTCTGGTGAGCACTTCTTATTACTGAAAGTTATTTTCGCAGCCTTATCAGGTTTCTTCATCTGATGGGTCGGTCACATTGCTCACATGCTTTATGCCAGACTCTCAAAATGTACATTCCACTCCACGTTCCATTGCAACCAGAGGTGACCAGGTTGATAAATGGGATTATTTGAGGATGTTCTCAAATTTTCCGTGAAAAAAGTGTAATCTTCTCAGCAAGTCATAATATTCCCTGGCTACAACCTCTGAACATTTGGATGGAATATTCTGAATGTCGTCGAGATAACCGACATGTTTTGTGTGCACATCAAAACTGAAGGTAAGACATTGAAGACATTGAAGGAAAGCACCATCTATGAAACTACCTGCCCATTTCATCGCCATTACCCATCTCACCTGCAGCTAAGTTTGCAGGTGAAACCTTGGCCTCACCCATCACCTCCGTACCCTGTGAAATATTTGGTTTCTGCAATTGAACTAAAGGTCCACTGGTGCAACATTGTGGGTTTGAATGCCTTCAATAGCCAAACTTGCAGTCACCTGTCAAGGCAACATCATGACACACCAGTCCTCTGAAAGAGAAGCTAAGTCATTGCTTTGTGCTTCTGGTACATGCCACTGATGATTCTAGTGTATGCCCATGAGTCTCACAAGTCTTTCCCTTGAAGGTTTTTCCATCCTCCAAAACAAAATAAAATCAGGCAATATTTCCTTGAAGCAAACTCACTGCACTTTAGTGATGTTCAAGCATTTCATATTTAGGCTTCAGTGACTGAATTCTCTCTATGTTATCCATGTTCATACAGTAATTTATAGGAGCAGAAGTAGGCCATTTGGCGCATCAAGCTTAATGTAAAATCAAGTTAATGGTGTTTAATGCAGATAAGTGTAAGGTGTTGAATTTTGGGAAGTCAAACAAGGGCAGGACTTTCATAGTGATTGACAGGTGCCCTAGGGAGTGTTGTAGAGGAGAGGGATCTAGGAATGCTGGTACATAGTTCTTCAAACGTTTTGTTCCAGGTAGATGGGTAGTCAAGAAGGCTTTTGATATACTGGCCTTCATAATGAGAGTAATGATTATAGAAGTTGGGATGTTATGTTACAGTTGTACAAAATGTTGGTGAGGCCGCATTTGGAGGTGTTCAGTTTGGATACCCTGCTATAAGAAGGATGTTATTAACCTGGCTGGGTCAAGCTGCGTCAAGCTGGGTCAAGCTGGGTCGGGCTGGGTCGGGCTGGGTCGGGCTGGGTCAGGCTTGTTCAGTCTGGGTCAGTCTGGGTCAGTCTGGGTCAGGCTGGGTCGAACCGTTTCCGGTCCCTTCCTCCGAAAGTTGTGTCCGGTTGATCATCCAGAGCCTCCCGCAGCTGCAGTAAAGACGCAATGGCGCAGGAAGGGGTGGACCATCCTGGGAGTGACAGCGGCGCTGAATGGCAGGAGAGGCAATCGATCTGTGCACGCGCAGTTTTTAAGATTTTTAAACCCCAATAACTCTTATCAGCTTCTGCCAATCGGAATGAAGCTTGGTGCAATCGCAGCACAGGAGAACGGTAAGCTGGAGCGTACCGTTTTTGCACAAATAGAATGACCGCCATACCGGAAGATAACAAGATCAGAGATTTAGTTATGTATAGATGGATCAAACAAAGGCAGGTGGGACATCTTGGTCTGCATGGGCAAGTTGGGCCAGAGGGCCTGTTAAAATACTGCATGACTCTGTTACTCTAATATCTCTCATTGCTTGTAGTGTCTGTGGATTTCTACTGTATCATTGCACGTTCTATCACTCAGACTAGACAGCAGTAACAATAGAAAATCTCTCATTGAAGGCAGCTATTCTCAAACTAGACAGAGGCATCTGGCACAACAAAGCATCAAGGTCACTTCACATGTTTTAAACAGATTTTAAAGACTTACTCACACTCATATATACTACACACGACTATGCAACTTGATGACTACACTGCTTATTTATCACCCTGCATTTTAATCTATTTAACCAGTCTGTTTTTGCTAGCCTTGCCGTCATACCTTTGTAATTGGCTTTATTCAACTTCAGTCTAAGTTCCTCATTATCAAATTGAATGTGAAATTCTATAACATCATAACCACTCTTCCCCCAAGGATTCTTTATTGTGAAATCATTAATTAATCCTGTCTCATTACACATGGCTAGATCTAAAATAGCCTCTTCCACATTGCTTGCACAATATATTTTATTAAGACATGATCCTAAATACATTTAATGAACTTGCACTCAAGACAACCTTTACTAATTTGATTTGTCAAGATTAGTAACCCATGATTATTGCAATGTAATGGCTTCTTGTTCCAATGCCTTAATCTGACTCTATATGTATCCTCACAGACCAGAAAAGGATAAACCAAGCTGAACCTCTTAATTTGCACGTTGAGACGCTCACTATCCTAGCCTAACCAATAGTTTGAAGAAGGGTCTAGACCCAAAACATCACCATTCCTGGTCTCCAGAGATACTGCCTATCCCATTGACTACTCCAGCATAAAATGATGTTCCTTTAGGAAGGAGATGAGGAGGGATTTCTTTAGTCAGAAGGTTGTGAATCTGTGGAATTAATTGCCAAGTCAATGGATATTTTTATGGCAGAGATAGACAGATTCTTGATCGGTACGGGTGTCACGGGTTATGGGGAGAAGGCAGGAGAATGAGGTTGAGAGGGGAAGATAGTTCAGCCATGATAGAATGGTGGTGTGGACCAGGGGTCGGATCCAACCCATAACCTGCAGGCCTATTTTTTTTTCAACTAGTTTTTGCGACCTAGGAACTGCAGCCAATCCCGGGGCACGCAGGTGACCTGGGCACTACTGCCAGACCTAGTGCAAGCGAGCTGACCTGTGTGCTGCAGCCAGTCCCGAGGCAGGTGAGCTGACCATGGTGCTACAGCCAGTCCCGGGGCAGGTGAGCTGACCTGGTGCAGGTGAGCTGACCATGGTGCTACAGCCAGTCCCGGGGCAGGTGAGCTGACCTGTGTGCTGCAGCCAGTCCCGGGGCAGGTGAGCCAACCTGGGAACTGCAGCTAGTCCCGGGCTGCTAGATTCTAGGAGCTGGTGGCCTCCAACTGGAATTGACCTTGAGGGCTCCGATTGTAGAGCCTGTGGACTTACCATCACGGAGCTGGCTGGCTTCAGAGGCTGTGGTGGCGTTGTGGCTGCGACTTGCCTTTGCGCTGCAGCATGTTTCACAAAACATGCAGGTGTGGACGATGGGCTGAATGGCTTAATTCTGCTCCTATCAATTATGAACATGAACATTATGTGTCTGTCAGCCAAAAACATATCATTATTAAGCTACCAAGCTGGCACAACATGTAGATCTACAGCTAAACTTGCATTTTATAATCTAGACTTTATTTGAGCACCTTGTTTTTCATCCAATCTTTCCTGAAACCACAGCGGCAAAGGTTTGCACCTCATGCACTATGCCATTCTAAGCAGCGGACCATTGAATAATACATTTGTTGGCCTGCCATTCACAATCATTTGATTGTGTAGGAAGGAACTGCAGATGTTGGTTTAAATCGAAAACAGACACAATATGCTGGAGTAACTCAGCGGAACAAGCAGCATTTCATGAGAGAATGAATGGGTCGAGACCCTTCTTCAGACTGATGTCAGGTGAGAGAGAGATACATAGATTAGGAAGTGTACGGTTTTGAAAACAGGACACAGGGAATGATGATCAAGGAAACTGTAGAATAGATCATTGTTAGCTGGGAGAAGGTAACAACAAAGCAAACAGAGATAAAATGTAGTCGGAGACTGTAATGCTGGTCTGAGAACTGAAAAGAGGGATGGATGATGTGAGAGGGAGAGCAAGGGCTACTTGAAGTTAGAGAAATCAATGTTCATACCTCTAGGATGTAAGCTGCCCAAGTGAAATAAGAGGTGCTGTCCTCACTCCTCACTCTGACAATGCAGGAGGCCTAGGACAGAAAGGTTAGTGTGGGAACGGGAAGGGGAAATTAAAGTGTTTAGCAACCAGGAGATCAGATAGGTTTAGGCAGACTGAGCGGAATTGTTCAACGAAATGATCGCCGAGCCTGCGCTTGGTCTATTGTGTGCACCTCCTCCAACCTCATCTATTGTAGTCAAGTCGTCAAGTCAGATTTATTTGTCACGTGCACATAAAGGGCAGTGAAATGAACTTGCCAGCAGTGGTACAATAAAAAAAAGAACACACAACACACAATAAAAATTTAACACAACTATCCACCACAGCATTCATCACTGTGGTGGAAGGCACAAAGTTTGGTCACTCCTCCTCCATTTTCTCCCATGGTTGGGACCACAACCCTCCGCAGTCGCTGCTGCGGGCGGCCAGATGCGCAGACAAGGTAAGTCCTGAATCGGTGCTTCCCTAACGGAGACCACGGCTTCAAGATAGTGTAGGTCGCAGGCCGCAGGCCGCAGGCTGGCGGTCGAAGATCTAAATTCCCCGCCGTGCCGTAGCCAGAAGTACCACAGACCGCAGAGCTCCTCTCCAGGGATCCCCAATGAGGGATCCCGCTCCGGAAGGTAAGTCCCCGCCTTGTCCGCGGTCAGAAGCATGCCCCTCCTCCAACTTCATCCATTGTATGCACTTCCTCCAACCTCATCTACTGTTTGCATCTCCTCCAACTTCATCTATTGTAAGTAAGTAAGTCAGTAAGTAAGTAAGTTTATTGGCCAAGTATTCACATACAAGGAGTTTGCCTTGATGCTCCGCCCACAAGTAACAACATGACACACAGTGACAGTTACGAATGACTCAGAAAACACTAAACATTAGTAATAATAAAACATTAATGATAAAACACCTCCTTCAACCTCATCTACTGTTTGCACCTCCTCCAACCACAACTACTGCATCTGGTCTGGTTAGGAACAGTCAGCATGGATTTGTGCCTGGAAGGTCATGTTTGACTAATCTTCTTGAATTTTTTGAAGAGGTTACTAGGGAAATTGACAAGGGTAAAGCAGTGGATGTTGTCTATATGGACTTTAGTAAGGCCTTTGACAAGGTTCCTCATGGAAGGTTGGTTAAGAAGGCTCAACTGTTGGGTATAAATGGAGGAGTAGCAAGATGGATTCAACAGTGGCTGAATGGGAGAAGCCAGAAGGTAATGGTGGATGGTGGTTTGTCGGGTTGGAGGCAGGTGACTAGTAGGGTGCCTCAGGGATCGGTGTTGGGTCCTTTGTTGTTTGTCATGTACATCAATGATCTGGATGAAGGTGTGGTAAATTGGATTAGTAAGTATGCAGATGATACCAAGATAGGGGGTGTTGTGGATAATGAAGAGGATTTCCAAAGTCTACAGCGTGATTTAGGCCATTTGGAAGAATGGGCTGAAAGATGGCAGATGGAGTTTAATGCTGATAAATGTGAGGTGCTACACCTTGGCAGGACAAATCAAAATAGGACATACATGGTAAATGGTAGGGAATTGAAGAATATAGTTGAACAGAGGGATCTGGGAATAACCATGCATAGTTCCTTGAAGGTGGAATCTCATATAGATAGGGTGGTAAAGAAAGCTTTTGGTATGCTAGCCTTTATAAATCAGAGCATTGAGCATAGAAGCTGGGATGTAATGTTAAAATTGTACAAGGCATTGGTGAGACCAAATCTGGAGTATGGTGTCCAATTTTGGTTGCCCAATTATAGGAAGGATGTCAACAAAATAGAGAGAGTACAGAGGAGATTTACTAGAATGTTGCCTGGGTTTCAACAACTAAGTTACAGAGAAAGGTTGAATAAGTTAGGTCTTTATTCTCTGGAGCGCAGAGGGTTAAGGGGGGATTTGATAGAGGTCTTTAAAATGATGAGAGGGATAGAGAGAGTTGATGTGGATCAGCTTTTCCCTTTGAGAATAGGGAATATTCATACAAGAGGACATGACTTCAGAATTAAGGGACAGAAGTTTAGGGGTAACATGAGGGGGAACTTCTTTACTCAGAGAGTGGTAGCGGTGTGGAATGAGCTTCCAGTTGGATAGGCATATCGATGAGAAGGGAATGGTGGGTTATGGTAAGTGTGCAGGCAGGTGGGACTAAGGGAAAAAAGTTGTTCGGCACGGACTTGTAGGGCCGAGATGGCCTGTTTCTGTGCTGTAATAGTTATATGGTTATATGGTTATATGGCTCAGGCAAAAGGTGCAGGAAATCCCGATGCAGGGGCTCGATACCAAACATTGAGTTACATTTTTAGTTCAGTTTAGACATGCAGTGTGGAAACGGGCTCTTTGGCCCACCAAGTCCATGCCGAACAGCGATCTCCGCACACCAACACTATCCTACACACACTAGAGACAATTTACAATTTTATCAAGCCAGTTACCTATAAACCTGGATCTGGATCAGGATGTAATAATAATAAATTTTATTTATGGGCACCTTTCAAGAGTCTCAAGGACACCTTACAAAAATTTAGCAGGTAGAGGAAAAACATGTAAGGGGAATGAAATAAATAGTAGAGACATGACTAGCACACAAAGTAAATACAGAATTCAATACAAAACACAGTATGAGGCAATTAATGCACAGATGAAACGGGACGGCACGTGGGGCTAAGGATAGGCAGAGGTGAAGAGATGGGTCTTGAGGTGGGACTGGAAGATGGTGAGGGACACGGAATTGCGGATCAGTTGGGGGAGGGAGTTCCAGAGCCTGGGAGCTGCCCTGGAGAAGGCTCTGTCCCCAAAACTGCGGAGGTTGGACTTGTGGATGGAGAGGAGACCAGCTGATGTGGATCTGAGGGACCGTGAGGGTTGGTAGGGGGAGAGGAGGTCAGTGAGATATGGGGAGGCCAGATGGTGGAGGGCTTTGTAGGGGAGGATCAGGATTTTGTAGGTGATCCGGTGGGAGATGGAAAGCCAGTGAAGTTGTTTGAGGACTGGAGTGATATGATGCCAGGATTTGGTGTGGGTGATGAGTCGGGCGGCTGCGTTCTGGACCAGTTGGAGTTGGTTGATGTAGGTGGAGCTGATGCCAAGGAGAAGTGAGTTGCAATAGTCCAATAGTGCAAAAGGGAGGAGATGAAGGCATGGATGAGTCTTTCAGCAGCGGGCGGTATGAGAGAGGGTCTGAGTTTGGCGATGTTGCGGAGATGAAAGAAGGAGGTTTTAATGACATGGCGGATGTGAGGCTCAAGGGAGAGAGTGGAATCAAAGATCACGCCAAGGTTGCGGGCCTGGGGAGATGGGGAGACAGTGGTGCCGTCGATGGTGAGAGTGGGGTTATTGATTTTGCTGAGTGTGGCTTTGGAGCCTATGAGGAGGAATTCTGTCTTATCGCTGTTGAGTTTGAGGAAATTATGTTGCATCCAGGTTTTTATAGCTGACAAACAGGAGTTGGTATGGGAGAGGGGGTGGTTGTGGGGGGATTTGGTGCCAAGGTAGATCTGGGTGTCATCAGCGTAACAGTGGAAGTCCAGATTGAAGTGGCGGAGTATCTGACCAAGGGGGAGGATGTAGATGATGAAGAGGAGAGGGCCGAGTACGGAGCCTTGGGGAATGCCTTGAGTGACTGTGGCTGTAGCAGAGGTGTGGTTGTGGAAAGAGATGAAGTGGGATCTGTTGGAAAGGTAGGAACGGAGCCAGCTGAGTGCAGAGCCTTCAATGCCGAGGTCTTTGAGTCTGGTGAGCAGGATGTTATGGTTCACTGTATCGAAGGCTGCGCTCAGGTCGAGGAGGATGAGGATGTTGAGGGAACCAGTGTCAGCAGAGGTGAGGAGGTCGTTGAGGACTTTGAAGAGAGCAGTTTCTGTGCTATGGAGGGGGCAAAAGCCAGATTGGAGGGGTTCAAGTAGGTTATACGCAAGGAGGTGGGAATGAAGTTGCGACGCAACGATACGCTCCAGGGTTTTTGAAAGAAAGGGGAGGTTTGAGATTGGGCGGTAGTTAATGAGAGAGGAGGGATCAAGACCAGGTTTCTTTAAGATTGGTGTAACAGCAGCAGTTTTGAAAGCGGAGGGGACAATTCCTTGGGACAATGAGGAGTTGAAGAGATTAGTGAGGTAGGGGCAGAGAATGGGGAGGCAGGACTTCAACAGGGAAGTGGGGAGAGGGTCGAGGGAGCAGGTAGTGGGTTTGGAAGAGCTGATGAGTTTGGAGATTTCAATAGGGGTGACCAGGTCAAACTGTAGTACGCTGAAAATACTCCAGGTAGAGCATCACTCAGCACTGGACAATTATTTTAAAATTTTATCAAGCCAATTAACCTCTACACCTGTGTTTGAGGTTTGGGAGGAAACAGAAGATCCTGGAGAAAATCCACACAGGGCACGGGGAGAACGTACAAACTCCATACAGACAGCAACCGTAGTCAGGATCGAATACGGGTCTCTGGCGCTGTTAGGTAGCAAATCTACCACTTCACCACAGTGCCAGATTCTTCTTCTTCTTCTTCGTGCTTATGGCGTGCGCAGCCTGAAGTTGTAGGACAAGTTGTTCTATTTGACCTTATTTGATTGTGCACGCCGGGTTGATTGTGCACGCCCCAGGGTTGCGTCCTCAGCCCCCTATTGTACTCCCTGTACACACATGACTGTGTGGCTAGGTTCAGCTCCAATTCAATAATTAAGTTTGCTGATGACACTGTGGTGGTGGGCCTGATCTCAGACAACGACGAGAAGGCCTACCGGGAGGAGGTGGCTGATCTAGCAGTCTGGTGCCAGGATAACAGCCTCCTCTTGAACATCAAAAAAACGAAGGAGCTGATCATCGACTTTAGGAGGGCTCATCATCCGAGGATGTACACTCCATTGAGGATAAATGGGGATCCTGTGGATAGGGTGAACTGTTTTAAATATCTGGGAGTCCACATCTCCGAGGATATGACATGGGCATCACACGCCTCAGCACTCGTGAGTAAGGCAAGGCTGCGCCTTTACCACCTCAGGCAATTGAGGAAATTCAGAGTGTCTCCGAGGATCCTCCAGAGATTCTACGCAGCAGCGGTGGAAAGCATCTTGTCCGGGAACATTACCATCTGGTTTGGGAATTGCTCTGCCAAGGACAAGAAGGCTCTGCAGAGAGTAGTGCGTTCGGCCGAACGCACTATGGGAACTTCACTCGCCCCCCTGCAGGAACTATACAACAGGAGGTGCAACTCCAGAGCAAATAAAATCATAGGAGACCCCTTCCACCCCTGCAACGGACTGTTCCAGCCGCTACGGTCAGGCAAACGCCTCCGTTGCCATGCGGTAAGAACGGAGAGGTTGAGAAGGAGTTTCTTCCCAGAGGCAGTTCGGACTGTAAACGCCTATCTCACCAGGGACTAACTCTACTGAACGTTTTTCCTTCCATTATTTATTATGTAAAAGAATATGTGTGTTATGATTGTGTTTATAATTTGTTTGGTTGTTTTGTTGTTTGTCTTTTGCACAAAAGTCCGCGAGCATTACCACTTTCATTTCACTGCACATCTCGTATGTGTATGTGACAAATAAACCTTGACTTGACTTGACTTGATTACATTCGTTGAAACAGGGCGAACCACGTGAAGGTTGCAATCTTCCACCCCACCAGTGCCACCTAACATAAATGGATATCAAGTATCTTTGAATAGAAGGTCCATGTAGTGTTGAGAAAGTGTCTACAATTTGCAATCAACAATGGAAATGGTGTTTTTTAAAGAATTCCCTGTTGCCCAGTTTTATGAAAGTAACTTTGTAGGTAATATACCTATTTAGATCAGAAAAAAAATGAATTCACGACAAAAAAAGCTGGGGCAAAAAGGCAGACGTAATTATGGTAATTTTAGCCAGGGATAAGCATTTAACAGTTAATTAGCAAGTTCACTGCCCATTTCCATCCGCCTCAATTTTGTTGTCACGCATGTTGTTTTTTTCTTAATTATTTTTCGACCAATGATGAAACATAAAATAGTGCCCCCCACCCCCCTCCCATCCTAAGGGAGACACAGAAGATAAAGAATTAGAATTTGTAACAAGTCAACAAGTCAACTCGCAAAATATCTATCAGAAACAGATCTTGAAAGGTGAAATCAGCATCATACAGGGCTATTATTTTTGACGGCGTGTACAGCTACTCCTCCATCTGCAGCAGTAACTGCTGTGACTAATAGCTTAGTGGCAGGTAGTGATTAGATCATTGCTGAATCAATAGAAGTACTTTTGACTGGTTACCACATTGCACGTCTCCTGACAATTTTATTTAGATATACAGAAATATCCAAGTCAAAATGAATGTTTATTCAGCCTCTGCTGCGATCCTGTCTGTGGAAGCTGTGCTTCTCCATTTCCTTACACAAGAACGCCCAGAATGTGAAGAAACTTTAAGGCGAGCATACGAGAGCTGTCACACAAGAGATAATTTTACGTATTTCAGATAAGATTCGAACACAGATCAATTATCAAGATGGATAAAAATAATTCAATTTGCATTTTACAGACATCAAATCTTACTATCATTATTCATTAAATTATCTATGAATCTTCTCATTACCAATTAAGAAGGAAATTTAATTACAATATCTAATTAAATAATGAGGAAATATTTTAACTTGGATGTGCACTTGGATGTGGGATTAAAATTTGCAAACATTTGAGTGCGTACATTGGCAAGTCACTCTTCCCAGGGCAGTGGGCTGCTATAAATATGTGGCGATCACACATCTGGGGAGATATTGCACTTTATTTTATATTTAGCCCTTCAGAGCCCTGTGTTTCCTGAAACTCTTTAATGAAAGTAAGGCGAGAATACAATCCATAAATTATATTATAATTATGCATTAAATATCCAATATGCAAAGAGTCTTCCCTACGTAATGGTGGGAAAGAGTTGTTGATAACTTCTTCAATGATTTAATGATACTGCATTGTCACATGTACCAAGGTACAGTGGAATTCTTTGTTTTAGCACACAACCCAGTAAAGTTATTCAGCAGACCTCACCTAGGCAGTACACAAAGAGTGGCCGTGTTTCTGATGCCGGCAAAGTTTCAAAGGTTTTTAGTACAGTCTTATCTTCTTGCAACGGCGAACCAGACAAGCCACCGCACCTGGCTGCAGGTAGCCCACCAGGTCCCTCTTCATTCTTGGCAGCCCCCCGCCAGGTCCTTCTTTGTACGGCGGCATGGCCCCTGGGTCCCTCTTTGTTCTTAGCGGCGTGGCATCTGGGTCTTTCTTCATTTTTGGCAGCACTCCGCCAGGTCCCTCTATGTACTTGGCGGCGCGGCTGGGTCCCTCTTTATTGTCGGCGAACCCCCGTCGAGTTTCCTTCAGCCTGGGGTCCGCTAGGTCATTCAGCTCCATGGCACAACCAGGGAAGCTTCTCAGTTGAGAAGCTATTCAAGATGGTTTTGAGAGTTTGTATTTAAGCGTTTGGATTTTCAGAACTATTGAGTGCTATAGTATATTTCAAACAATGAAACCATGGCATTGCCTTGGCCACCATTGGATTTGATTCCGAACAAAAGCAATATGACCAGCAGCAGCAGCTTATTGTTGAGTGGGTTGTACTTGGACAATAGAGGATTTGGGGAGAATCAGATAAAAAGTGAAGCATAAAGTGTTGCAGATCACTGATGCAATATCCATAATCTGGAATGTATGGACAGATTATGAGTTGACAGAAAACAATCTTTCAAGTGAAAATAGATATCAGTAGCTCCTAGAAGAATATCTATTTTCTGCTGCACTTGGGAGCATTCCTCAATAGTGCCTAGCATTGACACCCTGACTTTCAACTTTTTAAGCATCTTAATAGTCCAAGGGCACTTTTATAAACACAGCTAAGATCCCCATTTGGTGCTATTTAAATATGGTTGATTGTCTGAACCAATAGTTGTGTAGATTGCATATGGGATAGAAGCAGTAAGGATGAGTAGCCACCAGGGAGTGGATGTATATATGATTGGCATCCTATGGTTCAAGCTTCAGATCATCTGGGATATTTTTGTGAACCGCGAGGCTTTACTTGTCATCAGACTGTGGCTATATCCACATGGAGTTACAAGAATGATACAAAGTTCTTATTGATAATTCAGGAGAGAGTTGAGAAGAAGTTTTGTCACCTAGAGGTGAGGCAATAGTTGGATTTCTCTCTTGTATGTACTGTGGAGACCAAGTTTGTGTCGGAAGAAACTGCAGATGTTGGTTTAAACCATATAGGCACACAAAAAGCTGGACTAACTCAATGGGTCAGACAGCATCTCTTTAGAAAAAGATTAAGTGACGTTTCATGTCAGGACTCTTCTTTAGACTGAGTCAGTTCAGACCTAGTCTGAAAAAGCGTCTCGACCCGAAACGTCACCTTTTCCTTTTCTCCAGAGATACTGTCTGATCTGCTGAGTTCCTCCAGCTTTGCGTGTCTATCTTCGGTGGAGGCTAAGTTGTTGGGCATATTCATGAAAGAGAATGATGTATTATAGAAATTAAGGGAATCAAAGGAAGGAGGGTGTGCAGGGAGGTGGCATTTGGGGGTCAAAGATCAAACATGGTCTTATTGAATAACATTGCAGGCATGAAGGACTGAATGGCCTAATCTTGCTTCTATTTCTGGTGTGAACAACCACAAAGCAAAGTAATACATTTGTAGAGATTGTTAAGAGGAGAATTAAGAGGAAGTAAAGAACAGATTTAAAATGATTCATCAAAGAACCAGGGGTGTCTTGAGGAGAGATATTTTTACAAAGCAAGCTGTTTTGATCTAGAAAATACTGCCTGAATAAAATGGAAGCAGATTCATTTGCAAGGTTACAAAGAGAGTGGATTTGGACTGAAAAGGAAAATGTTTTCAAGGATATGGGAAAGAGCAGGAGAGCGGAACTCACAACAGAATTTTGTTGAAAGAGAGAACTATTTGGGTTCCTTTTGTGCTGCACCTGGTCGTGACTCTGAAATCCCCTGGAAATAAATTGCTAACCTGCCAGCTGAGTTAATCAGCCACTAATTGGCATGCTGACTTCAGGGTTCCCTCTGCAATACCAGATCCCTCCTGCTTTCAGCAAGTTTCTATGTAAATATCGGATACCCTGTTCCTCATCAAGAATGGGAAAGAAATGAAATGAAAATGGTAAACCTCGTCTGTTAATTTGCCACCTGATGTGATTTTTGAGCAAGCTTGAATTAGATTGCCGGGAACCCCTGTCAGTGACCATGGGGGGTCTTTGTTAATTTATGCAAATTGGAAACTTGTCATACATTGGACTCTACCATAATTTAGTGTTCCAATGCATAGCACACCCGGTGACGTTTAATTTGGAGGAGCTCTGATTATTTTGAGGTCAGGAAGAGGCATATATATACTCCCGTGATGAACAGAAATAGATGTATGATGACTTATTCTCTGTGCATCTCTACATGATATGCTGGGTCGATGTTAACCGCCGTTTCAAGTCCTTGGAGAAGTTCCGAGATTTGTTGCCTGATGATCAGTGAGCAATCTGTCAGCACTTGACAACTTCCCTACTTGGCTCAATCATCAAAATTCAATTGAACTCTTCAAGCCGTGCAGCATTGTGGAGCCAAAGGCATGGCAGCAAATGGCTCGGGGGATGGGTTTCTTGTTAGTAAGTTGGTAGATAGTTGGGGTGGGGTGGGGGCTGGGGGACAGAGGGATGAGTGGTATTAATAACCCATTATCTGTTATTTGCACTTTATCAGTTTATTTATTCATGTGTGTATATATTTATATTATGGTATATGGACACACTGATCTGTTTTGTAGTAAATGCCTACTATGTTCTGTGTGCTGAAGCAAAGCAAGAATTTCATTGGCCTATCAGGGACACATGACAATAAACTCTCTTGAGGGGAATAAAAGGAGCACGGTCACTCCTTGAAGATGAATATTTGTAAATTCATTACAATGATATTTTATATGCATTATGCAAATTTAATATTGTGTCAATGTTATTAAATGTTTATTTTTGTAATTCTGGTTCAAGTAAATAATAAACACAATTATAACCCATTCAAAAAATCTGGCAATATCCGACATGAATGAAAAAGAAAGATATTAAAAAGTTGTCAATTTTCAGAATAATGGATACTGTTCAACATGTGTATTTTAAAATCTTATTCCTTGACATGGATTTAGTAAATTAAAATTGCTAATCACCAAATATCAAAACAATGCAAGACAAAATTCCTGGATCTTCAGGCTGAGCTCTTTTATTATTGATTTGCATGGGGCATGCACACTATCATTTCCAATATTCACAGTGTTCCTAGCCATGGGCTCAATATGTTTGAAAAAACAAGGTGGATGAACCAGGGAACTTTGACGCATGCATGTTCTAAATGATCAACTTCTCACTTATGTACTGGAATCGATTAGTTTTAGTTTTAGTTTTTAGTTTTAGAGATACAGCGCGGAAACAGACCTTTCGGCCCACGAGTCCCACAAGGCTGACCAGCAATCCCCACACATTAACACAATACCTACACATACTAGGGACAAATGACACTTGGTATAAGTGTACAAACCCAAGCGAATTAACCTACAAACCCGTACGTCTTTGGAGCGTGGGAGGAAACCAAAGATCTCAGACAAAACCCACGCAGTCACGGGGAGAACGTACAAACTCCATACAGACAGCACCCCTAGTTGGGATCAAACCCGGGTCTCTGGCGCTGCAAGCACTGTAGGCAGAAACTCTACCCCTGCACCACCATGCAGGATTAACCAATAATCTTCAGTGTTAATGTGTAGGAAGGAATTCGAGTTTACCTCTCCCCTGACTCTCAGTCCCAAGAAGGGTCTCGATCCGAAACGTCTCCTATTCCTTTTCTCCAGAGATGCTGCTTGACTCGCATTTTGCGTCAATTTTCAGTGTATTATTGTGAAATATTCAGTGTAACAATGTCAGTGAAGTGCAGAGAAGGCAGGCAAAACATTTGCACAACTGAATATTGCACTCTTAGTTGCAGACCAGAAGAGTAGAGACCATATGTTTACGAACGTTAAATCACGTATTTTTTGTATCATACCCAATGGACACTTCACTGTCTAGTGCAGTCTTTATTCCTGACATTCTTATAAAATCACATATAAGCTACAACTTGTCTGTGGTAGTTTGGGAGCTGACCAGAAAATCAAATGGGTATTCCAGATAAGCGATGAAATTGGCCCACTGGGTCTCCACTGTGAAGCCAATGATTAACCTGCTTCAGACTATTCCCACGCCTTATCACAAGACTCACAAAGCCCACTCTATGTCACTGTTGCTATGATGCCTCTTCTTCTGCAGAATGGATGGAAAGTCAGTATTATTAACATTTCTCAGCTGACAAAATCAGCTCCCAACCAGCCCCCAAGTTGTTAGCATCTATTGGGGTTTAAACTGACCTTGTGAACCAGCCTCTGTGTCTTCAGCCAATTTTGACTTGAAATAAACTAAGTGATTTTGAAGTGAACATGCACACTCAGTACTTACACAAGGCTTACACATGCACATTTTGTACTACCGAAAGGTAAAACACCTCTCAAGTAACCAGAGATGAACTTTTGTGATCTAGTATCTGCAGTCGCAGTCACTCCCTCATCCCTCCACCACCCTTCAAAATCACTTTACCAGGATCTGCCCAATATTGAAGTGCAGGGACTTGTACATACCATTGATTGAATGAACTTGATAATGGAGTTGGGTTTGGCATAGGGAATTTCTCCATGGAATGAGATCTAATCTACTTCAGATATGTAAGGTAAACGTCTATTCTATTATATTTACATTAAGAGTCCTGCAAAAGGGCTTTGTGCCGACTTAAAACACGTATCAAGTGAGCCTGTCCTTAATTTGACACTAATTTCGTATTGTCACTCTGTCCACTGGATGAAGGCAATAGGAACAAAAATCCAACTGACGGTCTTCGTCAGTGGGATAGACACAAAAAGCTGGAGTAAATCAGCGGGACAGGCAGCATCTCTGGAGAGAAGGAATGGGTGACGTCTTGGGTCAAGATCTTTCTTCAGATCACCAGTGGTATGGCGGTGGAGAGTCACCAACTTCAAATGCCCGGGTGTGTACATCTAGGAAGATTTGTCCCTGTCCCAGCATATGATGCAATCACAAAGAAAGCGCAACAATGGCTCCACTTCCTCAGAAGTATGAGGAGACTCAGCATATCACCAATACTATATCAAACTTATACAGGTACACGGTAGAGAGTATAGTGACTGGTTGTATCACAGCCTGGTTTGGTAATTTGATTGCCCAAGAACAAAGGAGATTGAAGAAAGTGGTGGACTTTTCCTGGTCCATCATGGGTATAGACCTACCCGCATCAAAGGGATCTACAGGAAGTGTTGCCTTACAGACGCAACTAATATCACTAAAGACCTACACCTTCCTGGCCACGATCTCATCTTGCTCTTATCTCTTACCCATCAGGAAGAAGGTACAAGAGCCTAAGAACTGTTACCTCCAGGTTCTAGAACAACTTATTTCCCTTAATCTTCAGTCTCCTGAATCACACTGTACAACCATAACCACAACTTTACCTCAATTTAGTTTGTTTTGTTAAGTTTAGTGTCGTTTAGTTTAATTTAGTTTAGTTTATTGCCTCGTGTATCGAGGTACAGTGAAATGCTTTTGTTCCAGTCAGCGGAAAGACAATACATAATTACAATCGAGCCATTTACAGTGCATAGATACAAGATAAGGGAATAACATTTAGTGAAATGTTGCTGTAAGAGTAGAGATTTAAGAGTGTGGAGCGATTATAACATGTGATTGTATATCTGCTTCTGTGGTTAACACACAAATAGTTGCCTGGGTTGGGCAACATATTGGAACAGTGAGCTACAAACTACAATGGACTTTGCATAGGTTACACTATGTACAGTACTTCGGCCTATTGTGGTCCTGTTACCTAGTGTTACTGATAATGTATTATATTATTACTGTATATTCATTTGTTGGGCTGATGATGTTAATGTTCCGATAAAGCTGCAGCAATTAATAATGGTATTGTTCCATTCACGGTGCATGTGACAATTAAACACTCTTGACTTGATTTTTTTCACAATGCGGGAAGCAGGCACAACTGTGTACTGAACTTAATCTGGAAACAATTGCGCTGAACATTATAAAGCCTCAAGGTTAAACATAAGCATATGGAAATCCATATAAGGTTGTGTTTGACTAACTGACTTTCTTTTAAATAGTCCCTTTAGAGCCGTCCAGTAATTATAAATTTACTCTCAACCCTATTTCACAAGGGTATGGTCCATTAACTTCAATGAAGGTTTAATTAATTTGCTTGCTGATGATATCTTTTATATGATATCTTACATACCGACCCAGGAACCGAGCAAAGACACACCAGTAGTTTAAAAAAAGTGCTGGCAATGTTCCTAAAATCTGGAAATTAAAGAATGGCCTTAACATTGAACTATAGAGTGTTGTACTGCTCTACATACACTAGAGGGGAAAATCTCACTTATATGCAACCTTGAAGACAGAATTCAATTGTTAAGGACTCAAATTTGCCTCTGCTTTTCTGGCAGTTTCAAGGGATCCAAGGGAAAATGTAATATTTTTATTTCAAAACCACGATAAGCTTGAGCAATTTTTATTGCATGTTCCTGCGAGCCTATTTGAATAATGAGGATACAAGTTGTTTTGAGGATACTCCTTGTGTATCAGGTAATTTTTTTGCACATTGGATGTTGGCACACAGAGAGAACATCTATCTCATTCTGGTGTTGAGGATGGAATAGCTAAGAAACATAAGGTGGACACAAAATGCTGTAGTAACTCTAGGGACAGGCAGCATCTCTGGAGAGAAGGAATAGGTGACGTTTCAGGTCGAGACCCTTTTTCGATTTAAACTAGCATCTGCAGTTCTTTCCTACACAGCAAAGAAACATAATCGTCAAAAGTGACAAAGTTAACTGTGTCAGTGGGGCGAATCCTGGAAGCAATGTCATGGTAAGTCGAGTTGCTAAGTCCAGCATAAGAGTTAAATCTAGTCCACACAAAATGGATGACAAATACACGACTGACTTTTGGAATGCAATGACAGGCCAGTCCTAGGTTGGCTTTCGTGCAAAATCTTAAAGGCTATGACTTTCGTAGAAACAATGGAAATATTTTCTTCAGACAAGATATAATATTGAATGAAGATTATTGTAATTATGTTATACAAGGATGTAATCTTGTTTAGAGAAGCACGCCCAGATACATATGTGACACTGGAATACCTACTTACAAACAATGTCCCATTTAACAAAGCAGCAAGGATCCAAAACCATTTTACTGTAGTTCTATCAGAAATCGTGGAGAATTATAAGATTGAGAGCCATACCCATGGGTCAGGGAAGACAATTAGGAACTATGGAGTTGTTCCAAATCGAGGAGAACATGACACCTTGGAAAGTAGGTAACGGAGGTAAAAGAATGTTGGAGGACAAGTTGGAGACCTTTTATCATGCAAGTAAATGATATTCATCCCTCTTGCCTCCTTTCTCAGGAACGTTTCTACAAGTGCCTCAAGGTTATCTAAGAACTTCATTGCTGTATGTGAGAAGTTTACATCCATTCCTTCAGTCCAAAGGCACTCTGAAACCCGTTGCAGCATATACATAGATCATGCATAAACTGTTCATCAAGAAAGAGGGCTTGAGTGCTGAGCTGTGACTACTTTTAAGTAAAGAGACAAGTCTCTTGTGTCTGCCACAAGGAAAGTCTTTGACCTGGCCCTTCTAAAGCACCTCATCCCTTTGGTTAAAGAGCTGCTCTATGAATCATCCTTTGGATTCCATCCATCTAGAATCACAGTGGACATTATTTCCACAACTCCAAGAAAATGCACGAACCTGAATCAGCCGCAAAACATAGTGTTCTTCAATCTCACTAAAGCCCCTGACTCCATCAATCATGAGTGACTGTGGAATATCCTCTTCAAGTTCAATTGCACAGAAAAAAAAGTCACCAATTTTAATGTTACTCCATGATGGCATGTATGTCACGATGCCAATTAACACATCTGTAACAGAGAGAAATCAGGGTGAAAGTCAATGTCATAGAAAGGTTCCATCGTTCTCAGTATATCCACAGTGTGCAAATAGTCATATTATTTGTACTATTCTTTGTAACTTTGTCAGCGTCCTTATGTGGTGACTATTTGCATACCATAGGTATGCAAGCAAAGAATTTCACAAGCAAATAATTTCATTCATTCATTCATCCATTCATTCATCCATTCATACATTCATTCAATCATTCATTCATTCAAACATTCATTCATTCAATCATGCATTCATTCTATTGACTATTGAACATGGGAGAATAGATATAATCATCACTCGAAACGAGTATAACTGTCCTCTCCTACTCCATAGGCTCGTCTACTTGTGGGTCCGCAGATGTCTGTAGGGGCTGATCCGCAATCCACACAGCTTGGTGCAACATGGGCAGTGGAGACTGGCGGTGGTTGGCAGGCGTCGAGCCCCCTTCTCTCTCTTTACGCTGCTGTCGCTTTGTCTCTGCGACATGGTGTTGTTCCATTTCATGACGTGCAGCTCCTTCCTGCACAGATTTCCTCCAGGAGCGCCTGTCCAGTGATATATGCTCCCAGTTGCTTGATGTGATGTGGAATTTCTTCAGACTGTTCTTGATGTTGTCCTTGAAGCATTTCGTTGGCCCCCCGGGGGATCGCCAACCTGACTTCAATTGAGAGTGCAGGATTTGTTTAGGGAGACGTGTGTTGGACATGCGGATGATATGGCCAGTCCATCAAAGTTGGTGCTGCATTATTGTGATTGTGATTGTGGTCATGTTGGCTTCCTCCAAAAAGCGATGTTGGTGTGTTTGGCCTCCTAGCTGATCCTCAGAATCTTTTGTAAGGATCTTTGATGGTATTGTTCCAGGGCTCTCAGGTGCTGGTGGTGGTCCATGACTCGGCTCCCTACAACAGGGTGGAGAGGATAACGGCTCTGTAGACCAGCAGTTTTATTTGGGCCTTTAGGTCTCAGTTCAAAGACTCTTTTCCTGAGTGTGGTGTAGGCTCCTCTGGCACAACTCAGGCGATGGTTGACCTCAGAGTCGATACCAGCTTTTGAGTAAAGAATGCTGCCAAGGTAGGGGAAGTGGTCAACGTTTTCAAGAGTGGTATCATCCACTTTTAGAGTGGGCTGGGTAGACGGCTGGTTGGGTGGAGGTTGATGTAGGACTTGGGTTTTCTTGATATTTAAGGCGAGGCCCATGGCTCTGTATGCCTTGGCAAAGGCGTTCAGGATGCCCTGGAGGTCTTATGCAGAGTGTGCTGCAATGGCACAGTCGTCCATGTACTGAAGCTCCATGATGGCGGCGTTACTGACTTTGCCATCCTATTGTGGTTGAAGAGCCCACCGTCAGTTCTGTAGAGGATTGGGATCCCCTGTGGCAGCTCTTCACCAATGAGGTGAAGTATGGCAGCAATGAAGACAACAAACAGGGTGGGTGCGATGATGCATCCCTGTTTGACCCCCGTTTCCACAGTGAAGGGCTCGGACTCAGAGCCGCTGTTGCTGAGCACTGTGACCGACATGCCACCATGTAGAAGCCTCAATATTCTGATGTACTTGTCGTGGCAACCGTATCTTGATAGTATGCTCCAAAGAGCCTGGCGGTCTACCGAGTCAAAAGCCTTTGTCAGGTCTATGAAGCCCATGTACAAAGGCTGGCTTTGTTCACGGCATTTTTCCTGGAGTTGGCATGCTGTGAATATCATGTCTGCTCTACCTCTGGATGGGCAGAAGCAACACTACGATTATGGGAGTACCTCCGCAGACAGTGGTAGGTCGGTTTGCAAGGACAATAGACAATAGACAGTAGGTGCAGGAGTAGGCCATTTGGAACTTCGAGCCAGCACCGCCATTCAATGTGATCATGGCTGATCATCCACAATCAGTACCCCGGTCTTGCCTTCTCCACATATCTCCTGACTCCGCTATCTTTAAGAGCCCTATCTAGCTCTCTCTTGAGCAAGGACTTTGCCTGTTGTTGACAGGAGCAAGATGCCCCTGTAGTTTCCACATTCAGCCTTGTCCCCTTCTTAAAAATGGTCACTATTAGGGCATCCCTGAGTTCTGAGGGAAGTTCTTCTTTTTCCCAGTCCTTGAGTAGGGCATGGATGTGGGTACAGGAGCTCTGGTCCACCTTCCTTTAAGATCTCAGCTCGGATCCCATCTGGTCCGGTGGCATTGTTGTTCTTAAGGCTCTTGATGGCATCTTCAACCTCTGTCATAGTGGGAGATTCTTCCATGTCTTCTCTGATGGGACTCTGGGGGATGCGGTGGGTAATGTCTGGTTCAGTTGTGCTGTCATGGTGGATGAGTTCCTGGAAGTGCTCTTTCCATCTGGCGTGAATGGACTCATTGTCCTCCAGCAGTTATTGTCAGTTTTTTGACCACAGGGGGTTTAAGCTGCGGTAGCTTGGACCATAGACGGCCTTAGTAGCGCTGAAGAAGCCTCTAGTGTCACCTGTGTCTGCCAGTCTCTGGATTTCCAGAGCTTTATCTGTCCACCAAGAGTTCTTAAGTTCCCTCACCTGGCTCTGGACGTCCACCTGGGCTCTGGAGTCAGCCGCTCTTTTGGCCTTGCAGGTTATATCATTTTGCCAGGCATGAAAAGCTTTCCTTTTCTTGGAGATGAGCTGTTCTATATCTGTGTTGTTCTCGTCAAACCAGTCCTGGTGTTTTCTGGTCTTGCACCCAAGGATGTTTTTACAGATATCATGGATGGTGGATTGGAGCCAGCTCCAGTGCCCTTCAATGTCATCAGGATATTCCTTTTGGAGGCTTTCCCGAAGAGAAGCCTGAAGTCGCTGCTGGGTGGCAGTCTCCTCCAGGCTTGCAAGGTTCAGATATATTAGAATTTAGGATTTCCTTTCGGGTGGTCATTCGCTATTTACTATTATTATTGATAGATAATATCATTGTTCATGTTGCCCTTAGTCACTGCAAAGTAGGTGGTAGCTTCTCTAATTATTCCATGTTCAGAAAGATACCTCAATCATATTTTTATAAACAAATGTAAATAGCTTAAATGCACTGCAATTCAGATCAAATCAAACCACCAATCCACATAATACATCACAACTCGCAGAGTAATCAAATGCAAAATGAAGGAATCTCATTGTAATTTGTATAATTAGGTGACGATCACCTCCATTTCTTGCTTGTTCTTTATTTCAAAATCTGCAATTTCACTAGCACGTTAATGGGTGCACTCATTAAGTCTGCAAATGCAAACACATAAACCTAGCCTTGCTACAAAATGTTTCTAGGCACAATTAGTTTGGAAGAAAATGAAATAATTGCAAATGTCCCTGAAAGATCTTAATAATTACAGTTTAACAGCTAATTCAGTTTCATGAGATACTTATTGTTGAACTCTTCCTTTCAGAGAGATGCTATCTTCATGGGTTGAAACATCCAGTTGCTTATGTACTGAACCCAACATTTAAGCCTTTATTACATTATCCAAAAGAAAAATAATCTCAAATTTGTGATCATTTGTGAACAGCTTCATTGTGACTATCAAGCTTACATTAATTTTTCACGTTTGAACTCAGGCTCCTGGATTGAGTTAATGTTTTCTGCAGCTTGACCATCTTAATTATAAAATTACCTTTTCTTTCCAGTCAAGAGTCCAAGGTACTATTTTGGTGGAAAGATGAAAACAGGAACCGGTGGATGCTGAAGGAATTAGGAATGTCCATTTGAAAGTCTGGTTTGAAAAATCAATTTTGGTGCTAATTGACTTGAGTTGAGCTGAATGTGCTGAAAAAAAAGTGCTTGGAAGCTCTGATGTCTTTGGACTGAAGGAGTAGATGTAAGCTTCTCAGAAGTAGCATTGATGTTCTCAATTGTGGCCTGAAGGATTTGTAGAGTGGTTCCAGAAGAAAGAGGCAAAAGGGGTGGATATCATTTAATTGCGGGAAACAAGGTGTCCAACTTGTGCTCCTACCCTCTTATACCTGTTTCATCTATTTCCAAGAGCTAATAGTGTGATGTTTTCCTTTATTCCTATAGATCCTGGGGGCTCCTAACAATGACCTAATCTCTAAGAAAGCTGTTCATACTGACAATAGTTGTTAGATATCCAGTGAGATTGAGAACTGCAATATTCACGCGGGAATATAGGGTGACAAAGTTTTAGTGATTTCTTGAGAAGGTATTTTCAAGAGTTTCACAAGAAGTTTCAAAAACTCTGGCTCAGATCTCCAGACTTAATTCTTGAAACTTCTGAACGTTGACCCCAGGCATCAGAGGGATAGGAGACATTAGAGTAGAGGTCAATAACTTGATCATAGACTTGGGTTTTAACTCAGCAGGTCGGGCAGCATCTCTGAAGAAAAGGAATAGGTGACATTTCGGGTCGAGACACTTCATCAGACCAGATTATGAGGTATTTGCCTCAATGAGGACTTGGCATCTGGCTCTTCTAATTTCAAATGGCACATTTGGCAGAGTTTGGAGAGATTAAGTGTGGGGTTTAGTAGATGCAACTTACTTTTCAGAATCATTCTGAACCTAGGTTTCTGAATCATTGTCATTTATATACATTTGAAACAATAATAATCAGAAGACAGAGACTTGAGACAGTCAACAATTCTCAAGTGCACTCACTCCAAAACCCTTACAGTCAGATGTAAATGTTTTAGCAAATTGCTTGCTGATCCCTATCATTCATCTAGTTGTGCTGTTTGGTAGGTTAATTGACTCCTATAAATTACCCTTAGTATAGCTGGGGGAATTTGTGGATATGTGTGAAGAGAATGTTACAGGGCAATAAGTAGGGGATAGGATTGCTCTGCTTGGAGTTGGTTGAAACTTAATTGGCACAATGGCCACCTTTATGTCATAATAAGCATGTTTAAATACATGTACTCACTCAAAGGGTTTAATTTGGATTCTAACACACAAGACTTCAGAGTCTTTACAAGATACATTTAATCTTTAGAGATAGACAGCAGAGATAGACAGCACGGAAACAGGCCCTCCGGCCTACCAAATCTATGACAACCAGCGATCACCCTGTCCACTATCTACACATTAGGGTCAATTGAGAATTGTACCAAAGCCATTTAATCTACAAACCTGCATGTCTTGCCCAGAGTACCTGGAGAAAATCCGCACAGTTACAGGGAAAATTAAAAACATAGAAAAATAGGTACAGCAGTAGGCCATTCGGCCCTTCGAGCCAGCATCACCATTCAATATGATCACGGCTGATCATCTAAAATTAGTACCCCATTCCTGCTTTTTCCCCATATCCCTTGATTCCTTTAGCCCTAAGAGATAAATCTAACTCTAAATCTAACTCAGAAGATATCAACTTCATACAGACAGCACCGATAGTCAAAATCGAACCCGTGTCTCTTGTGCTGTAAGGCAGCAACTTTATCGCTGTGCCACTCTACAGCAGTGTTCAAGGTATACAGTACAAGCATAGTATAATTTTCTACAGCCACCTCTGTTTCTGATCTTATTAGGAGGGAAGGAAATTGATTATGATTATCAACATCGGCAATATCTGTGTTGTCTATTGTCACACTAGGAGTTGGAGATACAGGTAATCTTGAGCGGTCAATTAAGGCTAAGTATTAGGAAAAAAAGGTCATCATTTTGGACATGAGTTCTAATATACTCTCTTCAATTCAACATGTTCCAGCTTGTGCTGATGGTATGCATGCAGTAATATCATGCAGGTGTATGCTCTCTCACCATTTGAAAATTGTACTATAAAACAACCTCATGACTGAATATGAAGGGTTAGCATTTAACTGCAGTGCATTTAATGGTAAATTGTTGATGAGTGCTCAGAATATAAGCTTTGAATCAGAGCTGAGCTGACCCCACTGCAGGAATAACTTTATTTGACATAATATAAATCTTAATGTTGAAGAAAACTTTTTCAGTGTATTCACTGTCTGGCTTTTATTACATGAGTATGATCTGCTCAGTAAAGCACATGAAAGCTCTCAGTCCTGAAGCTTGTTGCCATTTAAACCTCTCTCGCTCTATTAACCTTTTTGAATGATGTCTTCCCAGGCATTCAGTGAGTGGGAGGAAGTCTTACTGTAATACTCAAAGATAAACATTGATGAGCACCTTTTAGAGTCAAAGAGTTAAAGCCATGCAGCACGGAAATAGCCCTTCGGCTCAACTCATCCACGCCAACATTGGTAAGTCCGCATTTGGAGTATTGTGTTCAGTTTTGGTCACTCTGCTATAGGAACAGGGAAAGAGTGCAGAGAGAATTTACAAGGATGTTGCCAGGACTTGAGGGCCTGGGCTACAGGGAATGTTTGGGCAAGATGGGGCTTTATCCCTTGGTGTACAGGCGGATGAGAGGTGATCTTATAGAGGTGTATAAGATCACAAGGGCAATAGATAGGGCAAATTACCCAGAGTAGGTTAATCAAGAAACAGGGAAGAGAAGTTTAAGGTGAGAGAGGAACAATTTAATAGGAACCTGAGGGGCAACCTTTTCACAGAAAGGGTGATGGGAAGATGGAACGAGCTGTCAGATGAGGTATATCCGGCAAGTACTATAACATTCAAATGACATTCAGACAGGTACGTGAATTGAAAAAAGATTTAGATGAATATGGGGCAAACGCAGGCAGCTGGGTCTAGTGTAGATGGGGCATCTTAGATAGCATGGGCAAGTTGGGCCAAAGGCCCTGTATGATCATGATTCTAAGATGCTCCATTCAAGCTCACCCCATTCACCTGTATTTGGCCCATATCCCTCCCCCTTCCCGATCCATGTACCTGTATAAGTGTCTTTTAAATGTTGTTATTGAATCTGCCTCAACCACTTCCTTTGGCAGCTCGTTCTAGTTCTTCATTAGTTCTTAATTGTATTAGTTCTTGATTCTCCTTCTCTGGGGTAATAAACTCTGTACATTCATCTTATCCATTCCCCTCATGATTGCATACACCTCTATAAGATCACCACTCAACCATCTGGGCTTCAAGGAATAAAGTCCAACCCTGGAGTTGAGGCTTTTGAGTCGTAGCAACTTCCTCATAAATTTTCTGTGCATCCTTTCTGGCTCAATAGTATCTTTCCTATAGCAGGATGTCAAAAGCAAACATAGTATTCTAAGTGTGGCCTCACCAACATCTTGTACAGCTGCAACATAATATTCCATCTTCTATATTAAATTTCCTGCTTGATGAAAGCTAATGTGGCAAAAGCTTACTTCACCACCTTCTGACACACTTTCAGGGAACGATTTACTTCTACTGTATCTCTTTGTTCTACTACAATCCCCAAGATGCTACCATTCACTGTGTAGGTCCTGCCCTGGTTTGACCTTCAAAAATGCACATCCCATTTATCTAAATTAAACTTCATTATCCATTGCTCAGCCCACATACCCAAGTGATCAGGTTCTGCTGTAATTCTTGATGACTATGTTTACTGTCTCCAATGCTACTATTTTAGTGTCATCTGCAAACTTACTAATTATGCCTAAACGTAAACAAGGAACTGCATATGCTGGTTTACAAAAAAAGACACAAAGTACTGGGGTAACACAGCAGGTCTGGCAGCATCTCTAGAGAATATGAACCGCCAGAGATGCTGCCACACCCGCTGAGTTACTCCAGCACTTTGAGTCTTTTCTTTTGCTAAACATGCCTTATTCTTTCTCATCCAAATCATTGATGTAGATGGTAAATAGCAATGGGCCCATCACCGATCCTTGAGGCACACCTCTAGTCACGGACCTCCGGTCGGAAAAACCTTTCACCACCAGCCTCTGCTTCCTAACATGAAGTCAATTCTATATCCTGTTTTCTAGCTTTCCCAGGATCCCATGCGATTTAACCTTTCAGAACAGCCTACCATGCGAACCTTATCAAAGGCTTTAGTGATGTTCACAAATACTACATCTACGGCTCTGCTCTCATCAACCTGCTTGTTTACATCTTTTCAAAACATAATCCCATCCATGTCCTATAGAGATGCTGCCTGACTTGCTGAGTTACTCCAGCACTTAGTGTCCTTTAGTGTAAATCAGCATCTGCAGTTCCTTGTTTCTACATGGGGACAACGTGATCTGCGCCAGAAATTCCTTGGTCTGACCCAACTTAAACAACTGTGACTTGCAAAGAGAAATTCAATTATCTCAGGGCAGTGATGTGCAAAGGACTGATTAATTTAAACTTTGAAAAATATTAACAAAAATCATTTGTTTTAAAGGTCTGTACTTTCTGCATGAATATCTGCGTGGTAGACCATGCTCAGGCTGAAATGTAGCTGTGAACTTCGGATTGCCAACTGTTTGGACAGCTTTGAGAGGTGGTGAACGACGTTTATAGGTGGAACCAGCCAATCTGTATATGGAGATGGCTGTGTATGCAGTGCCTTGGTAGTCAGTGGCAAGGTTATCATTCAGGGGTGGCCGCTGGTAGCGCCGCTGCCTCATAGCACCAGAGGCGTGGGTTCAATCCAGATTCCGGGTGCCATCTATATGGACTTTGCATCGTCACTCTGAGAACACATGGATTTCTTCCAGTTCTTCCCACATCCCAAAAAATGCTGGTGTGTAGGTAAATCCCCCCCGTGTGTGGGTGAATGGATGAGAAAGTGGAATAACATAGAATTTGAGTGAACTGGAGATCAATGGTCAACATGGACTTGGTAAAGGAACTGTTTCCTTGCTGCATCCTTCAATGATTTAATGCCAAATAAAGGAGTGCAGGGACATCATATTTGTTCCATTGTACTGCGTTTTATGATTATGGTATATTTGTATTGAAGTAAGCAAATGGCTTTGGTGGACAAGTCACATAAACTTCATAACTTCATAAACTTATACACAAATGGCAGTGGGTCTATGGAATGAGCTGCCAGAGGAGGTAGTTGAGGCAGGGACTATTGCAATGTGTAAGAAACAGTTAGACAGGTACATGGATAGGACAGGTTTGGAGGGATATGGGACAAATGCAGGCAGTTCAGACTAGTGTAGCTGAGTCGTTAGCAGGTGTCCGCAAGTTGAGCTGAAGGGCCTATTTCCATGCTGTTAGACTCTATGACTATCTATAAGGCTCCTACCTGAAGAAGTGTCCCGACTGAAAAGTCTCTTTTCCATGTTGTCCAAGGATGACCCACTGAATTATTCTAGCATTGTGTCTTTCCAAGGCTCCTAGCAGTCGTGGTGTCCTCTAGAGATTATTGTAGATAGTATTTTGCAGCACCACAAATCTGGCCCACGGCCTACCTACAAATACTTATCAACCAGTGATAACGTTATTTTAAAAAACTGGTATTTAATGGTGTTGTTACAAGGAAAAGCTTTGACATAACTACCGAGGATTGTCGATCAGTGATAATTTACAGAACAACAAGACTTTGCAGCTCCAGTTCAGATGTTTTAATGGCCACACAGGGAGTTGGTAAATCTGCGCAGATAGCGGCGATGTTCAACAGACTTTGCAGAAGCGTGCAGCACAGAAAGAAGTGCTCATAACATCATATAACTATTAAAAGTCTGATCTTGTGTGTGTGTGTGTGTGTGTGTGTGTGTGTGTGTGTGTGTGTGTGTGTGTGTGTGTGTGTGTGTGTGTGTGTGTGTGTGTGTGTGTGTGTGTGTGTGTGTGTGTGTGTGTGTGTTTGTTTGCCCGTGTGTGATCAAATCTTCGCAAAAAATCTATGCGGTAACAATAAAAATGTTGCATATTCCGGTAGAGATTGATCCCCTGAGTAGAGTCCAAAATCTACTTATCTGAAAATTTCAGGCTTTATTTCTCGACTTATTACTGAAAATGTTTAAAAATACTTTGAATTTAAAATGTTTTTTCCTGTTAAAATCATTCCTCACAGTTTCCAACAATTCGTTACAAAGTTGCAAGACAGGAACACTGGCAGCAACACTGAACTTTTCAGCTCAATGGCATCTCACAGCAAGTGCATACATTTGCAACAATGTTGCCATCCTAGCTCCTGGCAGGACAGGAGAGGGAGGGTCAATTGCTATTGCAATTGGGAAGATGCAACTCCAGTGCTGGGGGAGGCTCACGAGCTATGATCTTTGCTGAGGAATACTCGAATCTTACCTTCAGCAATGGGTTGTGTTGGAGGACCATGCCTCCAGTGGGGGCTACAGGTAGTGGACGGGTGCATTGGGGGAGCAGAACCAATATGTCTACACTTGGTCAAGTAACAATTAAACATAAAAAAGTGACCATCTAATAGAGAAACCCTAAGTGCCACAGGTAAAATGGTAGTTCAAATTTAGTCAAGCTATTTCAGCAGACTAGACATGCACAGTTGAGAATCTTTCAGGGTATTGAAAGAAAGAATTGAGATATTCCTTGACGTTAACAATACACCTATCTATCTTCTATCTATCTAGTCTACCTATACATAATTAAAGGGCCTGTACCACTTGGCGATTTTCTTCAGAAAAGTCGCGGCGTAATGCAGTGTGATGAAGTATTGACGCGTAGTGTTTTTTCAAGTGGCGCATCATTTTTTTTGTCGCCGCTGGATTTTGAAATGTTCAAAATCTTCTGGCAACCCTGATATCATGCCGGCAGTCACCGAAAAAAATCGCTAAGTTGGACAGGACCTTAAAACTCTGATCTTGTGCTCTTCCGGTTTGTGCGGTTTTTCTACGATAGCGCTACGATTTTTCATCAGCACACTCACCCTTCTCCTGTGCTGTGAGTGCAACAAGTTTTGTTCCGATCGGTAGTATATTGTAAAAGATATCGAGGTTTAAAAATCGTAAATTAACTCTTAAAGGGTTTTATTTTTTTATTTTGATTAGTTATTTTATATGACGGTGACGGTTGACAGTGGACGTGCAATAGAAGGCATTTAAAGACTGCATGGATGAACTACAACAATTGTTCATCCCAGTTTGACAAAAGAATAAATCAGGGAAGGTAGTGCATCCGTGGATAACAAGGGAAATCAGGGATAGTATCAAAGCAAAGGATGATGCGTACAAATTAGCCAGAAAAGCAGCATACCAGAGGACTGGGAGAAATTCAGAGACCAGCAGAGGAGGACAAAGGGCTTAATTAGGAAAGGAAAAATAGATTATAAAAGAAAACTGGCAGGGAACATAAAAACTGACTGCAAAAGTTTTTATAGATATGTGAAGAGAAAGAGATTAGTTAAAACAAATGTAGGTGCCTTGCAGTCAGAAACAGGTGAATTGATCGTGGGGAACAAGGACATGGCGGACCAATTGAATAACTACTTTGGTTCCGTCTTCACTATGGAAGACATAAATAATCTGCTGGAAATAGCAGGGGACTGCGGTTCAAAAGAGATGGAGGAACTGAGTGAAATCCAGGTTAGCCGGGAAGTGGTGTTAGGTAAAATGAATGGATTAAAGGCCGATAAAGCCCCAGGGCCAGATAAGCTGCATCCCAGAGTACTTAAGGAAGTAGCCCCAGAAATAGTGGATGCATTAGTGATAATTTTTCAAAACTCTTTAGATTCTGGAGTAGTTCCTGAGGATTGGAGGGTAGCTAATGTAACCCCACTTTTTAAAAAGGGAGGGAGAGAGAAAACGGGGAATTACAGACCAGTTAGTCTAACATCGGTGGGGAAACTGCTAGAGTCAGTTATTAAAGATGGGATAGCAGCACATTTGAAAAGTGGTGAAATCATTGGACAAAGTCAGCATGGATTTATGAAAGGTAAATCATGCCTGACGAATCTTATAGAATTTTTCGAGGATGTAACTAGTAGAGTGGATAGGGGAGAACCAGTGGATGTGTTATATCTGAACTTTCAGAAGGCTTTTAATCTCTTATGTGCCACAAGGTCCCACATAACAGATTAGTATACAAACTTAAAGCACACGCTATTGGGGGTTCAGTATTGATGTTGATAGAAAACTGGTTGGCAAACAGGAAGCAAAGAGTAGGAGTAAACAGGTCATTTTCAGAATGGCAGGCAGTGACTAGTGGGGTACCGCAAGGCTCAGTGCTGGGACTCCATCTATTTACAATAGCAAAAGGATTTGAGTATAGGAGCAGGGAGGTTCTACTGCAGTTGTACAGGGTCTTGGTGAGACCACACTTGGAGTATTGCGTACAGTTTTGGTCTCCAAATCTGAGGAAGGACATTATTGCCATAGACGGAGTGCAGAGAAGGTTCACCAGACTGATTCCTGGAATGTCAGGACTTTCATATGAAGAAAGACTGGATAGACTCGGTTTGTACTCGCTAGAATTTAGGAGATTGAGGGGGGATCTTATAGAAACCTACAAAATTCTTAAGGGGTTGGACAGGCTAGATGCAGGAAGATTGTTCCCGATGTTGGGGAAGTCCAGGACAAGGGGTCACAGCTTAAGGATAAGGGGGAAATCCTTTAAAACAGAGATGAGAAGAACTTTTTTCACACAGAGAGGGTGAATCTCTGGAACTCTCTGCCACAGAGGGTAGTTGAGGCCAGTTCATTGGCTATATTTAAGAGGGGAGTTAGATGTGGCCCTTGTGGCTAAGGGGATCAGGGGGTATGGAGAGAAGGCAGGTACGGGAGACTGAGTTGGGTGATCAGCCATGATCATATTGAATGGCGGTGCAGGCTCGAAGGGCCGAATGGCCTACTCCTGCACCTAATTTCTATGTTTTCTATGTTTCTATGGCTGCCCTGCGCAGTTGGGGGCACACAAGAAGGTAGAGTAGCGGCAATATCGAGATCCTGGTGAGGGGAGGAGGGAGTGTGGGGAAGGAGGGGGATACAGGGAGAGGAGGGGAGTAGGGAAGGGAGAGCAGTTATGGAGGGAAGGAGTGACTGAGGGTAGGGAAAAGGAGTGGTGAGGGAGAGATTGGGGAGGGTAGAGGATCCCAAAAGAGTTGGAGGAGGAGAAAACATAGAGGGTGAGGGGGGAGTAAGGAAGGGAGTCATGGGTATGTGGGGACCATATCTAATTCTCAGAGAGAGGAGGGCAGTGGGGGAGGCACAGATGGGAATAGTGGGGCAGATAGGGGGAGGTGAGGAGTTGGGAGATGGGGGATAGAGGGATAGGAGGGGGTAGGTAGGGGAGAGCAGTTATGAAGGGAGTGACCGTGGGTAGGGGAAAGGAGAGGGAGAGAGAAGAGAGGGAGAGATTGGGGGAGCGGAGGAGAAGAGGGCAAAGAAGAGGGAGGGTGAAGAGGAGGGGGAGGGAGTGCTGGGAGTTGAGGGGAAATGAGCCGCGCCTGCGCAGTTGGGGGCTATGCATGAGTAGTGCAATATGGAGTTGGAGGGGACAGGTTGGATTGGGGGAACAGGTCAGTGGTGGAATATTGCGTTGGGGAACGAGTTGTGTTGGGGAACCAGTTCCCATGTGACAGGGACCCAATGGATCCCACTTAGTCTGGTGACAATAAAACATACAAAAGTGAGCATATGATAAAAAATGCCATGGGTAAAATGGTAGTTCTAATTCAGTCAAGCTAGTTCAGCAGACATGCCCAGTCGAGAATCTTTCACAGCATTTATAGAAAGGATTGAGATGCTCGTTAAGGTTAAAAATACATTATTATTAAAGTGCAGGATCAGCTTCTAAACGTGTAGGCAATGAACATAGCTCCAATAAAGCATACAAAAGCCAATAAATAGACTTTGGTTCAGAGCCATATTTTATGTTTACTAATTTGTTGGCCCTTCCAAAATATAGAGATGTTTTATTCACAGAGGTATTTTAGAAATTGGAAGATTATTTCAATCCACAGGAATTTGAAATAACATTGAGAGAAGTATGAAGAATCAAAGGACAGAAGAAATAATCAGAAGCAATATTGCTGCATTATTTTTCCCCCCATAGATACTCTTAAGCCATTCACTGCAGATTAAATTTGCAAGAAGTTTAAATGATAAATGGATACAGTTCATACTGTTTAACACATGGAGTGTTATGCAAAATCTGACTTGCAAGATTGCAATCTTGATGGAAGTGGCTGTGAAAAAAATGCAAGGAATAGTTTATAGTCGGAAGGCAGCAGCTTTACCATGTGCAATACCCCAGGTACCGAGCAAATCAGCGGCTACTGGAATATTCTAGATTTATCCCAGTTTTCTCATTATAGCTACTTAGATTGAAAAGTAAAGATTCAGCTGAATCAAATTAAGTTTATGGGTTTGAAGACACCACTGTAAAATTTAACATGCTCTTTCTTAATAAATGCTTTATTGTCATTGATTATAAAGTTTACTAAATATTTTGTGAATCGTGTCGGTTCTGAGGGCTCTATTGATGAAAGTGAAAATGGACTTGTTTAGGCCCAATTTCAGGGCCAACATGAAGGTATCGATATTGGTATTGGTTTACTACAGTCATGTGCAACGGGATGCAGTGAAAACGTTTGTTATGCCTATTATCCAAGTAAATCAACAGGTAGTACAAATAAAGAAAGGAGACAGGGTGCAGAATATTGTGTTATTGTGAATATTGTGCAGCTTCAGAACAAGTGCAGATCGACAACAAGGTAGATTGGACGATCAGTAATTCATCTTTAGATTATGAGAAGTCTGCTCAAGAATTTGATAACTGTGGTGAAGGAGTATTCTTGGATCTAGTGATACATGCTTTCAAGCTTTTGTATCTTCTGCTCATTGTGAGTGGGGAGAAAAGGGATTGACAGGGGATGTGAATGCTCCTTAGTTATGCTGGTTGCTTTTCTGAAGCAACGTGTTGTGGTTCGTGATGGTGGGAGGGGGGGTACATGCTAGTTTACCTGCTGTCTTGGGCAGAACATTTGCAAAATCAGGGTTCGCTCTAGTGTGGTTCTGATCTAGATAACTCTGGTGAATCTCAATATTATCTGGTCGTCTGGGAAGCTGCTGCTTTATCAAAGCAAAATTGGGCCCAGTGTGCTGATGGCACAAAGCTCCCAGTGAATAAAAGGTAATGGACTGGAGAGGCTAAAGAAAGGGAGGCAGGAGAGATGTGTTGGGCTAGTTGCTCTCTGGAGCCTCAAGGCATTTTCCTGCTCCAGTTACACTATTAAATTGTTGATGGACATGGAAGGTGCGGTTAGAGTAGTCTAGATAGAGTAGCTGCTGAGCATGTTGTAAGATACGGTAATGATACGATATTATATGCTACGATATAATACGATAGAACTTTATTTATCCCAGGAGGGAAATTGGTCTGCCAACAGTCATAAAACACAACAAGATACATGAAACATGACATTAAAGTGACGAGTGGAGATTTCAGGATTGGCGATGCACAAAGATTGAGGTGGAGGTCAATCTAGCCAATAACAGAAGGGGGAGCAGTTGTACAGTTTGCACACTGTGCAACTTTGCACAATAGAAATTATAAGCACCCCTGGCGGACTGCGAATATTTGGGGTGGCGAATAGGATAACAATTAAGCAAGTGAGCTTCTTTATGGAGAGAACTGCACATATCTAGAAAAGTGAAGAGTATTACATTACACTCCTGACTGCTGACTTGTGAATAGCTGGAAGCCCTTGGGGTGTCAGGAGGCTACTGTCTCCACATAAGATGCTCCACTTCTAACCTGTAAAATTCCATAGCTCCGCATAGCTACTTGAGTCAAGTTTCTGGTCAGCAGTCATTGAGTATCATGCATTAATGAGGAAAGACACAAAATGCTGGAGTAAGTCAGCAAGTCAGACAGCATCCAGGGAGAACATGGATAAGTGACTCTTCAGGTTGGGTCCCAACTTCAGAATCTTCAGGGATGCTGCCTGACCCGCTGAGTTACTCCAGCATCTTGTGTCTTTCCTTGGTAAATCTACAGTCCCTTGTTTCCACATCTCTAAGTCATTGATGAAGCAGCTGAAGATGACTGAGTCAAGGACTTGGCACTGAGGAATTCTCACAGCAATGTCCTGGTGCTGAGATGATTCAACTTTCTACATCTACAACTTGCTTTTTCATATGAATGATGAACTCAGTCAGTGAAGTATTCCACCCAAGACAGCCACAAAAGGATTGATTAACTCAGCGGGTCAGGCAGCATCACTGGAGAAAAGGAATAGGTGCCATTTTTGGTCGAGACCCTTCATCAGACCTGACGTTTCGGGTCAAGACTCTTCATCAGACCCTGATTCTGCCTGACCCTCTGAGTTATTCCAGCACTTTGTGTCGATCTTCGGAGTAAACCAGCATAACTCACAAATGCTCTACCCCATGATTTCTGTCGACTTCAGTTTCATGAGGCTTCCTTGATAAAGTAAAATGTCGCCTTGGTGTTGAGGATAGCCACTCTCAGCTCACCTCTGGAATTCTGCTCTTTGCACCATGTTTTGAAGGAAAAAAAGCTGATGAGGGCTGGAGCTGAGTGGTTCTGGCAGAAACCAAACCAGTATTGGTGAACTGATTATTAGTGAGTAAATGCCCTTGGCAGCTCTGTCAATGCCACCTTCCATCACTTTAATGATTGTGAGTGGACTGGAGTGGTAATTAACTGGATTAAGTAAGTTTTTTATGGAATAGCCACATCTGTTCACTTTTTCATACCCATAGGTAGATTCCTATCTTGTACACAGACCCAGGATGCATATTCACGTGAGTGCTGATGGAACCAGCACAAACACAGGACATTATAGCATTATACGTATATTTCTCAGAAGACTTAGGAAGTCCCCAACAAATCTCGCCAACTTCCCTCAGACTATCTTTGATCGGACTTTACTGGCTTCATCTTGCACTAAATATTCTTCATGTTATTTCCTTTATCATGTATCTGTGCACTGTGGATTGCTTGATTGTAATCATGTATTGTCTTTCCATTGACTGGTTAGCACGCAATATAAACCTTTCACTGTACCTCGGTACACATGTTAATAAACTAAGCTAAACTAAACTACATTGAACTAAACTAAACTAAATTGAACTAAACTAAACTAAAATAAAATAAAATAAAATAAACTAATACTAATACTAATACTGATGGACAATAGGCATTAGACAATAGACAATAGGTGCAGGAATAGGCCATTTGGACCTTCGAGCCAGCACCGCCATTCACTGTGATCATGGCTGATCATCCACAATCTGGAAGGACCTGTTGCATGTGTTAAAAGGCCACCTGGATGCTATGTTTCCTCTCATTTGGTTTTTGACCCAGGGAGCCAATGCTGCTAGTCTCCAGTGATGGTCTATGCTGCCTAAAATAGAGCTCTGAGCTCCGCATCTAAGCCCCTGCACACTACAATCCACCTGATACCAGTCTCTGCTCTGAAGAAGGGTCTCGCATTCCTTTTGTCCAGAGATACTGCCTGCCCCGCTGAGGTACAGCAACATTTTGTGTCTTTCTCCAGTCTCTCATAGGTAGCCTCCATGCTGAGCCACGACTGATTATTTTCCTTGGGAGTGCCAGCAGAAAGTAAGGAATCCCACCAGCTTCCTGGCACAGCAGTGTGCACAGCCTGAGTGGATGTATTTTTTAATGCACAGGAGAGACACGTATCTGAGTATTGAGACTGAAGTTGTACGAGTGCTGTAATAAATCAGTACCCCGTGGTTTCTTGGAAGTTCCTTTTCCTGACAGCTATTCACTAACATTCATGTCTCAGTGTTGCATGGCTACATGTCTTTGATCTGTTACGTGGGATAACTTTGCCTTTGACATTTACTTTGGAGCTCAGTAAGCCGGTAATCCTGTGTCGTATCTGTCAGATCAACGCCTTATTTTTTACATCTTTCTGCTGCTACTCATAGTATCCCCTGCTACACTTCTCTTTGAACCAGGATTGGTTCCTAGTTTGGGAAGGTATGTGCTGATCAATTATGTTACAAATTGCTGTGAAATTGAGTTCTGCTGCTGCTGATAGTCCACAGTGCCGACTGCCTGCTCAGTTTTCATCTTCCGAATCTGTTTTAATTTGCACAACGTAGTTTTTGTTTAGTTTAGTTTAGTTTAGAGATACATCAAGGAAGGAGGCCTTTCCACCAAGTCCACATTGATCATTGATCACCTGTTCTCACTAGTTCTGCATTATCCCACTTTCGCAGCCACTCCCTAAACTTTGGGGGCAATTTTATAGAGGCCAATTATCCTACAAAGTCTCACGTCTTTTGAATGTGGGAGGAAACTGGAGGAAATCCCACACGGTCACAGAGAGAATGTGCAAACTCCACACAGACAACGCATGAAGTCAGGATTGAACCCGGTCTCTGGCACTGTGAGGCAGCAGCTCCACCAACTATGCAACGGTGCAGGCACACAATATTTGGAAGTGTATTTGATGAGAAATTAGAATTCTGTCTCTACCAACACTGTTGTAGATTGGTGAGGATGAAGTCTAGTTAGTTGATTCCTCATGTTAGTCAGTCAGCACTTGCCACAAGCATAATACCGGTTTCCATGTCCTCAAGAACGTGACCATCTCGGAGTGTCTTGATGGTAGTGAAGTGACCACGGATATTGAAGCCTTACAAAGCACCCTTTCGCAAAGGGTTTTGAGTGATTGGAACACGTTGCCGGGGTGGCGTTGGAGGTCTCTAAGATAGTGGCATTTAAGAAACATTTGGATAGGCATAAGGAGATACAGAGAATGGTGAGATATGGACTGTGTGCAGGCCTATAAGAATTTGTTTTGGCATCATGTTCGGCACAGACATAGTGGGTTGAAGGTACACAAAAACGCTGGGGAAACCCAGCGGGAGCGAAGGAAATAGGCAACTTTTCGGGCCGAAACCCTCCTTCAGACCTGAAGGACCTGTTCCTGTGTTGTACTGTTCTGTCCAACACTCAGAGCGATGAAAACACATTCCATTGAGATAAGGCTGTCTGGTTAGTGTCTGAAGCAGGTCCGCCATCTTAATTGTAGTACAGACTTTTATTGAAAGTTTTAATCATCATCCTTCTCAATTTTCTGTACAATCTCTTGTGCGTACCTAAGTGCCTTCTCCGGATCCCTGAATGAACGTTGAGTTGTTTTGTAAGAAATAAACATCTTGGCCGGATAGACCACGCCGTATCTTATCCCTCGTTGTCCTTGCAAAGTGTTGCTTGCTTTTTTGAATTGATTCCTTTTCTCCATTGCTTCGCGAGGGTAGTCCCTATAGAATCTCACGGACTCTCCCTCGAATATAAGCCTCTCACCGTGTGATATCATCTTCAGGAGTTTTTCCGGGGTTGAAATATCTAAGAACTTCGCAATAATTTGTCTTGGGGGAGCATTTGTTTCTCTTCGGGGAGGACCGACTCTTTGAGCCACATCAATCCTCACATTTTCCTTCAACTTAAAGACCTCTTTAATTATTTTGGAGACAAGCACCAACATATCAGTTCCTTGTTCTCGTCCCTCCTTTACTCCTACAATCCTTAAGTTCAATCTTCTTGACCTCGCCTCCAAATCTTGACATTTGGCCGTCAATTTAATCAATTGCTCCCGATTATCACTTTGTTCCTTTTTCAGAATCGATATTTCACGAGCCATCTCCTTCATTTCAGTTGCAATCTCTTCTGTCACAATGTCAGACTGTTTCATCTCTTCACTCAACATATCAAATTTCTTTTTATAATCACTTTCTAGTCTTTCAAATTCCAGTGCTGTTCTCTGGTCACATTCATTAAGTTTCTGCTTCAGAGAAGTATACATTTCCCTTGATTCTTTTCGAGCAGCATCAATTTTCTTGGATAAATTAACTTCCAGTTTACAGAGATTGTTCTCTAGTGTAGTATTAATACTGGCAAACATTTCGGAGAAGTCTTTGGTTAGATCTGGTCAGACACTAACCAGACAGCTTTATCTCAATGGAATGTGTTTTCAAAGACAGAGTTCAGATTTCACCTTGAACGAAAAGTTAGAAGATAAACAACTGAAAGAGGCTGAAGAAAACCAGCAGAAATGATATTATGGACTGAATTTAAAGCTTTAACTATTATAATGAAGATTAAATAGTAAAGAACCAACTAATTATATGAAGCTTATTAAATTACTAACAGTTAAATAATTCCAATAGATGAAATGTAAGGAAATATATCCTGGATGTATTCAATAACTAATGAAAATAGGTATAAGACGATTATAATTCTATAAACCTGTAGTAAAGGGGGGGGGGGGGGGGGGGGGGTTAAGGATTTGGAATAGTTCCAAAGGTTCTGACAGGAAGATGGTTACTATTAAGATATGGAAATTAACCCTTGGAACAGGCTGGTAATTAGGTGCATCTCTGAGTATAAGGACACGGCCTGTCCTTATGTCTTATGATTTCATGATGTAAGTAAGGAATAAGAATTATTGAATTATAGAAGGTTTAAAGTTTGGGTATTTAAGAGATTACGTGGAAAAGTAATGATGAGGATAATTTTTTATGATGAAATTTTGGTTGTTTTTTTTTTTTTGTTTCAATCAATCGATCAATCTATCAATCAACCATTATTGTCATCTTGCAAGCAACAGTTGTACAGTGCAAAATGAAAAGACGTTTCCCAGGGAATAGCGGAGCATCGCACATGAAATTTAAAACGTTTCACACATAATAACACTAAAAACAATCCAGTCCCTGATGGAACAGTATAAATAAATAGTTAAAAGCAGGTAAAACACAACGTTAAAATACAATAAACCAATCATAAAAATGGCCGGGCAGCTGATTTGAGTGGCCAGTGCCAGTTATTAAAGTGGCCAGTGCCAGTTATTAAAGTGTCCGTGCCAGCTGCAGAATCAAGTGTCTGTGAGTACAGAGTGACTTTTTTTTTGGCTTGACTGGTTACAATTTTATTTTTTATTTATTTTTTTGTCTTTCTCTATGTAGGTTAAGATTTTTGGCTATATTAAGGGGAAATGGCATGATATTGTCTAGGACAGCTTAATTTGGGGGCTGAGCTCAATGTACAATTCCAACGGCGGAAGTCAATAATATTCGGGCCACCTTAGGTGGCAACGAGAATTTAAGGTATCCCATTTTTGATACCTTAAAATCACTCTTTTTTAAAAATTATAATTCACGGTTATATGGTTTACTTAATAATAGTATTCTGTTTTTTCTATGTATTTTTCAACGCACTTCTTTTTTCTTCCTATGGAGGTTCAATAGACGGAGGAGATGTAAAATAACGCTATTAGGGGACGGTTACCCCACACCCAAAACCTCAAGGTATTTAACCACACCACATGAATTAAAATTAGCAAAACTAATTAAGAATGCAAGATATTAGGGGAAAAAGGAATGGAGGAATCACATTTTGTAGTTGGAACATTAGGGGTGCGAATGATCCAATTAAAAGGGGTAAGATTATGGCTCAATTAAAATCTTTAAAGGTGGATATTGCGTTTCTACAAGAAACGCATGTGAAATTACAAACACAGATGAGACTAAAAGCAAATTGGATAGGCCAAACTTATTATTCGTCATTTACTTCTAAAGCTAGAGGTACGGCTATTATTATTCGGAAAGGTATACCATTTATATTAAAGAACACTATATCTGATAAGGAAGGAAGGTACACTATAGTGGCAGGAGAAATTTATTCTACACCACTGACTGATAAATATTTATGCACCAAATTTTGATAATCCAATTTTGTAAGAAAAAAACGGATATAATAGATGAGTACAATTACCAAAATGTAATATTAGGGGGGGATTTTAATTGTGTTATAGATACATATTTAAATAAATCAATAAAAGCAAGGAAGAGTAAGGTTAAATCTAAAACTAGTGAATTTTTAAACATATATATTAAAAACACTAATATAACAGACGTATGGAGAATAGTCAACCCTACGGGAAGGGAATACTCATTTTACTCAGCGGTATACAAAACTTATTCGAGAATTGATTATTTTTTAGTGGACACAAAATTAATTCCTTATACGATTAACCCTAAATATCACGATAGTATTATTTCTGATCACTCACCATTGACTTTTACTTTAAAACTAGAGGGAACCCCAGGTATAAAACTACAGGTATAAAATCGTTTTGGCGTTTTAATACACAGTTAATTAATAATTCACAAGGTTATGAGTATACGTTTAAAACAACAAATGAAATTCTTTTTTGATACAAATGAGACACCAGGCATCTCACCATCTTTATTATGGGAAACTTTTAAGGCATGTATACGTGGAGTTATAATCTCATATCAAAGTTACCAAAATAAAAAGAACTCCATAGAACAAGAGACTTTAGAAAAGGAAATTAAAATATTAGAATTAGATAACGCAAAAGACCCAACTATAGATAAACATAATAAGATCACATTATTGAAATTTAAACTTAATCGAATATTATCGGCAATAGTAATAAGATTATTTCAGATCACAAAACAGGCACAGTTTGAATTTGGTGATAAACCACATAAACCTTTGGCTAGACAATTGAAGAAAAAGGAGAAGGAAAAGACGATTACTAAAATCAAATCAGAGAATGGGGAACTACTAACGTTACCCCAGGATATTAATAAAAGGTTTGCCCAATTTTATCAAAACTTGTATACGTCTAAAACTAAAATAGAAGACCATATAATTGTAGATTTTTTAGATCATTGTAATCTGCCAAAATTGGATATTTTGGAACAAGAGGAATTAGGAGCACAGATCACAAGGGAAGAAATGTGAAACAATAAAAGAGCTGAAAAATGGGAAAACGCCAGGACCAGATGGTTTTAATAATGAATTCTATAAAGGTTTCCAGGAGTTAATGGTACCACGGTTATTTAAGTTATACAAATATGCCTTTACCGAAAATAAATTACCAGAAACGTTAGCCGAATCCACAATTACGTTAATACCTAAAAAAGATAAGGACTTAGAAGAACCGGGCTCATATAGAGCCATATCACTCCTAAATACAGATCAGAAAATTTTAGCAAGAACTTTAGCAAGAAGATTGAGTAAATACATTAATAAATTGATAAATCCGGACCAAACGGGGTTTATACCTAAAAGACAATCATCTAACAATTTGAGACGCCTTTTTAATATAATGTATTCATACAAAACGGAAAAGGAAGACTTGTCAGTTATATCTCTGGATGCAGAGAAAGCATTTGATCAGGTAGAATGGCAGTATTTATACAAAGTACTCCAAAAATTTAATATGGGAGAGAATTTTATCAGATGGGTGAAATTACTATATGATAAACCAATGGCAAGAATACTAACTAATAATATATTATCTTCAAAATTTCAATTATCGAGGGGCAATAGGCAGGGCTGTGTTTTATCTCCCCTGCTATTTGCACTTATGATAGAGCCGCTTGCTGAAAGGATAAGAAGGCATCCAGATATTCAGGGATATAATACTAAGGATACTATTAATAAAATATCACTATATGCAGATGATATACTTTTATATATTACTAACTCCCAAACGAGCATCCCGAATTTATTAAATCTAATAGCGAAATTTGGCTCTTTCTCCGGTTATAGAATAAATTGGAATAAAAGTGAAATTATGTCATTAAAACCCCAGAAAGCGAATCACCTATTAAAATTTCCATTTAAAATCGCAACGGAAAAATGTAAGTATTTGGGTATTCAAGTTACTAGAAGATAAAAATCATTATTTAATGCTAATTTTATACCATTATTAAATACATTTGACTCGCTGATTAAATTTTGGAGAACACACCCACTGTCACTAATCGGCAGAATAAACACTATAAAAATGATAGCGCTACCACAAATAATATGTTTATTCCAATCTATACCGATATACAAAACCAAAACACTTCTAAAAAAAATTAGATTAGAATATTTTTAATTTTATTTGGGATTATAAAGCACATAGAATTAAAATAAATCACTTGTGCAAACCCAAAGAGGTGAGGGGGGGTTTGCATTACCTAATTTTCTACACTATTATTGGGCAGTACATATTAAAAATATAATTTATTGGTTGGACAGTTCTGCTCAACAGTTGGCACTTCTTCCCACCCTGCTTCCTGTAAGGACTCCATCCCCTACTCCCAATTCCTCCGTCTACGCCGTATCTGCTCCACGGATGAGGCGTTCCACACCAGGACATCTGAAATGTCCTCACTATTCAGGGAACGGGGGTTCCCCTCCTCCACCATAAATGAGGCTCGCACCAGGGTCTCTTCCATACCCCGCAACACTGCTCTCTCTCCCCATCCCCGCACTCGCAACAAGGGCCGAGTCCCCCTAGTCCTCACCTTTCACCCCACCAGCCATCACATACAAAAAATAATCCTCCGTCAGTTTCGCCACCTCCAACGTGACCCCACTACTTGCCACATCTTCCCATCTCCCCCCATATCTGCCTTCCGCAAAGACCGCTCCCTCCATAACTCCCTTGTCAATTCTTCCCTTCCCTCTCGGTCCACCCCCTCCCCGGGCACTTTCCCTTGCGGCCGCAGCAGATGCAACACTTGTCCCTTTACCTCCCCCCTCAACTCCTTTCAGGGACCCAAGCAATCGTTCCAGGTGCGACAGAGGTTTACCTGCATCTCTTCCAACCTCATCTATTGCGTCCGCTGCTCTAGATGTCAGCAGATCTATATCGGTGAGACCAAGCGGAGGTTGGGCGATCGTTTCGCCGAACACCTCCGCTCGGTCCGCAATAACCTAGCTGACCTCCCGGTGGCTCAGCACTTCAACTCCCCCTCCCACTCCGTCTCCGACCTCTCTGTCCTGGGTCTCCTCCATGGCCACAGCGAGCAGCACCGGAAATTGGAGGAACAGCACCTCATATTCCGTTTGGGGAGTCTGCACCCCGGGGGAATGAACATCGACTTCGCCCAATTCTGTTAGTCCTTGCTGTCTCCTCCCCTTCCTCAGCTCCCCTGCTGTCTCCTCCCACCCTCCAGCCTTCCAGCTACTCCTCCTTTTCCCTTTCTTGTCCCCACCCACCCCCACCCCTGATCAGTCTGAAGAAGGGTTTCGGCCCGAAACGTTGCCTATTTCCTTCGCTCCATAGATGCTGCTGCACCCGCTGAGTTTCTCCAGCTTTTCTGTGTAACCTGCTCAACAGTTGGAATGGATAAGAATGGAGAAAGAGGATTGTGCACCCTACGATCTAGGAGCGATCGTTTTTTCCCCAATAAAGTTGAAGAATATGTTATATAAGAAGAACCCAATTATACAAAATACAATACGAATCTGGAAACAAATAAAATTAACTTTAAAATTAAGAAATTTATCAGCGTTAACACCAATAATGAATAACCCAGTATTTAAACCATCTGGTATGGATAAAACATATAAACAATGGGAAAAAGTGGGAAATAAAAAGGTAGGTGATTTGTATGAATTGGGAAATTTATTATCATTTCAACAACTAAAATAGTAAGATTAAACGAGAACTTACCAGTTTGAAGTTTGATCTGTAATTTATGAGGAGTTACGATGAGGGATTACGTGAAGAAGCCCGTCCCAGGACGCGTTGCGGCATACTTCAAAGCAGCGGTGTGGAATCACAGAAAGACACAAGTATTTGAAGTAACATAGTAAAGAACAAAGAGACATCCATTATCAGTTTGATCCATGTAATGAGGGTGGGAGCGGAGGGCACGTAATCCCTCATCGTAACTCCTCATAAAATACAGATCAAACTTCAAACTGGTAAATTCTCGTTTAATCTTACTATTTTACTTCGGAGTCACGTGAGTGATTCCGTGAAGATTTCAAAGCTCTGTGATTTCAAACCGTGTAACAGTTTTACTACACTCACTGCCGAAGTCTTTGAGGGAGGAAGTGTGTATCGTAACCAACCAATGATTCTGTTATAGAAAACCCAATGGTATTTTACAATAGACACTGAAGAAATTTAATGCTCCCTTTGGCTAATCTGAATATTTGCAGATTGAAATCTTTCCTGCAAATGAAAAACAGGTTTTGTCAACAGTTTATAATAAATTATTTCTCTCTGAACGTTTTACCCCCACTATTCTGCTGGAGCCAGGATGTGGTTTATAGGTACGTCCATTCTTTTGCCGTTGACGTGGAAGCTTCTCCTGTGGGATGACAACTTTGACATGTTAGTTTTATCCCAAGAGCTTTAACCTGCTTGAGCCATTTCAAAAAAGGCTTGTTACCCGACCACAAGGTTTTTTGTAACCAACCCACAAGGCTTTTCATCTCCCTCGCATAATTAGGTTGTGTCTATGTAAGGTAAAAAAGGGTCTTGGTACATTACCGTGTTCTCTGGCGGGTAAGCCCGGATTTTATGACTGGATAAAGTATTCCTGGTCTGGTTTGACCATTCCCTGGACAAATGATAGAGATCTGGTCTGAAGCTGTGAGCATGGTGTCCAGTTGAAATAGGAGTAGTGACTGGACCCTCTGTGCTGCTCCATGTGCCTTTAACATATGTTTTTAGTGCATAGAAGGTTCAGGTTTTGGACTCTGGCTGGTGGGATCCCCTGAAGTGTGGTTAACCACTGTGACATCCCATATATAGGTGTACATTGTCTAGGGGTTTAGAGTTTTAATACCCTTCATTACCACCAGCCAGTGACCCCATACCTGTTGTCCTGTAGCTGTTTTGAAAAAGAACAGGCAGGGCAATTCTAGCTGTGTTGATGGCACTGTAGCCGAATCCTTCATCATGATGAAGGTTCTCCAGGAATTCCAGTTCGTAGTACCTGATTCGGATGAGTAGGTTTTCCCCTTTATCCTTGCAGTACTTCTCTTGATGCTGGACAAGTGTTGTAGTCCAGTGGATGTTCAAAAGAATGCTGACATGGTGTCGATTATTCAGTATAACAATCCCAGTCCCAGAGGTTTGCGCAGAATCTGCAGCTCAGGAGCTTATTTCTCATGGCACAGTAGATTTGTGCCCGGCTCCGATATTAATAATTCTGGGTACTGGAAAAACACCATCCAAGTTCCAACAACCATGTCATGGCGTGAAGTGAAACAAGGCCTGCGTAAGTCCGTCAGGTACTATCAAATACCTGAAGCAGAATCCTTTTGTACTGTGCGTTGTTCTCGATTGGTGAGGCAGAAGGGAAAATACATAAAATTAATTTCACCAATGCTGCGTGAACGCATTTGTCTATCAATATTATAAATACATTCTTGAATGACAACATGACCTATAGGCCAGAAAGCTAATATATATAGCTGACGATCTTTCTGCTGGAACTATCTGTCCCAGAGAAATGTTTTAATGAGGATTCCACTGGCCCAGGGTCTGGTTTCCCCCCGCGACATACATAGGACATCCCCAAACACCTGGTGATATAGCGTTAATGCAAATAATCGATATCAGTTTCACATTCCATTTTAATTGTCATTGTCAGTGTACAGTACAGCGACAATGAAAATGCATTAATATCTGTTGCATCATATAGCTTGATAGTTTTGTTAAACTTTATATGAAAACATCTAATTGATGTTGTCCTTACTTTTATGTGACCTGGTGTCTGTCACCTTATTTTGCTTACCAGGCAGGTAAGTTGTTGATAGTCCAATACCTCTATGGATATACCATTGCCAAATTGTTTTGACCAACTTGTCATATGATACCGACTTTATGCTGCCATATGGTTAATATAGGCCACCTCCATAGTGTAGTCTTATTTATACCCATACATGCAAGTGCTTAAACTCATAATTTTCACCCGAGCATTTTCTGATATTATTTCAGTGGGTAACTTCATGAGATGCTCAATGACAACCTATATGTTGATTTTGATACTAACATCTGAATCATGTAGACAGAAAATGGTACCATTTTTCCCCCAATTACTCTGTTATTTGTCGAGTAGTTGGTAGTTTGACCATTAATTTGTTCTTTGTTTGTGCCAATTCAACTATGTTGTCTCTTGGCAACATTAAAGTTACGTGGACTGAGTTAATATGAAAGCCAAGATAGTCCAAGAAAGCGCTCTATTTGCTGGTAGGAACCAGACCCACCTACCTCCATGGTTATTGGCGGGGTTGTGTTTTTTCTTTTTGAGTGTTCTTCCCTGTCGATGTGCTGGCGATGTTGGGGGGGGGCGCATTTTCCAGGGGGTCCGCTGCAGGCCCTGACCTAAAAAGGTTTCTGGGGATAGTGCGGCCCCAAGCTTTGACCAGTCGCATATTCGGGACGCCGACTGGTAGATACAGTGGTGTGCTGCCGCCTGGGTGGAATGAAGAGCTTTGGTATGTTCGCTGCCGGTGGTGCCCTCATGAGGCTAAAGGTCTTAGACGCCTCCTCCATCTCTTTGAGCTGTTTGTTCAAGTCCTTCCCAAATAAAAAAATGAGTCGGTCTCTACTGATGGAGTTTTGCATAATCCTGCAAATTTAGGATTGAGGGCCGGCCTGATGTTGTCTCTTCTCAGGTTATTCAGCTCATATTGTGTCGTGCACATGAGTGCCAGGACATCCTGTTGGTGAGATGTCATATCTACGGTCTCGACACCCCGCGCATAGGCTGTTATAGCCGCCGTGAGGAGGCGAAGAATGCGCTGGAGTTTGACCTCCTGTGTCCGAATCGGTCGCCCCACGTTGCCCCATATTTGAGGATTGAGGCTCTTGACCTTGAGAGCCTCACAATTATCCGGGGCTGTGTGCTCCTCAAGCACTTGGGCGAGCACCTTCTCCTGCAGTGGTTTGTTGGAGAGATGGTTTATGCTGGCAGCCATCCTTGGCTCCAGTGGTGCTCCAACCCGTGGGGTAGCGACGAATCGGCTTACGACCCCCAGCAGCTCTTCCTGCACACCCTGCTCTCTTTCGGCTCCTTCCGCTTGCCCCATACTCAGACCAGCCTGCCCCTGGTCACCGATGCTAACCTCCCATTCCTGGTCCGAGGTCGCAAAGGGAGGTGCCGGACTCAGCACCATGGAGGGGGCGCCTGTCCTGTCTGTCCGAGAGCGCTGCTGCTCTTGGTAGACCATCCCCTCCAATAGCTGCTGGATGCAGCTTAGGCGGCTGTCTCTCCCCCGCTTTGGGGTGGACATTTCCCCTCCCTCCGACGAATCGGAGACGACCGGCCGTTTGGCTTCCTAGCCCCTTTCCCAGTCCGCCGTGTAGGCTCTGGCGAGACAGGCTCTGGCGAGACTGGCTTGGCTCGGTCTCAGGGATAGCGAAAACCGCTCTACGAGCGACGCTGCCGCCGGTTGCTGCCCCGCTGGTAGAGTTGGAGCGGGGCAGTTCCTCTTTGCGAGTTCTGCATTGTGTTCCTGAACTCTGTAATAAAACACAACTGCAAACTCACCTTTCCAATGCCCAAGAGTCGTTCCTGCAGCTCAGGCAGCTGTCTCTCCCCCTCCTGGGTGGAGAGACTTCCCAGTCCAATGTCGTTCCACTGTCGGGTTTTCCACACATCCAGCCCGCTCCCTTTTGCCGTTGACGTGGTCAGGTGCTAGCGGGCTGGCTCGGTCCCGATGTCGGGTTTGCGGACCGCCCGCTAAGCGGTCCTACCGCCTGTTGCTGCCCTGACTCTCTCTTGAGCGGGCAGGTGCAGCATATTTCCCCCCTCAGCCCCCAGCTGATGCTGGCGGGCTTGGTGCAGAGTCGGGAGCGGGCCGCTGATTAGCGGACCTCGCTCTCCCTGTACTCGGGCTGCTGCTCACCTGCACTCGGGCTGCAGCGTACTCCACGCCAGCACTGCACAGTGGGTTCCCCTAACGGCTCCGCAAATGTCGGAAGCCTTCTCCCGCCCGCCTGCCTGCCTGCCTCACCTGGACAGTGCGTGGAGAGCGAGCGAGGACTAAGGGGAACCCCCAACAGAGCGCTAGCGCCGTCTTCCAGCTGTCACTGTAGCCCCTGGGGAGATTTTCTCGGCACCGGCACAGGTCCCATTCATGGTCCGCCGGCGCTCTGTCTCCCTGGTAGCGTCTTTCCTCCCCTCCCTCGAACGGGAAACTCCGGCCAGAGTCCACGGGGGCCGTTTGCACGTCCCTGCGGGAAAAACCAAGCAGACGCAAAGGGGCTGTAAAAGTAAAGGTAAGTACTTACCTAAACTTGGATTCTCTCTCGTTTCTTCGGGAGCCCTGACTCCCGGCTGCCGCTTTGCATGCCGAAAACGTAAAATGCCGCAACGCGTCCTGGGACGGGCTTCTTCACGGAATCACTCACGTGACTCCGAAGTAAAATCAAAATTTAAATTGAATAACAATCAATATTTTAAATACCTACAGGTATGTGACTTTATGAAGAAATATATACCAAGATTCCAAAGTATAATTTTAGACCCACTGGAAGAAGTAATGAATGTCAATGTGGAGTCAACAAAATTAATCTCATACTTGTATAACAGTATTTTAGATATAGAATTGCCATCAACAGAGGCAATTAGAGAAGACTGGGAAAAATAATTAATGATAAAAATCTCAAAAGAAACATGGGAAAAATATTTGATACATATACATAAATGTTCGATCAATGCTAGACATAACTTAATTCAATTTAAAATATTACATAGATTATATTATTCCAAAACTAGGTTGAATAAATTTTATCCAAATATTTCTCCCATTTGTGATAAATGTCTTTCTCAAAATGCCAATATTACGCACTCATTTGTCTCTTGTTCAAAACTTTATAAATTTTGGTGTGATATATTTGATATATTCTCAAAGATATTTAAGAGAAAAATGGAACCTAACACTGAAATGATTATATTTGGAGATGGGAACAAATTAAATACACACCAAAACTCATTTTTCAATTGTGGGTTAATAACAGGAAAAAAACATACTTACATTTTGGAAAAATGCTAATATACCAACATTTAAAATGTGGATCAGTAATATGCTGGACACAGCACATTTGGAAGAAACGAGACTCCTCCTAATAGACAAACAAGACCTATTCTTAAGGAGTTGGTCCCCATTTATTGATTTCTTGGATTCATGTGGTGACATAGTATCATGAAAACCAACAGTTTCAGGTATGGGTGAAAGATGATTTAGAATATTTAAAAAAACATCTCACTGTGGCAATGGAATAATCTCCCTCCTGCTTTCCTTCTTCACTTATTCCTTTTCTTTCACTTTTTCCTTATTGGTTTTTCACCCACGTTCATTAATCTACTCTTCACTTTTCACAACCTCTTTTTCCTCTCTCCTTTCTCACTTCTCTCTTTAAAAAAAGGGAAGTTGTACAGAGAATGTAATATGTTAACATCGTTTTTGTACCAATGCATTGTACTCACTTCTAATAAATAAAATTTAAAAACCCCCAAAAAATACCACTCAGAGCGATTTTTCAAATACTGTTTAATGTAATGAAATATTGATTCTTTATCCAAGTTATGATATAAACAGATCATTTGCCACGAGACTTCAGAGGGTATGTCTTCAATGTTGAGGACAACCAACATTATTATTTTGACTGGATACCACTGTTCTGCAAGCCTTGAAGGGCATTTCATACTGCAGGGGCAGGGATTGTGATGGTGGGTTCTAGTACCGTCATAGTCACAGAATCATACCTCTGGGGAAATAAGGTCATGCGATAGTAGTAGAATTAGGCCATTGGAGTAGAATTAGGCCATGAAGTCTACTCCTTCATTCAATCATGGCTGATCAATCTCTCCCCTAATCTCATTCTCCTGCCTTCTCCCCATTACCTCTGACACCAGTACTAATCAAAAATTCCACAGATTCACCACCCTCATCTCCTTCCTAAAAAAACGTCTTTTAATTCTGAGGCTATAACCTCTTGTCCTAGACACTCCCAGACTCTTTCTCAATGCCGGGTCGTGTTAAGTACTCAGTGGGACAATGTCCACCAAAGCTTGTGAGTCCCCAGAAATTGGTGAGGAAGGTTTTACAAGGATGGCGGGGCTGGGAAATGGTTAGATTATGTTTGAGTTGTCTATCTATGTACAATTAGTCTGATTTAATGTGGCAGTTTTGATGTACCCAAAGGGCCTGCTGAGCTATGTTAGAGAGCAGTTGAGAATCCATCATTTTATTGTGGGTCACACATTGGCCTGACTGGATAAAGGGCCTGTCCCACTTAGGCAATTTTTCAGCGGACAGCCGGCGCCTGTCAAGTTCCCGGCAGTCACCTGAAAAACCAGGAACTGGAACGGCGACTGTCAGAGTGGAACACACACACACACAACACACACACACACACACACACACACACACACACACACACACACACACACACACACACACACACACACACACACACACACACACACACACACACACACACACACACACACACACACACACACACAGCACAGGCAGGGGCAGGGGAAAGCGGGGGGAGCGCTGACTGCAATTCACTCGGTCTATTGGCGGTCTTGCAAGTGAAAGCCAAGTGAAAGCCAAGGTGTTGCACACACACACCGCGATGGGCAGGAAGGTTAAGATGGTTAGGTTCTTTAAAAGAGGGGGGAGGGGAGAAAGGGGGAGGAGGGGGAAGAAGGGGGGAGAAGGGGGAGGAAAAGGAGGGGGAGAAGGGCGAGAAGGAGTGGAGACACTTTTAAGAAGCCAGACATATTTTAATAAGCCAGTGATGCACAGCTGTGAAATTTAGCGGGCATTTAAGATTCCGGTCAGTTATCCTTGGTTCTAAAAACTCGTGCTTACGTTTTTTTCCCCCAATGAGCCAATGAAAATGACCGGTCAGCGAAGGCGATTAACTAAAACTACCTACGACTACCTCGACTACCCATAACTACATGGCGACCCCACTACCACTGCACCTACGACTACAGGATTATCGATTTTCTCCATGACGACCAATTTTTGGTTGCAGACCATTTTTCAACATGCCTCGACTAGTTCCCAGAATGCGGGAACTCCTCGCGACCATGAAGGAGACTCACCAGAGACCACCAGCGAACATGTGGCGACCATGTGGCGAGCGCAGAGTCCCCTGCACTTGCCTAAAAAGTCGCCTAAGTGGGACAGGCCCCCAAGGATGACTTAACTTTTTTCAATCTAGTATTTACAATCTCAACATTGGGGTCACTATTGGTTAGCGTGGATGTGGTGGGCTAAATGGCTTCTTTCCATACTGTATGACTCTATGCTGGGATTAGGGAGCTATGGATTGTCATGAGGACCCAGATTAATCAGTGGTTGGCCTGGTAGGGGTCAAGTTGCATGAGGATTAACGTGGCAATGGATCAGTAATAAGATCATCAGGAGGCTGTTCAGTTGTAAGGGTGCAGGCATGTCATTGCAGGACAGTAAATATCTTTACGGGTAGTAAAGGCACTAGTCGGAGTGGTTATCTTTGCAAATGGGAGGTCGGAATCATTAATAGGGGATAACCAGTGACCTAGTGTAAAATTGGTTATTGGAGAATAACCTTGGTATGGAGTGGATCTCATCTCCAGTTGATGCGATGACCAGATAGTAGTCTGTTGGCGGTCTTGCAAGTGAAAGTAGGAATGATGCAGATGTAGACATAGATGTAATTGTGGAGGATTGTTAATATTGGCATTTGGGTTAGGATTCCAAGTTGGGGAATGCAATCAGTGGTGAGGAAATCAGTGACTAGTTAGATTTGCAATTGATGGTTCAGAAGGTAACGGGGTTGGGGTTTGGGGGGTACAGGGGATGGGGTGGAGTGGGAGGTGAAAGTCTGAGGGTAAGGGTCAACCTTACAGCTGAGAAATGAAAAAATGTTCAGGCCAGGCAAGATACTCATGACAGATTTCCTTTGGAAGGAGTACGTGAGTGAAACAGATGGATATTTGCAACCATCTGGTAGTTTCATAGTCACAATTACCATTTTCATCTTTTTTTATTGTAGATTTTATTTAATTAACCAATTTTAAATTTGCCAGCTGCTGTTGTAAACCTCAGATCTCCAAATAAATAGATCAGGCCTTTAGATTTTTAGTCCAATAGCATAACTACTGTGTTACCATACCACATGAAAACTTTTAACATTTAAAATATCCTTGCCTGGAGTTTCCAGGGATGGATTTCCAAGGATGATTTTTCTTCCAGTGTGACTTTAACATTTATGTACCCAGTACAAAAGGCCACAACATTTTCAGTGCAAATTGCATTTGAGTGAGAAGTGACTTTTGAAATGTTTATGCTGGTTTTGCAAACAGCAGCAGAGCATGTCACAAAACCTGCTTTTATTCATATTTTTATATATATTATATATATATATGTATGTATATAATATATATATAACAATATGAATAAAAGGACATATATATGAATAAAAGGATATATATATATATATATATATATATATATATATATATGTATATATATATTGCCATGATATATATATTGCCATAATATATATTGCCATGATGCTATTTCCAAATACATCATAGAACATTTCTAAAATAATAATGTATACGTATATATGTGTGCATGCATGTACAGCTATATATATATATATATATATATATGAATAAAAGGACATATATATATATATATATATATATATATATATATATATATATATAAAAATATTTCCATGATGCTATTTCCAAATACATCACAGAACATTTCTAAAAAAATTAAAAAAATAAATTAAAAAACCTACCTAACTGTCTGTGCTGGTTCATGGCTGGTCTTATATTTAATGACATGTACTTAAATTTGAATGAAAAATCATGGTGAGGGAGGGGAAGGGAGGGGAGGGGAGCAGTCTCCTTAAAATGATAGGAAATTGAGCCAAAGCCACCGACTGAGACCAAAGCCGAAACTAAATTTATACTACGCTTTTCCTTACAATTTAATCATTTGAGCCGGGCAAAATTCTGGTAAATCTATTCCAAGGCCAATGCATCTTTTCTGAGGAATCCAAAACATAACAAAGTGTACCAGATGGTGTCTTGCCAATGCTGTATCATTTCTTCAGCTTTGTATTCCAATTTTCTTCAGCTAAATGTCAATATCCTATTAGCCTTTTTGTTTAATTCTTGCACAAGTGCTCCAGCTCTTCGTTATGGCGAAGCAGGGCTGTGGTTGTTTCTTTCATTTCTTTTTTTCATTTCCTGTCAAACTAATATTTTTATTACACTTGGATGCAATTAGGAATATTCAAGTACCATCTTCTGCCAAAAATCAGCAAAGTTTGGCACCATGTAAGAGATGAAAAATGACAAACTTTTCTCTTGGGTACATGGCGGGTGAATGAAAATTAGTGGCATAGATGTCAACAGCCCATCCCACCTGGCTGGAAATGAGACTGGCACTGACTGGAAAGTTTACTGGCATCAGAATTACACAATATTCCAACAAAATTTATCATTTAATCAAATGCCAGGCAAGACAATACCATTGCAAAGACCATTCTGTTTTCTTCTTTATCTTCCACCTTAAACTAAAGCAATATCCATGTATGAAAACATTCATTATTGCCTCCAAAACCTGGGGTTGCTCCCAATCAGCTGCTTCCTCTAGTCTGCTTCCACCAATCAGTGGCTTCCTCCAGACCACTTCTTTTGAATGTGATGGAATGTTGCAGAGTGGGCAACACTGCACCTGCCGCTCCAACCGCTCCTGGGCCTCTGTGGAACAAAGCCCCGTGCTACATTTTTAAACTCACCACCCGGACGCTGCACCAGCCACTCCAACTGCTCCTGGGTGTCTGTGGAACAAAGCCCCATGCCCCATTTTTAAACTCACCGCCCGGACGCTGCTCCAACCACCCCTGGGCGATATTGGTTCTGGCATTGATTGAGGGGAGTTGCAGTAGGTTGGAATGCAAATGATCACACTTCCAATCTCCAAAGGCTAATCCAAAAATGAAACTGTAGATTAGTGGCTTATGCTATGAGTCATGCATTTGTAGTTATGCCCACTAGCTTGTTAGCATCGCGGTCTGCTGCATTCCGTTAGTTTTAAAGAGAACTCTCAAGTGAGAACTTGTGTTGCTTATTCCTAATAAACTTTATATGACCTGACATGGTGTGAGGCCATTATTATTACAAGGACTACAAATCAACATGGTGTCAGAGTTTATGATTTAACCTTCGATTTTATCTTGGTTTTTTTTTACTACTGTTATGGCTACTGCTCTCAGGAAGCCAGAGATATTGGTGTTTGATGCAGACCTTGCAGAGTGATGGTGTGTGTTTGAGGAACGTTTCTCCATCTACATTGATGCAGCGTATCCAGCAGCGGCTCCTGCTCTTTGCGCATCAATCCTCCTTAACTTAGCAGGCACTGAAGCTGCTCGATGTGCCAGAAGATTTCACTATGCACCGGCTGGAGTGGATGCTAATGGTGTACAGATTCTAGCAGAGCCTGACCATGATCCTGAATGCCTCCTACGTAAATTCCGACAACTAAGTGAGTTACAAATTAATGTGAGCATTGAATGACATAAATATTTCTCAATGTGTCAAGAACAAGGAGAACTGGTCGAGCTGTATGTCAGTGCACTGAAGCATGTTGCTAGTCAATGCAATTTTAGAGAAATTCAAGATAGCTTGATAAAAGACCACTTAATACATAGCATATTGAATGATAAACTACGCGATGAATTGTTACGAGAAGATTGCCTGACCTTAGAAACTGTTGATAACTGCTGTCGTATCGCTGAGTTAACCAATGCCCACATTAAAATACTAACATCTTCTGCTGCTTGTGAAGTCAATGCAGCCAGTGTGCCTAATCAAATTACTGCTCGCCCATTTCAGGGGCCAGTTAACAGTATCGGTATCAGTCAGTATCAGTATCAGTATATCTTTATTGTCATTTCCCGAGTACTCACATACCCAGAGGAAACAAAAAAATGTTGCTCAACCAGTGTCCATTCAGTGTGCAGTACAAATAACAACAAGTAACTAGAAATAAAAATACATATATCATGAACAAATTAAATTAAACACTCTACTCTCTACTAAACATCAACAGGCGTTCTGATCGACAGCTGCTGCGGTGTGTCCAGGTTGATGGTTGGTGCGCGATACTTTGGCAGGGGGCTAAGTCCGTTTATCAGTCTTATAGCCTGTGGGAAGAAGCTGAGGAGCATCCTGCTGGTTTTGCAGCTAATGCTCCTGTACCTCTTCCCAGATGGCAGGATGGAGAACATGTGATGCGATGGGTGGTAGGGGTCTTCGATGATGGAGATGGCTCTGTTGATACATCTCTTCCTGTATATGTCCAGCAAGAAAGGGAGTGGAGCACCAATAATCCTGCTGGCGGTCTTCACAATCCTGTCAAGTTGGTGCCGTTCGTACGCCTTGCAGCTCCCGAACCAGGAAGTGATGCCATTGGTTAATGTGCTCTCGATTTTCCCCCTATAAAAAGTTCGTAGATGTGTAGTGGGGAGACCTGCTTTACGTAGTCTTCGGAGAGGGTGTAGGGCTCTCTTGACCAGTGCTGTGGTGTTGGTTGTGGACATCAGGTCATCTGACAGGTGGAGTCCTAGGAACTTCACGCTGCTGACCCTTTCCACATCAGCTCCATCGATGTGCAGAGGTGTATGGTGTTGTTTTCCCGCCCTCCTGAATTCAACCACCATCTCCTTAGTTTTTCCCACGTTGAGAATGAGGTTGTGGGATTTGCACCATCCTTTGAGCAGCTCCACCTCCATCCTGTACGCCGACTCATCATTGTCACTGATGAGACCCACCACTGTTGTGACATCAGCGAACTTGTTGATGAAGTTGTTATTGAGTCTAGCAGTACAGTCGTGTGTAAGCAGACTAAACAGCAGGGGGCTTAGGACACAGCCTTGGGGCGAGCCAGTGCTCACGGCTATGGTTTTTGATGTCCTACTGCCCACCCTGACTGTCTGCTGCCGTTGTGATAGAAAGTTCAGGACCCAGTTACATGTGCCAGCATCAATCCCCAATAGCTCCAACTTCTCCACCAGCTGCTGCGGAATGATTGTGTTAAACGCAGAGCTGAAGTCTATGAAGAGGATCCTGGCATAAGTATTTTTCCGATCAAGGTGTGACAGTACGAGGTTCAGTGTTGTTGAGACTGCGTCCTCTGTGGATCGGTTGGCTCTGTAGGCGAACTGCAGTGGGTCTAGGTCGGCAGGTAGACTCTTTTTGATGTGCTGCATAACCAGTCGCTCAAAACACTTCATTGCTATGGGTGTTAGAGCCACTGGTCGAAAGTCATTATGGCAGGCTGGGTTTGGTTTCTTCAGGACAGGGACGATGGTGGCACTCTTAAGACAGTTGGGCACTACTGCCTGGCTGAGTGAGATGTTAAAAATGTCTGTGAAGACATCTTTCAGTTGCTCGGCGCAGTCTCTTAAAACGCATCCAGGAATGTTGTCTGGCCCTGCAGCTTTGCGTGGATTGATGCTGGCAAAGGCCTTTTTAACTCCGGCTGCGGACAGCCTGAGCGACTGGTCACTGGGAGATGGCAGTAGTGCACGTGTCTGGGTGCTGTTTTTAACCTCAAACCGTGCGTAGAACTCGTTCAGTTCATCTGGTAGAGAGGGGTCGTTTTGGCATATCCGCAGCGGGGGGGGGGGGGGCTTGTAGTCAGTGATGGTATGAAATCCCTGCCACAAGCGACGTGTGTCTTTGTCATTTTCGAAGTGGCTATTAAGTTTTTGTCCATACAGCCTCTTCGCTTCCCTGATCCCCCGGGATAGGTTACTCCTTGCCAGTTTGTATGCTGCGTTGTCCCCAGATTTGAATGCAGCATTCCGGATTCTCAGTAGGGAACACACTTCCCCAGTTAGCCAAGGTTTCTGATTGGCACGCCTCCTGACGGTTTTTACCACCGTTACATCATCAATGCATTTATTGATGTATCCGATGACGGATTCTGTGTATTCTTGGAGGTTGATGCCACTGTCATCTGTTGCTGCCTCTCTGAAAATGGCCCACTGTGTGGTTTCGAAACAGTCTTGTAGTGTTGCGGTAGCTCCCTGTGGCCATGTTCTGACTTCTTTGACCGTTGGCCTGTCCTGTTTCACCCTGGGTCTGTATGCAGGTGTGAGCATAACCGCTAGGTGGTCAGAGTTGCCGATATGGGGGAGGGGGGCTGCTTTATATGCATCTTTAATGTTGGTGTACACCAGATCTAGTTTGTTCTTTCCCCTGGTTGCAATGTTCACATGCTGGTAGAATTTAGGCAGAACAGATGTAAGACTTGCCTGGTTGAAATCCCCAGCTGCCATGAAGAAAGCATCTGGATGTTCCCTCTGCTGCTCACTGATGTTGTTGTAGAGCTCTGTCATAGCATTCTTCACGTCCGCGCTCGGTGGTACATAGACGGCCGTTATGAAGACTGCCGTTAGCTCCCTGGGTAAGTAGAAGGGTCGGCATTTCACAGTCATTAGCTCTACATGGGGTGAGCAGTAAGTGGAAATCACCACAGCATCCCGGCACCATGATCTGTTCACATACACAGCCAGCCCCCCTCCTCTTGCCTTACCAGCTAGCGAAGCTACTCTATCAGCTCTGTATAGCATAAGTCCCTCCAACTGGATCGCAGCGTCTGTGATGTTCTGATTCAGCCAGGTCTCTGTTAGGACGTAGACACAGCAGTTCTTCACGCTTCGTTGGGAGGCTCTCCACGCTCTGAGGTAGTCCATCTTGTTGTCGAGGGAGCGGACATTTGCCAACATGACTGGAGGCACTGCCGGTTTGTGAGGGTTTGCGTTTAGCCTAGCGTAGGCTCCTGCGCGCTTCCCCCGCTTCTGCCCCCTGCTACACCGCTTGCGTTGTTTTCCCACCAGCGTTGTTCCAGGTGCGGGTGCAGCCGCGGCTCTCCATGGGCCTGAGCGCCTCTTGGTGTGATTACTCCTGTAACTGAACCATCAGACTGGGTCTCCTCAATGGTTGTCGCTACTAAGAAGAATAAAGATGAGGTTTTGAGTATTATTCAAAGTATTCAAAGGTTTTTTATTAGTCACATTCACATACACCGAGGTGTAATGAAGTGAAATGCTTTTTGCCATTTTGCAGCACACAAAAAAAGAATACAGACATAACACCAATGAGAGTCTTAAACACAAAGAACATCCCCCCACAATGGCTCCCACCATGAGGGAAGGCACAAAGTCCAGTCCCCAACCCCAGTTCACCCATAGTCGGGCCTATTGAGGCCTCCACAGTTGCCTCTACAGCGGCCCGATGTTCCTGGCCGTTCTCGCCAGGTGGTGGTGCTCCGGCGTCGGGAGAGTCCTCACAGCGGCATGGGAACCCTGGAACGGCCGCCTCTGTACTGGAGGCCGCGGCTTCCGAAGCCGACAAGGCCGCGCCGGATGGAGCTCCACAACTGGTGATCTTGTCGCGAGATCCCAGGCTCCCGGTGGAAAGTTTGGCGCCGCCGCCCGCAGCTGGCCGCTCCACAGTCCCGCAGCTCCGCGATGTTGTTCCCGGCGGTCTCAGCTCACCGGAGCTCCAGCGCGGCGACCCAGGCAAGGCATCGCCCGCTCCACGATAGCGCTCCAGCGCTGTGCCACCACCGAAGCCGAGGTTCTGGGCGGTCCGCGACAGGAAACGCCGCTCCAGGCCCGCTGGTAGGCCGTGAGGACGGGTCGAAGCTGCAGCCCGGAGGAAAGCTGCCTCTCCGACCAGGTAGGGACCCTGAAAGGCAGTTTCCCCCTTCCTCCCCCCACCCCCCACACAAAAAAGTCTAGACCTCCAAACAAAACACTTTAACTAACTAAAAATAAAAATAAAACGGTGAAAAGACAGACAACTGCTTTTAGAATCAGGAAAGGAAAATTATTGATGCGAGATTCACAATTGGCAATGCGCATGCACTGTTTGAGCAAATTTTCACTTGACTTACTGTTGAAACACAGACTGGACTCAGAAAGACACTCTTCTCAGATAATGGGTGGAAGGAACGTGCCACCACCACAGAGAGGAGTGGATGTGGAGAGGATGTTTCCACTAATGGGAAAGTCTAGGACCAGAGACCATAGCCTCAGAACAAAAAGAACTTACCTTTAGAAAGGAGACGAGGAGGAATTTCATTAGTCAGAGGGTGGTGAATCTGTGGAATTCATTGCCGCAGAAGGTGTGGAGGCCAAGTCAATGGATATTTTTAAGGAGGAAATTGATAGATTCTTGATCGGTACAGGTTTCAGGGGTATGGGGAGAAGGAAGGAGAATGGGGTTGAGAAGCAAAGATATATCAGTCATGATTGAATGTGGTGGAGCAGACGATGGGCCAAATGGCCTAATTCTACTCCGAGAACTTATGAACTGATGAATTTAAAACATTACCTCCTTGCACAAACCTAGAATCTTTCCTTTACTTTAAAATTCTTATGCCTCAGATCTCTTACCACACTTTCCCCCTGTAACTGAGAATATTTAGTCTAATTAACATTTGCCTATTCAATCCTTTGAAAAATTGCCATGCAAGATCCATTGACTGGTCACTGAAGACAATTTAGCAAAGATCAGTTGCTCCTTGAATCTCCAGCTTGTGAAGTGAGGGAATACGCATTTTCCCCATCATCCTTGTGCAGCATTACCTGGTCATAACACATCATAAGATAGCATTGCTCCCCTATTCTTATGTTGCATGTTCCTTGTGCCACTCCTGAACAATATGAGAGATGGGATCAATTGAGAGATGGAGCTTACCCAGTGATGACTTTTAACCGAGAGCCTAATAGCATATCGATAGGATACGATACAATAAAACTTTATTCATCCCTGGAGTAAAATTGGTCTGCCGACACTCAAAACACACAACAAAGTACATAAAAACATGAAATTAAAAGTGAAAACAAAAAGAAAAAGACAAGCGACTGTTGACTGGCTGTCATGTGCACAGTGCCCACACCAGAATGAATGAACAGACAAACAAACAAACACAGACTTATCCCCTGGGCAGAGGGTTCTAATCTAGAGTGCCCCTGCCTCACACCGGGTCCTCCTGTGTTCTCCAACTGTCCTTCACGGTAGTCTCCCCATGTCGGGTCCTCCATTATTCTTCACGGCGATCCCCCCACGCCGGTCCCCATTGTCTACCTCTCCCTCCCTCATGCTCATCGACCGCTGATTGCAGGTCGATCATGAGGCCCCACTGCCACCGAGGCTCCCATTGCCACCGAGGCTCCTGTTGCTGCTGCCGCTGAGGCTCCTTCGGCCCAGGCAGACCTCGCCGCCCGCCTTCACAGCAGTCCCCTGGGAGGCCTGTGTGGTGAGTCGGATCTTCTGGGGCACGTTTCGGTCGGTGGTGTAGTTGTTCGGCGGGTGGATCGGGCCTGCGTGACTCCCCGGGACACTCCAAAGATCAAAAGACACTATCAAAGATCACATCGTTCTTTGGCTCATTCACGGAGCACATGGAGCCAACAACCATTCTATAATGTTGTCCTCTAGTGGCACCTAAAGAAAGCACAATATTAGATGCCAGTAGGGAATGCCATACTTCTTCCAGAGTTTAGTTTAGAGATACAGTGCAGAAACAGGCCCTTCAGACCATCGATTCTGCACCAACCAGCGATCCCCATAAACCAGCACTATCCTACGCACTAGGGACAGTTTGCAACCAAAGCCAATTAACCTACAAACCTTTCCGTATTTGGTGTGTAGAAGGAAACAAGAGCATCGGGAGAAAATGCCTGCGCCGCAGGGTGAATGTACAAACTCTGTACAGACAGTACCCGCAGTCAGGATCAAACCCAGGTTACTGGCGCTGTAAAGCAGTGACTCTACCACTGCGCCTCCGTGCCACCCCTCAGTGATACTGGAAATGGGTTTTGGGAGATGCGCAGATTATGTATGAAAAATTGTTGATGTATGAAAGTGCAAAGAAAGCTAATTTTAGTAAGTGTTTCTATTCTTAGAACCCTTCAATATCAGGCTCTTCTCTGCCAAGAACTCAGCACTTCCACTTTGAATAGTTGATTCCAAAAGCTGCCTATTTGAAAAATGCCTATTTGAAGTGTTTATGATTGATTGACAAGTTATGTGCAACTCACACATGCGGCTATTAACAGGTGGATTAATGAACAGCTCCCGAAACATAAACATAGAAACATAGAAATTAGGTGCAGGAGTAGGCCATTCGGCCCTTCGAGCCTGCACCGCCATTCAATATGATCATGGCTGGTCATCCAACTCAGTATCCCGTACCTGCCTTCTCTCCATACCTTCTGATCCCCTTAGCCACAAGGGCCACATGTAACTCCCTCTTAAATATAGCCAATGAACTGGCCTCAACTACCCTCTGGGGCAGAGAGATCCAGAGATTCACCACTCTCTGTGTGAAAAATGTTCTTCTTATCTCGGTTTTAAAGGGTTTCCCCCTTATCCTTAAGCTGTGACCCCTTGTCCTGGACTTCCCCATCATCGGGAACAATCTTCCTGCATCTAGCCTGTCCAACCCCTTAAGAATTTGGTAAGTTTCTATAAGATCCTCTCTCAATCTCCTAAATTCTAGAGAGTATAAACCAAGTATATCCAGTCTTTCTTCATAAGACAGTCCTGATATCCCAGGAATCAGTCTGGTGAACCTTCTCTGCACTCCCTCTATGGCAATAATGTCCTTTCTCAGATTTGGAGACCAAAACTTTACGCAATACTCCAGGTGTGGTCTCACCAAGACCCTGTACAACTGCAGTAGAACTTCCCTGCTCCTATACTCAAATCCTTTTGCTATGAAAGCTAACAAACCATTTGCTTTCTTCACTGCCTGCTGCACCTGCATGCCTACTTTCAATGACTGGTGTACCATGACACCCAGGTCTCGTTGCATCTCCCCTTTTCCTAATCGGCCACCATTTAGATAATAGTCTGCTTTCCTGTTTTTGCCACAAAAATGGATAACCTCACATTTATCCACATTATACTGCATCTGTCAAACATTTGCCCACTCACCCAGCCTATCCAAGTCACCTTGCAGTCTCCTAGCATCCTCCTCACAGCTAACACTGGCCCCAGCTTAGTGTCATCCGCAAACTTGGAGATATTGCCTTCAATTCCCTCATCCAGATCATTAATATATATTGTAAATAGCTGGGGTCCCAGCACTGAGCCTTGCGGTACCCCACTAGTCACTGCCTGCCATTGTGAAAAGGACCCGTTTACTCCTACTCTTTGCTTCCTGTTTGCTAGCCAGTTCTCTATCCACATCAATACTGAACCCCCAATGCCGTGTGCTTTAGGTTTGTATACTAATCTCTTATGTGGGACCGTCGAAAGCCTTCTGGAAGTCCAGATACACCACATCCACTGGTTCTCCCCTATCCACGCTACTAGTTACATCCACGAAAAATTCTATAAGATTCGTCAGACATGATTTACCTTTTGTAAATCCATGCTGACTTTGTCCAATGATTTCACCACTTTCCAAATGTGCTGCTATCTCATCTTTAATAACTGACTCTAGCAGTTTCCTCACTTCCGATGTTAGACTAACTGGTCTGTAATTCCCCGTTTTCTCTCTCCCTCCCTTCTTAAAAAGTGGGATTATTTTTGCTACCTGCCAATCCACAGGAACTACTCCAGAATCTAAAGATTTTTGAAAGATTATTACTAATGCATCCACTATTTCTGGAGCTACTTCTTTAAGCACTCTGGGATGCAGCCCATCTGGCCCTGGGGATTTATCGGCCTGTAATCCATTCAATTTACCCAACACCACTTCCCGACTAACCTGGATTTCACTCAATTCCTCCAACTCCTTTGACCCGTGATCCCCTGCTATTTCCGGCAGATTATTTATGTCTTCCTTAGTGAAGATGGAACCAAAGTAGTTATTCATTTGTTCCGCCATATCCTTGTTCCCCTTGATCAACTCACCTGTTTCTGACTGCAAGGGACCTACATTTGTTTTAACTAATCTTTTTCTTTTCACATATCTATAAAAACTTTTGCAGTCAGTTTTTATGTTCCCTGCCAGTTTTCTTTCATAATCAATTTTTCCTTTCCCAATTAAGCCCTTTGTCCTCCTCTGTTGGTCTTTGAATTTCTCCCTGTCCTCTGGTATGCTGCTTTTTCTGGCTAATTTGTACGCATCATCCTTCGCTTTGATACTATCCCTGATTTCCCTTGTTATCCACGGATGCACTACCTTCTCTGATTTATTATTTTGCCAAACTGGGATGAACAACTTTTATAGTTCATCCATGCACTTTTTAAATGTCTTCCATTGCATATCCACCGTCAACCCTTGTAGAATTAATTGCCAGTCAACCTTGGCCAATTCACGTCTCATACCCTCAAAGTTACCTTTCTTTAAGTTCAGAACCATTGTTTCTGAATTAACAATGTCACTCTCCATCCTAATGAAGAACTCAACTATATTATGGTCACTCTTGCCCAAGGGGGCACGTACAACAAGACTGCTAACTAACCCTTCTTCATTACTCAATACCCAGTCTAAAATAGCCTGCTCTCTCGTTGGTTCCTCTACATCTTGATTTAGATAACTATCCCACATACATTCCAAGAAATCCTCTTCCTCAGCACCCCTGCCAATTTGATTCACCCAATCTATATGTAGATTGAAGTCACCCATTATAACTGTTTTGCCTTTGTCACACGCATTTCTAATTTCCTGTTTGATACCATCTCCAACTTCACTACTACTGTTAGGTGGCCTGTACACAACACCCACCAGCGTTTTCTGCCCCTTAGTGTTTCGCAGCTCTATCCATACCGATTCCACATCCTCCAAACTAATGTCCTTCCTTTCCATTGCGTTAATCTCCTCTCTAACCAGCAACGCTACCCCACCTCCTTTTCCTTTCTCTCTATCCCTCCTGAATATTGAATATCCCTGGATGTTCAGCTCCCAGCCTTGGTCACCCTGGAGCCATGTCTCTGTGATCCCAACTATATCATAATCATTAATGGCTATCTGCACGTTCAACTCATCCACCTTATTACGAATACTCCTTGTATTGAGACACAAAGCCTTCAGGCTGGTTTTTACAACTCTCTTACCCCTTATACAATTATGTTGAGAAGTGGCCCTTTTTGATTTTTGGCTGGTTTTGTCTGCCTGCCACTTTTACTTTTCACCTTGCTACCTATTGCTTCTACCCTCATTTTACACCCCCCTGCCTCTCTACTCTTGTACCCATCCCCCTGCCACATTAGTTTAAACCTACCCCGACAGCACTAGCAAACACTCCCCCAAGGACATTGGTTCCCTTCCAGCCTAGGTGCAGACCGTCCTGTTTGTACTGGTCCCACCTCCCCCAGAACTGGTTCCAATGCCCTAAAAATATGAATCCCTCTCCCTTGCACCATTTTTCAAGCCACGTATTCATCTGCAATAACCTCCTATTTCTACTGGCCCGTGGTACTGGTAGTAATCCAGAGATTATTACCTTTGAGGTCCTACTTTTAAGTTTATCTCCTAGCTCCCTAAATTCATCTTGTAGGACCGCATCCCTTTTTTTTTACCTCTATATCGTTGGTGCCAATATGCACCACGACAACTGGCTGTTCACCCTCCCCCTCCAGAATGTTCTGCAGCCATTCAGTGACATCCCTGACCCTTGCACCAGGGAGACAACATACCATCCTGGAGTCTCGTTTGCGGCCGCAGAAACGCCTATCTATTCCCCTGACAATTGAATCCCCTATTACTATTGCCCTTCCACTCTTCTTCCCCCCCTCATGTGCCGCAGAGCCACCCATGGTGCCATGAACTTGGCTGCTGCTGCATTCCCCTGATGAGCCATCTCCCTCAACAGTATCCAATATGGTATACCTGTTTAGGAGGGAGATGACTGCAGGGGACTCCTGCACTACCTGCCTACAGCTTTGCTGGCTATTGGCCACCCGTTCACTTTCTGTCCTCTTCCCTTTTACCTGCGGAGTGACCAACTCGCTGTACGTGCTATCCACGACTTTCTCAGCATCGTGGATGCTCCAGTATGAATCCAGCCACAGTTCCAATCGTTCAATGCGGTCTGCCAGGAACTGCAGCTGTACACACTTCCTGCAAACGTAGTCACCAGGGACACTGACCAGAATCCTTAACTCCCAGAATCCTTAACCTGAAGGCAGAAATGTAAAAATGTAAAACCGGTCCTCTTCCACCAATCAGAGGCTTCCACCAGACTCCTTCTCTGAAACGTTGCCGATTTTGGTGTGCTTACAGCGCAGGTACTCCTCCCCTCGCACCAACGGTTCCCTGGGCCTCTGTGAAAACAAGCCCTGCGTTTCTGCGGCCGCAATAAAGAAACTCAAGGCCAGCTTTATAAAGATTTGCAAGTGCCAAAACGATTTCCTTGTGAGTTTTCTCACTGAAATAAAAATGACCAATGTTCTTCCAGTACCGGAAAATTTGTAAAAGAAAATATTGGCTTTAGCTTTTCAAATGTAATATAACATAATGGAAGCCAAAGGGGAACCATGAAGATGGCAATAATGGATGAAAGTAACTGAAGCTTTGATGAATTCAATACATTTAAATTTTATTGCAATATATGTGAAAGGCACCAGTGGCAGAAATTCCTAGTAACTTTCAGAGGACAAAACTAATAGCTGAGAATTTAATTCATGTCATGAATTATGCACTACAAAGTGTTATGATCAATGGATGCTTTAAATGTGCGTATTATACAGTATGTAATTGAGCAAATTATTTTTTTAAGTTCTAACAACTCAGGGCACACTATGTTTGACATTCATAAGGTTCTTTATTATTGTTTCCTTGGGCCATGCACTATTCTCCAATGGCAAGAAGTGGGCGCAGATGATTTGCTCCCAGGCTTTTGTTAAATCATATAAAAGGTACATAAGAGAGAAACATAGAAACGTAGGAAATTGGTGCAGGAGTAGGCCCTTGAGCCAGCACCGCTATTTAATATGATCATGGCTGATCATCCAAAATCAGTACCCCGTTTCTGCTTTCTCCCCATATCCCTTGATTCCGTTAGCTCTAAGAGCTATCTCCAACTATCTCAAGTCAAGTCAAGTTTATTTGTCACATACACATACGAGATGTGCAGTGAAATGAAAGTGGCAATGCTCGCGGACTTTTGTGCAAAAAGACAAACAACCTGTAAACACAATCATAACTCACATATACCTTTACATAATAAATAATGGAAGGAAAAACATTCAGTGGAGTTAGTCCCTGGTGAGATAGGCATTTACAGTCCGAATGGCATCTGGGAAGAAACTCCTTCTCAACATCTTTGTTCTCACCGCATGGTAACGGAGGCAGCTGGAACAGTCCGTTGCAGGGGTGGAAGGGGTCTCTCATGATATTGTTGGCTCTGGAGTTGCACCTCCTGATGTATAGTTCCTGCAGGGGGGCAAGTGAAGTTCCCATAGTGCGTTCGGCCGAACGCATTACTCTCTGCAGAGCCTTCTTGTCCTTGGCAAAGCAATTCCCAGATCAGATGGTAATGTTCCCGGACAAGATGCTTTCCACCGCCGCTGCTTAGAAGCACTGGAGGATCCTCGGAGACACTCTGAATTTCCTCAATTGCCTGAGGTGGTAAAGGCGCTGCCTTGACTTACTCACGAGTGCTGAGGCATGTGATGCCCATGTCATATCCTCGGAGATGTGGACTCCCACATATTTAAAACAGTTCACCCTATCCACAAGATCCCCATTTATCCTCAATGGAGTGTACCTCCTCGGATGATGTGCCCTCCTAAAGTCCATGATCAGCTCCTTCGTTTTTTTGATGTTCAAGAGAATACATGAAAAAAAAATTTTCACACAGAGAGTGGTGAATCTCTGGAACTCTCTGCCACAGAGGGTAGTTGAGGCCAGTTCATTGGCTATATTTAAGAGGGAGTTAGATGTGGCCCTTGTGGCTAAGGGGATCAGGGGGTATGGAGAGAAGGCAGGTACGGGATACTGAGTTGGATGATCAGCCATGATCATATTGAATGGCGGTGCAGGCTCGAAGGGCCGAATGGCCTACTCCTGCACCTAATTTCTATGTTTGTATGTAATTAGAAAGTTGTTGCCTCTAAATTAATCAACAAGTTATCATGTGTACATTTTGTATTTTGTTTTCATTTTTTTTTTCATATCTCTATTGGCCTCCACTGCCTTCTGTGGCAGAGAATTCCATGGCTTGATTTAAGTCGCTAACTTCTCATTCCTTGTCTCTTATCCCTACTGAGTTGCCCACGCCTTGTACACTATTGTAGTTCACCAGACAGCATTTAAAATCGGCTAATTTACATTCTATCAATTTTGAGCACCATTGTATTACCTTAATGTACAATTTAGCATGTAACAGGCTGCGATTCAATAAGAACACATAGTAATTTGGCAATTGTGAAATTTCTGAAACATTTATTGAAATTGAGTTTAGTTTATTGTCACGCGTACCTATTGAGATAATTTAAGATTTAATTAATCAATTTGACATTATAAATATTTAGTTATTTGGCATTTGTGCAATTTCAGATACATTTATTGAAATTGAGTTTATTGTCACGTGAGCCAATTGATATAATTTGAGATTTAATTAATTAATTTGACATTCTCTTTTTCTTGGAGGTGGATCTGAACCAAATGGACATATCAGGCAGAGCCCCATTGAGTCCAGCCCAGTTAGAGATGGGAGAGCGGAGGGTATTCTATCCATGTCAGAAAGTAGAAATAAAGAACTGCCGATGCTGTGTAATACGCAAAAGGACACAAAGTGCTGGCGTAACTCAGAACGTCAGGCACCATCTCGGCGGAGCGTGGATAGTTGATGTTATGGGTCAAGACCTTTCTTGAGTCTGAGGACGGGTCTTGACCCATAACGTCACCTATCTATGATCTCCAGCGATGCTACCTGACCTGCTGATTTACCCCAGCACTATGTGAACAATCTATGTTATCCATTTCTCTTGGTTCCCACTGTATTAAAGGCATTCTCTTTGTTCCCTCCACACTTCTCCTGCATGTCTGTTCCTAACGTTTCCTACTTCTGATGAAATTTCAGTAACATAGAAACATAGAAACATAGAAATTAGGTGCAGTAGTAGGCCATTCGGCCCTTCGACCCTGCACCGCAATTCAATATGATCATGGCTGATCATCCAACTCAGTATCCCGTACCTGCCTTCTCTCCATACCCCCTGATGCCCTTGGCCACAAGGGCCACATCTAACTCCCTCTTAAATATAGCCAATGAACTGGCCTCAACTACCCTCTGTGGCAGAGAGTTCCAGAGATTCACCACTCTCTGTGTGAAAAAAGTTCTTCTCATCTCGGTTTTAAAGGATTTCCCCCTTATCCTTAAGCTGTGACCCCTTGTCCTGGACTTCCCCAACATTGGGAGCAATCTTCCTGCATCTAGCCTGTCCAACCACTTAAGAATTTTGTAAGTTTCTATAAGATCCCCTCTCAATCTCCTAAATTCTAGAGAGTATAAACCCAGTCTATCCAGTCTTTCTTCATAAGACAGTCCTGACATCCCAGGAATCAGTCTGGTGAACCTTCTCTGCACTCCCTCTGTGGCAATAATGTACTTCCTCAGATTCGGAGACCAAAACTGTACGCAATACTTCAGGTGTGGTCTCACCAAGACCCTGTACAACTGCAGTAGAACCTCCCTGCTCCTATACTCAAATCCTTTTGCTATGAAAGCTAACATACCATTCACTTTCTTCACTGCCTGCTGCACCTGCATGCCTACTTTCAATGACTGGTGTACCATGACACCCAGGTCTCGCTGCATCTCCCCTTTTCCTAGTCGGCCACCATTTAGATAATAGTCTGCTTTCCTGTTTTTGCCACCAAAATGGATAACTTCACATTTATCCACATTATACTGCATCTGCCAAACATTTTCCCACTCACCCAGCCTATCCAAATCACCTTGCAGTCTCCTAGCATCCTCCTCACAGCTAACACTGCCCCCCAGCTTAGTGTCTCCGCAAACTTGGAGATATTGCCTTCAATTCCCTCATCCAGATCATTAATATATATTGTAAATAGCTGGGGTCCCAGCACTGAGCCTTGCAGTACCCCACTAGTCACAGCCTGCCATTGTGAAAAGGACCCGTTTACTCCTACTCTTTGCTTCCTGTTTGCCAGCCAGTTCTCTATCCACATCAATACTGAACCCCCAATGCCGTGTGCTTTAAGTTTGAATACTAATCTCTTATGTAACTAATCTCTTACAGTAACCTGAAACGTTAACCTGTTTCTCACTTCATAAATCCTTTCAAGGATTTGTGGTAATTCAAGTGGAAACTCAGCTCCTTCCCAATGCCTTCTGTTGGATATAATGAGAAAAGCAGCATCCCACATTGACTTCATACAGAACAGCCACATGTTCACTTTTAGACCATGGGCCGAGGCAGGATTTAGGGCTTAGATTTTGAGTTATGTGATACACATCTGGAAAGTACCTACACATGTATTAGATATGTCAAAGGGGTATATAAAGAGTGCATACAATGTTCCCACGTTCAAAAATAGGGTGTTAAGGATTAACGGCAAAAACAAAGAAAAAGGTAAATTTGTTGCTAAGGACAAATTTCTCCTTAGCAACTGACATATGTACCTTTAAATTACCTAAAACTAAGCTAGATTTGTTAGATATGTGTAAATGAAACAAAATGACCCCCACACAAACACACACACACACACACCCACACACACACGTTTGCTCATCCATCCCCCAAATGTACCTTTAAATTACCTAAAACTAAACTAGATTTGTTAGATATGTGTTTACAAAACAAAAGGACCCCCCCCCCCCCCACACACACACACACACTAATCCACTCTCTATCCCCCTCCTACACCATTCACACATTCCAAAAGCTATATTTCTCATACATTTGCTCAGCAAAACCTTTGCTACCATTTACACACCAGTCTCAATATCAAGTCACCTAAGAAAAGGAAAATTGTGTAACTCATTCTTTTTTAGTTTGATGGTATTTTATGTAAAAACATTAATTATTTGCTTAAAGTTCACACCGTGCTCAATTTGTGTAGATTGTTGATAGCTACTCAGCACAAAAATGCCACTGCAAAAGCATCATGTGCTGTACATGTTTGTCCATTTTTGCTTTGTTTGATGCATCTTGCAATGGACTATTCTTAGCTATAGTGTTTGCTTGTGACCATGGATTTTGCCTAAATTAAATGATAAACTCAGATAATCATCATAATGATAAATGATAATCATCAGATGGTGAAGAATGCATTTCAGCTGGACCTCTTGCAACTAGATGTACATCGGTATCAGTGTTTAAGAAGGAACTGCAGACATCGGTATCAGTGGCGGCTCCATCTGTAGGTGTGTATGATCACATAGGAGCAGCAACATCTTCTACAACCTCCGCAGCATTCAAATCTTCTACAAACACCAAATCACTCTCATTGCTACGTGAGGATTTCATGAATCTCAAAAATTGATACGTCTTTTGCAGCCCCTTTTTCAAATTCCATGATTTGTACCCTGAAATGCTTACTCCCTCTACATCCTGAGCACATTTCTGAAACAAGGTTAGTAATTTCTTTAACCTCAACATCTGAATGACAATAAAGGAATCTAATCTAATATAATATAATCTAATCTAACACTTCTCAATTTCGAATTATTCTACTCTCTCAAACTGACTCACAAAATCGAGTATACCCTTCCTGATACATGTCTTTCTCTGGACTCTCTTTTTGCTGCCTAGTAAGAAACTTTGTGTAGCTTTGGTAACAATTTAAGTGATATCGTATTTCTACTGCAACAATATCCTGCCCCCGAATGTGCACGAGAATTCCCTCATCTTTGCGCAGTTCTGCAGCAAGGAAATGTTTACCAGTGGTTAAAGTTTCACATTGTATCAGTTTCTCCCTTTTTCTTTTACTTGTGTACCGCTCAGTGATGGTCTTGTCCTTTCTGCATATGATCCACTGAGGAAGCGGTAGGTGGGCAGATCTGCGGTGAGAAGATGCAACACGAGGATCAGATCCCTTTACATGTTGAATCCTGACCTTGGAGGGAGGCTCTTCTACTTCCTTCTGACTGGTGGTCGCAGCTGGATTGAAATATACAAAATAACAGAAACAAAATACAAAGATTGTACAAAGATAACTTAAGAGAAGTGATTAAAGACTCTGTTGTGACTTATGAACTTTAATAATTATGTAATTTGAAAACAAGTATTTCAGCCCTCAGTGGGTTGATTTAAAAACCCTAGGTAATTATTTTTTTCAATATAACACGGAAACAAAATTATGATTACATTTCGTTAGGCGTGGATGAGTGGACAACTTTCACAATATTGTCATTATGTTGTGATCAGTCTTGTTTATGTCTTCACTGCTATATTAATATTTGCAAAGAAATTCAAAAATTGGGATAGATGTAACAAAATGTATCTCCAATTTGTGACAGTGCAATAGAGAGAGATGGAGAGGGAGAGGGAGAGACAGGCTTGGTATTGATTTATTGGGCCACACAAATTTCAGTATGTGGGGCTGTACTTAAGAACCTGCAGGTGTGTGGAACATGCACGTAAAAAATGGTTTCAGGCTACACTGTTTACGTAAGAGGATGTAAATTCTCAAGGAAAATATATTTCCTATAAATCTACTTGCGTTCATTTGCCTGATTTTCCCTTTCCTTCGTCTTCTGGGCTCACTCAATGTTCGATATGTCCATGAAACACATGTAACATGCATGGTGATAACCCACTGATGTTGGAGGTAGATCAAGTAACAATGTTACAAAATTTTGAGATTATAAAAATCAAATCTGCAATTTATCCCATCAGATAAAGCATAAAAATAAGTTTAATTTGATACCTAATTCACTTTCATATCTTCAGTATTAAAAAAGTTATGGCCATTTTCATACTCGGAAATTAGCATCTTGTTCCCTATTGCTTTTGCATTCTTAACTCAAAAGCTGTGATTGAGGACAGTCAAAAGCCCATAACTTTCTTAAAAATTAAGAGAACTGAATTAAACTTTCAGTTATTATAGATTGAAGCATTCTGAAACAAATATGAAATAATCTTACTTGCATGAACTGAAATTAAAGCATATAATTAGTTAACCTAATTGTAGCTAATTACATAATTCAATTACTAGATCTAAACATCTATGCATTTCTTAAGAAAAGGTTAACATTTTTAAATAGCCTAAGTGTCCAAATAACATTCACACAAGAATTCACAATATAACATGATTTTTAAATCTCATTGTCATGAATTTATAGGCCAAATGGAAGGAATTTAGTGTTTAATTCCCGTAGATTAATGGCCATTTAAATCATCTAGTGAGTGAGATTTTGTGGAACATGCTCATTTGAAATGTTGCGGTTGTGGTGAATTTAAACCCCATATCGGCAGGAAAATCACTGCCAGTTTGTATGGGGCCTTAATCAGATTTTCGCTGATGAAAGTTTGATTAAAGTAATCCTAAGAAGCAAGTTTATATGTAAAATACACGACTTACCTTATGTTTTGTCCCGTACATGAGATCCTTCCCGTTGACGGCGTTGATGGCGTTAGAAGTAGATTTTTATTTTACTCCAGTGTTTAAATTGCCCAACGTTTAAAAAAAAAAAAACTTCTGAGAACGGCAGTCGGAACGGTTTTTCAGCATCAGGTAGCAGCCCGAGAAAACGGCAATTAAATCCCCCCCCCCCCCCCTCAAAGGCGTCAAAGTCGCGCACACGACCAGTGACAGAACTGCAGCGCCACTTAAGGTAAGTTTTGTAACCCACATCTCAAATGGTTTTGTAACCCAAACTCAAATGGTTTTTCAAAGGCATTCTTGGCAATTTTCTCTTCTGTGGACCTTAGATATTTCCACAGGTGCACACTCACAATGATTTATTTTCAACTTGCTTCAGAAAAAAATAACTATTCCGTCAGTATCTTTAGAGTGCACTAAATGCATACAACACTCCATGTCACTCTGCTGTCACACTTGTCACAGAGAAGCTGATTGGCCAATTCCTGTGACCCTTTTCATATAGTGCTTCTGATTGGTCAGTTATGACATCTGTGTGGTTGGCTTCTGCCGGTGCTTAACCCAGGGAGAGATTTAGCTCCATTTTACATTAATTTCTCACTAAATTTGAACATGGGAACATTCTAGTCCTTTAACAGCAACATTTTCAAAATACTTTAAAAGTAGAGTAAAGTACTTTCCAGAGGTGGATCACAGAATGAAAGAATTTCAGGGCTTGGCCCATGGCCTATTTGATGTGGGATACTTTGTATAAAGTGGAACTATTAGCGACCTTGGCTCCAAGGTGAATTATAAACACTTGATTTTTATCAGTGACAAATTGGCAATGCTCTCTGCCTTGCAAAATCCAGGCTATTTTATCTTTCTTCGTCCAGGACCTGACCTTTGAAGGTCAAATGCTTGAGCCAGGGAAAAGATAAAATAAGACCTACCATAAGGGAAGAGTTATTACTGTAAAAAAAAAAAGGGCCTGTCCCACTTACATGTCCTTGGCATGTAAATTACGCGATCTTGTGGTCGCATTGAGCCGAAACGGTCTCGCGAAGGTCGGGCGCGATTACATGCGTGCGCACAGCCGGCTGGAGTGCGTGGCGTCATTTGAAGATGGACACAAAGTTGGTCCGGCAGCATCTCTGGAGAGAAGCATTGGGTGACGTTTCGTGTCGGGACTCTTCTTCAGTCTGAAAAGCATTTTGTGTCTATCTTCAATTTTCTTGGCCCCGCTCTGGGAGTAGGAGTGGGGGCGGATCCGGATCCGTAACGGCCGTGAGCCCCAGGCTGAGTTCGCCTATCATTTGCCTGCTTCTGCTGCTGTTGAAGGTGAGACGTTGCGTTGCACCAGAGTCTTGGTCCTGTCCCACTTTGGCTGTCAGTTCCGCGACAGGCCATTGGCGTGCAAAGATTTTGTTCACCACAAACATTTTGGAGCCCTGCGTATGTTGCGCACAACTACATACCCCTCCGCTCTTCTAAGTGGGACCGGCCCCACGCGGCCATACGATGCCCATGCGCCTCATCGCGACCACGAGGTCGTGTCATTTGTGTGCCAAGGACACGTAAGTGGGACAGCCCCTTAAGTTATTAACACTGGAATGTTTACCTTATTTTTTAGGAACATTGTATAATAGACGAGTATTTAATATAAACTTTATTCTTTCATATATCTTGCCCAAGTAAGATCAACATGAGGGTTCAGGTTTAGCATCCTGCAATATAAAAGATAGCACATGCAAGATTCACATTCACAAAAGTGGTTTCATTTGCACAATGCCAAATAATGTTTTAGTGTGATTAGATGCTGTGCAGTAATGGCAAAGTCTTGTCATGGGGAATGTGGGGTGCGCCCAGAGGAGACATATGTGATAATAGAACTGACATTTATATACCAAAAAGTATATTACTTAGCTGAACTAAATCTTGATTTTGATTTGTTAGCAACTAGACTATTTTTATCAATGCCAGGGCAGACATTCCCAGAACCTGCTGCCTGGTGACTTTCTCTTTCCAGGGAATTGTAGTTATTGGAATGCAGGAAATTGAAGTCAACTATTTTAAATTACTGCAAAGAACAAGCAGCCCGCTACGATCTGGCAACAATCTTCCTAGTTGAAGTGAAGGCAATCAGAAAATGATCACTCCATAAATTGCAGGATTAGCAGGATTAGCTGTGGATGTGGGAGTTGTTCTGCTGGATCAGAGGAGATAGGTAGGGGATTAGAAAATATGGTGCAATTCCGCCTTGCTCTCACCATGGTTCCACATAAATGACATTACATTGTAGCAATAGTATTTAGCTTTAGCCAGCATATTGTCAAAAGTTTTAGTAAGAGTTCTGCTGGATAGAATAAATGAGTTTGTTAACTCCACAGATAACCAGTTTGGCTTTAAAGCTAAACATGGCACTGACCTATGCATATATGCCCTAAAGGAGATTGTAAACAAATATAGAGGCAAAAACTCTTCAATCCTTATGTGCTTTATTGATACTTCCAAAGCCTTTGACCGTGTTAATCACAGAAAGCTGTTTGGTAAAATGAGTCAAAGAGGGGTGCCTGAATACATTGTTAGAATTCTGGCCTACTGGTATGCCCACCAGACTATGCAAATAAAATGGGGCAATAGGGTCTCAGCCCCATTTGGGGTTAGCAATGGTGTTAGACAAGGGGGAATTTTGTCCACAGTCTTTTTTAATCTATATATTGATGATCTGTCTAAACAATTGAAAGCCTGTAACATTGGGTGCGTGATTGGTAATATTTTAGTGAACCATATAATGTATGCAGATGATCTTGTGGTCTTTAGTCCATCTAGCGCTGGTCTCCAGCAGCTCCTTACTATATGTTCTGTGTATGGTGTGGAACATGACATTAAATATAATGCTAGTAAGAGTGCTGTCATGGTCTGTAGAACCAAAGAGGATAAATGCCTAAAATATCCTGATTTTAAATTGTCTGACAACAATCTTAGTGTCTGTAATAAGATAAAATATCTAGGGCATATTATTACAGAACAAATGCCAGATGATGAGGATATTTATAGGCAACAACGCATGCTGTATGTACAGGCGAATATCCTCTTGCGTAAATTTGGTGCGTGTGCAGATGTGGTGAAGATGTCGCTATTTAGAGCATACTGCACACCACTCTACACTGCGCACCTGTGGTCGAACTATTTAAAGACAAGTATGCAGAGACTAAAGGCGGCTTATAACAATGCCATGAGAACACTGCTAAGGCAATCTAGATGGTGTAGCGCCAGTAATATGTTTGTGGCTGCAGGAGTCAGTACTTTAGAAGCTATCCTAAGACACCACATGTATAAATTAATTTGCAGGATAAATGACTCTAAAAATGTGCTTATTGTGGCCTTGACAAACATAAGGGTTAGCACTACACGCTACGAATCTCAGCTGTGGAGACACTGGTATTGTTGTCTCTTTGTAGGACATTGATCATCTTTTAATCTGGATTTTTAACTTAAGTATTGTGGGTTTAAAAAATATATAAATTATGATGTTTTTATGTGATATTCCATGATTTTATATGTATTTATGATATTTGATATGCAATGCATTTTTAATGTAATGTTGCCCCTTGTCTGGACCTTGAGTTCGTAATGACGTTTATTATTATTATTATTATTATTACATGGTATTTACAGGCAAGAAACAAACTTGCCCTGTTCCACCCCCTACCCCTGACTGGCTTCATCTATATAATTAAAAGTCTCATCTTGACCACTTCCTGTCTGCGCTGTATATTGATTACAAAAAAAAACACTACCCTGTATCACTGTGATTTTTTGGCCATCTTACTCACAGTCCTCCTCCGCTGAGCCAGCCCTGAGGATTTTTCCCATCGATGAAATGTAAAAAAGTAACGAGTGTTTAAGAAACCTTGAGATCAGCTGATTGGTCCTCTCGCCTGTCAATCACCGCAATGAAGGTAACACCCCTTCTGGGGGGGGGGGGGGGGGGGGAGGGCAGGACTATAAAACCCCAGATGCTTGGACGTGAGTTATCCACTTTGCAAGATTGCGAGGGAGAGGCCACGACTGTCATTCTAAGCTGTGAATCAACTGAACTGTGAGTCTGCAATGTAATGCAATAAATGATTTGTTAGCCTTTAATGACAATGCCATGAGTTGTTTGGCCTGCTGCCTTGCCTGTGCTTGCAAGTGCAATGATTAATTGGAAATGAAATGAAATGAAATGACAATGCCATGAGTTGTTTGGCCTGCTGCCCTGCCTATGCTTGAAACTGAAATACTTTATTAGGTCCAACTGTGTTTTAACGGAATAAATACTTTATTAGGTCTGATTGTGTTTGGAAGGAATACATTCTTTATTAGTTCCAACTGTTTTTGGAAGGAATAACTGCTTTATTAGGTCCGACTGTTTTTAGTCCAAAATTCCCGCTCATTTTGTGACTTTCACTTAGTAGACAGGTCGCACTAATTTCCGGTGAGTGCAGAGGTCACGCTGATTAAGTGTGTGTGTGTGTGAGTGTGAGTGTGTGTGAGTGTGTGTGTGAGTGTGTGTGTGAGTGTGTGTATGTGTGTGTGTGTGTGTGTGTGTGTGTGTGTGTGTGTGTGTGTGTGTGTGTGTGTGTGTGTGTGTGTGTGTGTGTGTGAGTGTGAGTGTGTGTGTGTGTGTGTGTGTGTGTGTGTGTGTGTGTGTGTGTGAGTGTGTGAGTGTATGTGTGAGAGTGTGTGTGTGTGAGTGTGCGTGCGAGTGTGTGTGTGATGAGTGTGTGAGTGTGAGTGAGTGTGTGAGTGAGTGATTGTGTGTGAGTGTGAGTGTATATGTGTGTGTGTGTAAGTATGTGTGTGTGAGTGAGTGTGTGTGAGTGAGTGTGTGAGTGTATGTGTGTGTGAGGGGAAGGGTGTGTGTGTGTGTGTGTGCGTGTGCGTGTGTGTGTGTGTGCGTGCGTGTGCGTGTACGTGTACGTGTGTGAGTATGTGTGAGTGTATATTGGAATTGGTGGAGTGGTGGAATATTGTGTTGGGGGACCTGCCCTCCCGTGTGAAGCTGGGACCCAACGGGCCCCACTTGGTCTAGTACAACCCGAACAGTATATATTTCTGTTATTCTCCTTGCATTTAGTTATCTTCCGATTATATGCATTTTATGTCCATCTGTGTCGTTGCCTCTGGGGAAAGAGGATGGGTGATGTTTAGGGCTGGGCCCCTTCTTTGGGTCTCTACCTGAAACATCACTCATCCTTTTTCCCTGGAGATGCTGCCTGACCTGCTGAGTTACTACAGTGCTTTGTATCTATCTTTGGTATAAGGTAGCACCTGCTGTTCTTTGTTTCCATATATTGTCGCCTCCAAGTTTAATTATATTCTGGAATCGGTGCTTTATATGTGCAATGCCCTCACAGATATGGTCATGGTCAGTGAAACGACCGTCTTCAATGATCTGGTAGTCTGAAGAAAGGTGCTGACCAGAAAAGTCACCTATTCCATCTCTTCAGAGAACTGCCTGACCTGCCGAGTTAGTCCAGCATTTGATGTCTATCTTCAATGATCTACTTTCCATTGCATAGTAAGCCCAAGACATCACCTAATCACCCACTACCAATAACTCGTATTATGCATTCTGTTCCTTCACAACCCTTATATATTTAGCACCACTACAAGGCTGTAACCCGCACCTCAGATTTACACATCCCATCAACTATTCAACATTCACCTATCCATGTTCTCCAGGGATGCTGCCTGACCTGCTGAGTTACACCAGAACTTTGTGAACTTTAGAGGCCATTGATGTTAGCCATAGGGAGTCAGGCATGCTTAGACGCTCTCAACCCATGGAGAAAACAATATTGGCCTTTATTAGAAAATCTATTTTTTTAGTTTAGTTTAGAGATACAGCCTGGAAACAGGCCCTTTGGCCCACCGAGTCCGCACCGACCAGCGGTCCCCGCACATTAACACTATCCTACACACACTAGGGACAATTTACATTTGTACCAAGCCAATTTACCTACATACCTGTACATCTTTGGAGTGTGTGAGGAAGATCTCAGAGAAAACCCATGCGGCCTCAGGGGGAATGTACCAACTCTGTGCTGACAGCATCCATAGTCGGGATGGAACCCGGGTCTCCAGCGCTGTAACGCAGCAACCCCACCGCTGCCCCACCGTGCCGCCTTATTGCTGAGTCTGAAAGCTTTGGAAATGGTAGACTAAATATTCCCTTTCAATTTAACTAATTGGTGCAACTAAAAACTAACTAAAAGTCTGCAAACACCAGACTTCTGAAACGCATGCAGTGTGACCTCCAACATGACCACTTGTACAACTGACACAGGGCTAACTTTGGCTGGGTATAGAGGAGCTTCTGCCAATTTCCTGTTGGGGCTAAATGACAGCCAGCATGTGTGGAGAATTGGTTTCATGTATGTTTCGTCCATGTGGGCACCGGTAGCGGCAGGTGGTGCAGCTGTCTCACAGCTCCAGGTTTGATTCTGACCTCCAATGCTGCCTGTTTAGAGCTGATACCTCATGTGCTTCCAACCTCTGTATCTATGGCTTCAAGCTTGTTGTTGCTGTATGCCACAAAAAATACGGCATTGCTACTTACTTGAGTTATGACTTTAACAGTCATCACTCACCCTGGGGCTACTCAACCAACAATGAGAATGGGGAATTACTGGATATGTGGGCATCCAACAATGATCGCTACCTCCTCCATGTTGCCAAGCAACCAGGCACATTCCACTCATGCAGATGGAGGAGAGACTACAACCCAGACCTCTGCTTCACATCGAAAACCGATGTTGACCACCCCCTCCATGCGTCACGTAAAATCCTTTCGCACTTCCCTCACAGTCAACATAGACCTGCTCTGATCCACGTCGGTGTACAGATCCCTGTGATCTCATCCAAGCCTCTCCCACGCTGGCACTTCAGGAAAGCAGACTGGACACGTTTCACACAAGAAGTTGAGGAAAAGATCATAAGTCTTGAACTTGTCCGCAAGAAATAAAAGTCCTGCACGATCCTGAAGGCTGCAGCAAAGAAGTACTTCCCTAGAGGCTTTCACTTTACTGTAGAAGACTTGAACTTTATGCACTCCAGCAGGAAGGCTTAGACTCTCCTTCAGCTGCTCCCACAACATCCCCAAGGTGTCAACAAATTCTGTAGCCTCTCATCTGCAGGCAAACACGAGAGTCGCCACTTCTAAAGAAGCATTACAAGAAGTGAGACGGAGCCTGACAAAGTCCATCTCTTCTTCAGCACCCTCAAGCCCCCTTTCTAATCCATACACTCCAGTTGATGTAGCCAAAGGCCTGTCCTCTACTCAAGCTGGGAAAGCAGCATTTGATGGGATCTATCCTGAATTTCTGAAGAACCTTGGCCCCCCGTGGATGCAACTGGCTGGTTGCTTTTTTCACCCATGTCCATTGTAGTGGAATTATCCCAAAGGCCTGGAGAGAATCTAAAGTCATCACCATCCTCAAGCCTGGGAAATATGCTAATGATCCAGCTAGTTACCAACCCATCTCCCAGTTGTGTACATCCTACAAGCTGTTTGAGTGCCCCCTGCTTGCCAGGATTTCTCCATTGATAGAACCCAGAGAGCAAGCTGGCTTTAGACCTGGTTGAAGCTGTGCAGATTAAGTCCTTGCCCTCATTACCAATACAGAGGCTGGCTTCCAATGTGCCCTGAAAACTGGTGTTGCTCTCGTTGATCTGTCATCAGCTTATGACACTGTGTGGAGACATGGTCAGTTGCTGAAAGCTTCCAGAATCTTGAAGTGCCAAACCACCTCAACTTCTTGTGTGAAACCTGTCCAGTCTGCTTTCCTGAAGTGCCCTATCATCCATCCTCAGCAACCATAGATTTAGTAGTGATGTTACAAAACCTACCATCAGAGGCGCTGGAGTTCTGCCCACGAGTGGAACTCACTATCAAAACATGGAGGGGACGGGGGACACAATTTTTTGTGCACACTCACACACACACACGCGCGCGCGAGGCTTCGGAGACTCAATCGAGCGCCAAATGCAGCTTAACTCTGCCTGTCTCACCGGGTTAACTACAACCCTGTCTGGATATGACGGGATACCTGCGCTGCTTCTCCACCCTGGCCATATTTCCCGCAAGCCCAGGCAGGTTAACCTGGCGGGACAGGCAGAGTTGAACTGGGTTCAGTGCTGTTTCACTGCGCCAGCTGTGGGCCTGGAGGCACAGCTCGCGTCTGTCTGCTCTGGCCACCCGTGGGGAGGAGGGGGGGGGGGCACTCGGGACAGCGCCGGAGACCCGGCTGGGATCGATCCTGCCTGCGGATGAGGCGCAGGTCTGTGCCACGTCTCCCTCCTCCAATCATCGCGCCCTCGATTATCAGTCCCACCCCACTGCCTCATGGAAAGCGGAGATATTAAAATTGCGATCACAAAAACTTGGGGGGGGATGTCCCCCATCTCTCAAAACATGGGGGGAACGTGTCCCCTCTGGCCCCCCCTGGGTTTTCCATCCCTGGTTCTGCCACTGGCCATGTGCGTGATTTTGGCACTTTTGAGGGGGGGAGGGGGGGGGGGGGGGGATTAAAATGCAGGTTTGTATCACTGTCGGAGAAGGATTTCCTCTGGCTGCTAGTTGATGAAGAAAAATTGTTCGGACTTCCGTTCCCGGATTTTTTAATAAAAAATCGCTGGACAATTCAATAAGTGGATTAAAGTAAAAAGCGAATTCAAACGCCCTCAACACCTACAACGTGACGGATCGTAATATCAGGACAAAACAAAGGGTAAATTGTTTATTTCACATATAATCTTGCTTCTTGGGGTGGCTTTAATCTAATTTTACAACACAAAAATGCTATTTAGTCCCCATACGAACCAGCAGTCTCTTTCCTGCCGATATGGGGTTATAATTCACGGCAACGGCAACGTTCCAATCGATCGCATTCTGGAAACACCCACTCGCAAGATGATTTAAATCCTCTTTTTAAATCCTCAATCATGTCATAAGAGCATCTAAATCGTCTATATTTTGTGTTATTATCTATCCATAGTCAATATTTTTATACTAAATATCCACAACAGCCACATGTACTGTGCAAAAAATAATAATTTTGATTATATTGAGTGGATGTTTCTAGATTAATTTATGGGAATTAAACATTAAATTCCTTCCATCTGGCATATAAATTCATGACAGTGAGATTTAAAAATCATGTTAAATTGTGAATTCTTGTGTGAATGGGATTAGTTTGTTATTTGGATACTTAGGCTATTAAAAAATATATCATTTTCTTAAGAAATGGATAGATGTTTAGATCTAGTAATTGAATTTAGATGAATTTAATTGATTAGATGAATTTAATTGATTTGATGAAACTGATGAATATGAACTATTTGTTGGGTATTTACTATTTGTTTTAGCGTTTAACTTTATCATTTCTACCTTTTTTCTATAACTGCAAATAATAACTTGTTTCTGTTAATACTGTTCAGCGTTTTTTTTTTCCTTTACATTTCAAACAGATGTCTCCGAAGAAGAAATGCAAAATTGTCAATCCAAATGCCCAGCAAAAGTGACTGATTTAGACAGCATTCGCAGAGATTATCCAAATTTTGACTACTCCGAATGTAATGATCCACAGGTCATTCTTAATGGGATAGTAGTGGGCAGAAAGGCATGTCATGCGTGGTTTGAAGGGCAAAAACTTGTAGTTTACAATGCCAAAATTGAAAAGTTGAGGAAAAACAAGGTGTACAGAGTTGCTTATTGGGTACAATCTGAGGAGTATGATGATGCTACTGATTATGATATGCCAATGTACCAGCTAGCAACTGATCTTCTCCATAAAGACTTGGTCTATTGCTAGAAATTGTAATTTATTTACCTATCTGTTATGGACTTACAGCATTTAATAGAATATTATTAAAGTTCTGATCTTGAGAATATCACATTTTTGAATTTTCAAGACAGTCTGGTAGTTTATTACTATTTCCGCCACAACGGTCAATTTTGTAATTAGCTAAAATTAGGTAACTAACTAATTCTATGCTTTAATTTCAGGTCATCCAAGTAAGATGTTTCATATTCGTTTCATAATGCTTCAATCTATAATAACTGAAAATTTCATTCAGTTCTCTTAATTTTTAAGAAAGTTATGGGCTTTTGGCTGTCCTCGATCACAGCTTTTGTGTTAAGTCAATGGAAAAGCAATAGGGAACAAGATGCTAATTTCCGAGTATGAAAATGGGCATAACTTTTTTAATACTGAAGATATGAAAGTGAATTAGGTGTCAAATTAACTTATTTTTATGTTTTATCTGATGGGATGAATTGCAGACTTGATTTTTTTAATCTCAAAATGTTGTAACATTGCTAGATTTTTTGGGAACCAGACCAGCTCTGTCAGGACCCTGAATGATGGTCTCTCCCAGGGCTCTGTCCTAGCTGCCCTACTCTTCAACATTTATGTGAGTGACATGCCAACTACCTGGAGTTTTCATATGCAGATGACCTTGCCCTTGCCTACCAGGGAGCTGTCCTTGAGGAAATCAGCAGACTGCTAACCCAAGACTCGAAGGGGATGGAGGAGTACTTCACCTTCTGGTGACTTCGCCCTAACCCACCTAAGACAATCACCTCAGCAATCGGCTCGCCAATGCAGTGAAGAATGAAGAATTCCCCACGTACCTCGGAGTCACCCTGGATCACACCCTCACCTATCGTGAACACCTGATGAGGGTGGCTGATAAACTGAAAGCAAGGGTCAGCATCATCAGGAAACCTGCAGGCAACAGCTGGGGATCCAATGCACACACCCTCCATACCGCATGCTTAGCCCTAGTCTACTCAAGAGCCGCGTTTGGCTCAACAGCTTGAGCTAACAGCTGCCACACCAAACAAGTTGACACTGTCCTTAACTCTGCAATGCTGGTCATCACAGGGACATTAAGTCAACAACATTGCAGTGGCTCCCTGTCCTCTCGCATATCACCCCCTCCCAGCATAGGCAGAGAGAGAGGATGTTGAAAGATTGGTGCACCATCAAAGTTAACCCTTACCTTCCTATCCATGCTGACGAACAATCTGCCCAACATTCGCCTGAAGTCCCACAAATCCTTCTGGTCTTCCGTTAAGCCCATGGAAGACCTTGATTCCAAGACTGAGTGGCGCAGAGCCTGGAAAGTTGGCAACACCAACAACAGAGAGATCATCACAGACCCCACAGTGAAACCATTGAGTTTTGACCTCCATTGCAAGCAATGACTAACCCTGAGCAGAATCCGCACCCTCCATGCAAGAACAGCCCATCACCTGCATAAGTGGGGGGGGTGACAGACAGCCCTGCTGGTGACTGGGACATCCAGACTAGACCATGCCACACATCGTGAATGACAGCTCACTGAGGCTTTTCCCTGGTGGCATCAAATCCATCCACCCAGTAACTGATACTGTCCTTGCCTGGATGTCTGCCTTTAATTTACAACTAACCATATGCAAGAAGAATACAATACAATACCGTACAATCCAATACCGTTTATTTGTCATTTGAACCTCACATGAAGTTCAAACAAAATTTGGTTTCTGCAGTCATACAAGAAAAGAACCAAGACACACACCAACACAATTCACATAAACATCCATCACAGTGAATCTCCTCCTCACTGTGATGGATGGCAAAGTCTTGTCTCTCCCCTGCTCTCTATTCCTCTCCCGAAGTAAAAGTCAAAGCCCCCGGCGGGCGCTAGCAAGTCCCACGGCCAATTAAAGCCGTGCCGGGCGATGTAAGGCCCTGCTCCGGATCCCGACGTTGGAGCCCCCGGTGGGCGCTAGCAAGTCCCGCGGCTGTTTAAGCCACGCCGGGCTATGTAAGGCCCCGCTCCAGGTCACTCTCAACCCCGCAATTCAGGCGGGAGGAGTCGCCGTTGCTGGTGCTTCGCAAAGCGGTCTCTCACCGGGGACCCTCGAGCTCCCGGTGTCACCATCCACCGGAGTCGGGTCGCAGCAGCGCGCCACCACAGCTCTCCACGCTCTGCCGGCCAGCTCCACGATGGTAGGTCCGCAGCTCTGCCGGCTCCGTGACTTGAGCTGTCGTTCCGGTTGGAGGCCGATCCACAGCGCTAGGCCCCAACGGCAACAGAGACCCGACAGGGAAAAGGTCGGGTCCCCGTACAGGGAAGAGATCTAAAAGTTTTGCCACCCACCCCCCCCCCCCCCCCCCCCCCCCCCCCCCCACAGTCAAAAACCCACCCTCAAAAACCCACCAAAAAACTATACCCTCAACAGGAATAATAAAAATAAAAAAAGACAGATGGACTGCAGAGGCCGCTGGGACGTGAGTCGCGCCGACCCACCCGGACACTCCCTCAAAGAAGAAGAGTTTACATGTTCTCCATGTTATCACAAGGCTTCCATGCACATCCTAAAGAGGAACTGGTTAGTGACTTAATTTTGAATGACCTCCAGTGTAGGTAGCTCATAGGAGAATTGTGGGGTAGCATGCATGGTTAGTTAGGATTTAATGGGCATGTGAGAGAAAATAGATTACAGTGAAATAAATGATGGAGTGGGATTGATCTACGAGCTGGCATGATTTGATGGGCCTCCAATGCTGTAAGGTAATATGAATATGAATAACTGAAAATTGAATAAAAATGCATAAATGGTCCGACTTCTCTAACGTGTCCCTAAGGGAGCAGCCTAAATAACTTTGTAAGTACCTATGTGGAATAAATATTAATCTTTTGTTCCAAATATTAGTAGAATAAATAATGTTAGAATATCTTAATCCAGTTTCTGTAATTCTTATCATGTCTTTCCAGTTGTCATCTCTAGGCAGCTTGACAAAATCAAAGGTGTCTGTTGTAAAAGGTTGCATTCCCTTAAAAGAAAGCTTGAATTCAGTCTCCAGTGGAAACTGGCAAGTAGCAGAGTATTTTTAAATTTGACTTCAAGGAGAATATCTTTCTCTGAAATACTAAATTTAGAACTGAACAGATTACATATGATAATTCTGTGGTAACCGGAATATTTTTCTGCATTAATGCCATAATGGGCGGCACGGTGGCGTAGCGGTGGAGCTTACAGTGCTCGAGACCCGGGTTTTATCCTGACTACAGGCGCTTGTCTGTACGGAGTTTGCACGTTCTCCCCTTGATCTGCATGGGTTTTCTCTGCGATCTTCGGTTTCCTCCCACACTACAAAGACGTACAGGTTTGTAGGTTAATTGGCTTGGCATAAATATAAAATTGTCCCTGTTGTGTGTTGGGTAGTGTTAATGTGTGGGGATTGCTGTTCGGTGCGGACTCAGTGGGCAAAAGGGGCCTGTTTCCGTGCTGTATCTCTAAACTAAACTAATCATCTCTGGTAAAAAGATCTTGAGTATTTTTCCACAATATTATTAGTTCACTCAATGACCATAATCCCTTGTGTAGGTTAAACAGGGAATGAGAGCAGCCATTTCAATCATGCAGTCAGACCCAGTCTTTGCCTGACAGATACACGTGAACTTTCCAGTAGGAATCATCATGCAGGTCGGGAGTATTGACCTGTCTAATTTGTTGGTGCTCCCTGTCAATGGTTACTGCCGCTGTGGCTGAGGTCACCTAAATCAATGTACTGCAAGTTAAACCTGCAACAGTCCTGATCTTATGGCTCAATATCAAGCCATGAAATACATGGATCCATTTGAGAAAGAAAAACACTTAATTTTATCAGGTCAGCCATAAAGAAGAATAAAGCAAAACCTGCAGCTCGATGCAGCTCATTCCAGAGCTATCTTTCACATATTAGGGTGGAAAATAGAAGGAAAATAATACACACGGTCAAACCTGAATAGTCACAGTGACAATGGATATTTGGGAGTGTACAAAAAGACAAATACATAACCCATAACTGAAAGCAAATAGTGAAACAAACATAAGGAACAACAGATAATAGCTCACTTCTATTCCTTTTAAAGTGATGTAAGACATTATTAGGATTAACCCTATCAATCTGGCTGGCTGCCATATGAGGATTTAAGAAAATAATGTTTTAACAAGGTCCTGTCAAATTTAATGCCTTTCCTTTATTTCTGTTTTTCCTTGTCTCTGAAAGACACCTCCAATCCTATGCTGCTGGTAAATATCGGGGCCTGTGACTGATATGCTTCATTAACTTAAATATTAGGAATGGAATATGCAACATCCATTGCTTTTGAACATTTTGGCAGACCAGAAATGCTTGGGTTGCAGCAATAAAGACTCACTAATTGTTTTTTATTAGTCAGCTGAACATACAAGCAGGTTTGATCATAAAGCACCATATCCAACAAAAGGTTTTCATTTTTTATCAGTGGAACTTTGATCTTAGGATTGATACCAGTGTAGTTGGTTTGAAGTGCTCTCGCAAAGAGATAATGGAAACATGCTTGGTGATTAATTTATGCCTGGTTGACCTAGTCAAAGGACACGCACAAATTTTTTTCCACAATTGCATTAATACGATGCCAGCAACCAATAAGTCCGAACTGCCCGGTATATTGCCTTAGCCCATAACCAACTTACCTGATTTCATAAGCGGATAGCCACTAATGACCAAAAGAATACAACATATTTTAAAGGGGAGGGCCATTGTTTATATAATTGTTTATAGATACAACATGAATGAAGACTTTATCGTTACATGCGACAAAACACAGCAACATTCTTTGCTTGCATATCCAAGGTATGCAAATAGTCGCCACATAAAGGGTGCAAAGTTACAAAGTATCAGCGCCAGGTCCCCCGATGTTCGTCCCCCTATGTTCACCCCCAACCCCAGGTCCCCCTTGTTCTTCCCGCTACCCCTCCCTAATGGTGGGTCCTCCTTTGTTTCTTCCCTCGGCAGCTGCACCCGTCTGTCGGCCATGACCGCCGCACCAACCTCACCACTATCACTGCCAGCTCCTCTCCATCTCGATGTCTGTCGTTGCGGCCTGCCAGGAGACGTGGAAACATGCCTTCCAGCTCAACGAGTCCACGCCGAACATCGATCACCTGTTTACATTAGTTCTTTGTTATCCCACCTTTACATCTTCTCCCTACCCATCAGGGGGAAATTTGCAGAGGGCAGTTAACCTATAAACCAGCATGTCTTTGGGATGAGAGAGGAAACCAGAGCACACGGAGGAAAGCCTCGTGGTCACAATGAGAACATGCAAACCTCACACGGACAACACCCAATGTCGTGCTCATAATGCTCAGAGACAGCAGCTCTACCAGCTGTGCCCCTGTGGTTGCATTTGTTGAATATGATTACCCATTGTATTTGCAGCAGGTACAGCAGGCAGTGAAGAAAGATATTCGCATGTTGGCCTTCATAGCGAGAGGATTTGAGTATAGGAGCAGGTAGGTTTTATTGCAGTTGTACAGGGCCCTGGTGAAACCACACCTGGAGTACTGTGTGCAGTTTTGAATTGAATTGAATTGAATAAATGTTATTAGCCAAGTATTTATACATACAAGGAATTTGCCTTGGTGCTTTGCTCGTAAGTAACGATATACAGTAGACAATTAAAAATAAAACATTATAATTTAAACCTGTGAAGAATTAAATAAAATACCAAAGCAAAAGGAGGCTACAGATTTTTGGCTGTTGAGAAGAGCTACTGCTCGGGGAAAAAAGCTGTTTTTATATCTGGCTGTGGCTACTTTGACAGTCCGGAGTCGCCTTCCAGAGGGTGTGCCACAAAGAGTTTGTGGTCAGGGTGAAAGGGATCTGAGATGATCTTACCCGCTCGCATCCTGGCCCTTGCATTGTACAGTTTGTCGATGGGGGTAAGGTTGCAGCCAACAACCTTCTTGGCCGATCGAACGATGCACTGCAGCCTCCAGATGTCCAAACCAGACCATTATGGAGAAGGTGAGAACAGACTCTACGATGGCAGTATAAAACTGGACCATCATTCCCTATGACAGATTGTGTTTTCTCAGCTGCTGCAGGAAGTACATCCTCTGTTGGGCCTTTTTGGCGGTGGCTTCCCATTTCGGTCTCCTAATTTGAGGAATGACATTATTGTTATTGTGAGAGTGCACCGTTGTTCACCGAGGGTTAATTCCCGGAATGGCAGGAATGATGTATGATGAAAGAATTGATCGCTGGGCTTATATTCACTGAAATTTAGAAGAATGAGAGGGGATCTTATAGAAACATATAACATTCTTAAGGGATTGGACAGGCTAGATGCAGGAGAAATGTTCTTGATGTTGGGGAAGTCCAGAACCAGGGGTCACAGATTAAGAATAAGGGGTAGGTCATTTAGGACTGAGATGAGGAAACCTTTTCACCCGGAGAGTTGTGAATCTGTCGAATTCTCTGCCACAGAAGGTAGTGGAGGCCAATTCACTGGATGTTTTCAAGGGAGGGTTAGATATAGCTCTTAGGTCTAAAGCAATCAAGAGATATGAGGAGAAAACAGGAACTGGGTACTAATCTTGGATGATCAGCCATGATCACATTGAATGGTGTTGCTGCCTCGAGGGCTGAATGGCCTACTCCTGCACCTGTTTTTTTTAATGTTTATATACCAAAAGATTTGACCAAACACAAAGAACACTAAGTACCTACATTTTCCCGTAGATCTATGGAGAACTTAAAGGAAAAGGCAAATAGAAAGAAATTCCAGTACCCAAACATAGCCAAGAGGTCCTTCAAGAAAACTGACAGGTTAGGTTTATTATTGACTCATGTACCAAAGTGCAGTGAAATGCTTTGTTTTGCATGATATCAAATCAAATCACATGATACAATACATAGAGTACAATCAAGTCAGGCTCAAGTACATTAGGTAGAGCAAAGGAGAAGTTACAGAGTGTAGAATATAGTTCTCAGCATTATCGCGCACTAGTTCCAGTCCAATATCCACAATGGGGTAGATGTGAATCTGACAGAACCCTAATTTATGGAAGGGCCATTCAGAAGCCTATACAGGAAAAGAAGGTGTTTCCGAATATGGTGGGCTGCTCTTTCAAACTTCTGTATCTTCTGTGTGATGGGAGTAGAGAGAATGAAGAATGACCAGGGTGGGACAAGTCTTCAATTATGTTGTTTGCTTTCTCAAGGCAGCATGAAGTGTAGATGGAGTCAATGGTGGGAAGTCCGATCTGTGTGATGGACTGGGCTACATCCATAACTCTCTGCAATGGTGGGAGAGTGTGGAGTCAGCATTTGAGTGGACCGTGTAAAGGAAACTCCATTGATGCTGTAGTCGTGCTGCAAAGGTTTAGTCCTCACGTGTGCTCAGGATTAGTTAATACGCCATTAAGTCTGACTTCCTGCAAACTGCACCACTAACCTCATACATTACTCAGCAGAAGGTGCCACCATCCATCACCTTGTAACCTTTTTTATCCATCCCGGGTCCTTTCAATATTGCACATGGCAATTGCTGCCCCAAGTTCCACACTTCATATTCCCAGCACATACTAACAGCTGCTCCATTATGATGACCATTCATGTTGCATCTTAATAAGCAAAAAAGGTACAGATTGGGTTTTATCCTTTAGGAAGTTTATTCCTGTGGAGGATCTCCTGTCCTCATCTGAGCTGTCTACAATGAGCCCAGGTGCAACTCCAGCAACTGGTAAGCATTAATCTACAATCTTGCCCTGGCCGCAATATATTTGACTTGCCAAGTGCAGATCTTTGTGCTACACTTTAAAAATCACACCATTTTAGTACCTGTGCTAAAGAGACATTGAGGACATCAATTTCCTCCATTGCATGTTTAGTTCTTGGCAATCATATTTGAACAGGTGACAAGGGTAAGGCTGTGGTGCAGGTTGAGAAGAAAGAAAGATGTGCATGGTGTGGCACTGGCGATGATGCCTGGTTTTGCAGTCACCACCTGATACTCACAGTAAGGTGAAACACATGATATATTTTGTTTACAGTGGTAAGTACGTCCAGGACAACATGGGTGCACTGTCCCTCACCGCCAGATATGCGATGACACTGGCGTTCTCAGGGTTGTCCTGGCAGCTCAGCCCTGTCTTGAAAGGCGGAACCTTGGCAATCTCAGGCTTCTTCCTACAGTTCACCCTAGTTTCAGGAGGAGGCACTGGCAGTGTCAGGTATATCCTGGCAACCCCAGGTTGATCCTGGCAGCTCAGCTTTGGGCTTGAAGAGGCAATATTGACAGTTATCCAGGTTATTCTGGCAGCTCAGTCTTTGCCTCGGTGTGTAGGTGCAGTCCCTTATTGTCCATGGGCTGGAAGAGGCACTGGCTTGCCACAGCCACGTAGTCTTTGCCACAGTAGAAGCGCTGGCTGTCTAGAACTTCTTCCCAGCAGCTCAGTCTTGACCACACAGTGTTGCTGGTGGTCTCAGCTTTGCCCAAGTGGCTTAGTCTTCCTCAAATCTGGGACAGTGATAATACAGCCAGTCAGGAGATGCCCTCACTTCATTCTCCCCTCTGGAGAGATTACCCGTGGCCAACCAATATCAGCTAATTGAACCCAGCTGTTACCAATGATGCTGAAGACTGGCCTCTCCTGGCTAGTCCGCCAGTGAAAGGGATCAAAGTGGCATCCAATGGAGAGGGCACTGTCACAATGGTTATAGATGTGGGCAACGGAAAGGATTGTTCATGATTGGGAAATGGGTTGTTCAGTTTCAGTTTAGGCTATTGTCACGTGTACGGCGGTACAATGAAAAGCCTTTGTTGCGTGCTATCCAGTCAGCAGAAGGACAATACACAATTACAATTGAGCCATTTACAGTGTGTAGATTTAAGAGTGTGGAGCGATTATAATATGTGATTGTAGATCCGCTTGTGTGGCTGGCACGCAAATAGTCGCCTAGGTTGGGCGCCACCTTGGAAGCAAGTTCGAAGAAGAACCAGGCAAGACTGTAGCGTCAATTCAACGGTTTAGATTTCACCCATAGACAAAAGCTCAGCAGTGATCATCTCCACAATAACTATCCATCGTCTTCAATGGGGTGAGAGCTTGCAGATGCTCCTCTCTGCTTCTAGTTAATCCTTGCTGCTGTTGAATATATACCACCTCCTTTTGCAAAGAAAATGTGCACCAACGTCATTATTCTGTCATTCAAGATAACACTGCCTCTACAAAAACCTCCAGTTCGGTATCTAAAAACCTCAGTGCCTGATTGCTAGCCATCATTGATTGTGGCCCAGCACTCTTTCCAATTATATTAGTACCTCCAGCTGTTAAGATCCATTTTCTCCTTAAAAGGCTCAGGCAAGCATTAAGCATAGCTTCAAGTAAGGCTAGCATTTTACAATATTGGGCTCCCGGCTGATGCATACACCACATTAGTATGGACGGCACACAGACATCATTACATCGAACAAACTTGGCAAGCTGCCTGACTCCTGACTGTCGATCATAAATTATTATCCCTGTGCCTGTTTTCAGGGACAAAATAAATAGCCCCAAACTCCTTGCATAATTGCATCAAATATAAAATTCTTCATAATACTATCTAATCAAAGCAAGTTACATCTGTAACTTACAAACCTTACATCTAGAACGTACAAACTCCATACAGACAACACAGCACCTGTAGTCAGGATCAAACCTGGGTCTCTGATGCTGTAAGGCAACAGCTCTACCGCTGCACCATCATGCCACCCCCTGCTCCACCGTGCCATCCCCATGCGCCACCATGCCGTCAGCTTAAAACCTTGTAAGGCACACGTCTTAATGAAAAACACAAAATTCTTTCATATACCCACTCAGTTGTGCCCTGAAGGGCTATTGCTATGTAATACACACGCTGCTGTGTAAAACTGCTATAAAGGCATTGAGCACATAGGTGATGTTTGATAGCGTGATGCTGGATTTGAAGCATTATATTGAAGAAGCCTTCATGAGGATTATCTTCAAGATGCAAATATCATCTTGTAAAAGTTTGCTTCAGACACATTATCAGCTCATAGTTTGGTTTAGTTTATTGTCTTGTATACAAAGGAACAGTGAAAAGCTTTTGTTTTGTTCTAACCAGTCAGCAAGAAGACTATATTTGAAGATGATCAAGCCATCCACAGTGTACAGATACATGATAAAGGGAATAACGTTTAGTGTAAGATAAAGTCCAGCAAAGTGTGATTAAAGATGGTCTGATGGTCTCCAATGAGGTAGATAGTAGCTCAGGACCGCTCTCTAGTTGTTGATAGGATGGTTCAGTTGCCAAATAACAGCTGGGAAGACACTGTCCCTGAATATGGAGGTATGTGTTTTCACACTTCTGTACCTCTTACTTGATGGGAGCGGGGTGAGACCTGTCCTTGATTATTAATACTGGAATACTAATGAGATGGTGCAGAAATATTTTGAGATTAAGTATAATCAGTGGTAGCCAGTGCCATTGTATTTGGTGTTGTGTGCTGGGGCAGCAGGGCAAAGCCTGCGTACACCAATAGGATTAACAATTCATTAGGAAGGCTGTCTCCATCCTGGGGGTGGAGTTGGATTCGTGAGAGGAGGTCTTGGAGGGGAGGATGCTCCTCAAGCGCATCTTAAAGTTCAAGCTCAGACCAGGCTGAAGGCCAATTGGATCGGTCAAATATATCACTCCTCCTATCTCTCCAAATCCAGAGGCACTGCAATTATAATCCATAAGGGCATACCATAAGGGCATAACATAAAAACACCATTCCAGCCAAAGAGGGGAGGTATGTCATAGTCTCTGGGGAGATATATTCTACCCCACTTACCATGGTAAATATTTATGCTCCTAACTTTGACAACCCACAATTTTTTAATAAAATGTTGTATATAATTTCAGAGTCCCCCCAGCAAAACCTGATAATTGGGGGAGATTTCAATTACGTTTTGGATCAATACCTCAATAAATCTGCTCAACAAAAGAGATATAATACAAAATCAAAATCCAGTGAACTCTTAAATACGTATATAAGAAATACAAATATAACAGAGGTATGGAGGATTGCAAACCCATCCGGAAGAGAATACTCCTTTTACTCATCAGTACATAAAACCTATACACATATTGACTATTTTCTAGTGGACACTAAATTAATACCCTTCACAATTAATCCTAAATACCATAATAGTACTATTTCCAATCATTTTCAGCTAACGTTCTCCTTAAAACTAGAAGGAATGTTTAATAAAAAATCATTCTGGAGGTTTAATCCTCAAATACTTAATAATCCGGATTGTTGTTAATAGTTAAAACAACAGATGGAACTCTTTTTTGAGACCAATGATACCCCAGGTATCTCGCCCTCGCTATTATGGGAATTTTTTAAGGCTTTTATTAATTGCATATCAAGCATATCAAAATAAAATAATAGGACGGACCAATTACAATTAGAAGAACAGATCAGACAACTTGATTTAGAAAACGCGATAGATCTGACTATAGATAAACACAACAAGATAGCAATATTAAAATTTAAGCTAAACCAAATTCTATCTGCAAGAGTTATTAGATTATTTCAAATTACAAAACAGGAATTCGAATTCGGCGACAAACCACACAAACTTTTAGCACACCAGTTGAGAAAAGTTGAAAAGGACCATACTATCCTAAAAATCAAATCAGATAAAGGTGAATTGTCAACGCTTCCAAAAGACATTAATGAAAGATTTGCCCAATTTTATCAAAACGTATACACATCCAAAACATCAATAGAAAGCAGAAAAATTACAAACTTTCTTGATAACTGTAAAGTTCCAACACTTAATCCACTGGAACAAGAGGAATTAGGAGCACAGATTTCAATTAAAGAAATAGAAGAGACAATCAATTCACTGAAATTTAGGTGCAGGAGTAGGCCATTCGGCCCTGAAGAATGGTAAAACACCAGGACCAGACGGATGAAGTAATGAATTTTATAAAAGATTTTATGAGGTAATTTCCCTGCGTTTGTACAATCTTTATACATACACATTTAAAGAACAGGCATTACCACAAACACTAGCTGAATCAACTATCACACTTATACCCTATAAAGATAATGATCTAGAAGCCCCGATCATACAGAGCAATCGCCCTGTTAAATGCAGATAAAAAAAACTAGCGAAAACTTTAACAAGAAGATTAAGTAAATACGTTAATAAATTAATACATTTGGATCAAACGGGGTTTAATAATTTGAGACGCCTTTTTAACATAATGTACTCACACAGAACTAAAGAAGACTTATCAATTATTTCATTAGATGCAGAAAAAGCATTTGACCAAGTAGAATGGAAATATCTTTTCACAGTACTGCAAACATTTCAGATGGGAGAACATTTTATTTCATGGATAAAATTGTTATATGATAAGCCGACTGCCAGAATACTAACTGACCATATACTCTCTCCTAAATTTCAGTTATCCAGGGGCAATAGACAGGGATGTGCATTATCACCCCTGTTATTTGCTCTTGCGATTGAACCTCTAGCGGAAACCATAAGAATACATCCGAACATTCAAGGCTATAATACTAAATATTCCAATAATAAAATATCATTATATGCAAATGATTAATTATTATATATCACCAACTCCCAAGTTAGCATTCCAAGTATATTAAATCTTATAGAGGAATTCGGCTCCTTTTCAGGATATAGAATAAACTGGAACAATAAAACCTCAAGAGCTGACACACCTTCTAAAATTCTCTTTCAGAATTGCTACGGAAAAATTCAAATATCTGGGTGTTCAGGAAATAGAAAATATACCTCTCTATTCAACGCAAACTTCCAGCCCCTAGTTACTAAATTAAATGCTCATTCAATTTTGGAAAACACTTCCGATGTCTCTAATAGGCAAAATAAATGCTATAAAGATGATCTTCCTCCCACAAATTCTCTATTTATTTCAATCAATATCGATAAACCTACCTAAATTTATTTTCAAAAATCTTGATTCTCGGATTATAAACTTTATCAGGGATTATAAAACACATAGAATTCATAAACGACATCTATGTAAACCCAAAGAAACGGGCGGATTGACTCTCCCCAATTTCTTATACTAGTATTGGACAATGAATATTAAAAATGTAATTTACTGGCTGGATAGCTCATGCCAACAGGTAGACTGGTTAATAATGAAGAGAGAGAATTGCTCGCCTTTTAATATAGGCGCGATTCTTTTCTCCCCAACAAAGTTGAAGAACGCACTATACGATAAAAATCCGATTATTCACAGCACTCTACGAATCTGGAGACAAGTAAAATCAACTTTTAAACTAAGAAATGTATCTATTCTCTCACCAATAACTAATAACCCTTTGTTCAAGCCATCTATCATAGATAAAATGTTTACTTATTGGGAAAGACTAGGAATTAAAAAACTTGGAGATCTCTACGAGATGGGAACTCTTCTTTCATTTCAGGAATTAGTCGAAATACCACCTGAAAGGTAATCAATATTTCAGATATCTTCAAATTCGAGACTATTTGAAAACATATACCCATGACTACCAAACTCTGCTGCCAGGTACATTAGACGAATGTATGAATAGAAATTCAGAGTCAAACAACTTAACATCATATTTGTATAACACCCTTCTAGCATGACTGTCACAGCGGCCTCTGAGGTCTGTCTGTCTTTTTTTTTTGTCCCATTGAGGGTATAGTTTGTAGTGGGCTTTTAAATGTGTATGTGTGGGGTGCGGGGGGTGGGTGGGGGAAACTTTTAAATTTCTTCCCTGCACGGGGACCCGACATTTTCCCTGTCGGGTCTCCATTGTCGTTGGGGCCTAGCACCGTGGAGCGGCCTCCAACCGGAACGACCTGGGGACTCAAGTCACAGAGCCTGCGGAGCTGCAGACCTACCATCGTGGAGCTGGCCAGCTTCGGAGCGTGGAGAGTTCGGAGCATGGAGAGCTGTGGTGGCGCGCGGCTGCGACCCGACTCTGGTGGATGGTGACACCGGGAGCTCGCGGGTGCCCGGTGGGAGACTGCTTTGCGGTGCACCGGCAACGTCGACTTCTCCCACCCGAATTGCGGGGTTGAAAGTGACCTGGAGCGGGGCCTTACATCGCCCGGCATGGTTTAAACAGCCGCGGGACTTGCTAGTGCCCGCCTGGGGCTCCAACATCGAGACCCGGAGCAGGGCCTTACATCACCCAGCGCGACTTTAAATGGCCGCGGACTTGCTAGCGTCTGCCGGGGGCTTTGACTTTGACATTGGGAGAAGAATGGAGAGCAGGGGAGAGACAAGACTTTGCCTTCCATCACAGTGAGGAGGAGATTCACTGTGATGGATGTTTGTGTAAATTGTGTTGGTGTGTGTCTTGGTTCTTTTCTTGTATGACTGCAGAAACCAAATTTCATTTGGTTCAAATGACAAATAAATGGTATTGTATTGTATTGTATTCTAAATATAGAAATCCCATCGACAGAAGCAATTAGAAGAGACTGGGAAGAGGAACTAGGCCTAAAAATTACAAAAGGCAGATGGGAAAAAAATATTTTATATATACACAATTGTTGAATTAATGTTAGACATACTTTAATTCAATTTAAAACAATGCACAGACTCTACTATTCAAAGACTAAACTGAATAAGATCTTTCCAAATGTATCTCCTATTTGTGACAATGTCTCTCTCTCTCCCTCTCCCTCTCCCTCTCCTCCCTCTCCTCCCTCTCCTCCCTCTCCCTCTCCCTCTCCCCCTCCCTCTCCCTCTCCCTCTGCCTCTCCTCTGCCTCTGCCTCTGCCTCTCTCTCTCCTTTAGCTAAAAATTAAAATTGAAGCTGTACTATAACTGTATTATGTCATATGCCATGGTTTGTACTTTTGTACACTGCTTCTAATAAAAAAACAAAAAAAACAAGCAAACAAATAAACAAACAAACAAATAAATAAATAAATAAATAAATAGACAAATAAATAAATAAATAGATCATTCCAAAGGAGGACAGGTATTGACACTATTGGAGCTGTTTGGATTAGAGAAAATACAAAAATCAGGGCAGGCTGTGCTCATAATGCTCATAATTAGTTGAAGGATAAGTAGTCTAGTAGGCTTGTCTTCAGTTTGGTTAATGTTAGTTATGTTTAAGATTACTCAGCCACTAGAACAAAGAATCCTGTGGTGCACGTGCATGATAATGACAGATGTGCAAAAGAAGATATTTCTGGAATGATGTAGCTATTCACACGAGGAGAAAGGTACAGTAGTCACTGTAGAAAGTAAAATAAAGGCAAAGAGCATATGATGGATTTTATGTATGAAAGGTAATAAGAAATGATTACAGAAAGTTCAGAGAAGATGCAAAGAGAGGAAAAAAAGAAAGGCAAAAAATGAGAACAGACAATTATTTAACTATAAATGAGAATCCAGGAATCTTCTAGAGCCACAGTAATTGGATTGTAAGAAGCTGATGAGTAACTAAAGAGCAGATCTGCCCATGGAGATATAATGCATGTCATTGGTACATAATGACTACTTGGATAATGATATCTACCAAAGCCGAATACATTTTTGTTATCTTAATGTATTTTGTATTTGTCTCTTAATGTATTTGAGATACAGGATGGGCTAAAATTGATAACAAAAAAATGGAGTGATAGGAAGGTTAATTATACTTGATGTGGCTAACAGAATAGTCGGGTACATATTTTTAGTTTAGTTCAGAGCTATAGCGCGGAAACAGGCCCTTCGGCCCACCGAGTCCACACCGACCAGCAATCTTCCCACATTAACACTATCTGACCCCCACTCGAAATAATTTTTTTCTTACATTTACCAAGCCAATTAACCTACAAACCTGTATGTCATTGGAGTGTGGGAGGAAACTGAAGATCTCGGAGATAACCCACGCAGGTCACGGGGAGAATGTACAATCTCCGTAGTCAGGATCGAACCCAGGTCTCCGGCATTGTATTCGCTGTAAGGCAGCAACTCTCCCGCGGTGCCACCGTGACCGCCTGCAATATTTGTTTGTTGAAGAAAGTACAGGTATAAATTGCAGATGTATTGGTCATTATGATCCATATATCTGTAGGTATGGGGTGATGTCTGATGGCTGAAGAATTACAAATTACTTCAATTACATGGATGGACGGGAGAAGGTGAATTGCTCAGAACAGAAGAGGGTGAAAGGCAATCTGTGACTCGTTGTCTCTGTACTGTACATGACAATGACAATAAATTGAATCATTTCATTTCATTTCATTTCATTTCATTTCAATCTGGGAGACATAATTAAAATTATATAGAGTCTAGACAATGTAGGTTGTGAGAGAAGCTTTCTGTTTGGTAGATGTGCGAAAGACAGACAATATTTTTCTAAAATTTTTGGCAAAAGAACCAAAAATGACATGAAGAAAACATGTTCCACATAGTGACTGGTTTGAATTTGGAATGAATTGTCCCAAGAATAATGCATTTCTTGTAGACAAAGGTGAACTGGACAAGTACTTGAAAGGATAACGATTATGGGGCGATGGGGAGATGGCAGGGGAGGGGGACTAACTGGAATGCCCTAACATGAAGCTGGATGTTATTTTAGGAAGGAGATGAGGAGGAATTTCTTTAGTTAGATGGTGGTGAATCTGTGGAATTATTTTACACAGAAGGCTGCAGCGTCCATGTCAATGGATATTTTTAAGTCAGAGATAGATAGATTCTTGATTAGTAGGGGCGTTAGAGGTTATGGGGAGATGGCAGGAGAATGGGGTTAGGAGGGAGAGTTAGATCAGCCATGATTGAGTGGTGGAGTATTGATAGGCTGAATGGCCTAATTCTGCTCCTATCACATGTCCTTATGACCTTATGACATATATTCAATGGGCACAATGGTGTAATTTTCTGTGATTGCATACTTACCATTCTCTGTAAGAAGGATGTAATTATGATGGAGATTGTTGATCATTGCTTTTCTCAATTGGGCATGAAGGATTTACCAATACTGAGTACAATAGAGCAATTAGAATTTTCACAGCCACCTGCAGGGTTCACTTATAACATTAATCGACCTATTGTCTTTAAGGCATTGATAGATGTTTTCTGCTTTAAGACAATTTGTTGCTGCTGGATTATGCGGATGTGAAAAAATGAATGGACTTTACTTAGTTGAAAGACTTGCCTAATGGAGACTGTTGCTGTTTAGCAAAATAAAGTCATAAAATGCTGGAGTAGTTCAGCATGTCAGGCGGTGTCTCTGTAGAAAATGGATAGGTGACGCTTTGTGTCTGGACCCTTCCTTCGACTGATAAAAGCTTAGGGAGGTTGAGGAAGTTCCCAGATAGGTCAATTTTGGCTAGAGAGAGATACACCAAGAGGGATATATCATTGTGAACTGTGGAACTTGTTAATTGACTTTTAGTGGAGGAACAGAGAGTGGTGAATCTGTGGAATTCTCTGCACAGAAGGTAGTTGAGACCAGTTCATTGGCTATATTTAAGAGGGAGTTAGATGTGGGCCTTGTGGCTAAAGGGATCAGGGGGTATGGAGAGAAGGCAGGGATGGGATACTTAGTTGGATGATCAGCCATGATCATATCAAATGGCGGTGCAGGCTCGAAGGGCCGAATGGCCTACTCCTGCACCTATTTTCTATGTTTTTATGTTTCTATGAAAGGGGGCAAGGAGTTGGGAATGGGAGTGTTTGTTGAAGTTACTGAAATTTGGAGAATTCAACATTCATAACACTGGGTTGTAAGCTACCTATGCAAAATATGAGGTGTTGTTCCTCCAATTTGCGTGTGGTCTTACTCTGGCAATGGAGGAGGCTCAGAACAGAAAGGTCAGTATGGGAATGGGAAGAACAGTTAAGATGGTTAGCAACCGGGACATCCCATAGGCCCTGGCGGACCGAGCATAAGTATTCAGTGAAACAGTTACCAAGTCCACACTGGATCTTGCTGATATACAGAAGCCCACATCGAGAACACCTAATGTAGTGCTGTTTATTTAGGCATGTTGATTGAGATTTGGACTTTGCCAGTTGAATGAACAGAATCAGTAGATTTACTCTGAGGTCTCTTCACATCTCTCACATCACACACAGGATGTTCAAAGCAGCAGAAAGTTACAGTTACCGTCAGCACTATGGATATTTACTTTTATCTGGTTCTTGGTCATAGTGTAGAAATAATGAGTTGCAGATGCTGGTTAATGCATCAAAGGACACCAATGCCAAGAGTAACTCAGCAGGTCAGACAGCATCTCGGGATAACATGGATAGATTATCTTTTGGGATTAGACCCTTCTTTAGACCTACCCAGAGACTGAAGAATCTCACTGATGAGTAAATAAACATTCACAACTCGGGGCAGCATAGTGGTGCAGTGGTAGAGTTGCTGCCTTACAGTGCCAGACATCTGGGTTCAATCCTGACGACGGGTGCTGTCTGTACGGAGTTTGTACGGTTTCCCTGTGACCACATGGGTTTTCTCTAGCAGCTCCGGTTTCCTCACACATTCCAGAGACGTGCAGGTTTGTAGGTTAATCAGCTTCTGTAAATTGTTCCCAGTGTGTAGGATAGAACTAGTTTATGGGCGAGCATTTGTAGGCGTGGACTCGGT